>NW_027362765.1:368081164-368681164 GCF_046119375.1 Phyllobates terribilis
TCACACTGAATTTTGCAATGCATTCATCTCCTCTTTCCAGGCTTCTATCTAAATCCCTGAAAAATGGCATTCAGATGTGCCTTGACATAGCCATTGATTTGAACAAAGGCAAACCGAGGCTAAATTCTGAATCTTTAGGCTCCATTTTCTCTGCTTTCAGATGTCTCATTTCAGACAGCACAATCCTGAATTTCAGGGATTCAGTTGTAAGCCTTGTGTAAAGACCTGAATGCAGCGCTGAATGTAGTGTGAATAGGTCCTTACATCCTACACCACCTCAGGGGATTGTTGTTATGGAGTATTGCCCCTGGGTGGCCGCAGTTATGACCACCACCAGGGCTCGCGGTCACCCACCCTAACTTTGGTATTCTGGGGAGCTGGTATAATGAATATCTGAGAAGAGCCCTAGAGAAGCAAGAACATTGGACAACCAAGAGGTGGTGGCCTCAAGTCAGGTGTAGTGTTCAACAGGGCAAGACTTTCTAACCTGCCCACACACACACACACACACACACACACATATACACACACACACACACCTGCCCACACAGACAGACACACACACCTGCCCGCACAGACACACACACACACCTGCCCACACACACACACACCTGCCCACACACATACACACCTGCCCACACACACACACACACCTGCCCACACACACACACACCTGCCCACACACAAACACACCTGCCCACACACACACACACACACCTGCCCACACACACACACACACCTGCCCACACACACACCTGCCCACACAGACACCTGCCCACAAACACACAAACACACCCATATACACACACCTGCCCACACACACACACACCTGCCCACACACAAACACACCTGCCCACACACACACACACACACCTGCCCACACACACACACATACACACCTGCCCACACACACACACAAACACCTGCCCACACACACACACACTGGCCCACACACATACACACCTGCCCACATACACACACACACCTGCCCACACACACACACACACACCTGCCCACACACACACGTGCCCACACAGACACCTGCCCACAAACACACAAACACACCCATATACACACACCTGCCCACACACACACACACACATGCCCACACAGACACCTGCCCATACACACACACACACGCACACACACACACACATATACACACACACACCTGCCCACACAGACACCTGCCCACACAGACACCTGCCCACAAACACACACACACCTACCCACACACACACACATATACACACACACACATATACACACACACACACCTGCACACACACACCTGCCCACACAGACACCTGCCCACACACACACACACTCACACACATATGCACACACACACATATACACACACACACACACCTGCCCACACAGACACCTTCCCCCACAGACACCTGCCCACAAACACACACACACCTGCCCACACACACATCTGCCCACACACACACACACTCACCATCCCCCGGCTCAATTCCTCCTGCCTGCTCTCTCTCTTTTCTGGTGCAGCACTGCAGGCCGGGGCGCACTGCGTGACGTCACAGCTAGGAGACACAGCCACGCACAGGGCCATGTCTCCTAGCAGTGACGCGGCCGGGCCAGCACAGGGAAGTTAACTGCTGCAGTGCTGGCCCGGCCGATGAAGAAGTAGCGGCGGCCGCTGCTGGGGGAGCGGTCTGGGCCCCCCCCCTCCTGCCACTGCTACCGCTATGTGCCGCGGCGGCCCGCACATATAATGAGGGCAATCCGGCATTAGACACCCCGCCTGGAGCCGCGGGCCCCCTGCAGGCTCGGGGCCCTGGGCGGTCGCCCGGATTGCCCTCATTATAATCTGCCTATGAATATAGGGCATGGAAAACGGCATCACAGCTGCAGCGGCTACGCTGGTGGTAGAGGGTCCCTCCGCGTCCGACATCTACCTCCCCCCTAGTTAACCGTGGCCTACCTTCTGGTGATCCTCTTCTGTAGGCCGCGGCTCCGCTCGCGATGCTCTGGGCGAGGACCTTGCGTTGCTCGGTGATGACGTCGGTATCCGCTGGATCTCCTTCCAGGACCTTGCGCAGCGTCTCAGCGTAGGGCGGGGCTTCATGTCTCGCGCATTTTTGGACGTCCACGCCCCTCTTCTTCCCGCGCGGCGTCCCGAAGATGACGCCCGATGGCGGGAAACGGATACGATTGGTGGGAAATAGCCCCGAATGGCGGGAAACTTCACTCAGATATGTATACAGTCTTTTCCAGGCACGCAATACCCGTTTGTGGCGGGTTGGTCACAATTCTGCCGACTACGCCAAAGCTGACTCGCCCGCTGGGCCGTGGGGTACCCGGAACCGGGCCTTCTAGTGTACGGTGCTGATGGGGGTAGTAGTGACAACTCGATCCCGTGGCTCAGGGTGGTCAGACCAAATGGTGGCAGTCTATTTATCAGTGTTTTGAATGTCCGACTACGCCACCCGTGGATTGCGGTTGGAGATAACTGCCGCTGCAAGGCAGACTGCTGAGGCTGGTGTTGGTGTGCAGCACAGGGGTAGGATAACTCCCCACGGGAAGAGTGTAGCCTCAGGGCAGTGTAGGTGGATGTTGGGGGTGATAGTGCAGGCCGCAATAGTAAGAGTTCAGAGTCCGCTTCAAACAGTTCAGGGTCTTTATTGTAGATATTATTAATGACCCAACAGTACCGGTTAGGAATGGGCCTGGGTGTCTGAGAGCATTCGGGCGAGCCCCACTGGTCAGGGTGAGTGTGTAGGCCTACCGTTCTCTCTATGCTCTTTCTGACTATCCCCCTTTTCGTGGTGTAATAGCCCACGTCCCTGAGCTGGCCGTGTACTTCTCTCCTGTATGGTTTGCGACTCAGGCCTTGGGTACCTGTTGCTTGCTCCTCGATGTACTGGTCCCTCTGTGTGGCGGAGCCTCCAGGCTTCTTAGGCCAAGGGACCTGAAATCCCTCGCAGGTTGGTTCTCTGCTGCTGGGCTTGTAACCCTGACAGCCTCGGACCCCAATGTCCGGTAGATTGGTTCTCTGCCTGGACCGGCTCTCGTCGCCTCTGTAACTGGCTTGCAGTTTCTCCTCTGCCTCACGGACTCCTCAGCTACAGATGAACTGTCCCTCCTTCTCTGGGACTAGTCTCACTCCTGAGCTAGGTCGTCCAGTTTTCTCTAACCCTGCCCCGAGATCCAGCTTTTATAGGGGCAGCCAGCTCCCCCTGCTGGCCTGGGACAGGAGGTGCTGTATGCTAATTGTCCCTAACCAGGGGACCTCCCTCCTGCTTTCAGAAACAGATTATTGTTTGTGGCATCCAGGCCTGGGGTGACACACACACACTGCTCTATATTTAGTATGATGCCCCCACTCCTCCATATATATAGCATGATGGTCCCACTGCTCCATATACAGGTGCATTTCACTAAATTAGTATATCATCAAAAAGTTAATTTATTTCAGTTATTCAATACAAAAAGCTGTCTTTCAGCTCATCTGCATTGTTGGGTCTGGTGTCTCTCATCTTCCTCTTGACAATACCCCATAGATTCTCTATAATAGATTCTCTATGGGGTTAAGGTCAGGCGAGTTTGCTGCCAATCAAGCACAGTGATACTGTTGTGTAAACCACGTATTGGTACTTTTGGCCGTGTGGACAGGGGCCAAGTCCTGCTGGAGAAAGACATTTCCATCTCCAAAAAGCTTGTCGGCAGAGGGAAGCATGAAGTGCTGTAAAATGTCCTGGTAGCCGGTTGTGCTGACTTTGGTCTTGATAAAACACAGTGGACCTACACCAGCAGATGACATGGCCCCCCAAACCATCACTGATTGTGGAGCCTTCACACTAGACCTCAAGCAGCTTGGATTGTGGACTCTCCACTCTTCCTCCAGACTCTGGGACCTTGATTTCCAAATGAAAATTGGAACTCTAGGACCTTGTGGAGTGTGTCAATGACTGCCTTCTGGACATCTGTCAAGTCAGCAGTCTTCCTCATGATTGTGGAGCATACTGAAACAGTATTGAAGAACTGGAATAAATTAACTTTTTGAAGATATTCTAATTTAGTGAGATGCACCTGTATATACTATGATGGTCCCACTGCCCCACATACATATAGTATAATGGCCCCACTACTCCATATGTAGTATGATGGACCCACTACTCCAGATATATAGTAGGATGGCTCCACTGCCCGATCATTTAAAAAAATAAAGTTTATTCTCACTTAATCCTGATTCCCTACATCACGGCCTCTGTCTCCTCTTCCATGGTGGGACTGCAGAGCAGAGCGATGCAATGATGTCACCGAGCCACCTGCGTGAGTATGCTGACATCTCGCTAACCGCAGGCCTATGGCGATCTGTGGCATATGAAAGAGATAGTGATAGGGCAGGGAGCTTGTATCTCACTGCTTTATCATGCGACGCCTCTGCATAAGAGACATTAGGGCTACATTAGCTACGTCACAGAAGACACTGGAGCTGGAGTATATAGAATAGGAGACACTGGGGCTGGCGTATATTCATCAGAGGATACATTGGGGCTAGAGCATATACATCACAGAAGAAGCTGGAGTATATAGAATAGGAGACACTGGGGCTGGAGTATATAGAATAGGAGACACTGGGGCTGGCGTATATTCATCACAGGATACATTGGGGCTAGAGCATATACATCACAGAAGAAGCTGGAGTATATAGAATAGGAGACACTGGGGCTGGAGTATATAGAATAGGAGACACTGGGGCTGGCGCATATACAGTTCTGCTCAAAAGTTTACATACCCCGGCAGAATGTTTCCTTTCTTGGCCTTGTTTCAGAGAAAATGAATGATAACAAAAACACTTTTTCTCCACTCATGGTTATTGGTTGGGGGAAGCCATTTACTGTCACATTTCTGTGTTTTCTCTTTTTAAATCTTAATGACAACTAGTGATGAGCGAGCATGCTCGCTACTGCTCGGTGCTTGCCCGAGTATCTCACTACTCGAGATGCTCTGCGCTCACCGAGTATTTCCGGGTTGGTCGGGCGGGAAGTCGGGACCCCTCCCTGCATGTTTGGCGCTCTTTACAGAGCCAATGAACATGCAGGGATTGCCTGCCATGCACTGTAATGCCATAGCCATGTTGGTTGTGGCATTACAGTGATTGGCTGGCCGCACAGCGTCATCAGGTCTATATCTGACCTGGCGCCGCCATGCTCATCACAGTCACTCCGGATCAGACAGTGTAGGGAGAGCTGCTGCTGCGTTAGGGAGAGATTTGATCGTGCATTAGGTAGTGTAGTGAGAAAAACCGCACATTACACATATCCATCTCAACAAACAGTCCTTCTGAGGACTAATCCATCTGCAGAGATATCAGGCAGGCAGTGTATATAGGCAGGCAGGCAGTGTATATAGCAGACTGCAGTGCATATAGCACAAGAGGCTCCATTCCAATTCTGCCTTCTGCTGCTGTTAGATATTTCTATACAAAGACCCAGGTCTCAGGGGCGAGGAATACTTTTCTTTGGATCTTAATCCTCATTATTTGCTTATAAAGCAATCCAGAGAACACCGTTTTTCTGCGCCATTTGCTTGTTGGCACTGCAGAATACAGCCAGGTCCTTTCCATATTAGAGCGCTAGAAATCCAGCTATTTAAAACTGTGTTTTCTCCGTCACACGGATCACATATACGTTGTCAGAAAATACTGCCATTTCTGGCCTCCATTTTTTCAGTGTGTCAGTGAAGCAATTCACAGCAGTTTGCTGTTCACACTACTTACCTGCAGGCCAGGTATTTAAAACTCTGTTTTCTCCATCACACTGATCACATATAACTTCACTTCAAACTCAGTCATTTCTAGTGAGCGTGGCAGATACTATCCTCCATTTAAAATGGGCAAGGCACGTGGCAAGGGACGGGGAACTGGACGTGATGGTAATGGTGCATGCAGAGGCCGAGGACAAGACCGTGGGCAAGCCGAAATTGTGCCACAACAAACACCCACACCTTCTCGCCTGACCTTCCTGTCCCAATTTCTAGGGGACCGCAGCACACCACTATTGAACCCAGATAAGTGTCAAAAGGTTGTTGGTTGGATAGCGGATAATGCTTCCAATCACTTAGCCACCACCACCACCACCCTGTCTTCCACACGGTCAAGTCCCAATAGCCATGAGTCTGGACCTCATATTCCTCACCCTGATCCTCCTTCCTCCCACCATGCCGAGTACCCAGAGACAACTGATCCCACACTTGGACAAACTGAAGAGCTGTTCACTTTTCCATTTATAGATTCGGGCCTCTCGCCCGGTCCACTTGAAGCGGGGCAAGAGGAGATCATGTGTAGCGATGCCCAAATATTTGAGCAGCCACAGTCACACGAAGGCGACGGTGGGAAACTGTCACAAGAGGTTGACGATGATGAGACACAATTGGCAGAAAGTCAGGAATAGTACCAGGGTGCAGAAGTGGGAGACGAGGTGGTGGATGATATAGTAACTGACCCAACCTGGCAGGAGGACATGCAGAGCAAGGACAGCAGCACACAGGGGGAGGGAGGCAAAGCACCCCAACAGGCAGGAAGAAGCAGTGTGGTGGCCGCAGACAGAAGGCAGGCTACCATTTCCCGTAACACCAACACGAAGGAAGTTGCCACTACAACTGTTAGGTCTTCCCAAGTCTGGTTGTTTTTTAAAGACTCTGCCGATAACTCCAAAAAGTCCATTTGCATCACGAGCCAGACCAGCATCAGCAGGGGTGGCAAAACGACCAGCCTGACCACCACCAGCATGATCAGGCACATGGCAGCAAAGCACTCGACTTTGTGGGCCGAACACCAGGGTCCAGGAACAGTGTCTACAGGTGGCACCATTGCTTCTTCTGCTGTTGTGCATGCAAGTCAATCCCCTGTCCATAGTTCATGTAAAGATGCCTCCTGCCCTGCACCTGTCATTGCACACTCTCAAGTAGCAGCATCAGGAAGCACGTCCATGTCCTTGTCCCAGCGCAGCGTTCAGTTGTTCATACTCCAGTCCTTGGAATGCAAGCGCAAATATGCAGCCAACGTCCCACAGGCCACACTACTAAATTCTCACAATTCACGACTGCTTGGCTCGAAATGTTGCCTTTTAGGCTTGCGGAGACAGAAGCATTCCGCAACCTGATGGCGGCGGCCGTCCCTCGGTACTCTGTCCCCAGCCGCCACTATTTCTCCCAGTGTGCCGTCCCCACATTACACAAGCACGTGTCCCAAAACATTAGCCGTGCCCTTAACAATGCAGTTACCGGTAAAGTCCACCTAACCACGGACACGTAGACAAGTGCTTGTGGGCAGGGACGGTACATCTCGCTGATGGCACACTGGGTTAACATAGTGGAAGCCGGGACCCAGTCGGACCTTGGGACGGAACACGTCCTCCCGACGCCAAGGATTGCAGGCCCTAGGTCAATCAGGGTTGCCCCCACGGTCTACAGCTCCTGAACCTCATGCTCCTCAGCCTCCTCCTCCTCCTCAGCCTCTATCTCCGAAATGACCACATCAGTCACAAGCTGGAAGCACTGCAGCACTGCCTCGGCCAAGCGGCAACAGGCTGTGCTGAAGCTAATATGCTTAGGTGAAAAAACACACAATGCTGAAGAGTTATGGACAGCTCTGAAAGAGCAGGCAGATCTGTGGCTCAAACCGCTGAACCTACGGCCAGGCATGGTCGTGTGTGACAATGGCCGGAACCTGGTGGCGGCTCTGAGGCGAGGCGAGCTCACACACGTACCATGCCTGGCCCATGTGCTTAACCTCGTGGTTCAGCGGTTACTCAAATCCTACCCGGAGCTGCGGGATCTGCTTGTTAAAGTATGCCGCCTGTGTGCCCATTTTAGAAAGTCAGCTACAGCTTCCGCCGCCCTTGCAGTGTTTCAGCAGCGTTTGCAGCTTCTGGCTCACAGACTGGTGTGTGATGTCCCCACACGTTGGAACTCTACATTGCAGATGTTGGGAAGGATTTGTGAGCAGAAGAGGGCAGTTGTTGAGTACCCGCATCAAAAAGGCTATCGGTATTCAGTTCAGACTCCACACATAAGACCTCAGTAGTGGACGTGGATGTCACACATATGTACCATCCTCCAAAACTTTGAGGACTCCACCAAGATGGTGAGCGGCGATGACGCCATAATTAGCGTCACCATCCCGCTTCTCTGTCTTCTGAAACGCTCTCTGCTCACAATCAAAGATGATGCATTGCAGGCGGAGCACGATAAGATGGAGCAATTAACCATACAGGGTGATTACACACAGCCAAGCCTCATCTCATCCCAACGTGGATTGGGTGACAATGAGGAAGAGGAGGAGGAGGAAGGACAGGAACTAGTTTCATGCACTATAGACGGTGCTATCTGCACAGCTGTCATACCGTCTGTTCAGCGTGGATGGCCAGAGGACAGAGAGGAGGAGGAGGAGAGCATGGTCAGTCATCCTCTTGGTGAGGACATGGAAGTCTTGCCTGTTAGTAGTCTGGCACGCATGGCTGAGTTTATGTTATGCTGCCTTTCCCATGACCCTCGCATTCTCAAAATTTTAGGTCATTACTGGTTGGTGACACTTCTAAACCCACTCTACAAGGAGAACTTTATATCTCGTATTCCTGAGGTGTACAAAAATGAGGCAGTACCAGAAGGCCCTTGTTGCGGAGCTATTAAAAAAATTCCCATCTGAAAACGCCGGAGGCAGAGGGCACACTTCGTTCGACAACCAAGGAGTACAGGCGAGAGAGACACAACTTCAATCCAGCAGAGGCAGGGGAACACTGTCAAAGTTCTGGGAGAGTTTTCTCAGACCCTCCCATCGCACAGGCCCTGAGGCGCAGGGTACTCTCACAAGGAGTGCAAAGTTTGGGAAGATGCTGAGGGAGTACCTTGCCGTACCGTACCAATGTCCTCCGTGATTCCTCTGTGCCTTATAAATATTGGGTATCCAAGCTAGATATGTGGAATGAACTGGCTCTATGCCTTGGAGGTCCTGGCCTGCCCTGCCGCCAGTGTTTTATCAGAGCGGGTTTTTAGTGCCGCTGGTGGAATTATAACTGATAAGCGCATCCTCCTGTCAACTGAAAATGCTGACAGGCTGACTCTTATAAAAATGAACAAGGGCTGGATTGGGCTAGACTTCTCAACACCACCGAATGATAGCAGCGTAACATAAACTCAAATCCAGTGTCTTTTCTTGGGAGGTGTATTCCCATGCACCTTTTCACACCCACACATGGGTATACGCTTCCTGATTTTGGCTATTTGCTCTTGTCCTCCTCCTTCTCCTCATCCTCCACCACCATATCACCAGGGTGACCGTGGTCCATGATGCAACACCCACATAATTTTTTTAAAGGGTGTTTGACTCGCCCCTGGGCCGTGGGGCACTCGGAGCCGGGCAATAGGGAGACGGTGGGGGTAGTAGTGGCGACCCGGTTCCATGGCTCAGGGTGGTCAGACCAGTGGTAGTCCTTTAGCAGTCCTAAGTGATGTCCGACTACGCCACCCGTGGATTGCGGTTATTATGAACCGCCTCTGCAAGGCAGACCGCTGGGGCTGATGATGTATGCAGCTGAGGTAGTGTGACTCCCCACGGGAAGAGTGCAGCCCCAGGGCAGTGTAGTGGATGGTGGGGGTGATGGTGCAGAGAGTCCCAGTGCCGTTAGTGCTGGAGGAGCGAAAGAGTACACAGACAACGTACTGCAGTCCAATGTCTTTTACTCACAGTTCATGTACTCCGGGTCACTTCTGTCAGCAATGACCGCCCGAGCCGTGCTGCGTCCACCAGGTGAGGGGCTCGGTCAACCCCAGGCAGTTCAGGAGCATGGCACAGGACCCCCTTCAATCCTTTCTCTGGCCTGCCTCACCAGTGATCTACTTTTGTTCAGCTGCCGCGGACTTGTGCGGGTAAACGTGGTTCCCGTTCCCCGCTGTCCTATATGGTGCCTTCCTAGCAAGTTTGATGAGGTGTCGCACCAATAAATGATCACGACCTCCGGTCTTTGGCTGAGGGCTGTTTCTCCTCCACCAACTTGGGATCCGGTACCCTTAATCTGCCTGACCCTGTATTCTCGTGGGTTCTTAGGGTCCCTTCTGCCGTCTTGTTCCTGAGCCCTTCTGTTTCTCTCTTTCTCTTTCTCTTCTGTTCCTTTCTGTTCTTGTTCCTTTCTGTTCTTGTTCCTTTCTGTTCCTGGCCTTCACCCTAGGCCTGCCTCGTGGAGCTGGGCCCAGACTGAGCCACAGCTCCCTGTCAGCCCTCTCTGGCTGCACTCCTTCTCTTACTCCACTCACTGAACTTCTCTTCTTCTCTTCTCTCTGTGCTGGCTGGGCCTCAGAGGCTAGGCCCGCCTACGGAGCACTCCGTCACTTCTTCTCTCTGACTGAACACTGTTCAAAGATGGTGCCCACCTTTTATACCTCCCTCTAGAACATGAGCTCAGGTGACCAGCAACCAATGGGCTCCTATCTACGCTCAGGAACCAACCCCTATCTGCTCCTACATCACTGGGTATTCCTACCCCCTCCCCACTCCAGCCAGGGACATGGTCTGTCGTGCCTGCATTTGGGGTGAGTGTGCTGTATGCAGCTAACTGAACCCTGGTCCATACTCCATCCTTACCCGGGAGTGGAATATCACACCTCTGGCAGAGGTGCAATACCCCTGTAGCGGCCGAGCCCTCGGGGCGCTACATTTTTATGATGCCCGTAAAAAAAGTTTTTTATACAGTATGTTCATGTATACCCCCCAGGAGTAAATGTTTGTCAGCCCATACACTTAGTGCATGGCATTACAAGTATAGGAGGCCCGCTCCTTTCTAATGGTAAAATTTTTTTATGATGCGCTCCTCCACGTCTCTTCCAAGGGCCATTGAAGTGCCTCCAAATTTTTGGCAGCCCTTGCAGTCACTGCATAGTCCAACACTATGGGAGACTCTCTCCTTTCTAATGGGAATTTGTCATTACTGTGGCCTGGTCTATGTGTCTTTAAATTCTTAGTGGGTTTTTTCCTAAACTTGGTCAGCTGTTGGACTCACTGCATACCCTATAACTGTATAGTAGACCCTGTCCTTTCTAATGGGAACATGTCATATCTTGTTACTGTGGCCCTGCTCTGTGTGTCTTTAAATTCTTAGTGGGGATTTTCCTAAAATCTGTCAGCCGTTGGACTCACTGCATACCCTATAACAGTATCGCCAACCCTATCATTTCTAATGGGAACATGTTGTACTTGTTACTGTGGCCCTGCTCTATGTGTCTTTAAATTCTTAGTGGGTTTTTTCCTAAAATTGGTTAGCTGTTGGACTCACTGCATACCCTATAACTGTATAGCAGACCCTGTCCTTTCTAATGGGAGCATGTCGTACCTTGTTACTGTGGCCCTGCTCTGTGTGTCTTTAAATTCTTATTGGGGTTTTTCATTAAAATTTGTCAGCCGTTGGATTCACTGCATACCCTATAACTGTATAGCAGACCCTCTACTTTCTAATGGGAACATGTCATACCTTGTTACTGTGGCCCTACTCTGTGTGTCTAAATTCTTAGTGGGGTTTTTCCTAAAATTTGTCAGCCGTTGGATTCACTGCATACCCTATAACTGTATAACAGACCCTCTCCTTTCTAATGGGAACATGTCATACCTTGTTACTGTGGCCATGCTCTTTGTGTCTTTAAATTGTTAGTGTTTTTTTTCAAAAATTTTGGCCACCCTTGCAGTCACAGCATGGGCATTACCACTATAGAAGACCCGCTCCTTTATAATGGGAACATTTTTTTTACTGAGACCTCCTCTATGTCTCTTCAAAGGGGTATTAGGTTGCGTCCAAATTTTTGACAACCCTTGCAGCCACTGGATGCGCAATAACAGTATAGGAGACCCACTTGTTAATAATGGGAACAACAAAGCATAGCCCTCTGATGGCTCTCTAACAATAGCTAGGGCCGACTGCTGGCCTTTTAAGAATAGTAAGGGCCGTCTGATGTCCCTATAAAAATAGGCTTTATGACTTTCAGAGTCCCTCCATCATAAATAAAACTGGATGTGTCTGATGACACCACATTGCCAGATGAGGTTGTAAAATGTTAAAATGACATTTCCCGGTGAATGCATTTGTCATAAAAAATAACATAAAAAAACATAACAATAGGATCTTTCTTTAGTATAAAAAACAGCATCACCAATTTAACCTCAATGTAATCACATTGTTCAGCTCATGCACCTCCTCCTCCATCTCCGAAATGACCACATCAGTCACAAGCTGACAGCACTGCAGCACTGCCTTGGCCAAACAGCAACAGGCTGTGCTGAAGATAACATGCTTAATGCTTAATTGACAAACCGCCCAGCGCTGCATAGTTGTTGAAAGCTGTAACACAACAGCTTGATCTGTGGCTCTCACTGCTGAACATACAGCCAGACATGGTCGTGTGTTACAATGGGCAGAACCTGGTGACGGAGAAATGACAACCGGGGTAGATACGGTTTCCCTCTATGCCAGTCCTTTCACAGAGCTAAAGAATATGGCTGTGGTGAAATACAACTCCCACTGAGAAGCTGTTTCAGATTGAAAAACATTGTGCCCACCAGAGGATGTGTTTCTGAGTGCTAACCTTTCTCACCCGCTCAAGAGCCCCATAGCAGCTGCAAAGTTAGCGCTATCATGAACTCTCCTGAGGTAGAAGCCAAGGAGAATTCTCTGGTGGGACTGTCCAACCCTGCAGAGAAGCAGTCCTGGCTAAGAAAAGTGTGTGGGAAGATTCCAGGACACTCTATTTTTACTGAGGAGGAAACACACGCAAACATGGGGAGAACATACAAATTTCTTGCAGATGTTGTCCTTGCTGGGATTTGAACCCAGGATCCCAGCGCTGCAAGACTTCAGTGCTAACCACTGATCCAATGTGCTGCCGTTCACCCTCTAATATCTAACTGGAGAAACTTGAACCTACTGCCACTCTATCATCAGCTCCTTTGTGAGAAAATGTATTTGGGCAGCCACTCAGTCTACCAAATAAAATTCCAGAGAAGGAAATTGAGGATGGCTTCGCTACTGGTACTGGGGGCAGTGCTAATACCATGGTGTTGTACCGTCCCTGGCCACATTCACCTGTCCACGTGTTTGTGATTAGGCAGTCCTTCTTAGTAAGTGCACTGGGTAGGGCATGGGTAATGTTGTGGGACCCGTGCTTGTGGAAGGCGAAGGCGATACCGGGAAAAATAATGGCGGCTGGGGACCGAGTATGGACACCCGGCCGTCGCCTGCATGAGGTTATGAAAAGCTTCCACCTCCACAAGCTTAAAAGGCCATATTTCAAGTGAAAAGAGCTGCCCAGAAATCTGTCAGTTTAGTGTTGCGGCCTGTGGGTGGGTGGGTGGCTGGCTGCATATTTGCAATTGCATTCCAAGTAACAGAAAACTAAGCAGATGATGGCCTCTATCATCATCATGGCCTCACCTCGGCACTATGAACTCTCCTGAAGGAGAAGCCAGGGTCCGCCGGAGGAGTCTCCGGTTCTCTGGTGGGCCCGTCCAACCCTGCCGAAAAGCAGCCCTGGCTAAGAAAAGTGTGGGGGAAGGTTCCTGGACACTCTATGGCTGCTTTTTTAATGCGGATCGGCCATGCTTATGCATGTTATTTCTCAAAACGCATTACGGATCAGGCCATTTTCAAACTCTGTATTCAAGAAATTAAATGCGCAAAGAAAGATGTGTGTGTGTCAAAGCACCATTGACAAGTGCGAGTTGATGATGGATGGGCTGCCATTGCTTCTGCAACAAGCTCAATTACAGGATTTTCTGGGAGAAATGACACGCAGGTTAGATACGGTTACCCTCTATGCCAGTCCTTTCACCGAGCTAAATACAACTCTTAGCAAAAAAAGTTGTGGACTGGCTCCATACCGTCCCTGGCCACATTCACCTGTCCACGTGTTTGTGGTTAGGTGGTCCTTCCCAGTAAGTGCACTGGTGAGGGCACGGGTAATGTTATGGGACCCGTGCTTGTGGAAGGCGGAGGCGATACCGGGAAATATAGTGGCGGCTGGGGACCGAGTATGGACACCCGGCTGCCGCCGGCATGAGGTTATGATAAGCTTCCGCCTCCACGAGCCTAAAAGACCACATTTCAAGTGCAAGCAGCTGTCAAAAATTTGGCAGTATAGTATTGCAGCCTGTGGGTGGGTGGCTGCCGGCATTCTTGTGCTTGCATTCCAAGGAATGGGGTAGGGACAACTGAACACTGCAGTGGGACAAGGACGTGGACGGTGATTGTTGCAAGTCTGCAACGACAGGTGCATGGCGGGAGGAATCTTCGCATGTGCCAAGGATCACTTATGATGGGCACACATTTAGGCAGTGACCTGGGAGTCAGAGATGTTTCCAGAGGTCTTCCCCTTGCTGTTCCCATGTCTTTTCAGCACTGTATGCATGTGTCTGATGATGTGTCACACACCACATGGCCAGATAAGGTTGTAAAATGTTAAAATGACATTTCCTGGTGAATGCATTTGTCTTGGTTGAAAGCAATGCAAAAGTGCAAAGACGTGTCAAAAATGCTACGTGTGAACATAGCCCAAGGTGTGTAGGAGTATTTTTGTTTTTGTTTATTTATTTTGCCTTATATACAAGTCATCACCCTGGAAAGGATGTTCCTTACGCCGTAAAAGTGGCGTAATACTCTGACGACGTTGTTGACAGCAGTGATCTGGGAGTCAGAGATTCTTCCAGGGGTCTTCCCCATGCTGTTCCCATGTTATTTGAGCACAGTTCCCATCGATTTGAGCAATTTTTAGGCCCTCTGCAGACCGCCGTGGGGAGCCACCTGAAAAATGCTCAAGTTTCCCCTAGACTTATATTGGGCTCATTGCTCGGGTTGAGCACCCGAGTATTTCAATTTGCTCGACCCAAGCAACGAGTACTTGAGCATTTTAGTGCTCGCTCATCACTAATGACAACCAAAAACATCCAAATAATCCTGATCAAAAAGTTCACATACCCTGGTGATTTTGGCCTGATAACATGCACAGAATTTGACACAAATGGGTTTGAATGGCTACTAAAGGTAACATCCTCACCTATGACCTGTTTGCTTGTAATCAGTGTGTGTGCATAAAGCTGAGTGAGTTTCTGGGATCCAGCCACTGACGTTTCTGGATTTTGAGATGGGGAAAGCAAAAGAATTATCAACGGATCTACGGGAAAAGGTAGTTGAAATGTATAACACAGGAAAGGGAGGCAAAAAGAATATAACACAGGAAAGGGATACAAAAAGATATCCCAGGAATTGATAATGCCAGTCTGCAGTGTTCACACTGTGATTAAAAAATGGAAAATCAGATGCTCTGTAAAAACCAAACCACAGTCAGGTAGACCAACAAAAATTTCAGCCACAACTGCCAAGAAAATTGTTCGGGATGCAAAGAAAAACCCACAAATAACATCAGCTGAGAACACACTTAGGGGTGTACTCACTTTTGTTGCCAGCGGTTTAGACATTAATGGCTGTGTGTTGAGTTATTTTGCAGGCACACCAAATTTACAGTTAAACAAGCTGTACACTGACTACTGTACATTGTATCAAAGTGTCGCATCTTCAGTGTTGTCCCATCAAAAATATATATATGTATTCCGGCCCATTTTTGGAGTTTTGTGTGAAATTATGTCCAATTTGCCTTTTTTTTCTCAGTTTTTTTGTGTTGTTCCAATAAACACAAAGGAAATAAACATGCGTGTAATAAAACATGTGTAATTTTCTGAAACAATTTCAAGGGTGCCAGCACTTTCCGCCATGACTGTATATGCAGGTAGAGTCCTTAACCCCTTTACAACCCAAAGTGGTTTGCACGTTAATGAGAAGGCCAATTTTTACAATTCTGACCACTGTCACTTTATGAGGTAATTACTCTGGAACGCTTCAACGGATCCCCCTGGTTCTGAGAATATTGTTTCATGACATATTGTACTTTATGATTGTGGTAAAATTTCTTCGATATCACTTGTGTTTATTTGTGAAAAAAACAGATATTTGGCAAAAATTTTGAAAATTTTGCAATTTTCAAAATTTGAATTTTTATGCCCTTAAATCGGAGAGATATGTCACACAAAAAAAGTTAATAAATAACATTTCCCATATGTCTACTTTACATCAGCACAATTTTGGAACCCAAATTTATTTTTATTAGGGAGCTATAAGGGTTAAAATTGACCAGCGATTTCTCATTTTTCCAACAAAATTTACAAAACCATTTTATTAGGGACCACATCACATTTGAAGTCACTTTGAGGGGTCTTTATGACTGAAAATACCCAAAAGTGACACCATTCTTAAAACTGCACCCCTCAGTGAATCGGGTCATCATGGCAACATCCGGGAAGCCGCGGCACACATTGCTGGACGCCGGCAGGAGAGGTGACTATCCCGATCACCTCCCCTTGCCCCCGCAATGCTGCGAACGACTTCGATCGCAGCATTGCGGGGGTTAATGTGCGGGACCTCTCCCAGCACATAGCACCGGGTGTCAGCTGTGACAATCAGTTGACACCCGGCGGCGATCACGCCCGCACAGCCTGTGTGCGCGATCGCAAAGATGTACTAATACGTATCAGGCTCTTAAGTCCCAGGGCGCAGATACGTATCAGTACGTCTTGGGCTTTAAAGAAGTTAAAATTATGTGAAAATGGGAAAAGTCACAAAACTTTGCAACTTTTCAAGAGCTTTATGCCTTTTTCTGGCAAAAACACTGATGAATCGGGTTCATAATCTCTAATCCTTTCAGCTCCCTTTAATTAGACTACTTTCAACAAACTAATTATAAGTATTGGGTCTGTTTTTTTTTTAATGCTTTTAAAATAATTGTAAATATTTTCAATCCCCTTTTGTTATAAGGATTTCCCAAAAATGAGCTAATCATAGGTTGTCCTGCATTCGTGACAGTGATTGACTGCGCGGTCACTTGGAAGTTTACATTGGCATCACTACAGGGCCGGTAAAGAAGGACTGTCAGGGACCCCCAGAGTGTGGTAAAATGCGCCAACTAATTCATAATTCATTTAATTCTCACACAATATACTAAGTTAGTGTAAGTCTACAAAAAAGCAACAAAACTTGGTGCTAAAAAAATTGAGCATAACTTTTTGAAAAATGAACCAGGTTATGCCAAATCTTACATATTTTGTGACTTTGTGATCAGTTATCAACACAAATATTTTACTCAAATTACCAGATCGATGGATAAGCATTGGGACTTTTCCCTAAATCTCTCCAAAACATCACCGCTTATAGAAGACCACCCTCATATCCAGATCAGATTTTCTGTGAGAGATGCCCAGATTCACAATATAGTATGCATACTGGCCATCTATGAGAAGTCCACCCCAATGGAAGTCCAGTTATTAAAGGAGATTTTACTGTTTATATAAGGGGCAGACAATGACAGTGAAGGGCCCTTAATCAGGACTTCTGATCTGGGCCCCCCACCCTCCATCAGGCACCACCTACATATACATTTCCATGTATATTTATATTAGGCACACATATAAAATTTGCACATGCTAATACTCTATACACATTTTAACGTATGCATATACATAGTGCACAGAAACATAAAATACAGACATACACATAAGATGCACATACACAGTATAGAGTCCCGGTAGTCCTCATAGTTTTAAGCATGGACCCTGGCAAATTGTAGACTTTTATTGTTCATGGGCTTTAAGGGAGAGAGGCTTCCTTTGTGGAGGACACTCATGAATGCCATTCATTTGCAGTGTACACCGTGTCGTGTCATGGAAAACACTCGCCCTGGTTTGGCTTTCTACTTCTTCAGCTAATAGCAATGAATTTGCCTGTCGATTTTCTTCTCATCAGAAGATGCATTTGTTTAGATGTTAACTTCCATCTGACTGATAAGAAAAGCTTTGCTGATCTTCTTGTAGACTTCACATTTTTTGTAAAGAAATTATTTTCTTTCTCAGAAATGTCTTGTGACATTTCTCTTCTATGTGGTGCCACTTACCCTTCTCATCAGAGGACGCTTTTGTTTAGGTGTTAACTTCCATAGTCGGCCTGGACGTCTCTGTAAGATGGTTGCAGTTCCATCTTTGTTATAGTTTTGCATCACTTTTGCTACAGTATTCTGACTGATAAGTAAAGTTTTGCTGATCTTCTTGTAGACTTCACATTTATTGCAAAGAAATGATTTTCTTTCTCAGGTTTTGTGACATTTCCCTTCTATGTGGTGCCATTGCTGATAGCATGAAATGGGAAGGAGTTTTCTTTATTAAGTAACTTTCTTTTACAGACACCTGTCTGCTGGACATCTGTTTAATGAATAATTACACTTACCTGTGGTTCAGTTCTTGTTAATTAGAATTTTGTTGTCTAAACTTAGCTTTTCTCTTAAGACTGTTACTGGGATGTTCTCATTTTTGAAACATGATCTTGAATGAGTTTGTTAAGAAAATTACTTTTTTGGGGTCTGTAAAATACCAAATCTTGTTTGCATTCAATGGCTCAAATTTGCGAGAGTCTTTTGTAGTATGGTATCCCATATAAAATGATGATTCTGAAAGGAAACTACAGGTTTGCTGACAAATCTATTTGGGTGTACTGATTTATTCTAAACACTGTATATATATATATATATATATATATATATATATATATATAAACCTTATAAGTTTGGTATCACAGTAATCGTACTACTGACTCTGAATCATTTTGTCAGTTTGTTTTTACAACACAATACACACTGTAAAATGAAGGAACCCAAACCTGGCATTTTTTCTCATTTTTCAACACATTATATGATAAAATGAATGGTGTTGTTCAAAACTACAACACTAAGCGTCAGCACACTGTGATTTGCAGATCTGTAAGATGCGTTCTTTGTGCTGTGAAAATACACAGCTGTGATATCTCACCAAATATTCATAGTGGGAACTTAAAATTATGTTTTTCTGCCATGATTAAGGATGGTTTGAATGTATGAAACATGTTGACATTTTATTTCTATCTTTGTGGAATTAAGGCTGCATGAACCAGTCACCAACCATTATCTGTATATGTACAAATATTAAGTGCTACTGAGTGCTGTAGGAAAACTTAGAATAGTGAGGTGATTTGATAGTCCTGCCACAAATAATCTGTTTCTACTGCACACTTAAAATCTCTGATAGTGGGAATGAACCTGATTGCCTGCAGTAGTGCACTCCTGAGAGCTGGTGCAGCAGAGAAAATGTCTTGGACATGAGAGTGGGAGGTCCTGATTATGGAGGATGTTAATCTTAGCTCATTGGAGTGTAGATATGGTAGAGATGCAGGACTGTGCAGCAGTGTGGAGAGGTTTGTGGATGAGTGTAATGACTGGTACAGGGTGGAGGCACCATTGTAACTGCTGGACAGAAATATGAGACTGACTGCTGCATTAAGGATAATGAGAAACACATTTAGTGAGAAGAAGAGCAATTAGTGAGTTACAAGTATTTGTGAATTCAAGACAAGAAGGAATCAGAGCAACAGTAACAGATTTTTCTTTTTTTTAATTAATAATGGGATGAATAAAATCGTGAACATTATCAATAGACTAAATCAAAGTCAGGAAGATAGCCGGGGTCAGATACCAGGTGATCAGTAAATGACAAGTCAGACGAACAGTATGAATACCGCGGAGCCCGATGACAGAGGCGTTACTGAAACTTGTCCAGGTTGACCAGTCAGAAGGCCACAGGTAGATGGTGAAGGTCCTTCTATACAGCTCCAGCAGTGATGGTGGATGTGCTGGACTTCAGGGCGCTGGATGCTTAGGTGTCCCGTCTTTTAGATGGTTTTAGGGCAACAGTGACAGCATGCAAATGCGCGAGCAGCCCTGGATAATCCACGCCGGCAGGATGATAAGATCCGGCGGATGATGGAACCTATGAGAAGAGAAATAAATATAATGTAAGTGATGGGACTCCATATTACATGATAATGCTGTGCAGTCACTGTGGCCGGACGGCAGAGGAATATTATCATACAGAGGTCAGGGGTCATTGTCAGCAATCATACATGTGACAATCCCATCACTGACAGATGACATCTACTCCACATGAATTATTCTCACTGACATCACACAACATGGAGTTGATTCTCACACTTACCTCGTCTCTTTTTCCCATTTTTTCCATTTTCTGAGTTTTGTTGCTCCATACTCAGTATTATTGCCGATTTTCTTTCTTCATGAGATGGAAATTCTGATGAAAAATTTTTAAAAAAAATCAGTAACAATATATTCTTATAGGATCTGCTTTGTCATAATATGGATAACATAAGAGACCTATAGTATTGTATAAAAACCATGTGGGAATATTTGAGCCTTGAAGTCAACATTCACATTGTTGGTGCTGTAGACATGTACATACCTGGCAATGGGGACGAGGGTGGCAAGATGGTAACAGCATCGTCTGTATTACATACAGGAACAGATACTTTCTGCCTGTTTGAAGAAGAAAAACATGTAAATCTCAAGTAAACTCCGTATAAAAGGGGTTGTCTCACTAGAAGAACACCGACTATAAGGCCTAGTAGGACATATGACTGTCATAGTGGGGAAGGTGTTCTGCTCAAGACTACCTTTTATAGAGCGCTGAGAGGAAAACAACTACCAAGAATGGCCGGCATTTCATACTACATCTCTCCTACAGTGAGGGCAGCACTAAAAGTGCATGACCGGCCACAATTATGGGCTGTTATCTCCAACAATTCCGAAAGCTGAAAGCACAATGACCCATAACCATGGGGCGGTGGATGCTACATTTGATATTATGGTATTTATGTCCTATATTTGGTGTTGCGCACATATATCAGCCTGGATCTCCCAGTAATGACCCCATAATCTACTCACATTTCTGAGATGTTTGTGTTGGATTCTGGTGTACACTCTGGAGGGGCCTTGGGATCCTCGTTGTTCACCATCCCGTTAGTGGTGGTAGAGTGCTAAATGTGGATAACAATAAGTTATTAAATATACATACTTTTTAATTTTATAGATCCTTTTTTTGTACATATTTTGGATTTATCGATCACATGCTTACTTTAGAAAGCCTCTCAGAAGATGATGATGCAAATATTCGGAAGATAAAGTTCTCATCGTCCTCACTTGTGCCCTCCTTATCCTCTGAGACCAGATGGTTGTTTTCATCAGAGTGATCTACAAGACATAGGTAAGGAAGGATTGTTAGAGGGTGTCAGTATAACACAGTCGCTATATCTCACTAGGTTACTAGATGATACAACGTAATATACAGAATACATGAAAAAAAACTCCTGTACAAAATTAGGGAAATAGGGATACAGTACGAACCCATGGTCAACATAGCTGAGATCCATGAAACATGGATAACATAGTAGACCAGAAAAACCATGTGGAAATATTTGAGTATTTGAGCCTTGATGTCAACATTCACATTGTTGGTGCTGTAGACATGTACATACCTGGCAATGGGGACGAGGGTGGCAAGATGGTAACAGCATCGTCTGTATTACATACAGGAACAGATTCTTTCTGCCTGTTTGAAGAAGAAAAACATGTAAATCGTAAGTAAACACAGTATAAAATGGGTTGTCTCACTATAAGAACACTGACTATAAGGCCTAATAGGACATATGACTGTCATAGTGGGGAAGGTTTTCTGCTCAAAACTACCTTCCATGGATCAGAACACAACTACAGCTCTCCTACAGAGTAGGCAATGCTAAAAATGCATGACCTGCCACAATTATGGGCTGTTATCTTCTGCATTTTCTGAAGCCAAAAGTACAATGACCGTTAACCATGAAGGGCGAATGCTGCATTTGATATTCTGATATTTATGTCCTATATTTGGTGTTGTGTACATAGATCAGCCTGGAACTCCCAGTAATGAAGTAATGACCCTTTATAATCTACTCACATTTCTGAGATGTTTGTGTTGGTTTCTGGTGTATACTCTGGAGGGGCATTGGGATCCTCATTGTTCACCATCCTGGTAGCGATGATACAGAGCTAAATACGGATAAAAATAAGATATAAAATATTTTTTTTATGTACTTTTAGAGTTTTTTAAATTTTTTTTTACATATTTTGGATTTATTAATCGCATACTTACTTTACAAAGCTTTTCAGAAGATGACGTAAAATTTTGGAAGTCAAGGCTCTCATTGTTCTCACTTGTGCCTTCCTCATCCTTTGAGACCAGATGTTTGTTTATATCAGAATGATCTACAAGAAATAGGTAATGAAGTATTATTAGAGGTTGTCAGTATAACACAGTCACTATTTATCACTAATATTAATGAGAACAGGTGATCACATATTAGGGAAGATGAGACAAACAGTCACTTAGACTAGATGACGTCTCCTTCTACTTACTGATAAATAAGCTGGTGTCTGCGTCTGAAACAAGCTGAGGAACATACTCCATCTCCTGGCTCAGAATGTTGTCAAAGTCCAAGTCACTCAGGAATGGATGAACCTTGATCTCAAATGCTCCTCCTAGAAAAAGAAAAACAAAAGTGATGCGGACATAGTCAGGGATGGCTCCATATCTGAACAGTTTATCGTAATCTGAACTAATGAGAAAACTGAGCCGACATGAAGGAAATAAACTGAAAGTCTTAGTGTGGAGAACTAGAAATACAGTAGATGAGCTGATAGAGAAATGCTGATCTTCATGGACATGAGCGATATGTCCTTGGTCTAATAAGGGAATATTAATACTAGTATATCTGTTACCTGTCCCAAGTCTACGCACAGGATTTCTTCTGAGCAGCTCAGTGATGAGATTCTGAGCATCCAGGGGTGGAGCGCGATCACAATTCCAAATTAGTTCTCCTGTTACATAGAAAATTACAGAAAATAAAACCTCTTTACTGGACTGTAACATAAAGCAAAGGAAATAACTAAACAAATGTAACCAATCAACGCAATGATCGGATTATTCTACTCACCAATGACAACCCTTTTATAAAGCTCAGTGAGGGAATCAGCATCAAATGGTACACATCCCAGCAGGAATTTATACAGGATGATCCCCAATGACCACCAGTCAACAGGTCTTCCATAGCCCTCTTTCAGGATGATCTCTGGGGCTATGTAACATGGGGTGCCACAGAACTGGAAACCAACAGAAGATAGAGATGAGAATCAATGAAACAATTATTATGACAAGATATCATAGTTAAAACACAATGCAGAAGATAAAATATTAGTGGAAAAGTTCTCTAGAAAGGAAGAACGTAGAGAAGAGACAATAGTGTGATGAGATTTGCAAATAACAAGCTAAGTTCTTGTAGGTGATGCTGACCTCACGGTCCTGGAACTCTCTGGAGATGTCCACTGCTAATTCCTTGTAGGTGTTGGTTTTCGGTATCATTAGACCAAGTTTTGAAATCCCAAAATCGGTAACTTTAATATGTCCAGTAGATGTAATCAGGAGGCTGCAAAAGAGAAGATGGTTTTAGCCTCACAGACTGAATGATAATAAATGACAACTTTCCCCACTTTATTATACTACGGGGGCACTTACTTTTCCGGCTTCAGGTCTCTGTGCACCACACCGTAACTATGCAGGTATTCCACGGCAAGTACCGCCTCTGCAAAGTACAAGCGGGCCATGGGGACAGAGAAAGGACCCCTGGTGCTTAGAAGGGTCCCACAGTCTCCACCTATAGAAGAAAGGAAATATGACCGGTGAGGGGTTTATACAGAAGATAACCATGATATACCACGAGCAGATAACCATGATGTATAATGAGCAGTGAGCGGAAACATCCTGGGGAGATCACACAGATAGTGGCATACATAGAAATCACAAGACCCCATATCAAAAGTTGTAATTGCCCCCCACCCTAAAAAGTAAAAAAGAAATATATTTATATCCCTGTTGAAGCAGCTTGGTGTTCTCACCAGCAATACAACTTTTATGGCCATTTTAGAGTATGATGCTCCCAAAAATGCCCACACCCACACTCAATGAGTATGGTATCCCCACAGTGAATCCTCCTAAGGAGGCCACCACTTAGAAGGAGGCCAGCCACAACCCCCTACTCGGTGTGATGGCACCCACAGCAACCCTCCCACTCAGGATAATGGTTCCCACAGTCCCTCACACAATATAATGGTCCGCATAACTCCCCACTCAGTATGATGTCCCCACACAGAATGGGGGCCTCCATACAGAGTGAGGACCCCCACAGCACCCCACTTAATATGATGACCTTCACTCAGCATTCACAGTCCCCTCATATCTAGTCATACGGCCCCCTTTCAGTATTTTGGCCCCTACTAGCCACCTACTCAGTATTTTTGCCCCCACCAGCCCCACCTCCTTGAAGAAGCAAATACCGCTGAAATTGTGATGACAGGTGGAGGGATGCTGCCCACTGCCGAGCGTCGACAGACCCCCTCCGACTGATGAGCCCCATAGCGCCCCTGCACCAAGATCAATGAATTTACGAGCATCTTGGTAATAGATAACCTATAGTAAATGCTCTGTGGGGATGTAACCAACAATGTCCTAATGATATGAGCAGTGATAAGATGAAAGCAGACATGGGCTGAATATAATACAATAGATGTGTCTTACCTCCTACATACTCCATGACCATACACAGGTGAGATCTAGTTGGAAAGGAGCAGAGCATGGAGACCACAAAGGGACAATCAGCAAATGTTAAGATGTCCCTCTCCAAAAAGGCCCATTCCAATCTCTGTGCAGTATTTAGGTTCCGCTTAGCCATTTTCTTCATAGCAAAGGTCTGGTGTGAGTCTTTATGATGCACTAAGTAGACGGCCCTGGAGAGAAGGAGAATCCATCGGTTATAATAAATCCTTATTAATAATCCATCTATAGAAATCATTATATGTTTAATACTGGTATCCAAGGGGTAACATTTCTCCTTGCGGAGAGTGACATGTTAAGCTTGTCAAGGTGAGGAGACTTTTAAGCCTCAATGATCCTCTGGGAAATATGCAAATTGTCTCTTCAGAGAGGAAGAGAACTAGAACTCTAGTGCCACCTATAGGAAGTAGTAATCCTAAAAGTCAATATCGACCCTTTAACGAGCCTTATCACATGACATGGAATAATAGCCATAACCAAAATCTCAATTTTCGGACACTATGTTTTGGGGTACAAGCACTCATCAGTGCAAAGTGTGAGATATGGTTTGGCTGGGTGAGAGGCATCTGACCGGGATCCAAGCGGTAACGTTTCCCCTTGCGGAAAAAGCCATGTTAAGCATGTCAAGGTGAGGAGACTTTTAAGCTGCAATGCTCTTCTGGGAAATATGCAAATTGTCTCTTTTCAGAAAGGAAGAGAACTAGCACCCTAGTGCCACCTATAGGAAGTAGCAATCCTATTTCCCAGAGGAGCATTGCGGCTTAAAAGTCTCCTCATGACCGCAAGGAGAAACGTCAACCCCTTGGATACCGGTCAGACACCTCTCACCCCGTCAAACCATATCTCACACTTTGCACTGAAGAGGGGCAGTACCCCAGAACACAGTTCCTGCAAATTCAGATTTTAGTTTTGGCTATTATCCTAAGTCATGTGACAAGGCTTGTTAAAGGGTCGATATTGACTTTTAGGATTGCTACTTCCTATAGGTGGAGTTCTAGTTTGCTTCCTCTCTGAAGAGACAATTTGCATATGTTTAATACTAGAAGTCTGGCCGCCACTATAAATCCACATCTAGAAATACATAAAATAGCACTACATAGATCACCTATGGGAGGTCTCCACAATGCCACTTCTGCCGGAGCCATCACCCAGGTCACATTATAGATACGAGAATCTATCGAAATTCTCTTTGGGCAGATTCGCTATAACTGACCAAATACAATTTAGTGCAAATAAAATTGGTCCAAAATGAATGTGCTCCAGGGCTCTCTTCTGCTGCTGAGGCCAGTGATTGGGCCCACATGGTCATGGTGGAGGGTGTAGATGTCATTGACGTCAATATGGTGTCACCCTTCATGTGACCATGTGTAGCCAACTTCTCTGATCAGCTTCATAATGGAGCCCCCTCATCAAAACAAAGATCAGAGAGGAGAGCAGAAAAGCTCAGGTGGAGGAGGCAGCATAAGAACAGATGAGGGTCTAGCACAGGCGAATGTAATAATATTATATATTATATTATATGTAATTATATTATTTAAATCGCTTTCCTTACAGTTTAATTTGCTACAGATCATATAATTTCCCTATGATAACACTGAATGGCAAAGTGCAGGGGCAGAAGCATTGTCATAGGGAACCCTGAGAAATGTGGATTATGGCAACAGAAATCTCACCCAAAATTTCCACTGCTGATGAGTTTGGAAGTTTCATAGTCGCTCATATGCGGCTTTCTCGCCGGAACCAATGAATCCATCACGCTCTATAAAAGAATAAGAAATAATACTGATTTATTGAAGATGCAGGAAAAAAGTTACAGATGCAAAAACTTCTCCCCCCATATTATGTCCCAGATGATTTACACTGATATGATGTTGGGAGGATACAAACCGGACGCTGGGCAGACCGGGCGCTAGCACCCAGCACACCCAGGCAAGTGCCGGGGCCCTGAGTAGGCGAGGGGCCCACTTGCTGTCAGGCACTCTGGCGCGCTATGGGACCGGTGAGCAGAGGAGAGTGGTGCCAGCGCCAGCTAGTGGGCCTTGCTCCCCCCCCCCAATGCTTGCCCAGGACCACGTCCGGCACAATACTTACCTCTCCACAGCTGGTGAGCAGTGAGGTGAGCATTTGATTTTTTTTTTTTATGTATGGAGGTATGGGGCATTATATGGGGGAGAAGTGACATCCTGCATGGGGCATTATATGGGGGGGAGGGACATCCTGCGTGGGGTATTATATGAGGGGGGAAAAGTGACATCCTGCATGGGGCATTATATGGGGGGGAGTGACATCCTGCATGGGGCATTATATGGGGTGAGAGGTGACATCCTACATGAGGCATTATATGGGGGGACATCCTGCATGGGGCATTATATATGGGGGTGACATCCTGCATGGGGTATTATATGAGGGGGAGAAGTGACATCCTGCATGGGTCATTATATGGGGGGGGGAGTGACATCCAGCATAGGGCTTTATATGGGGTGAGAGGTGACATTCTGCATGGGACATTATATGGGGGGTGACATCCTGCATGGGGCATTATATGGGGGAAGTGACATCCTGCATGGGGTATTATATGGGGGGAGAAGTGACATCCTGCATGGGGCATTATATGGGGTGAGAGGTGACATCCTGCATGGGGCAATATATGGGGTGAGAGGTGACATCCTACATGGGGCAGTATGTGTTGGGGGGACATCCTGCATGGGGCATTATATGGGGGGTGACATCCTGTATGGGCCATTATGTGGGGTGGGACATCCTGCATGGAGCATTATGTGAGGGGGACATCCTGCATGGGGAATTATATGGGGGGTGACATCCTGTATGGGCCATTATGTGGGGGGGATATCCTGCATCGGGCATTATGTGTGGGGGACATCCTGCATGGGGCATTATGTGGGGTGGGACATCCTGCATGGGGCATTATGTGGAGGGGACCTCCTGCATGGGGAATTATATGGGGGGTGACATCCTGCACTGGCCATTATGTGGGGGGGGGGCACAGCCTGCATGGGGCATTATGTGGGGGGCACAGCCTGCATGCGGCATTATGTGGGAGGGACATTCTGCATGGGGAATTATATGGGGGGTGACATCCTGCATGGGCCATTATGTGGGATGGGGATATCCTGCATGGGCCATTATGTGGGGGGGGGGGGCACAGCCTGCATGGGGCATTATGTGGGGGGTCAAAACCTGCATGGGGCATTATGTGGGGGTCACAGCCTGCATGGAGCATTATGTGGGGGGTCAAAGCCTGCATGGGGCATTATGTGGGGGGCACAGCCTGCATGGGGCATTATGTGGGGGGCACAGCCTGCATGGGGCATTATGTGGGAGGGACATTCTGCATGGGGAATTATATGGGGGGGTGACATCCTGCATGGGCCATTATGTGGGAGGGGGACATCCTGCATGGGGCATTATGTGGGGGGGGGCACAGCCTGCATGGGGCATTATGTGGGGGGTCAAAACCTGCATGGGGCATTATGTGGGGGTCACAGCCTGCATGGAGCATTATGTGGGGGGTCAAAGCCTGCATGGGGCATTATGTGGGGAGCACAGCCTGCATGGGGCATTATGTGTGGGGTCACAGCCTGCATGGGGCATTATATGGGGGCACAGCCTGCGTGGAGCATTTTATGGGGTCCATTATTCTATATGGAGCAATATATGGAGCTCATAATACGGTATAGAGGACTATGTGGTGCCATTATACTGTGTGGAGGACATTACTGTCCGGTCTGCACTGTGAGCTGTGAGGATTCGCCGCTTTCTGAGTTATTGTGGAATTTACAATAGATATCGCTCATGTAATATAAGAAGTGAAATCTTCGGGCTTGTACTATATATATATATATATATATATATATATATATTTATCTGCGGTTTCTGTGCATCATGAATCGTGGTATGTGTTAAAGGGGCCACTGAGACTCTTCCACCCAGGGCCCACGAAATCCTAGAGCCGCTCTGCAACGGTCATCATACATTACTATAACATTCTGGATAATGTGGGAGATCACACAGAGGAGGACTTACAGGTAATCTGTCACCAGGTGTTTGCTATGTATTCTGAAAGCACCATGATATAGGGGCAGAGACCCTGATTCCAGTGATGTGTTACTTACTAGGCTGTGTGTGGCTGTTTCAATAAAATCAGTAGATTATCACTACAAGACTATCTGTCTAGCCAGGTAGTCCTATTGCTCTGTACCCCTGCCTCCACCACTGATTAGCAGCTTTCTGCCTATGCACAGTGTACACAGAAAGCTGCCAATCAATGGTGTGGGCGGGGTTATACAAGACTCAGCATTCAGAGCTCTGCAGCAGAAAAAAATAGTGATTTTATCACAACTGCTCCACCGAGTAAAGTAATCAACACATGGAATCAGGGTCTCTGTCCCTGCATCATGCTTCTCTCAGACCAAATAGCATAAACCTGGTGACAGATTCCCTGTAATTCAAATGTAATTAACACCATAGGGTCATCTACACATAGAATAGAGACGTCCCATGGTTGTATGGGGGATAATACTGGACGAGTCATTCACACCCCATGATCTGATGACACACACGCATCCCCCTCTATGATACTTACGGATTCTTGGATCTCCGGGATCTCACTAATTCCATTGTTAGGATTCGACAGCTCAGTTGTTTCTAAAATAATGATGAAGAAATGAAATGTATTAGAGGATATTATTCCTACATAGATAATACAGCAATATAACGGAGAAATGACAAGATGTCTGTAAATGGGATTAATACTCGTTATATGGGGATTCTAAATATGAGAATATACGGGGAATCCATAGATAAATGTAATGTAAATGATGGAGGAACCCCTTCATAAATAACAAAAGACTGACCATCACTTCCGAAAAGAAAATGGGTGTGAACAGGTGCATACTAAGAGTAGCCATCCAAATACATAACTAACAAAGTTGCACTCTGTAACGCTATAACATGTAAACATGAAATAAATGAAATTTGAATTGCATTACTGCTGTAGAAAATAGGATAAAAGGAAGATACTTAGCGCATAATTTGGCCAATTCATGCATGGCCAGCAGCGACGGCAAGGCGACCTTCTTTATCTGGGTGCATGCCAAGTAGCCACGGCAAGGTGACCTTTTTTTTTGCTGGGTGCATGCCCAGCAGTCACGGCAAGACAACCTTCTTTTGCTGGGTGCATGCCCTGCAGTCACAACAAGGCGACCTTCTTTTGCTGAGTGCATGCCTAGCAGCCACGGCAAGGCGACCTTCTTTTGCTCGGTGCATGCCCAGCAGTCACGGCAAGGTGACCTTTTTTGCTGGGAACCTATCTCCACCCATCAGCCCGGGGTGGTTTTAATTACAACAGGATCCTACCTAACCATATAAATGAAGGCTTCAGCCTAGGAGAGGATTCACATTAGGAGAGGATTCCAACTAAAAGATCGCCTTGTCATTGGCTGCTGGGCATTCATGAATTGGCCAAATTATGTGCTCAGTATCTTAGTTTTTTCCCATTTTCTAGAGCAGTAATGCAATTTAAATTTAATTTATTTCATGTTACTTGCTATAGCACTGCAGAATGGACCCTCCATCATATGAATGAGGAAGCCCACCCACGCTGCACATATGAGTGATGGTAAGAGAGCTGAAACATAGGAGAGATTTGCAAATTAGCCTGGAAGTGCACTGGGGGCGTGTCACTGCACTTGGATTTCTTCTTTCACGCCCCCAGCGCACTTCCATTCTGATTTGTATATGGTGTCTACTTTACATTTCTCCTGACTGGCACATTGGATTTCTACAAACAATTATTATTAGGGGACAATGGCCTATACCGTCACACCACTACTTCTATATGTAACAATGTGCTGCCAGGTTCCCATTACACAGAGTAGAGAGTAAATCTAACATTATCCTCCGTAATATCTGGATATTCCTTGTAGAAGGTCGGGTGATCGCTCACCTGTAATCAGATCGCTGTTCAGCTCCGGCTGACTCCTATTAGGGTCAGGGATTTTCGGGGTCACATTTTGCCCATATTTGGCGTCGCCTCCTGTTGTTTCCTGATAGATATAATATATATAATTAATATGTGGAAGATTTCACTAAATCACCAAATACATAAATCATGAAGGACTAAACCAACATTTACAGATGCACCAATTGTAACGATACAAATCCCGCGCCATCTTCAGACCTTTTCTCAGAAAGTCTCCTCAGATACGGTGGATTAAGATACGTCTATTAATATTGATCCTTACCGGGCGTTCCAATGAGCGTTCTAGTATAGACAGGACTTTTTCGGCCAGTTCTTTAAAGACAGCCAAATCTTCAGTCTGAGATCTTTCTTCAGCCTATAAAGAAGGAAAAATGGAAAGGAGAATTTTGAGATGAGAGCGGTCAGAATGGAGGCGGAAATTGTATGTGACATCGGTTCTCTGTCTGCAGATACAATGACTACATACTGTATTTGGGGACTCGTTGTGTTTTACCGTATTTTTTGGACTATAAGATGCCTTTTTTTCCAAAATTTTTGACCTCCCTTCTAACACTCTCGCACCCCTCCAATCTATCCTAAACTCTGCTGTCTGACTAATCCACCTGTCCCCCCGCTATTCCCTGGCTTCTCCCCTCGCTCCGCCAATCCCTTCACTGGCTCCACATTACCCAGAGACTCCAGTTCAAGAACCTAACCTTGGCATGCAAAGCCACCCACAACCTGTCTCCTCCATATATCTGTGACCTAGTCTCCCGGTACTTACCTGCACGCAACCTCCGATCCTCACAAGATCTTCTTCTCTACTCCCCTCTTATCTCCTCTTCCCACAATCGCATACAAGATTTCTCCCGTGCATCCCCCCCACTCTGGAACTCTCCACCCCAGCATATCAGACAGATTATTAATAATAATAATTGTCTGAATGTAGCTTACCAGGGGGGTGGCTGTGGTGGAGTGAGGTCACAGGAGGTAACATAGTAACATAGTTTGTAAAGCCGAATAAAGACTTGCGTCCATCAAGTTCGACCTGTTAGTTCTGTAATTGCTAAAGTTGATCCAGAGGAGGGCAAAAACCCCAAATGATTTAGCCAATCTTCACCTGAGGAAAAATTCCCTCCCGACTCTGAAACCAGCAGTCAGAATAAGTCCCTGTATCAACCTACTATTTTATTTTATTTTTAAGTATATGCTGAAATCTGCCTGGTATCTAGAAATGCATCCAGTCCCCGCTTGAACTGGTGTAGTGAATCTGACATTACCGTCTCCTCACTCAGTGAATTCCATATTCTCACTGCTCTTACCGTAAAGAACCCCTTCCTATGCTGGTGCTGAAGCCTTTTCTCTTCCAGTCTTAGTGAGTGCCCTCTTGTTACCGTAATATCCCTCCTTTTGAACAAATCCCGGGTAAGGTCTCTATACTGTCCCCTAACATATTTGTACACATTTATTATGTCCCCCCTCAACCTTCTCTTTTCCAGGCTGAATAGTCCTAGTTTTGTCAACCTCTCTGGGTATTGCAGTCCCTCCATTCCCCTTATTAATTTTGTTGCCCTCCTTTGTACCTTTTCAAGCTCATTTATATCCTTTCTATATATTGGGGCCCATAACTGAGCACAGTATTCCAAGTGTGGTCTGACCAGTGCTTTGTACAGTGGAAGAACAATGTTCTCATCCTTTGCAGCTATACCTCTTCTGATACATCCCATTACCCTGTTTGCCCTTACAGCAGCGGCCTGACTTTGGGCACTCCAATTTAGTTTGCTATCAATCAAGATGCCCAAGTTCTTCTCCATCTCTGAATTCCCCAATGATTTCCCATTCAGTGAGTACTGGTGACTTCCATTTCTCCTTCCCATATGTATGACCTTACATTTCTCCTCGTTAAACCTCATTTGCCATTTAATGCTCCACCTACCCAGCTTATCCAAATCCCTCTGTAGGTCTGCTCTGTCCTCTTTTGTATTAATTGTTTCACATAACTTTGTGTCATCTGCAAATATTGATATTTTACTATTTATCCCGTTGACTATGTCGTTAATAAAGATATTAAATAACATTGGGCCTAGTACAGACCCCTGTGGTACCCCACTAGTGACGCTTACCCAATCTGAGTATATTCCATTTATAACCACCCTCTGCCTTCTATCCTTTAGCCAGTTAGCTACCCACTTGCAGACATTTTCCCCCAGCCCCATCATTCTCATTTTGTATACCAACCTATTATGTGGCACGCTATCGAACGCTTTTGAGAAGTCGAGATACACGACATCCACTGGTTCCCCCTGATCTACTCGAGAGCTAACCTCCTCGTAGAAGTCAATCAGGTTTGTTTGGCAGGAGCGATTCCTCATGAATCCATGTTGGTTCGGGATTAAAAGATTATTAGCATCAAGATGCTCCGTAATTGCCTCTTTGATGAAGCTTTCAAAAATTTTGCCCACAACGGACGTCAGACTCACCGGCCGATAGTTTCCGGCGTCACTTTTCGCTCCCTTTTTGAATATTGGCACTACATTCGCCTGTCGCCAATCAAGTGGTACAGACCCAGTCTCAACAGAGTCCTTAAATATAAGATATAACGGTCTGTCTATCACATTACTTAGTTCCCTTAGTACCCGTGGGTGTATGCCATCAGGTCCTGGTGATTTGTTTATTTTAATGTTACTGAGGCGTTTCTGTACCCCAGCTTGGGTTAGATTTGTCATACTTAGTGGAGGATTAAGCTTGTCACTTCTCATTTCTCCTGTTAGTTCTATTTCCTTTGTGAAAGTTGTCAAAAAAAATTTATTTAATAGATTAGCTTTATCCTCATCTTTCTCTATGATTTTGCCTTCTTCACTTTTTATCGGTCCAATATTATCCGATTTAATCCTTTTACTATTTATATACGTAAAGAACAGTTTGGGATTTGATCTACTTTCACTAGCAATACGTCTCTCTGTTTCCTCCTTCGCTATTTTTATTTGTTTTTTACAGGTTCTCGTTTTTTCCTTGTAACACATTAGTGCCTCCTTACTGTTTTCCTGTTTTAATCTCTTGAATGCCTCTTTTTTGCTATTTAACGTCCCTTTTACGTTCTTGTTCAACCATATTGGTTTCCTCTTATTTCTGGCCCTTTTATTCCCATACGGTATATACCTCTCGCACTGAGTATTCAGAATTCTTTTGAAGGTTTCCCATTTACTATTCGTATTCCTTTGATTAAGAACTTTGTCCCAGTCAATAAGTTGAAGGCTTTCTTTCAGCAGATCAAACTTCGCCCTCCTAAAGTTTAATGTTTTTGTTGTTCCCTTATTGATAACCCTACTGAAGGGCATTTTGAAGTCGATAATATTATGGTCGCTATTACCTAGGTGCCCCCCTATCTGTACCTCAGTTATTCTATCAGGCCTATTAGTCAATATTAAGTCGTTGGTTCCTGCACTAGTTGGGAGAGATAATTATCCTTAATATTTGTCAAGAACCTTTTTCCTTTCTGAGATCTACAGGTTTCTGTTTCCCAGTCAATATCCGGGTAGTTGAAGTCCCCCATTACAATCACTTCATTATGTTTTGCTACTTTGTCTATTTATCCTGCTGTAGGAAGCTGGCAGTAGAAGTGGGGCGCTGCTGCGGGCCCCGAGCTGGGAGGAGCGGGGTATCCAGGAGGTGCGAGGCTGCGGGCCCTGGGCTTCAAGGAAATGTTAGCGGTGATTTAGGAAGGAAGTCCCCGCTCTGCCCATTGATTTTCTGGCGGTGGGCTTCAGGCAAATGGCCGCTGGAGGCAGTGCATGTGCAGATTTAGATCTCGGCTCAATGACGAGCTGAGATCTCAATCTGCGTATTGGCCATCTCCAGCAGCCTACTTCTTGCAGCCCACTGCAGAGAAATCAATAAGTAGAGCAGGGCCTCCCCTCCTGAATTACCGCTAACATTTCCTTGAAGCCCAGGGCCCGCAGCCTCGCACCTTCTGGACACCCCGCTCCTCCCAGCTTGGGGCCCGCGGCAGCGCCCCACTCCTACTGCCGACTTCCTGCAGCAGCGACTCTGCCTCCTGTGACCTCGCTCCACTGCCACCACCCCCCTCAGTAAGCAACCGAAAATTCGGACTATAAGACAGGACTATAAGACAGACCCCCATTTTATTATAATAAATGTTTTTCCTATTTACCTCCCAAAAATTTTTGGTGTGTCTTATGGTCTGCAAACTACGATATATTAGAAGAAAAAGCTTCTATCCCTCCATTATTATCTATTAATATTGAGATGTTCTGTGCAGAGTGTCCGCCACTTACCTGGTGTAGTAATGTCCTGATGTTCTGAAGTAAATCCGTCAGATAGTCTGACGTTAGACGACGTTGTCGGTGTTTGGTCAGGCAATCCTTTACTAGCTCCATCACCAGCCGGTGAGTGAAGCTGAGGACGCCATCGGGTGGTAGAAGCACACTGTTAGGACGATTGATCATAAGGATCAACAATAGTGCTTTTACCTGAGGAATGTCCAAAACAATTCCAGCCATAGTGAAAAACTGCAAGTGCTATCAGTCACTATAGAGCCAAGAAAGGCACGGGTGAGCCTATGTGCATTGTATATATAGCGACTGTGAGCAGTGATGTCACCATCACCTGTGATGTCATCACGGAATCTTGTGATAGAATCTTCACGGAGCAGCTCTGCGCAAATAGAATGCGGCCTGGTAATATATAAAGTGAAAACACCATACAATTAACTACCCATGTTATCATGGCCGTTCTATTTTATATCCAATTAGAACACAACCAGGATAAAGGTGTGTTCACAAGTTGGATTTTGGCAGCATTATTTTTCTACCTCAAAAATCAAAGGAGCAGGAAAAACGCTGCTTAAAATTCAGGTGTTTTTACTTGTGTTTTTTTTTCCATTCATTTGAATGGGTGAAAAATGCTGCAAAACCTCTGAAAGACTTGACAAGCTGCAGATTTAAAAAAAATGCAAAAAAACAGCATGTGAATGAGATTTCAGAAATGTCATTCACTAAGATGGTACTGTAAAACACAGCATTTTTGCTGCAGAAGAAAAAACAGTGAATACACCCTAAAGATATCCTCAGTCATATTATGGGAAATATTGTATATTTAGTATTTATTATCTCACGTGTTTTTCTTCACCATAGAACTTTTAAGGCTGTGTGCCCACTATGCGTTTTTTAGGCGTTTCTGCAGCATAACTTCCGCCGCGGAAACACTTAAAAACGCTTGGTGATAGGTCTGTAATGGTCCCCAATGATAATCCGCATGTGCTGTGAACATGCCGCGGAGATTTCCGCTGCGGATTATCATTGCGGAAAAATCCGCAGCACGTCCTTTAATTTTGCAGAGTCGCTGCGATTTAGCCGCCATTGACTTGCATTGGAACGCATAACATCCGCATGACTACACATACACATGTGGATATTATGCGACTCAATGCGTGGATGGTACCCGGGTCTGGAGATGAAGAGACTCTCCTCCAGACCCGGGCACCATAGTACCTGTTGTTAAAATAGAATTAAAATAAAAAATAAACATATACTTACCTTCTGATGGCCCCTGTCTGCTCCCGGCGGTGCTGCTGGCTCTTCGGCTGCTCGCGGTGGTAAAAGGACCTTCCATGACGCTATTTAGTCATGTGACAGGTCACGCGACCGCTGACATCGGCGGTCGCGTGACCTGTCACATGACTAAATGACGTCATGGAAGGTCCTTTTACAGCACCGTGATCCGCCGAAGACACCGGACGCACCGGAGAAGGAGATCGAGGACCATCGGAAGATGAGTATAATGTTTTTTTTTTATTTTTCACCATTATTATTCTTTTTTTTATTATTGATGCTGCATTTGCAGCATTGTAACTTGGTCACACTATATAAATCCATGCCGGTTGCCGGTTGCATGGAATTATATAGTGTGACCAAGTTGTCAAGCACTTTTCCAAGTGATGCTAAAATCACTTGGCAAAGCGCTTGACAACCCAGGGAGATGCAGAAACGCTTAGGAAAAATCCGCAGCATTTCTGCATCGTGGTCATATATCCTAACTCATTGGCGAACTGTTATACAAGGCTATATTCACACTAGACGTTTTTTTAGCGGGCTTTTTTATGCAAATTTTCAGCTGCGTTTTACAGTACCAACAAAGTCTATGAGATTTCCGAAATCTCATGCACACAGCTTGCTTATTTGTCCTCAGTATTTTGTGCTTTCCATGGCTTTTTGCAATAGAGTATGTCACTTGTTTCAGCGTTTTTCACCCATTAAAAAAAAGGGTGGTGGAAAAAAATGCTGAAAAAAAGCCTAGTGTGAACATTTTGCTGCGTTTTTAGTGAAAAAAGCAAGTATGTGACACACATTTATTCCGGTGATTTTCCCAAGTTTAAACCATCTTGTCTTGGTCACCTGAGATAGCTGCTTGGATTATTACAGTTTAATTAAATTAGTGATGCCTACAAAGTAAACATTGGTTGAGCTAGGTGTGAGATTGAACAACACGTGTGGCCCAGGGAGGTGTGAAAATGAACAATGCCTGAGCAACTCAATGGCAAACCATAATGTGAAAGTAAATAGTGTCCTTCAAATTCAATGCACTGCCAGGGTCTTAGATAAACCGTTCCAGACCAATTCACCTCCCCCCCCTGTTACATTTGTAATGTGTACTTTTTCATGAACATATGTCTTGCAATGGTGACCTGTTTTCATGTGTCTATGGTGGAAGCAAAGCTGAACTTTGGGATCCTGAAAAACGCACCAAAAATGCACCAAGAACCACAGCAAAAAAACACACCAAAGCCTGCGTTTTTGACGCTACTTCTTTCCTGCCAAGAGATTATGTTTTGCTGCAGAAAAAAAACACCTAGTGTGAATATAGCCTAAGACTTACTCTGCCAGCATTAATAGTCAATATTCTGTATACAAATAGGACTCCAATCCTGGTATTCAGTTTATCATAAACATGCCTGAGTTAATCTGCCAAATACACATAGTATGCTTTCTCATAGGTCAAATATAAATCCTGTTAAAGGTCCAAGTTGCAGCAGTTAAGTAGAACAAAACAGACCTCTTCATTCTTTGTAGGTGGAAAAACTTTCGAAATTGTCAGTGTATCAAGTACTTATACTCCTGACTGTATATAGTATAATTGCCGCACTGCTACATACAGGTGCTTCTCAGAAAATTAGAATATCATCAAAAAGTGAATTTATTTCAGTTCTTCAATCCAAAAAGTGAAACTCATATATTATACAGAGTCATTACAAACAGAGTGATCTGTTTTAAGTGTTTATTTCTGCTAATGTTGATGATTATGGCTTACAGCCAATGAAAACACAAAAGTCATTATCTCAGTAAATTAGAATTAACAAGAAACACCTGCAAAGGCTTCCTAAGCATTTAAAAAGGTCCCTTAGTCTGTTTCAGTAGGCTCCACAATCATGGGCAAGACTGCTGACTTGACAGATGTCCAGAAGGCAGTCATTGACACACTCCTCAAGGAGGGTAAGCCACAAAAGGTCATTGCTAAAGAAGCAGCTGTTCACAAAGTGCTGTATCCGAGCATATTAATGGACGTGGAAGGAAAAAGTGTGGTAGAAAAAGGTGCACAAGCAACTGGGATAACCGCAGCCTTGAAAGGATTGCTAAGAAAAGGCCATTCAAAAATTTGGGGGAGATTCACAAGGAGTGGACTGCTGCTGGAGTTTTGGTTCAAGAGCCACCACACACAGACTTATCCAGGACATGGGCTACAAGTGTCGCATTGCTTGTGTCAAGCCCCTCATGGCCAATAGACAACGCCAGAAGCGTCATACCTGGGCCAAAGAGAAAAAGACCTGGACTGATGCTCAGTGGCCCAAGGTGTTGTTTTCAGATGAAAAGTAAATTTTGCATTTCATTTGGAAATCAAGGTCCCAGAGTCTGGAGGAAGAGTGGAGAGGCAACAATCCAAGCTGCTGGAGGTCTAGTGTGAAGTCTCCACAATCAGTGATGGTTTGGAGAGCCATGTCATCTGCTGGTGTAGGTCCACTGTGTTTTATCAAGACCAAAGTCAGCGCAGCCGTCTATCAGGACATTTTACAGCACTTCATGCTTCCCTCTGCCCACAAGCTTTATGGAGATGGAAATGTCATTCTCCAGCAGGACTTGGCCCCTGTCCACACTGCCAAAAGTACCAATACCTGGTTTACACACAACAGTATCACTGTGCTTGATTGGCAGCAAACTCGCCTGACCTTAACCCCATAGAGAATCTATTATAGAGAATCTATGGGGTATTGTCAAGAGGAAGATGAGACCCCAGACCCCACAATACAGATGAGCTGAAGGCTGCTATCAAAGCCACCTGGGCTTCCATAACACCTCAGCAGTGCCACAGGCTGATCGCCTCCATGCCACATTGCCGCATTGATGCAGTAATTGATGCAAAAGGAGCCCGACCAAGTATTGAGGGCATTTACTAAACATACATTTCAGTAGGCCAACTTTTCGGATTTTAAAAACATTTTTCAAGCTGTTGTTATGAAGTATTCTAATTTACTGAGATAATGACGTTTGTGTTTTCATTGGCTGTAAGCCATAATCATCAACATTAACAGAAATAAACACTCTGTGTGTAATGACTCTATATAATAGATCCCTCTGTGTGTAATGACTCTATATAATAGATCCCTCTGTGTATAATGACTCTATATAATAGATCCCTCTGCGTGTAATGACTCTATATAATAGATCCCTCTGTGTGTAATGACTATATAATAGATCCCTCTGTGTGTAATGACTCTATATAATAGATCCCTCTGTGTGTAATGACTCTATATAATAGATCCCTCTGTGTGTAATGACTCTATATAATAGATCCCTCTGTGTGTAATGACTCTATGTAATAGATCCCTCTGTGTAATGACTCTATATAATAGATCACTCTGTGTGTAATGACTCTATATAATAGATCACTCTGTGTGTAATGACTCTATATAATATAGGAGTTTCACTTTTTGCATTGAAGAACTGAAATAAACTAACTTTTGATGATATTGTAATTTTGTGAGAAGCACCTGTATATAGTATGAAGCCCCACTGCCCCATATGTGTATGTATAATTTGATGCACATGACTCGCCCCCTGGGCCGTGGGGTACATGGAACCGGGCCTTCTAGTGTACGGTGCTGATGGGGGTAGTAGTGGCAACCCGATCCCGTGGCTCAGGGTGGTCAGACCAAATGGTGGCAGTCTATTTATCAGTGCTTTGAATGTCCGACTACGCCACCCGTGGATTGCGGTCAGGGATAACCGCCGCTGCAAGGCAGACTGCTGAGGCTGGTGTTGGTGTGCAGCACAGGTGTAGGATAACTCCCCACGGGAAGAGTGTAGCCTCAGGGCAGTGTAGATGGATGTTGGGGGTGATAGTGCAGGCCGCAATAGTAAGAGTTCAGAGTCCGCTTCAAACAGTTCAGGGTCTTTATTGTAGATATTATTAATGACCCAACAGTACCGGTTAGGAATGGGCCTGGGTGTCTGAGAGCATTCGGGCGAGCCCCACTGGTCAGGGTGAGTGTGTAGGCCTACCGTTCTCTCTATGATCTTTCTGACTATCCCCCTTTTCGTGGTGTAATAGCCCACGTCCCTGAGCTGGCCGTGTACTTCTCGCCTGTATGGCATGCGACTAGGGCCTTGGGTACCTGTTGCTCGCTCCTCGCTGTACTGGTCCCTCTGTGTGGCGGAGCCTCCAGGCTTCTTAGGCCAAGGGACCTGAAATCCCTCGCAGGTTGGTTCTCTGCTGCTGGGCTTGTAACCCTGACAGCCCCGGACCCCAATGCCCGGTAGATTGGTTCTCTTCCAGGACCGGCTCTCGTCACCTCTGTCCCTGGCTTGCAGTTTCTCCTCTGCCTCACGGACTCCTCAGCTACAGCTGAACTGTCCCTCCTTCTCTGGGACTAGTCTCACTCCTGAGCTAGGTCTTCCAGTTCTCTCTAACCCTGCCCCCAGTTCCAGCTTTTATAGGGGCAGCCAGCTCCCCCTGCTGGCCTGGGACAGGAGGTGCTGTATGCTAATTGTCCCTAACCAGGGGACCTCCCTCCTGCTCTCAGACACAGATTATTGTTTGTGGCATCGAGGCCTGGGGTGACACATTCTCCCCTAGTAAAATTTAGTACTCCGGACTAAACAGGAAACGCAAATACAGGGTATAAATGACAACATAACATATATACAAGTATATTTTGTCCTTGAGGTCACGGCGCTTCCGTGACCGGGTGTCCATGCCACCCAACAAGGTGAAGTTTTCCACGGTGTGGGGACCTGTTTCCATAAACCCCAAGTTCCTGGCCTTGGGCGTGGCGACAAGGCTGAGCTCTCTACTTTGGGCCACGAGGAGGCCACACCGGACAGATTTTTCTTCCGTGGCCATCTTCGAAAGAGGGCATCAAGTGCAACTATCTACAAGACAGTTCCGGTTATTCAGCGTCCATAACCTGTTAGTCCATGAACTAGAAAGACTGGAAAAACATAATTAGCAACCAGGCAACAAACATAAAACATTTACAATATACAGCATTTAGATCTTCCAGCGAGCTGGTATTTGCCCCCTAGTGCTCCGGGTTGACCTGCGTAACCCACTGTTTGGTGGTGGTCTAACCTGACTTTCCCCACTAGCATTCAGGGTACAGCTACTAGCTGGGTTTACAGGCAGTGCAAGCAGCTATCTGCGGGTTCTTTGGCTTACCGCAGGTATGGCAGGCTCACTGTCAGCAGAGGGTTGACTCTCCTGGGCTGCTGGCATGGGTTCTTCTGCCTCTAGGGCTGCTTGGTCTTCTGATTCATCCTGCTCTCCTGTAGGTTCCTGCTGGGTTGGTTGAAGGAAGTGTAGGACGGGTACCACTATTGCATCATTTATCCGAGTCCAGGACCGGGGGAACTCTCCAAGAACTGTGCTGATCATTTCTTTCTTGTCTTGTGCGGGTTAAAGGTCATCTTGATCTTCTCCTGCACTCTGTAGTTGCTTGGGGCACCTTTTTAGGTGGTCTCTGGAGATGGTGCTAGTGGTTTCTCCTCCATCCTTGGTAATTACACATACCTTCGGGTTGTTGTGGTTGGACTGCAGTACTGTGTACGGGTCGCTCTCCCACTGGTCATCTAGCTTGTGAAGCCTTCTCTTCCGCTTCAGGACCTGCTCACCAGGTTCCAGGGGACCAGCAGGGGCATGTTGGTTGAAGAGCCTCTCTTGCTTTTCTCTCTCTTGAGCCAGACTCCTCTCCACACTCTCCTGTACCTTCTTGTACTGTAGCCGCCGTTCCGTATCCCAGTCCGCGTCTGGGGAGGTGTCCTCGGGGGTCAGGACTCCCATCTCCAGGTCTATCGGCAGCTTACCTGGTCTTGCCCTCATCAGGTAAGCCGGGGTGCAATTTGTAGCATTCACCGGGATATGGTTGTATAAGTCTATCAGGTCTGGCAGCTTCTCCGGCCACAGGCTGCGTTCTTCCAGGGGCAACGTTTTGAGGAGATCAATGATGATATTATTCATTTTCTCACATAGCCCGTTGGTTTGTGGGTGGTAAGACGTTGTCCGAATCTTCTTACAGCCGTAGAGGTTGCAGAACTGCTGGAAGATTTCAGCCTCAAACGCTGGACCTTGATCTGTCAAGACCTGTTCCGGATACCCGTGTGGACGGCAGAAGTGTTGTTGGAAGGCTCTGGCCGCTGTTTGGGCTGTCAAGTCTTTAACAGGAACCACCACCAGGAACCGGGAATAGTGGTCCACTATTGTCAGGGCATAGACGTAGCCCGACCGGCTTGGAGCCAGTTTCACATGGTCCAGAGCTACCAGCTCAAGAGGCTGCCTGGTGACGATGGGCATCAAGGGCGTCTTCTGGCTGGTACCGTCCTTCCTTCTGAGGTTACATGGGCCGCAGTCCCTGCACCACTTCTCTATGGCCCCTCTCATTCCGACCCAGTAGAACCGCTCTCTCAGTAGGAACTCCAGTTTCTTCCACCCGAAGTGTCCCGCTCTGTCATGGTAGGCCTCCAGGACCATTGCTGCATCTCGTCTCGGGACCACTACCTGCCAGGTCAGCTCGTGCGTCCGGTGGTTGACAAGCCTTCTGCACAGCTTACCTTCGTAGAGGAATAGCCTGCTTTTCTCCTTCCATAACTGCTTGGCTTCCTCTGGAGCGTCTGAGCCAGGGCTAGCGTCTGCCTGGGTCAACAGGTCTTTCACCAGGCGAATTGCAGGGTCACTATCTTGCGCTTCAGCCCAGCCGTGGTGAGGTAAGGGATTGAACATGACAGTGGTCAAGTCTTTGTCTCTTACACGGTGGGAGTACTGAGTGGCCCCGTACCGGTGGAATGCAGGGAGCTCTATTTCCTCCAACTCGTCTGGATCTTCTCCCTCATCGGGCAAGTGGGGCATTCTCGATAGGGCATCTGCATTGGCATTGGCTCGGCCGGCCCGGTACTTGATGGTGAAGTCATAGTTTGCTAGCCGGGCCATCCACCGCTGCTCTAGGGCACCAAGTCTCGCATTGTCCAGATGTGTCTACGGATTGTTGTCCGTGTACACAGTGAACTTCACAGAGGCCAGGTAATGCTTGAAACGTTCTGTTATGGCCCACACCACTGCCAAGGACTCCAGCTTAAAGGAGCTGTAATTCTCCGTGTTTCTCTCAGTGGGCCTCAGCTTCCGGCTGGCGTACGCGATCACCCTTTCTCTGCCCTGTTGGTTCTGTGACAGTACGGCTCCCAGCCCCACATTACTGGCGTCTGTATGGAGGATAAAGGGCTGGCCATAATCAGGGTGGGCCAGGATCTCATCCCCCGTGAGGGCCATCTTCAGCTGGCGGAAGGACTCCTCTTCCGGCTTGTCCCACTTGAAGGGTGTCTTTTGGCTTCTGGTCTTAGATTGTCCTATAAGGAGGTCTTGCATAGGGGCTGCCATCTTGGTGAACCTGGGGATGAACCTTCGGTAGTAGCCTACGAACCCGAGGAACTGCCTCACTTCTTTTATGTTAGAGGGGCTTGGCCAGTTCTTTATTGCCGTGATTTTGTCAGGGTCGGGGGCTACTCCTTCTGCACTCACCACGTGTCCCAGGTACTGTACCTTCGGCTTTAACAGATGGCACTTGGAGGGTTTCACTTTCATGCCAAAGCCTGCCAGGGCCTCGAACACCTCGGCCAGGTGCTTTAGATGGTCCTCGTAAGTCTTCGAATAGACAATCACGTCGTCCAGGTAAAGTAGGACCGTCTCAAAGTTTCGGTGCCCTAGGCAGCATTCCATCAGCCTCTGGAAGGTCCCGGGTGCGTTGCAGAGCCCGAACGGCATATAGTTGAATTCACGTAATCCCATCGGGGTGGTGAAGGCGGTCTTCTCCTTATCAGCCTCTGCCACAGGAACCTGCCAGTACCCACTAGTAAGGTCCAAAGTAGAGAAGAAATTAGCTGATTTTAGTGCGACCAAAGACTCCTCTATTCTTGGCAACGGGTATGCGTCTTTATGGGTGATACGATTGACTTCTCTATAGTCCACGCACATTCTCATAGTACAGTCTTTCTTTTTTACCAGAACCAAGGGGGCTGCCCAGGGGCTACAACTGTCTCTAATGACCCCGGATTCCTTCATTTCTCTCAGCATGCCCTTTGCGTTCTGATAGTGTGCGGGGTGGTACAGGTCTGTATCTTTCTTTTATTTGTGGGTGGCTCCCCATGGGGATGTGGTGTTCTACCCCTTTCACTCTGCCGAAGTCTAGCGGGTGCTTACTAAAGATTCTCTCGTACTCTTGAACCACCCAGTAGACTCCTTGTTTTTGGTGCAAGGGAGTGGAGTCAGCACCCACGTGGAGTTTCTGGAACCAGTCCTCTTTGGGTTTCTGGGAACCATTACCCTCCGCCTGGGGAGAAGGAGGCAAGGGTTCCATGGCCCTGAGAGCATTGTGTTCAACAGTATACAATTTGGCTAGTGTAGCGTACCGGGGCAAGTGTACTTCCCTTTCCCCAATGTTTAAGATCCGGACGGGCACCCTTCCATGGCGGACATCGACCACCCCCCGGGCTGTCAAAATGGTGGGCCTGGTGTCTGAGTACACGGGTTCTACCATGGCTTGGTAGTCTCTCCCTCTTAACCCGATTGCAGTCCGACACCAGATCATTTCACTTTTGGGGGGCATGGCAATGGGGAACGGGTCGCTCATCCTCACGCTACCGATCTCACCACCAGACAGTTCTACCTGTTGCCATCTCATCAGGGCTCTTATCTCCTTCTGGAGGACCCTCTGTTGGCTGGAGCTCGCATTCATCGCCACCTGCTGCAAAATTACAATTACTTCTGAAAGACAATTTTCAATCACATTAGTACCCAAGGTTATTTTAGGGTGACTTTCTCGACGGTCAATGTCCACAATGATCACTCCCTGTGCCGGCAGTTCAACTTTACCAATCTTAATGGTCATCTCTCTGAACCCCACCTGCGGCACGGGTTGACCATTGCTGGCGATGATGCTCAAGTCATCGTCTGGATAACGAGTTATATCAGTGTCACTCCAGTACTGCTTGAAAAGTACATAGGGGATGGTAGTCACTTGGGACCCGGTGTCCAGCAGTGCCCTCATGCGGATACCGTCCAGCACTACGGGTAAAACCGGGCGTCCCCCTAAGTACTTATCACTCCAATTAGATGGGCCTGATGACCTTATGCCTGGGGGTTGGCCCTTTGCCCCAGGTCGGACCCATTTAAAGTACAGTACCTGGCTACGTGTCCCGGCTGGCTGCAACGGCGGCAAATCGGCTGTCCATCCTCAGTGTAATGATCGGCGGGTCTCCCTCTGAATGACAGGATCCTCCTCCGTCGACGCCACGGAACATCCTCCGGACTGGAAGCCAGCTTGATTGGTTCTGACGGGTCCATCTGTAACGACTGTACGGTCCTGGTCAATGCAGCAACACTTTTTGTTAGTTCTTGGACGTGATGGTGCAGGTTTGCAGGCGGGGATGGATTTAGGGCCTGCGCATCAGCCCCCACAAGGTCTGCGGGATAGGGCGCCGCCCCCTGGTGGCAAGGGATGGCAGGGCGCCGGGAAGCTACAGCGCCACCCGGTGCAGGTTCTCGGAGCACCCGGATGGCCCTATCTTTGAACTGTGCAAAACTCAAAACGGGGTTCTGTAGGGCCATGAGGCGCAGCTGGGTTCTGTGGGCGCTGGACAGCAGACCTTCTATGAACTGGTCAGTCAATAGTTTATCTGTATCCTGCACGCTGCCAGGGTCAGCTTGCTTAATTGCCCCCAAGGCTTCCTGTAAATTTAGGGCATAATCTCGGATGCTATCTTGAGCTCGCTGCTTACATCCATAGAACCGCATTTTGATTTCTGCTGAGGTACGGGTATCAAAGGTGTCCCGTAGATGGGTCAGAACCCCCCTTACAGTCCTTTTCTCCTCATCTGTCCAAGACTTTACCTCCCGCTGGGCCGCACCAGTTAACTGCCCTATCAGTATGCTTACTTTCTGTTCTTCTGTCAGGGGATAAACTGTGAACAGGCTATACAGCCTTTCTTTAAAGTCGCCCAAGGTATGCGACTCGCCGGCATACTGGGGCAGCCAGGCCGCTCCGGGGATATAGGCAGGGGTGGATTAAGAGTAGCAAGGGCCCCGGGCAGTTTAGAAGGCGCGGGCCCCCTCCACACACCTGATATATCACGTGACATGTCACATGATCCCCTGTGATAGATCTTGTGATAGTTCACGGGAAATTAATTTGGCATAATATTAATTGTGCTGCCTCATCTGAGAGCAGCACAATATTGGGGCAGATACCCTGATTCCAGCGATGTGTCACTTTTTCAGCTGCTTGTTGTCATTTTGAGAAAATCACCGTTTTATCTGCTGCAGATCTAGCAGCTCTCTGAATGCTGCGCTCTGTATAGCCCCACCCACACCACTGATTGGCAGCTTTCTGCCCATGCTCAGTGTACACAGAAATCTACTGATCAGTGATGGGGGTGGGGTCCTACAGAACTTACTAGTCATCTAGTGATAATTACCTTCTGACAAATCAATGATTTTATCAAAACAAAACTAAGCAGCCCAGTAAGTGACACATTACTGGAATCAGTGCCTCTAACCCTACATTATGCTGCTCTCAGATTAGGTGGCAAAAACCTGATGACAGATTCCCTTTAAAGGAGCTGTAAAGACAAAAAAGTTTGTATTAAAAAAAATACAAGCCGTTTGTTAAATTAACTTTTTTTCATTGTTAATTCACATTAGACTGTATCTTCAACACTTTTGTTGGCAGGTCTTATTACAGACTCTGAATAGGGCAGCTCTCTCCCTCTCCCTCAGCAGAAAGTCACAGCATGGTTAAAAAACGGGATCTTTTATGATTTTCTCATAATAAATAAAAAAGGACATGCAAGTCCTCCAAACTATTTTCCGTTTCTCTATAGGGGAGGTCCTAAATCTTTCTTGTTCTTTAGTTGATCACATGTCAAAAATGCAAAGCATTTACTATGAACTCGCCTAAAAAAATATACACTTGGAGAGTAATATCATCATTTGCATGTAAATATTCCTTGACTCTAAGGGCTCGCTCACACTGTCGTATAACACGGCCGAATGCTATGTTATGTTTTATCGGATAGGACTCGGCCCTATGTTATACTATGGGACAGTGCGATTATTGGCATGAGAAAATAATCTCATTCGATATTCGGACCATGTGCACCCATACAAGTCTATGGGTGCACGTAAAACATTGGACTGCACTCGGATGTCATCCAAGTGCAGTCCGATGAACACTCACAGAGACTATGGAGAAGATGGAGAAATTAAGTTCTCCATCTTCTCCATATCTGTGCTGCGAGAGAATCGGATCACACTCAGTTGAAGCTCTGACAGAGTTTGAGCCCAGTGTCATTAGCATAATTGGCCCTATTCTCTTGCATGAGAGAATATATGGCTTAGTGAGTGGACCCTAAAACTGAATAGTAGTGACGGACAGGCACCTCACAAGCGGGATCCATGTAGCTCTCAGATGTCATGTAGGTAGGGCTTCATTCCATGGGGTAGGGCTTAATTTCAAGGTATATAAAAAAAATGGACTTCAAATAAAAATTAAATGAACACAAAAAGCACTAATTGAATTATTTTTTTCATATTTATGTTTGCAGCCCCTTTAAAAACCCTTTGAGGACCAAGGCACATATATGTCCCATAGTTTTAAACTGGAAAAAAACTTGATTGAATAAAATTTAAGGTCCTCAAAGGTTTAAGTAGGTCATAACCAGGGGAGGAGTCCTGAGGAGATAATTTGCATATTCCCACTGCATTTTGGGGTAAGTGAAGAGTCTCCGCGAGCTCAAAGAACACTGGATTTTGGCTGTTGGAGCTGAAAAGAGGACATCGGTAAACCGCACGCCTACCGGCGCGCGCATTTTCAAGCTTTTTTTTTTAACCTTTTTTCGCTGTTTTCAGAACATTAACAATAAGAACATGGAAGAGTCCAGGAGCCATTTGGTGAGCTGCATATCCTGCTACATGTTCACAGACTTGCCAGTGGAAAAGCCAAACTTCACATGCCAGAAATGCAAGCTTGTGTCCCTGTTGGAGGAAAAGTTGCGAAATCTAGAAGAGAGGTTAACTACCTTGAAAATCATTAAGGAAGGTGAAGAGTTCTTAGACAGAGCAGAATTATCTCTTCATGATTCAGAAAGAGAAGAAATTCGAACTGCACCTGAGGAAACAGAGGAATGGAAGCATGTGACCCACAGAAGCAGGAGGCTCGAGAGGCAGTCAGCACCCATACTGCTCACGAACCAGTACCAGGCTCTCACGCAGGAGAACCATGAAGAAATACAGCAAAATAAGACTTTGCCAGCAATGAATAACCTTGTAAGCCCTCAGAATCCTCCTGGATGGAGAAAGAAGAATGTTGTGAAGAAAAAACGGAGAGTGGTGGTCATGGGGGATTCCCTGTTAAGAGGAACAGAGGCCGCTATCTGCAGACCAGACATAACCTCAAGAGAAATGTGCTGTCTTCCAGGAGCAAAAATTAAAGATGTGTCTGACAGGATATCAAGACTCTTCAGACCTACAGATCACTACCCATTCCTGCTAATACATGTGGGAACAAATGACACCGCAGGAAAGGACCTGGAAACCATCTGCAGTGACTTTGAAGACTTAGGCAAGAAAGTGAAAGAATTGGGAGCGCAGGTGGTCTTCTCATCCATCCTCCCAGTGGATGGCCATGGAACAATGAGGTGGAATAAGATTCTACAGGTGAACAACTGGCTACGTCGATGGTGCCGTCAACAAGGATTTGGATTTCTGGATCACGGAATGAATTACCTATACGATGGACTACTTGCTAGAGATGGGGTGCACCCTACGAAGACTGGAAAACATGTATTTGGAAGTCGCCTTGCTACACTCATCAGAAGAGCTTTAAACTAGAACAATGTGGGAAGGGAAGCAAAAGGCCAGAAAAAGCCAGACAGCTGACAAATACTATTGAGATCTCTGCTACTGGAAGTGGAAAAGAAGAACAAAGACAAAAAAATCTAAATAATAAAAATATGGGAGGAAGAGAAACCAATCACAAACTAAAATGTTTTTATACAAATGCACAAAGCATGGGCAACAAACAAGGAGAATTGGAACTACTAATGCAGGAAAAGGAATATGATGTCATTGGAATCACTGAAACTTGGTGGGACGATACACATGATTGGAATAAAAGGCTAAAAGGATACAACTTATTTGCAAGAAACAGACTTGATAAACGAGGAGGAGGTGTCGCATTGTATGTTAGAAAAGCGTATATCTGCACAGAGATTGAAGCTTCAGAGACTGGGAGTTCTGTGGAAACTGTTTGGGTAAGAATACAAGGAGAGAACAACGGAAAGGACACCATTGTAGGCATTTACTACAGGCCACCTGGGCAAGCTGAAGATATGGATGAACTCTTTATGTATCAAATGACCAAGTTCTTCAAAAAATATGACGTAGTGGTCATGGGAGATTTCAACTATCCAGACATTTGTTGGGAATCTCTCTCAAGTAAAACTAACAGGTCAAGCAAATTCTTATCCTCTCTTGCTGACAACTTTATCTTCCAAAAGGTAGGGGAGAAAACAAGGGGATCTGCTACTTTGGATCTAATCCTTATAAACAGGGAGGAAATGGTTGAGGAGGTAAAGGTGGCTGGGACCCTAGGAGGCAGCGATCATGCTATTATAGAATTTTGGATAACTAGAGGAGGAAGACATGTGAAGACTCAAACTTCAAGGTTAGATTTTAGAAAGGCAGATTTTAAGAGACTCAGAAAGAGAATAGGAGGGATCCAATGGCTGGATGTCCTTAAGGACAAAAATGTCCAGGAAGGATGGGAAATTTTTAAAAATGAGATTCTCAAAGCACAATCGTTAACAATCCCGAAAAGTAGGAAGAATGGGAAGCATTTAAGGAAACCAGGATGGATGAACACAGAACTTAAACACATGCTAAAAAGAAAGAAAGAAATGTTTATTAAATGGAAAGAGGGAGGCATATCTAAAGAAGATTATAATGCAGTCTGCAGATCCTGCAGGGCACGTATCAGGTTAGCTAAAGCTGACAATGAATTAAGGCTTGCACGAGATGTCAAAAGCAATAAAAAAGGATTTTGGGGGTATGTCAAAAATAAAAGAAAAGTCAAAGATGCTATAGGATTTTTACAGGATGAAAATGGAGAAATGGTAAGAGAGGATGTTGAGAAGGCCGAACTTTTTAATTCCTATTTTGCATCTGTTTTCTCTCAGAAAGAAAATGTAACATCAACTGATCTTCACTGTCCTTTTAAAGGAATAGAGGATTCCAAGTTATCTGTAAACAGAAAGATTGTGAGGGAATATTTAGCTAACATAAATGAGTTCAAGTCTCCAGGTCCAGATGAATTACACCCCAGAGTACTGAAGGAGATCGCAGAAGAAATTTTAGAACCACTCTCCATAATCTTTGAAAATTCTTGGAGAACAGGAGAAGTCCCAGAAGACTGGAGAAGAGCAAATGTTGTTCCTATCTTCAAAAAGGGGAAGAAGGTGGACCAAGGGAACTATATGCCGGTGAGTCTGACTTCTATACCAGGAAAGATCTTTGAACAAATTATTAAACAACATGTATGTAAGTACATGGATAAGAATGAAGTGATTAACCAGAGTCAGCATGGGTTTGTAACTAACAAGTCATGTCAGACTAACTTAATTTCCTTCTATGACAGAATCACTGACTGGGTGGATCAGGGAAATGCTGTAGATATAGTATATCTTGACTACAGCAAAGCATTTGACAAAGTATCTCACACCATCCTTATTGAAAAAATGACCAAGTATGCAATGGACCAGGCAACTGTTAGGTGGATTCATAACTGGCTTAGTGATCGGACTCAAAGGGTGGTTGTAAATGGATTCACATCCAGCTGGATGAATGTCTCAAGTGGGGTACCACAGGGCTCCGTCCTGGGACCTGTATTGTTCATCATCTTTATCAATGATTTAGATGAAGGAATTGAGGGTAAACTGATTAAATTTGCTGATGACACAAAGCTAGGAGGGATAGCTAATACTAGAGAAGAGAGAGAGAGGATTCAAAAAGACCTAAATAAACTGGAGCAGTGGGCAGCAACCAACAGAATGGTTTTTAATAGGGAAAAATGCAAAGTACTACATCTGGGCAATAAAAATGAAAAAAGCATATACAGAATGGGAGGAATAGAGCTAAGCAACAGTACATGTGAAAAAGACTTAGGTATACTAATAGATCATAGACTGAACATGAGTCAACAGTGTGATGCAGCAGCAAAAAAGGCAAATACAATTCTGGGATGTATTAACAGAAGCATACAGTCTAGATCACGTGAAGTCATTATCGGTCTTTACTCCTCTTTGGTCAGACCTCATCTGGAATACTGTGTACAGTTTTGGGCACCACATTTTAAAAAAGACATAGACAAACTGGAGCAAGTTCAGAGAAGAGCGACCAGAATGGTGACTGGTCTGCAAACCATGTCCTATGAGGAACGGTTGCAGGATTTGGGAATGTTTAGCTTGCAAAAAAGAAGACTGAGAGGAGACTTAATAGCTGTCTACAAATATGTCAAGGGCTGTCACATTGTAGAAGGATCATCTTTATTCTCATTTGCACAAGGAAAGACTAGAAGCAATGGGATGAAACTAAATGGGAGGAGACACAGATTAGATATTAGAAAAAACTTTTTGACAGTTAGGGTGATTAATGAGTGGAACAGGCTGCCACGAGAGGTGGTGAGTTCCCCTTCAATGGACGTCTTCAAACAGAGGCTGGACAGACATCTGTCTGAGATGATCTAGTGAATCCTGCTTTGAGCAGGGGGATGGACCAGATGACCCAGGAGGTCCCTTCCAACTCTACCATTCTATGATTCTATAAATTCATATGAATACTTGCTCATACAATTGCATATGCCAAAAGATGAAGAAGAACAGAATCAAAAATATGACATTAAGTGGAGCACTTACAGGTATTCAAGGTGAAAGAGACCAGCAAAGGCATCGTCTCGAATGACAGTAAATGAGTTAGTATTCAGCAAGCTGAAAATGAAGACAGCAGGTTAGAAGCGAACCAGACTTTATGGTGCTCAGAATTAGTCAAGCAGAATTTATTGACTGCTCTTGCAAAGCACTGAGACTCCCGCTGTGTCTAGATGGCGCCGTGCGGCCTCCCGCTGTGTATAGATGGCGCCGTGCGGCCTCCCACTGTGTATAGATGGCGCCGTGCGGCCTCCCGCTGTGTATAGATGGCACCGTATAGATGGCTACGTGTGGCCTCCTGCTGAGTATACGTGTATAGATGGCTACGTGCGGCCTCCTGCTGAGTAGATGCCGCACGGCGCTCCCCCCAGAGACAGCAGGAGGCCGCACAGCGCCATCTATACTCAGCGGGAGACCGCACGTAGCCATCTATACACAGCAGGAGGCCGCACGGCGACATCTATACTCAGCGTGGGGCCGCACGTAGCCATCTATACACAGCGGGGGGCGCATGTAGCCATCTATACACAGCGGGGGGCCACACGGCGCCGTCTAAAAAAAGCGGGGGGCCACACGTAGCCATCTATACACAGCGGGAGGCTGCACGGAGCCCCCCCAGAGACATCAGGAGGCTGCACGGCGCCAACTATACTCAGCAGGAGGCCGCATGCAGTCATACACACACACAAACATATACAGACACGCATAAACACATTTGAAACACAAAAATACATACAAACAGACATCACACAATGACATCTGCCCACACACACACAAACAGACAGACATCACACACATACACACCTGCCCACACACACACACACCTGCCCACACACACACACCTGCCCACATACACATCTTTGTGTGTGTATGTATAGTGTGTGTGTGTGTGTGTATAATGTGTGTGTATGTATAGTGTGTGTGTGTGTATCATTTGTGTGTGTGTATTTTTTTTTAAAGTTAAAAACAAGTAAAATGCTTGTGGCATCAATATCAAGACTCCAGATATAAGGGTCTATTCACACTGAATTTTGCAATGCATTCATCTCCTCTTTCCAGGCTTCTATCTAAATCCCTGAAAAATGGCATTCAGATGTGCCTTGACATAGCCATTGATTTGAACAAAGGCAAACCGAGGCTAAAGTCTGAATCTTTAGGCTCCATTTTCTCTGCTTTCAGATGTCTCATTTCAGACAGCACAATCCTGAATTTCAGGGATTCAGTTGTAAGCCTTGTGTAAAGACCTGAATGCAGCGCTGAATGTAGTGTGAATAGGTCCTTACATCCTACACCACCTCAGGGGATTGTTGTTATGGAGTATTGCCCCTGGGTGGCCGCAGTTATGACCACCACCAGGGCCCGCGGTCACCCACCCTAACTTTGGTATTCTGGGGAGCTGGTATAATGAATATCTGAGAAGAGCCCTAGAGAAGCAAGAACATTGGACAACCAAGAGGTGGTGGCCTCAAGTCAGGTGTAGTGTTCAACAGGGCAAGACTTTCTAACCTGCCCACACACACACACACATATACACACACACACACACCTGCCCACACAGACAGACACACACACCTGCCCGCACAGACACACACACACACCTGCCCACACACACACACACCTGCCCACACACATACACACCTGCCCACACACACACACACACCTGCCCACACACACACACACCTGCCCACACACAAACACACCTGCCCACACACACACACACACACCTGCCCACACACACACACACACACACCTGCCCACACACACACCTGCCCACACAGACACCTGCCCACAAACACACAAACACACCCATATACACACACCTGCCCACACACACACACACCTGCCCACACACAAACACACCTGCCCACACACACACACACACCTGCCCACACACACACACATACACACCTGCCCACACACACACACAAACACCTGCCCACACACACACACACACTGGCCCACACACACACACACCTGCCCACATACACACACACACACCTGCCCACACACACACACACACACCTGCCCACACACACACCTGCCCACACAGACACCTGCCCACAAACACACAAACACACCCATATACACACACCTGCCCACACAAACACACACACACCTGCCCACACAGACACCTGCCCACACAGACACCTGCCCACACACACACACGCACACACACATACACACACACACATATACACACACACACACCTGCCCACACAGACACCTGCCCACACAGACACCTGCCCACAAACACACACACACCTACCCACACACACACACATATACACACACACACATATACACACACACACACACCTGCCCACACACACACACACCTGCCCACACAGACACCTGCCCCCACACACACACACACACACATATACACACACACACATATACACACACACACACACCTGCCCACACAGACACCTTCCCCCACAGACACCTGCCCACAAACACACACACACCTGCCCACACACACATCTGCCCACACACACACACACTCACCATCCCCCGGCTCAATTCCTCCTGCCTGCTCTCTCTCTTTTCCGGTGCAGCACTGCAGGCCGGGGCGCACTGCGTGACGTCACAGCTAGGAGACACAGCCATGCACAGGGCCATGTCTCCTAGCAGTGACGCGGCCGGGCCAGCACAGGGAAGTTAACTGCTGCAGTGCTGGCCCGGCCGATGAAGAAGTAGCGGCGGCCGCTGCTGGGGGAGCGGTCCGGGCCCCCCCCCTCCTGCCACTGCTACCGCTATGTGCCGCGGCGGCCTGCACATATAATGAGGGCAATCCGGCATTAGACACCCCGCCTGGAGCCGCGGGCCCCCTGCAGGCTCGGGGCCCTGGGCGGTCGCCCGGATTGCCCTCATTATAATCTGCCTATGAATATAGGGCATGGAAAACGGCATCACAGCTGCAGCGGCTACGCTGGTGGTAGAGGGTCCCTCCGCGTCCGACATCTACCTCCCCCCTAGTTAACCGTGGCCTACCTTCTGGCGATCCTCTTCTGTAGGCCGCGGCTCCGCTCGCGATGCTCTGGACGAGGACCTTGCGTTGCTCGGTGATGACGTCGGTATCCGCTGGATCTCCTTCCAGGACCTTGCGCAGCGTCTCAGCGTAGGGCGAGGTTTCATGTCTCGCGCATTTTTGGACGTCCACGCCCCTCTTCTTCCCGCGCGGCGTCCCGAAGATGACGCCCGATGGCGGGAAACGGATACGATTGGCGGGAAATGGCCCCGAATGGCGGGAAACTTCACTCAGATATGTATACAGTCTTTTCCAGGTACGCAATACCCGTTTGTGGCGGGTTGGTCACAATTCTGCCGACTACGCCAAAGCTGACTCGCCCCCTGGGCCGTGGGGTACCCGGAACCGGGCCTTCTAGTGTACGGTGCTGATGGGGGTAGCAGTGGCAACCCGATCCCGTGGCTCAGGGTGGTCAGACCAAATGGTGGCAGTCTATTTATCAGTGTTTTGAATGTTCGACTACGCCACCCGTGGATTGCGGTTGGAGATAACCGCCGCTGCAAGGCAGACTGCTGAGGCTGGTGTTGGTGTGCAGCAAAGGGGTAGGATAACTCCCCACGGGAAGAGTGTAGCCTCAGGGCAGTGTAGGTGGATGTTGGGGGTGATAGTGCAGGCCGCAATAGTAAGAGTTCAGAGTCCGCTTCAAACAGTTCAGGGTCTTTATTGTAGATATTATTAATGACCCAACAGTACCGGTTAGGAATGGGCCTGGGTGTCTGAGAGCATTCAGGCGAGCCCCACTGGTCAGGGTGAGTGTGTAGGCCTACCGTTCTCTCTATGCTCTTTCTGACTATCCCCCTTTTCGTGGTGTAATAGCCCACGTCCCTGAGCTGGCCGTGTACTTCTCTCCTGTATGGTTTGCGACTCAGGCCTTGTGTACCTGTTGTTTGCTCCTCGATGTACTGGTCCCTCTGTGTGGCGGAGCCTCCAGGCTTCTTAGGCCAAGGGACCTGAAATCCCTCGCAGGTTGGTTCTCTGCTGCTGGGCTTGTAACCCTGACAGCCTCGGACCCCAATGTCCGGTAGATTGGTTCTCTGCCTGGACTGGCTCTCGTCGCCTCTGTCCCTGGCTTGCAGTTTCTCCTCTGCCTCACGGACTCCTCAGCTACAGATGAACTGTCCCTCCTTCTCTGGGACTAGTCTCACTCCTGAGCTAGGTCGTCCAGTTTTCTCTAACCCTGCCCCGAGATCCAGCTTTTATAGGGGCAGCCAGCTCCCCCTGCTGGCCTGGGACAGGAGGTGCTGTATGCTAATTGTCCCTAACCAGGGGACCTCCCTCCTGCTTTCAGAAACAGATTATTGTTTGTGGCATCCAGGCCTGGGGTGACACACACACACTGCTCTATATTTAGTATGATGCCCCCACTCCTCCATATATATAGCATGATGGTCCCACTGCTCCATATACAGGTGCATCTCACTAAATTAGAATATCATCAAAAAGTTAATTTATTTCAGTTATTCAATACAAAAAGCTGTCTTTCAGCTCATCTGCATTGTTGGGTCTGGTGTCTCTCATCTTCCTCTTGACAATACCCCATAGATTCTCTATAATAGATTCTCTATGGGGTTAAGGTCAGGCGAGTTTGCTGCCAATCAAGCACAGTGATACTGTTGTGTAAACCACGTATTGGTACTTTTGGCCGTGTGGACAGGGGCCAAGTCCTGCTGGAGAAAGACATTTCCATCTCCAAAAAGCTTGTCGGCAGAGGGAAGCATGAAGTGCTGTAAAATGTCCTGGCAGCCGGTTGTGCTGACTTTGGTCTTGATAAAACACAGTGGACCTACACCAGCAGATGACATGGCCCCCCAAACCATCACTGATTGTGGAGCCTTCACACTAGACCTCAAGCAGCTTGGATTGTGGACTCTCCACTCTTCCTCCAGACTCTGGGACCTTGATTTCCAAATGAAAATTGGAACTCTAGGACCTTGTGGAGTGTGTCAATGACTGCCTTCTGGACATCTGTTAAGTCAGCAGTCTTCCTCATGATTGTGGAGCATACTGAAACAGTATTGAAGAACTGGAATAAATTAACTTTTTGAAGATATTCTAATTTAGTGAGATGCACCTGTATATACTATGATGGTCCCACTGCCCCACATACATATAGTATAATGGCCCCACTACTCCATATGTAGTATGATGGACCCACTACTCCAGATATATAGTAGGATGGCTCCACTGCCCGATCATTTAAAAAAATAAAGTTTATTCTCACTTAATCCTGATTCCCTACATCACGGCCTCTGTCTCCTCTTCCATGGTGGGACTGCAGAGCAGAGCGATGCAATGATGTCACCGAGCCACCTGCGTGAGTATGCTGACATCTCGTTAACCGCAGGCCTATGGCGATCTGTGGCATATGAAAGAGATAGTGATAGGGCAGGGAGCTTGTATCTCACTGCTTTATCATGCGACGCCTCTGCATAAGAGACATTAGGGCTACATTAGCTACGTCACAGAAGACACTGGAGCTGGAGTATATAGAATAGGAGACACTGGGGCTGGCGTATATTCATCACAGGATACATTGGGGCTAGAGCATATACATCACAGAAGAAGCTGGAGTATATAGAATAGGAGACACTGGGGCTGGAGTATATAGAATAGGAGACACTGGGGCTGGCGTATATTCATCACAGGATACATTGGGGCTAGAGCATATACATCACAGAAGAAGCTGGAGTATATAGAATAGGAGACACTGGGGCTGGAGTATATAGAATAGGAGACACTGGGGCTGGCGCATATACAGTTCTGCTCAAAAGTTGACATACCCCGGCAGAATTTTTCCTTTCTTGGCCTTGTTTCAGAGAAAATGAATGATAACAAAAACACTTTTTCTCCACTCATGGTTATTGGTTGGGGGAAGCCATTTACTGTCACATTTCTGTGTTTTCTCTTTTTAAATCTTAATGACAACTAGTGATGAGCGAGCATGCTCGCTACTGCTCGGTGCTTGCCCGAGTATCTCACTACTCGAGATGCTCTGCGCTCACCGAGTATTTCCGGGTTGGTCGGGCGGGAAGTCGGGTCCCCTCCCGGCATGTTTGGCGCTCTTTACAGAGCCAATGAACATGCAGGGATTGCCTGCCATGCACTGTAATGTCGTAGCCATGTTGGTTGTGGCATTACAGTGATTGGCTGGCCGCACAGCGTCATCAGGTCTATATCTGACCTGGCGCCGCCATGCTCATCACAGTCACTCCGGATCAGACAGTGTAGGGAGAGCTGCTGCTGCGTTAGGGAGAGATTTGATCGTGCATTAGGTAGTGTAGTGAGAAAAACCGCACATTACACATATCCATCTCAACAAACAGTCCTTCTGAGGACTAATCCATCTGCAGAGATATCAGGCAGGCAGTGTATATAGGCAGGCAGGCAGTGTATATAGCAGACTGCAGTGCATATAGCACAAGAGGCTCCATTCCAATTCTGCCTTCTGCTGCTGTTAGATATTTCTATACAAAGACCCAGGTCTCAGGGGCGAGGAATACTTTTCTTTGGATCTTAATCCTCATTATTTGCTTATAAAGCAATCCAGAGAACACCGTTTTTCTGCGCCATTTGCTTGTTGGCACTGCAGAATACAGCCAGGTCCTTTCCATATTAGAGCGCTAGAAATCCAGCTATTTAAAACTGTGTTTTCTCCGTCACACGGATCACATATACGTTGTCAGAAAATACTGCCATTTCTGGCCTCCATTTTTTCAGTGTCAGTGAAGCAATTCACAGCAGTTTGCTGTTCACACTACTTACCTACAGGCCAGGTATTTAAAACTCTGTTTTCTCCATCACACCGATCACATATAACTTCACTTTAAACTCAGTCATTTCTAGTGAGCGTGGCAGATACTATCCTCCATTTAAAATGGGCAAGGCACGTGGCAAGGGACGGGGAACTGGACGTGATGGTAATGGTGCATGCAGAGGCCGAGGACAAGACCGTGGGCAAGCCGAAATTGTGCCACAACAAACACCCACACCTTCTCGCCTGACCTTCCTGTCCCAATTTCTAGGGGACCGCAGCACACCACTATTGAACCCAGATCAGTGTCAAAAGGTTGTTGGTTGGATAGCGGATAATGCTTCCAGTCACTTAGCTACCACCACCACCACCCTGTCTTCCACACGGTCAAGTCCCAATAGCCATGAGTCTGGACCTCATATTCCTCACCCTGATCCTCCTTCCTCCCACCATGCCGAGTACCCAGAGACAACTGATCCCACACTTGGACAAACTGAAGAGCTGTTCACTTTTCCATTTATAGATTCGGGCCTCTCGCCCGGTCCACTTGAAGCGGGGCAAGAGGAGATCACGTGTAGCGATGCCGAAATATTTGAGCAGCCACAGTCACACGAAGGCGACGGTGGGAAACTGTCACAAGAGGTTGACGATGATGAGACACAATTGGCAGAAAGTCAGGAATAGTACCAGGGTGCAGAAGTGGGAGACGAGGTGGTGGATGATATAGTAACTGACCCAACCTGGAAGGAGGACATGCAGAGCAAGGACAGCAGCACACAGGGTGAGGGAGGCAAAGCACCCCAACAGGCAGGAAGAAGCAGTGTGGTGGCCGCAGACAGAAGGCAGGCTACCGTTTCCCGTAACACCAACACGAAGGAAGTTGCCACTACAACTGTTAGGTCTTCCCAAGTCTGGTTGTTTTTTAAAGACTCTGCCGATAACTCCAAAAAGGCCATTTGCATCACGAGCCAGACCAGCATCAGCAGGGGTGGCAAAACGACAAGCCTGACCACCACCAGCATGATCAGTCACATGGCAGCAAAGCACTCGACTTTGTGGGCCGAACAACAGGGTCCAGGAACAGTGTCAACAGGTGGCACCATTGCTTCTTCTGCTGTTGTGCATGCAAGTCAATCCCCTGTCCATAGTTCATGCAAAGATGCCTCCTGCCCTGCACCTGTCATTGCACACTCTCAAGTAGCAGCATCAGGAAGCACGTCCATGTCCTTGTCCCAGCGCAGCGTTCAGTTGTTCATACTCCAGTCCTTGGAATGCAAGCGCAAATATGCAGCCAACGTCCCACAGGCCACACTACTAAATTCTCACAATTCACGACTGCTTGGCTCGAAATGTTGCCTTTTAGGCTTGTGGAGACAGAAGCATTCCGCAACCTGATGGCGGCAGCCGTCCCTCGGTACTCTGTCCCCAGCCGCCACTATTTCTCCCAGTGTGCCGTCCCCACATTACACAAGCACGTGTCCCAAAACATTAGCCGTGCCCTTAACAATGCAGTTACCGGTAAAGTCCACCTAACCACGGACACGTAGACAAGTGCTTGTGGGCAGGGACGGTACATCTCACTGATGGCACACTGGGTTAACATAGTGGAAGCCGGGACCCAGTCGGACCTTGGGACGGAACACGTCCTCCCGACGCCAAGGATTGCAGGCCCTAGGTCAATCAGGGTTGCCCCCACGGTCTACAGCTCCTGAACCTCATGCTCCTCAGCCTCCTCCTCCTCCTCAGCCTCTATCTCCAAAATGACCACATCAGTCACAAGCTGGAAGCACTGCAGCACTGCCTCGGCCAAGCGGCAACAGGCTGTGCTGAAGCTAATATGCTTAGGTGAAAAAACACACAATGCTGAAGAGTTATGGACAGCTCTGAAAGAGCAGGCAGATCTGTGGCTCAAACCGCTGAACCTACGGCCAGGCATGGTCGTGTGTGACAATGGCCGGAACCTGGTGGCGGCTCTGAGGCGAGGCGAGCTCACACACGTACCCTGCCTGGCCCATGTGCTTAACCTCGTGGTTCAGCGGTTACTCAAATCCTACCCGGAGCTGCGGGATCTGCTTGTTAAAGTATGCCGCCTGTGTGCCCATTTTAGAAAGTCAGCTACAGCTTCCGCCGCCCTTGCAGTGTTTCAGCAGCGTTTGCAGCTTCTGGCTCACAGACTGGTGTGTGATGTCCCCACACGTTGGAACTCTACATTGCAGATGTTGGGAAGGATTTGTGAGCAGAAGAGGGCAGTTGTTGAGTACCAGCATCAAAAAGGCTATCGGTATTCAGTTCAGACTCCACGCATAAGACCTCAGTAGTGGACGTGGATGTCACACATATGTACCATCCTCCAAAACTTTGAGGACTCCACCAAGATTGTGAGCGGCGATGACGCCATAATTAGCGTCACCATCCCGCTTCTCTGTCTTCTGAAACGCTCTCTGCTCACAATCAAAGATGATGCATTGCAGGCGGAGCACGATAAGATGGAGCAATTAACCATACAGGGTGATTACACACAGCCAAGCCTCATCTCATCCCAATGTGGATTGGGTGACAATGAGGAAGAGGAGGAGGAGGAAGGACAGGAACTAATTTCATGCACTATAGACGGTGCTATCTGCACAGCTGTCATACCGTCTGTTCAGCGTGGATGGCCAGAGGACAGAGAGGAGGAGGAGGAGGAGAGCATGGTCAGTCATCCTCTTGGTGAGGACATGGAAGTCTTGCCTGTTAGTAGTCTGGCACGCATGGCTGAGTTTATGTTATGCTGCCTTTCTCATGACCCTCGCATTCTCAAAATTTTAGGTCATTACTGGTTGGTGACACTTCTAAACCCACTCTACAAGGAGAACTTTATATCTCTTATTCCTGAGGTGTACAAAAATGAGGCAGTACCAGAAGGCCCTTGTTGCGGAGCTAGTAAAAAAATTCCCATCTGAAAACGCTGGAGGCAGAGGGCACACTTCGTTCGACAACCAAGGAGTACAGGCGAGAGAGTCACAACTTCAATCCAGCAGAGGCAGGGGAACACTGTCAAAGTTCTGGGAGAGTTTTCTCAGACCCTCCCATCGTACAGGCCCTGAGGCGCAGGGTACTCTCACAAGGAGTGCAAAGTTTGGGAAGATGCTGAGGGAGTACCTTGCCGTACCGTACCAATGTCCTCCGTGATTCCTCTGTGCCTTATAAATATTGGGTATCCAAGCTAGATATGTGGAATGAACTGGCTCTATGCCTTGGAGGTCCTGGCCTGCCCTGCCGCCAGTGTTTTATCAGAGCGGGTTTTTAGTGCCGCTGGTGGAATTATAACTGATAAGCGCATCCTCCTGTCAACTGAAAATGCTGACAGGCTGACTCTTATAAAAATGAACAAGGGCTGGATTGGGCTAGACTTCTCAACACCACCGAATGATAGCAGCGTAACATAAACTCAAATCCAGTGTCTTTTCTTGGGAGGTGTATTCCCATGCACCTTTTCACACCCACACATGAGTATACGCTTCCTGATTTTGGCTATTTGCTCTTGTCCTCCTCCTTCTCCTCATCCTCCACCACCATATCACCAGGGTGATCGTGGTCCATGATGCAACACCCACATAATTTTTTTAAAGGGTGTTTGACTCGCCCCTGGGCCGTGGGGCACTCGGAGCCGGGCAATAGGGAGACGGTGGGGGTAGTAGTGGCGACCCGGTTCCGTGGCTCAGGGTGGTCAGACCAGTGGTAGTCCTTTAGCAGTCCTAAGTGATGTCCGACTACGCCACCCGTGGATTGCGGTTATTATGAACCGCCGCTGCAAGGCAGACCGCTGGGGCTGATGATGTATGCAGCTGAGGTAGTGTGACTCCCCAGGGGAAGAGTGCAGCCCCAGGGCAGTGTAGTGGATGGTGGGGGTGATGGTGCAGAGAGTCCCAGTGCCGTTAGTGCTGGAGGAGCGAAAGAGTACCCAGACAACGTACTGCAGTCCAATGTCTTTTACTCACAGTTCATGTACTCCGGGTCACTTCTGTCAGCAATGACCGCCCGAACCGTGCTGCGTCCACCAGGTGAGGGGCTCGGTCAACCCCAGGCAGTTCAGGAGCATGGCACAGGACCCCCTTCAATCCTTTCTCTGGCCTGCCTCACCAGTGACCCACTTTTGTCCAGCTGCCGCGGACTTATGCGGGTAAACATGGTTCCCATTCCCTGCTGTCCTATATGGTGCCTTCCTAGCAGGTTTGATGAGGTGTCCCACCAATAAATGATCACGACCTCCGGTCTTTGGCTGAGGGCGGTTTCTCCTCCACCAACTTGGGATCCGGTACCCTTAATCTGCCTGACCCTTCACCCTGTATTCTCGTGGGTTCTTAGGGTCCCTTCTGCCGCCTTGTTCCTGAGCCCTTCTGTTTCTCTCTTTCTCTTTCTCTTCTGTTCCTTTCTGTTCTTGTTCCTTTCTGTTCCTGGCCTTCACCCTAGGCCTGCCTCGTGGAGCTGTGCCCAGACTGAGCCACAGCTCCCTGTCAGCCCTCTCTGGCTGCACTCCTTCTCTTACTCCACTCACTGAACTTCTCTTCTTCTCTTCTCTCTGTACTGGCTGGGCCTCAGAGGCTAGGCCCGCCTACGGAGCAGAGCCCCTTGCAGAGGCCCCCACTCCGTCACTTCTTCTCTCTGACTGAACACTGTTCAAAGATGGTGCCCTCCTTTTATACCTCCCTCTAGAACATGAGCCCAGGTGACCAGCAACCAATGGACTCCTATCTACGCTCAGGAACCAACCCCTATCTGCTCCTACATCACTGGGTATTCCAACCCCCTCCCCACTCCAGCCAGGGACATGGTCTGTCATGCCTGCATTTGGGGTGAGTGTGCTGTATGCAGCTAACTGAACCCTGGTCCATACTCCATCCTTACCCGGGAGTGGAATATCACACCTCTGGCAGAGGTGCAATACCCCTGTAGCGGCCGAGCCCTCCGGGCGCTGCATTTTTATGATGCCCGTAAAAAAAAAATTTTATACAGTATGTTCATGTATACCCCCCAGGAGTAAATGTTTGTCAGCCCATACACTTAGTGCATGGCATTACAAGTATAGGAGGCCCGCTCCTTTCTAATGGTAACATTTTTTTATGATGCGCTCCTCCACGTCTCTTCCAAGGGCCATTGAAGTGCCTCCAAATTTTTGGCAGCCCTTGCAGTCACTGCATAGGCAAACACTATGGGAGACTCTCTCCTTTCTAATGGGAATTTGTCATTACTGTGGCCTGGTCAAAAGTTTACATACCCCGGCAGAATTTTTCCTTTCTTGGCCTTGTTTCAGAGAAAATGAATGATAACAAAAACACTTTTTCTCCACTCATGGTTATTGGTTGGGGGAAGCCATTTACTGTCACATTTCTATGTTTTCTCTTTTTAAATCTTAATGACAACTAGTGATGAGCGAGCATGCTCGCTACTGCTCGGTGCTTGCCCGAGTATCTCACTGCTCGAGATGCTCTGCGCTCACCGAGTATTTCCGGGTTGGTCGGGCGGGAAGTCGGGTCCCCTCCCTGCATGTTTGGTGCTCTTTACAGAGCCAATGAACATGCAGGGATTGCCTGCCATGCACTGTAATGCCATAGCCATGTTGGTTGTGGGCATTACAGTGATTGGCTGGCCGCACAGCGTCATCAGGTCTATATCTGACCTGGCGCCGCCATGCTCATCACAGTCACTCCGGATCAGACAGTGTAGGGAGAGCTGCTGCTGCGTTAGGGAGAGATTTGATCGTGCATTAGGTAGTGTAGTGAGAAAAACACATATCCATCTCAACAAACAGTCCTTCTGAGGACTAAGCCATCTGCAGAGATATCAGGCAGGCAGAGTACAAAGGCAGGCAGGCAGTGTATATAGCAGACTGCAGTGCATATAGCACAAGAAGCTCCATTCCAATTCTGACTTCTGCTGCTGTTAGATATTTCTATACAAAGACCCAGGTCTCAGGGGCGAGGAATACTTTTCTTTGGATCTTAATCCTCATTATTTGCTTATAAAGCAATCCAGAGAACACTGTTTTTCTGCGCCATTTGCTTGTTGGCACTGCAGAATACAGCCAGGTCCTTTCCATATTAGAGCGCTAGAAATCCAGCTATTTAAAACTGTGTTTTCTCCGTCACACGGATCACATATACGTTGTCAGAAAATACTGCCATTTCTGGCCTCCATTTTTTCAGTGTGTCAGTGAAGCAATTCACAGCAGTTTGCTGTTCACACTACCTACCTACAGGCCAGGTATTTAAAATTCTGTTTTCTCCATCACACCGATCACATATAACTTCACTTCAAACTCAGTCATTTGTAGTGAGCGTGGAAGATACTATCCTCCATTTAAAATGGGCAAGGCACGTGGCAAGGGACGGGGAACTGGACGTGATGGTAATGGTGCATGCAGAGGCCGAGGACAAGGCCGTGGGCAAGCCGAAATTGTGCCACAACAAACACCCACATCTTCTCGCCTGACCTTCCTGTCCCAATTTCTAGCGGACCGCAGCACACCACTATTGAACCCAGATCAGTGTCAAAAGGTTGTTGGTTGGATAGCGGATAATGCTTTCAGTCACTTAGCCACCACCACCACCACCCTGTCTTCCACATGGTCAAGTCTCAGTAGCCATGAGTCTGGACCTCATATTCCTCACCCTGATCCTCCTTCCTCCCACCATGCCGAGTACCCAGAGACAACTGATCCCACACTTGGACAATCTGAAGAGCTGTTCACTTTTCCATTTATAGATTCGGGCCTCTCGCCGGGTCCACTTGAAGCGGGGCAAGAGGAGATCGCGTGTAGCGATGCCCAAATATTTGAGCGGCCACAGTCACACGAAGGCGACGGTGGGAAACTGTCACAAGAGGTGGACGATGATGAGACACAATTGGCAGAAAGTCAGGAATAGTACCAGGGTGCAGAAGTGGGAGACGAGGTGGAGGATGATATAGTAACTGACCCAACATGGCAGGAGGATATGCAGAGCAAGGACAGCAGCACACAGGGGGAGGGAGGCAGAGCACCCCAACAGGCAGGAAGAAGCAGTGTGGTGGCCGCAGACAGAAGGCAGGCTACCGTTTCCCGTAACACCAACACGAAGGAAGTTGCCACTACAACTGTTAGGTCTTCCCGAGTCTGGTTGTTTTTTAAAGACTCTGCCGATAAATCCAAAAAGGCCATTTGCATCACGAGCCAGACCAGCATCAGCAGGGGTGGCAAAATGTCCAGCCTGACCACCACCAGCATGATCAGGCACATGGCAGCAAAGCACTCGACTTTGTGGGCCGAACACCAGGGTCCAGGAACAGTGTCTACAGGTGTCACCATTACTTCTTCTACTGTTGTGCATGCAAGCCAATCCCCTGTCTATAGTGCATGAAAAGATGCCTCCTGCCCTGCACCTGTCATTGCACACTCTCAAGAAGCAGCATCAGGAAGCACGTCCATGTCCTTGTCCCAGCGAAGCGTTCAGTTGTTCATACTCCAGTCCTTGGAATGCAAGCGCAAATATGCAGCCAACGTCCCACAGGCCACACTACTAAATTCTCACAATTCACGACTGCTTGGCTCGAAATGTTGCCTTTTAGGCTTGTGGAGACAGAAGCATTCCGCAACCTGATGGCAGCGGCCGTCCCTCGGTACTCTGTCCCCAGCCGCCACTATTTCTCCCAGTGTGCCGTCCCCACATTACACAAGCACGTGTCCCAAAACATTAGCCGTGCCCTCAACAACGCAGTTACCTGTAAAGTCCACCTAACCACGGACACGTGGACAAGTGCTTGTGGGCAGGGACGGTACATCTCGCTGATGGCACACTGGGTTAACATAGTGGAAGCCGGGACCCAGTCGGACCTTGGGATGGAACACGTCCTCCCGACGCCAAGGATTGCAGGCCCTAGGTCAATCAGGGTTGCCCCCACGGTCTACAGCTCCTGCCCCTCAAGCTCCTCAGCCTCCTCCTCCTCCTCAGCCTCCATCTCCGAAATGACCACATCAGTCACAAGCTGGAAGCACTGCAGCACTGCCTCGGCCAAGCGGCAACAGGCTGTGCTGAAGCTAATATGCTTAGGTGAAAAACCACACAATGCTGAAGAGTTATGGACAGCTCTGAAAGAGCAGGCAGATCTGTGGCTCAAACCGCTGAACCTACAGCCAGGCATGGTCGTGTGTGACAATGGCCGAAACCTGGTGGCGGCTCTGAGGCGAGGCGAGCTCACACACGTACCATGCCTGGCCCATGTGCTTAACCTCGTGGTTCAGCGGTTACTGAAATCCTACCCGGAGCTGCCGGATCAGCTTGTTAAAGTATTCCGCCTTTGTGCCCATTTTAGAAAGTCACCTACAGCTTCCGCCGCCCTTGCAGTGTTTCAGCAGTGTTTGCAGCTTCTAGCTCACAGACAGGTGTGTGATGTCCCCACACGTTGGAACTCTACATTGCAGATGTTGGGAAGGATTTGTGAGCAGAAGAGGGCAGTTGTTGAGTACCAGCATCAAAAAGGCTATCGGTATTCAGTTCAGACTCCACACATAAGACCTCAGTAGTGGACGTGGATGTCAGACATATGTACCATCCTCCAAAACTTTGAGGACTGCACCAAGATGGCGAGCGGCGATGACGCCATAATTAGCCTCACCATCCCGCTTCTCTGTCTTCTGAAACGCTCTCTGCTCACAATCAAAGATGATGCATTGCAGGCGGAGCACGATAAGATGGAGCAATTAACCATACATGGTGATTACACACAGCCAAGCCTCATCTCATCCCAACGTGGATTGGGTGACAATGAGGAAGAGGAGGAGGAGGAAGGAGAGGAACTAGTTTCATGCACTATAGACGGTGCTATCTGCACAGCTGTCATACCGTCTGTTCAGCGTGGATGGCCAGAGGACAGAGAGGAGGAGGAGGAGAGCATGGTCAGTCATCCTCTTGGTGAGTACACGGAAGTCTTGCCTGTTAGTAGTCTGGCACGCATGGCTGAGTTTATGTTATGCTGCCTTTCCCATGACCCTCGCATTCTCAAAATTTTAGGTCATTACTGGTTGGTGACACTTCTAGACCCACTCTACAAGGAGAACTTTATATCTCTTATTCCTGAGGCGGACAGGTGTACAAAAATGAGGCAGTACCAGAAGGCCCTTGTTGCGGAACTATTAAAAAAATTCCCATCTGAAAACGCTGGAGGCAGAGGGCACACTTCGTTCGACAACCAAGGAGTACAGGCGAGAGAGACACAACTTCAATCCAGCAGAGGCAGGGGAACACTGTCAAAGTTCTGGGAGAGTTTTCTCAGACCCTCCCATCGCACAGGCCCTGAGGCACAGGGTACTCTCACAAGGAGTGCAAAGTTTGAGAAGATGCTGAGGGAGTACCTTGCCGTACCGTACCAATGTCCTCCATGATTCCTCTGTGCCTTATAAATATTGGGTATCCAAGCTAGATATGTGGAATGAACTGGCTCTCTATGCCTTGGAGGTCCTGGCCTGCCCTGCCGCCAGTGTTTTATCAGAGCGGGTTTTTAGTGCCGCTGGTGGAATTATAACTGATAAGCGCATCCTCCTGTCAGCTGAAAATGATGACAGGCTGACTCTTATAAAAATGAACAAGGGCTGGATTGGGCCAGACTTCTCAACACCACCGAATGATAGCAGCGTAACATAAACTCAAATCCAGTGTCTTTTCTTGGGAGGTGTATTCCCATGCACCTTTTCACACCCACACATGGGTATAAGCTTCCTGATTTTGGCTATTTGCTCTTGTCCTCCTCCTTCTCCTCATCCTCCACCACCATATCACCAGGGTGACCAGGGTCCATGATGCAACACCCACATAATTTTTTTAAAGGGTGTTTGACTCGCCCCTGGGCCGTGGGGCACACGGAGCCGGGCAATAGGGAGATGGTGGGGGTAGTAGTGGCGACCCGATTCCGTGGCTCAGGGTGGTCAGACCAGTGGTAGTCCTTTAGCAGTCCTAAGTGATGTCCGACTACGCCACCCGTGGATTGCGGTTATTATGAACCGCCGCTGCAAGGCAGACCGCTGGGGCTGATGATGTATGCAGCTGAGGTAGTGTGACTCCCCACGGGAAGAGTGCAGCCCCAGGGCAGTGTAGTGGATGGTGGAGGTGATGGTGCAGAGAGTCCCAGTGCCGTTAGTGCTGGAGGAGCGAAAGAGTACACAGACAACGTACTGCAGTCCAATGTCTTTTACTCACAGTTCATGTACTCCGGGTCACTTCTGTCAGCAATGACCGCCCGAGCCGTGCTGCGTCCACCAGGTGAGGGGCTCGGTCAACCCCAGGCAGTTCAGGAGCATGGCACAGGACCCCCTTCAATCCTTTCTCTGGCCTGCCTCACCAGTGATCCACTTTTGTCCAGCTGCCACGGACTTGTGCGGGTAAACGTGGTTCCCGTTCCCCGCTGTCCTATATGGTGCCTTCCTAGCAAGTTTGATGAGGTGTCGCACCAATAAATGATCACGACCTCCGGTCTTTGGCTGAGGGCTGTTTCTCCTCCACCAACTTGGGATCCGGTACCCTTAATCTGCCTGACCCTTCACCCTGTATTCTCGTGGGTTCTTAGGGTCCCTTCTGCCGTCTTGTTCCTGAGCCCTTCTGTTTCTCTCTTTCTCTTTCTCTTCTGTTCCTTTCTGTTCTTGTTCCTTTGTGTTCTTGTTTCTTTCTGTTCCTGGCCTTCACCCTAGGCCTGCCTCGTGGAGCTGGGCCCAGACTGAGCCACAGCTCCCTGTCAGCCCTCTCTGGCTGCACTCCTTCTCTTACTCCACTCACTGAACTTCTCTTCTTCTCTTCTCTCTGTGCTGGCTGGGCCTCAGAGGCTAGGCCCGCCTACGGAGCAGAGCGCCTTGCAGAGGCCCCCACTCCGTCACTTCTTCTCTCTGACCGAACACTGTTCAAAGATGGTGCCCACCTTTTATACCTCCCTCTAGAACATGAGCCCAGGTGACCAGCAACCAATGGGCTCCTATCTACGCTCAGGAACCAACCCCTATCTGCTCCTACATCACTGGGTATTCCTACCCCCTCCCCACTCCAGCCAGGGACATGGTCTGTCGTGCCTTCATTTGGGGTGAGTGTGCTGTATGCAGCTAACTGAACCCTGGTCCATACTCCATCCTTACCCGGGAGTGGAATATCACACCTCTGGCAGAGGTGCAATACCCCTGTAGCGGCCGAGCCCTCGGGGCGCTACATTTTTATGATGCCCGTAAAAAAAGTTTTTTATACAGTATGTTCATGTATACCCCCCAGGAGTAAATGTTTGTCAGCCCATACACTTAGTGCATGGCATTACAAGTATAGGAGGCCCGCTCCTTTCTAATGGTAAAATTTTTTTATGATGCGCTCCTCCACGTCTCTTCCAAGGGCCATTGAAGTGCCTCCAAATTTTTGGCAGCCCTTGCAGTCACTGCATAGTCCAACACTATGGGAGACTCTCTCCTTTCTAATGGGAATTTGTCATTACTGTGGCCTGGTCTATGTGTCTTTAAATTCTTAGTGGGTTTTTTCCTAAACTTGGTCAGCTGTTGGACTCACTGCATACCCTATAACTGTATAGTAGACCCTGTCCTTTCTAATGGGAACATGTCATATCTTGTTACTGTGGCCCTGCTCTATGTGTCTTTAAATTCTTAGTGGGGATTTTCCTAAAATCTGTCAGCCGTTGGACTCACTGCATACCCTATAACTGTATAGCAGACCCTGTCCTTTCTAATGGGAACATGTCATATCTTGTTACTGTGGCCCTGCTCTGTGTGTCTTTAAATTCTTAGTGGGGATTTTCCTAAAATCTGTCAGCCGTTGGACTCACTTCATACCCTATAACAGTATAGCCGACCTTATCATTTCTAATGGGAATTTGTCGTTACTGTGGCCCTGCTCTATGTGTCTTTAAATTCTTAGTGGGTTTTTTCCTAAAATTGGTTAGCTGTTGGACTCACTGCATACCCTATAACTGTATAGCAGACCCTGTCCTTTCTAATGGGAGCATGTCGTACCTTGTTACTGTGGCCCTGCTCTGTGTGTCTTTAAATTCTTATTGGGGTTTTTCATTAAAATTTGTCAGCCGTTGGATTCACTGCATACCCTATAACTGTATAGCAGACCCTCTACTTTCTAATGGGAACATGTCATACCTTGTTACTGTGGCCCTGCTCTGTGTGTCCTTAAATTCTTAGTGGGGTTTTTCCTAAAATTTGTCAGCCGTTGGATTCACTGCATACCCTATAACTGTATAACAGACCCTCTCCTTTCTAATGGGAACATGTCATACCTTGTTACTGTGGCCCTGCTCTGTGTGTCTTTAAATTCTTATTGGGGTTTTTCATTAAAATTTGTCAGCCGTTGGATTCACTGCATACCCTATAACTGTATAGCAGACCCTCTACTTTCTAATGGGAACATGTCATACCTTGTTACTGTGGCCCTGCTCTGTGTGTCCTTAAATTCTTAGTGGGGTTTTTCCTAAAATTTGTCAGCCGTTGGATTCACTGCATACCCTATAACTGTATAACAGACCCTCTCCTTTCTAATGGGAACATGTTGTACCTTGTTACTGTGGCCATGCTCTTTGTGTCTTTAAATTGTTAGTGTTTTTTTTCAAAAATTTTGGCCACCCTTGCAGTCACAGCATGGGCATTACCACTATAGAAGACCCGCTCCTTTATAATGGGAACATTTTTTTTACTGAGACCCTCCTCTATGTCTCTTCAAAGGGGTATTAGGTTGCGTCCAAATTTTTGACAACCCTTGCAGCCACTGGATGCGCAATAACAGTATAGGAGACCCACTTGTTAATAATGGGAACAACAAAGCATAGCCCTCTGATGGCTCTCTAACAATAGCTAGGGCCGACTGCTGGCCTTTTAAGAATAGTAAGGGCCGTCTGATGTCCCTATAAAAATAGGCTTTATGACTTTCAGAGTCCCTCCATCATAAATAAAACTGGATGTGTCTGATGACACCACATTGCCAGATGAGGTTGTAAAATGTTAAAATGACATTTCCCGGTGAATGCATTTGTCATAAAAAAATAACATAAAAAAACATAACAATAGGATCTTTCTTTAGTATAAAAAACAGCATCACCAATTTAACCTCAATGTAATCACATTGTTCAGCTCATGCACCTCCTCCTCCATCTCCGAAATGACCACATCAGTCACAAGCTGACAGCACTGCAGCACTGCCTTGGCCAAACAGCAACAGGCTGTGCTGAAGATAACATGCTTAATGCTTAATTGACAAACCGCCCAGCGCTGCATAGTTGTTGAAAGCTGTAACACAGCAGCTTGATCTGTGGCTCTCACTGCTGAACATACAGCCAGGCATGGTCGTGTGTTACAATGGGCAGAACCTGTTGACGGAGAAATGACAACCGGGGTAGATACGGTTTCCCTCTATGCCAGTCCTTTCACAGAGCTAAAGAATATGGCTGTGGTGAAATACAACTCCCACTGAGAAGCTGTTTCAGATTGAAAAACATTGTGCCCACCAGAGGATTTGTTTCTGAGGGCTAACCTTTCTCACCCGCTCAAGAGCCCCATAGCAGCTGCAAAGTTAGCGCTATCATGAACTCTCCTGAGGTAGAAGCCAAGGCACACCAGAGAATTCTCTGGTGGGACTGTCCAACCCTGCAGAGAAGCAGTCCTGGCTAAGAAAAGTGTGTGGGAAGATTCCAGGACACTCTATTTTTACTGAGGAGGAAACACACGCAAACATGGGGAGAACATACAAATTTCTTGCAGATGTTGTCCTTGCTGGGATTTGAACCCAGGATCCCAGCGCTGCAAGACTTCAGTGCTAACCACTGATCCAATGTGCTGCCGTTCACCCTCTAATATCTAACAGGCTGGAGAAACTTGAACCTACTGCCACTCTATCATCAGCTCCTTTGTGAGAAAATGTATTTGGGCAGCCACTCAGTCTACCAAATAAAATTCCAGAGAAGGAAATTGAGGATGGCTTCGCTACTGGTACTGGGGGCAGTGCTAATACCATGGTGTTGTACCATAGTTTGCTGGAAATATTCCAGGCTGGTAGGAGGCAAGAAAATTCCCACAGAAAAGTACCAGCAGTAATGTTCAGGCCACATTTCAAGTGCAAGCAGCTTTAGAGGACTTCCTGGGAGAAATGACACGCAGGGTAGATACGGTTTCCCTCTATGCCAGTCCTTTCACTGAGCTAAATACAACTCTTATCAAAAAAAGTTGTGGACTGGCTCCGTACCGTCCCTGGCCACATTCACCTGTCCACGTGTTTGTGGTTAGGCAGTCCTTCTTAGTAAGTACACTGGGTAGGGCATGGGTAATGTTGTGGGACCCGTGCTTGTGGAAGGCGAAGGCGATACCGGGAAAAATAATGGCGGCTGGGGACCGAGTATGGACACCCGGCCGCCGCCTGCATGAGGTTATGAAAAGCTTCCACCTCCACAAGCTTTAAAGGTCATATTTCAAGTGCAAAGAGCTGCCCAGAAATCTGTCAGTTTAGTGTTGCGGCCTCTGGGTGGGTGGCTGGCTGCATACTTGCAATTGCATTCCAAGTAACAGAAAACTAAGCAGATGATGGCCTCTATCATCATCATGGCCTCAACTCGGCACTATGAACTCTCCTGAAGGAGAAGCCAGGGTCCGCCGGAGGAGTCTCCGGTTCTCTGGTGGGCCCGTCCAACCCTGCCGAAAAGCAGCCCTGGCTAAGAAAAGTGTGGGGGAAGGTTCCTGGACACTCTATGGCTGCTTTTTTAATGCGGATCGGCCATGCTTATGCATGTTATTTCTCAAAACGCATTACGGATCAGGCCATTTTCAAACTCTGTATTCAAGAAATTAAATGCGCAAAGAAAGATGTGTGTGTGTCAAAGCACCATTGACAAGTGCGAGTTGATGATGGATGGGCTGCCATTGCTTCTGCAACAAGCTCAATTACAGAATTTTCTGGGAGAAATGACACGCAGGTTAGATACGGTTTCCCTATATGCCAGTCCATTCACAGAGCTAAATACAACTCTTAGCAAAAAAAGTTGTGGACTGGCTCCGTACCGTCCCTGGCCACATTCACCTGTCCACGTGTTTGTGGTTAGGTGGTCCTTCCCAGTAAGTGCACTGGGGAGGGCACGGGTAATGTTATGGGACCCGTGCTTGTGGAAGGCGGAGGCGATACCGGGAAATATAGTGGCGGCTGGGGACCGAGTATGGACACCCGGCTGCCGCCGGCATGAGGTTATAAAAAGCTTCCGCCTCCACGAGCCTAAAAGACCACATTTCAAGTGCAAGCAGCTGTCAAAAATTTGGCAGTATAGAATTGCAGCCTGTGGGTGGGTGGCTGCCGGCATTCTTGTGCTTGCATTCCAAGGAATGGGGTAGGGACAACTGAACACTGCAGTGGGACAAGGACGTGGACGGTGATTGTTGCAAGTCTGCAACGACAGGTGCATGGCGGGAGGAATCTTCGCATGTGCCAAGGATCACTTATGATGGGCACACATTTAGGCAGTGACCTGGGAGTCAGAGATGTTTCCAGAGGTCTTCCCCTTGCTGTTCCCATGTCTTTTCAGCACTGTATGCATGTGTCTGATGATGTGTCACACACCACATGGCCAGATAAGGTTGTAAAATGTTAAAATGACATTTCCTGGTGAATGCATTTGTCTTGGTTGAAAGCAATGCAAAAGTGCAAAGACGTGTCAAAAATGCTACGTGTGAACATAGCCCAAGGTGTGTAGGAGTATTTTTGTTTTTGTTTATTTATTTTGCCTTATATACAAGTCATCACCCTGGAAAGGATGTTCCTTACGCCGTAAAAGTGGCGTAATACTCTGACGACGTTGTTGACAGCAGTGATCTGGGAGTCAGAGATGCTTCCAGGGGTCTTCCCCATGCTGTTCCCATGTTATTTGAGCACAGTTCCCATCGATTTGAGCAATTTTTAGGCCCTCTGCAGACCGCCGTGGGGAGCCACCTGAAAAATGCTCAAGTTTCCCCTAGACTTATATTGGGCTCATTGCTCGGGTTGAGCACCCGAGTATTTCAATTTGCTCGACCCAAGCAACGAGTACTTGAGCATTTTAGTGCTCGCTCATCACTAATGACAACCAAAAACATCCAAATAATCCTGATCAAAAAGTTCACATACCCTGGTGATTTTGGCCTGATAACATGCACAGAATTTGACACAAATGGGTTTGAATGGCTACTAAAGGTAACATCCTCACCTATGACCTGTTTGCTTGTAATCAGTGTGTGTGCATAAAGTTGAGTGAGTTTCTGGGATCTAGCCACTGACGTTTCTGGATTTTGAGATGGGGAAAGCAAAAGAATTATCAACGGATCTACAGGAAAAGGTAGTTGAACTGTATAACACAGGAAAGGGAGGCAAAAAGAATATAACACTGGAAAGGGATACAAAAAGATATCCCAGGAATTGATAATGCCAGTCTGCAGTGTTCACACTGTGATTAACAAATGGAAAATCAGATGCTCTGTAAAAACCAAACCACAGTCAGGTAGACCAACAAAAATTTCAGCCACAACTGCCAAGAAAATTGTTCGGGATGCAAAGAAAAACCAAGAAATAACATCAGCTGAGAACACACTTAGGGGTGTACTCACTTTTGTTGCCAGCGGTTTAGACATTAATGGCTGTGTGTTGAGTTATTTTGCAGGCACACCAAATTTACAGTTAAACAAGCTGTACACTGACTACTGTACATTGTATCAAAGTGTCGCATCTTCAGTGTTGTCCCATCAAAAATATATATATGTATTCCGGCCCATTTTTGGAGTTTTGTGTGAAATTATGTCCAATTTGCCTTTTTTTTCTCAGTTTTTTTGTGTTGTTCCAATAAACACAAAGGAAATAAACATGCGTGTAATAAAACATGTGTAATTTTCTGAAACAATTTCAAGGGTGCCAGCACTTTCCGCCATGACTGTATATGCAGGTAGAGCCCTTAACCCCTTTACAACCCAAAGTGGTTTGCACGTTAATGAGAAGGCCAATTTTTACAATTCTGACCACTGTCACTTTATGAGGTAATTACTCTGGAACGCTTCAACGGATCCCCCTGGTTCTGAGAATATTTTTTCATGACATATTGTACTTTATGATTGTGGTAAAATTTCTTCGATATCACTTGTGTTTATTTGTGAAAAAAACAGATATTTGGCGAAAATTTTGCAATTTTCAAAATTTGAATTTTTATGCCCTTAAATCGGAGAGATATGTCACACAAAAGAGTTAATAAATAACATTTCCCACATGTCTACTTTATATCAGCACAATTTTGGAACCCAAATTTATTTTTATTAAGGAGCTATAAGGGTTAAAATTGACCAGCGATTTCTCATTTTTCCAACAAAATTTACAAAACCATTTTATTAGGGACCGCATCACATTTGAAGTCACTTTGAGGGGTCTTTATGACTGAAAATACCCAAAAGTGACACCATTCTTAAAACTGCACCCCTCAGTGAATCGGGTCATCATGGCAACATCCGGGAAGCCGCGGCACACATTGCTGGACGCCGGCAGGAGAGGTGACTATCCCGATCACCTCCCCTTGCCCCCGCAATGCTACGAACGACTTCGATCGCAGCATTGCGGGGGTTAATGTGCGGGACCTCTCCCAGCACATAGCACCGGGTGTCAGCTGTGACAATCAGTTGACACCCGGCGGCGATCACGTCCGCACAGCCTGTGTGCGCGATCGCAAAGATGTACTAATACGTATCAGGCTCTTAAGTCCCAGGGCGCAGATACGTATCAATACGTCTTGGGCTTTAAAGAAGTTAAAATTATGTGAAAATGGGAAAAGTCACAAAACTTTGCAACTTTTCAAGAGCTTTATGCCAGTTTTCTGGCAAAAACACTGATGAATCGGGTTCATAATCTCTAATCCTTTCAGCTCCCTTTAATTAGACTACTTTCAACAAACTAATTATAAGTATTGGGTCTGTTTTTTTTTTAATGCTTTTAAAATAATTGTAAATATTTTCAATCCCCTTTTGTTATAAGGATTTCCCAAAAATGAGCTAATCATAGGTTGTCCTGCATTCGTGACAGTGATTGACTGCGCGGTCACTTGGAAGTTTACATTGGCATCACTACAGGGCCGGTAAAGAAGGACTGTCAGGGACCCCCAGAGTGTGGTAAAATGCGCCAACTAATTCATAATTCATTTAATTCTCACACAATATACTAAGTTAGTGTAAGTCTACAAAAAAGCAACAAAACTTGGTGCTAAAAAAATTGAGCATAACTTTTTGAAAAATGAACCAGGTTATGCCAAATCTTACATATTTTGTGACTTTGTGATCAGTTATCAACACAAATATTTTACTCAAATTACCAGATCGATGGATAAGCATTGGGACTTTTCCCTAAATCTCTCCAAAACATCACCGCTTATAGAAGACCACCCTCATATCCAGATCAGATTTTCTGTGAGAGATGCCCAGATTCACAATATAGTATGCATACTGGCCATCTATGAGAAGTCCACCCCAATGGAAGTCCAGTTATTAACCCCTTAATAACATCTGACGTACTAATACGCGTCTGTGCCCTGGGACTTAAGAGCCAGACCCGTATTAGTACGTCATATCTTTAATGCGGCACCGCGACTTAAGTCGCGGTGACAGCATTAAAGTTACGGTGCCATCCTACTTCCTGGTAGATGTCGTCATCATCCCGGGGGCTGTCGCCGCCCCCCCGCACCAGCGATCGCTGTGATTGGCTGTTCAAATCTGAACAGCCAATCACAGCATTTCTCACTGTTTCCGGCAATGTGATTGCCAGAAACAGTGATCTGCAGCCTAGGATCGGTGCTCCTATGAGCACCGATCCTAGACTGTTGCTAGGACACCCCAGCCCTGGCCCCGGACTGCTATGATCGGTGCGATCGCCGATCACATCGATCGCACCGATCGTAGCGCGACCGCGCGGTGACAGGGCGGTCATGGGGCGGTGACCGGCTTGTGACCTGCCTGTCACCGCCCCATGACCCCCTGTAATGTGACTCAAGCCCCCAGACTGCTCTGATTGGAGCGATCAATGATGACATCGATCGCTCCAATCAGAGTACCTGAATACAGGTGACCAGGCGGTCACAGGGAGGTGTCACCCCTCTGTGACCCCCTGTGGTGCGTGCTCTGCTCCAGCCATGTCTGATTGGTGCAATCAGTGTCACCAATCAGATGGCTGGGGCACAACATGCACCACAGGGGGTCACAGAGGGGTGACACCTCCCTGTGACCGCCTGGTCACCTGTATTCAGGTACTCTGATTGGAGCGATCGATGTCATCAATGATTGCTCCAATCAGATTACCTCCACCTGTCACCACCCCATCATCACCCTGTGACCGCCCTGCAGACCCTCACATTTGGTGAGGATTTCTACAGAGCGATCACATCTGATGTGTCTGTTCTGGGCCTTGTAGTGCCACAGAATATTCTCACTGTTCCAGTCGCTGCTGCTGCTGCCGCTGCTCCTGGATCTTCTGTTCCTGCGTCCTGGATCTTCTGTTCCTGCGTCCTGGATCTTCTGTTCCTGCGTCCTGGATCTTCTGTTCCTGCGTCCTGGATCTTCTGCTCCTGACCTGCTGTGATTCCTGCTCCAGAGCCTGCTGCTGATCCTGCAGAGAAGACTTTGGTAAGTCTGTTCTCCCCTCATCCACCCCAATCCCCCCTCCCCCCTCTTTTTACCCCCCCTTACCTTTTTTTTCTGCGTCCTGCAGCGGTCTCCAGCTCTGGTCCGAGTCTCCAGCTCCACTCCCGGTCACCAGCGCCGGGCTCCTGGTCACCAGCGCCGGGCTCCTGGTCACCAGCGCCGGGCTCCTGGTCACCAGCGCCGGGCTCCTGGTCTCCTGCACCGGGCTCCTGGTCTCCTGCTCCGGGCTCCTGGTCTCCTGCTCCGGGCTCCTGGTCTCCTGCTCCGGGCTCCTGCACCGGGCTCCTGGTCTCCTGCACCGGGCTCCTGGTCTCCTGCTCCGGGTTCCTGGTCTCCTGCTCCGGGCTCCCGGGCTCCTGCTCTGGGTCTTCTGTTCCAGTCCTGCTGACCCTTTGGTAAGTCCATCTCTGATCTCCCCTCATCCACCCCAATCCCCCTCTTCCCACTCTCCTGTCTTTTTACCCCTCTTCCCACTCCCCTGTCTTTTTACCCTCCTTCCCATCCCAATCCGCCTCACCCCAGTGTCCCTGTTAATTCTTTTGCTTCTGATCTCCAGCTCCAGTACCAGTCTCCTGCTCCGTGCTCCTGGTCTCCTGCACCGGGCTCCTGGTCTCCTGCACCGGGCTCCTGGTCTCCTGCACCGGGCTCCTGGTCTCCTGCACCGGGCTCCTGGTCTCCTGCTCCGGGCTCCTGGTCTCCTGCTCCGGGCTCCTGGTCTCCTGTTCCGGGCTCCTGGTCTCCTGCTCCGGGTTCCTGGTCTCCTGCTCTGGGTCTTCTGTTCCAGTCCTGCTGACCCTTTGGTAAGTCCATCTCTGATCTCCCCTCATCCACCCCAATCCCCCTCTTCCCCCTCTTCCCACTCCCCTGTCTTTTAACCCCCCTTCCCACCCCAGTGTCCCTGTTAATTCTTTTGCTTCTGATCTCCAGCTCCAGCACCGGGCTCCTGGTCTCCTGCACCGGGCTCCTGGTCTCCTGCACCGGGCTCCTGGTCTCCTGCACCGGGCTCCTGGTCTCCTGCACCGGGCTCCTGGTCTCCTGCTCCGGGTTCCTGGTCTCCTGCACCGGGCTCCTGGTCTCCTGCACCGGGCTCCTGGTCTCCTGCACCGGGCTCCTGGTCTCCTGCACCGGGCTCCTGGTCTCCTGCTCCGGGTTCCTGGTCTCCTGCTCCAGGCTCCCGGGCTCCTGCTCTGGGTCTTCTGTTCCAGTCCTGCTGACCCTTTGGTAAGTCCATCTCTGATCTCCCCTCATCCACCCCAATCCCCCTCTTCCCACTCTCCTGTCTTTTTACCCCTCTTCCCACTCCCCTGTCTTTTTACCCTCCTTCCCATCCCAATCCGCCTCACCCCAGTGTCCCTGTTAATTCTTTTGCTTCTGATCTCCAGCTCCAGTACCAGTCTCCTGCTCCGTGCTCCTGGTCTCCTGCTCCGGGCTCCCGTCTTCCTGCTCCGGGCCACCGGTCTCCTGCTCCGGGCTCCCGGTCACCAGCGCCGGTCTCCTGCTCCGGGCTCCCGGTCTCCTGCTCCGGGCCCCCGGTCTCCTGCTCCGGGCTCCCGGTCTCCTGCTCCGGGCTCCCGGTCTCCTGCTCCGGGCTCCCGGTCACCAGCGCCGGTCTCCTGCTCCGGGCCCCCGGTCTCCTGCTCCGGGCTCCCGGTCACCAGCGCCGGGCTCCTGCTACGGGCTCCCGGTCCTGAAAGAACAGAGAGGACTTTGGTAAGTAATCTGATCTCCCCTCATCCAACCTAATTCCCCTCTTCCCACTCCCCACACATTTGTGCGCACATCCAGCAGCCGCCGAGTATTGATCGGTGGCATAGTTCACCAATCCACACTCGTGCTCGCTGTTTGCACCACATACAGTATTTCCTTTTTCCACACACTCTAAATAAAGTACTGACACACACACACTCTCAAAGAATTGACACACACGCAGCACATACATAACAAACAATGTCCAGCTCATCCCAAACTCATTATTCAGCGGAGGAGGCATACGCTATTCTTGCCTCCGACACTGACAGTGAGGGTGAGGATCCCACATTTCTTTGTTTTTCCGACTCCTCGTCGTCTTCCTCCTTCTCTTCTTCCTCCTCTTCCTCAGGTTCTGCTGGCCCGCCCCGCCGTCGTCGCAGGAGAGATGTTCCAGCGCCCCCCACTACTGAGCCTATATGGACTTCGCCCCCTGAAAATTATGAGCCGCTGATTCCTGATTTCGTAGCGGAATCAGGAATCAAGTTTGACACCACCGGCCTCACAGAAATAGACTTTTTCAAAGTCTTTTTCTCTGAGGATTTTATAAACCTCATGGTGGGCCAAACTAATTTATACGCTCATCAATTTTTAGAACAAAACCCCTCTTCATCATTTTCTAACTGGTCTCCTGTAGACGCAGTAGAAATGATGAAGTTTTGGGGCCTGGTCCTTCTTATGGGGATCTTGAAGAAGCCCGAGCTTCGGCAATACTGGAGTGTTGACGTTTTGTATAACACTCCAGTGTTCCGAATGGTCATGCCCCGGACACGTTTTCAGGCCATCTACAAGTTCTTGCATTACCAAGATAATGCAAGGTGTCCTGCACGCGATGACCCGAACTTTGATCGTCTTTTCAAAGTTCGGCCGGTCATCGAACACTTCAACAACAAGTTTGGTGAAGTGTACGTGCCCCAAAGGGACATTTGTGTGGATGAGTCCTTAATTTCTTTTAAGGGGCGGCTTGGATTCCGGCAGTACCTGCCCAGTAAGAGGGCAAGGTACGGGATCAAGCTGTATAAACTTTGTGAGAGTACCTCAGGATACACTCACAAGTTTAGAGTTTATGAAGGGAAGGACTCCCGGATTGAACCCCCTGAATGCCCCCCTGTTCTGGGAGTGAGTGGGAAAATTGTGTGGGACTTGGTGCACCCACTGCTTGATAAAGGTTATCACCTCTACGTGGATAACTTTTATACAAGTATCCCGCTCTTCCAGTCCCTCTCTGCGCGACGTACCGCAGCCTGCGGTACTGTCTGCAAAATTCAGAAAGGCCTCCCAAAGACGCTAATTGGGCAGCTGCTCAAGAGGGGTGAGAGCAGAGCCCAATGTAGCGACCACCTGTTGATGGTCAAGTACAAGGACAAAAGGGATGTCCTTTTCTTGACCACCATACATGGTGATGGCAGCACACTCAGCACTGTACGAGGTTCCACTACACAGGTCGTCAAACCAGACTGTGTAGTGGGGTACAACAAGTACATGGGGGGAGTTGATCTCTCTGATCAAGTCCTCCAGCCATACAGTGCTTTGAGAAAGTCCAGAGTGTGGTACAAGAAGCTGGCCGTGCACATTGTACAGATGGCAATGCACAATGCTTTCCTTCTGTCACAATGTGCAGGCCAGACTTCTGCGTCGTACCTTCAGTTTCAGGAAACAGTTATCAAGGCCCTGATATTTGGCAGCGGTGACAGAGAGGGCCCCAGTACTTCTGGAATTGAAGGACCAAGGATTGTACCAGGCCAGCATTTCCCAGGGCAGATCCCTCACAGCGGAAAAAAAGGAAAGTCACAAAAGAGGTGCCGAGTGTGTTATAAAAGTGGAATACGCAAGGACACCATTTATCAATGTGACACCTGCCCTGACAAACCTGGCCTGTGTATGAAAGACTGCTTCAAAAGGTACCATACTTCGATGGACTATTGAATTAATTTCTGAAGTATAACAACCTGACGAACACTTCACAGCTGACGTAGTGTTCGTCAGGTTGTCATACATCAGTTGTGTAGTGTTCGTCAGATTGTCCTACACAACTGATGTATAACATTACATTACAAAATTCAAAAATCAACTAACACTACCAAAAAGGGGGCACTTGTTAGGCATTTCACTGTTTAGGCACATCAAGGGCTCTGAGAACATGACATGACGCCCGCAGACCATTCCATCAAAGTCTGCGTTCAAAAGCGTCACTCCTTCCCTTCCGAGCCCTTACATGCGCCCAAACAGTAGTTTTTTTCCAACACATGGGGTATATGAGTACTCAGGAGAAATTGCACAACAACTTATGGGGTGCAATTTCTCCTAGTACCCTTGTGAAAATATTTTTTTTTGCATTTTTGTGGAAAAAATGTTTTTTTTTTATTTTCACAAGTCAACATTATGATTTTCTGAGAGGCACCTGGGGGTTCAATGGGCTCACCACACATCTATATAAGTTCCCTGGGGGGTCTAGTTTCCAAAATGGGGTCACTTGTGGGGGAGCTCCAATGTTTAGACACACAGGGGCTCTCGAAACGCAACATGGTGTCCGCTAACAAATTGGAACCATGTCGCGTTTGGAGAGATCCTGTGTGTCTAAACATTGGAGCTCCCCCACAAGTGACCCCATTTTGGAAACTAGACCCCCCAAGGCACCTTTCTAGATGCATAGTGAGCACTTGGAACCCCCAGGTGCTTCACAAATTGATCCATAACAATGAAAAAGTGTTTTTTTTTCACTTATTCAATTTTACGAATCAATTTGTGAAGCACCTGGGGGTTCCAAGTGCTCATTATGCATCTAGATAGGTGCCTTGGGGGGTCTAGTTTCCAAAATGGGGTCACTTGTGTGGGAGCTCCAATGTTTGGGCACACAGGGACTCTTCAAATGCAACATGGTATTCGCTAACAAATTGTCGGCTCAAATTGTTAGCGGATACCATGTTGCATTTGAAGAGTCCCTGTGTGCCCAAACATTGGAGCTCCCCCACAAGTGACCCCATTTTGGAAACTAGACCCCCCAAGGCACCTATCTAGATGCATAATGAGCACTTGGAACCCCCAGGTGCTTCACAAATTGATTCGTAAAATTGAATAAGTGAAAAAAAAACACTTTTTCATTGTTATGGATCAATTTGTGAAGCACCTGGGGGTTCCAAGTGCTCACTATGCATCTAGAAAGGTGCCTTGGGGGGTCTAGTTTCCAAAATGGGGTCACTTGTGGGGGAGCTCCAATGTTTGGGCACACAGGGACTCTCTAAATGCAACATGGTGTCCTCTAACAAATTTAACGGAAAATCGGCTCAAATTGTTAGCGACACCATGTTGCGTTTGGAGAGCCGCTGTGTGCCCAAACATTGGAGCTCCCCCACAAGTGACCCCATTTTGGAAACTAGACCCCCCAAGGCACCTATCTAGATGCATTGTGAGCACTTGGAACCCTCAGATGCTTCACAAATTGATTCATAAAAATGAAAAAGTGTTTTTTTTTTCACTTTTTCATTGTTACGAATCAATTTGTGAAGCACCTGGGGGTTCAAAGTGCTCACTATGCATCTAGATAGGTGCCTTGGGGGTCTAGTTTCCAAAATGGGGTCACTTGTGGGGGAGCTCCAATGTTTGGGCACACAGCGGCTCTCCAAACGCAACATGGTGTCGCTAACAATTTGAGCCAATTTTGCGTTAAATTTGTTAGCGGACACCATGTTGCATTTAGAGAGCCGCTGTGTGCCCAAATATTGGAGCTCCCCCACAAGTGACCCCATTTTGGAAACTAGACCACCCAAGGCACCTATCTAGATGCATAGTGAGCACTTGGAACCCTCAGGTGCTTCACAAATTGATTCATAAAAATGAAAAAGTGTTTTTTTTTTCACTTTTTCATTGTTACGAATCAATTTGTGAAGCACCTGGGGGTTCCAAGTGCTCACTATGCATCTAGATAGGTGCCTTGGGGGGTCTAGTTTCCAAAATGGGGTCACTTGTGGGGGAGCTCCAATGTTTGGGCACACAGCGGCTCTCCAAACGCAACATGGTGTCGCTAACAATTTGAGCCAATTTTGCGTTAAATTTGTTAGCGGACACCATGTTGCATTTAGAGAGCCGCTGTGTGCCCAAATATTGGAGCTCCCCCACAAGTGACCCCATTTTGGAAACTAGACCACCCAAGGCACCTATCTAGATGCATAGTGAGCACTTGGAACCCTCAGGTGCTTCACAAATTGATTCATAAAAATGAAAAAGTGTTTTTTTTTTCACTTTTTCATTGTTACGAATCAATTTGTGAAGCACCTGGGGGTTCCAAGTGCTCACTATGCATCTAGATAGGTGCCTTGGGGGGTCTAGTTTCCAAAATGGGGTGACTTGTGGGGGAGCTCCAATGTTTGGGCACACAGGGACTCTCTAAATGCAACATGGTGTCCTCTAACAAATTTAACGGAAAATCGGCTCAAATTGTTAGCGACACCATGTTGCGTTTGGAGAGCCGCTGTGTGCCCAAACATTGGAGCTCCCCCACAAGTGACCCCATTTTGGAAACTAGACCCCCCAAGGCACCTATCTAGATGCATTGTGAGCACTTGGAACCCTCAGATGCTTCACAAATTGATTCATAAAAATGAAAAAGTGTTTTTTTTTTCACTTTTTCATTGTTACGAATCAATTTGTGAAGCACCTGGGGGTTCAAAGTGCTCACTATGCATCTAGATAGGTGCCTTGGGGGGTCTAGTTTCCAAAATGGGGTCACTTGTGGGGGAGCTCCAATGTTTGGGCACACAGCGGCTCTCCAAACGCAACATGGTGTCGCTAACAATTTGAGCCAATTTTGCGTTAAATTTGTTAGCGGACACCATGTTGCATTTAGAGAGCCGCTGTGTGCCCAAATATTGGAGCTCCCCCACAAGTGACCCCATTTTGGAAACTAGACCACCCAAGGCACCTATCTAGATGCATAGTGAGCACTTGGAACCCTCAGGTGCTTCACAAATTGATTCATAAAAATGAAAAAGTGTTTTTTTTTTCACTTTTTCATTGTTACGAATCAATTTGTGAAGCACCTGGGGGTTCCAAGTGCTCACTATGCATCTAGATAGGTGCCTTGGGGGGTCTAGTTTCCAAAATGGGGTCACTTGTGGGGGAGCTCCAATGTTTGGGCACACAGCGGCTCTCCAAACGCAACATGGTGTCGCTAACAATTTGAGCCAATTTTGCGTTAAATTTGTTAGCGGACACCATGTTGCATTTAGAGAGCCGCTGTGTGCCCAAATATTGGAGCTCCCCCACAAGTGACCCCATTTTGGAAACTAGACCACCCAAGGCACCTATCTAGATGCATAGTGAGCACTTGGAACCCTCAGGTGCTTCACAAATTGATTCATAAAAATGAAAAAGTGTTTTTTTTTTCACTTTTTCATTGTTACGAATCAATTTGTGAAGCACCTGGGGGTTCCAAGTGCTCACTATGCATCTAGAAAGGTGCCTTGGGGGGTCTAGTTTCCAAAATGGGGTCACTTGTGGGGGAGCTCCAATATTTGGGCACACAGCGGCTCTCTAAATGCAACATGGTGTCCGCTAACAAATTTAACGCAAAATTGGCTCAAATTGTTAGCGACACCATGTTGCGTTTGGAGAGCCGCTGTGTGCCCAAACATTGGAGCTCCCCCACAAGTGACCCCATTTTGGAAACTAGACCACCCAAGGCACCTATATAGATGCATAGTGAGCACTTGGAACCCTCAGGTGCTTCACAAATTGATTCATAAAAATGAAAAAGTGTTTTTTTTTTCACTTTTTCATTGTTACGAATCAATTTGTGAAGCACCTGGGGGTTCCAAGTGCTCACTATGCATCTAGATAGGTGCCTTGGGGGGTCTAGTTTCCAAAATGGGGTCACTTGTGGGGGAGCTCCAATGTTTGGGCACACAGCGGCTCTCCAAACGCAACATGGTGTCGCTAACAATTTGAGCCAATTTTGCGTTAAATTTGTTAGCGGACACCATGTTGCATTTAGAGAGCTGCTGTGTGCCCAAATATTGGAGCTCCCCCACAAGTGACCCCATTTTGGAAACTAGACCACCCAAGGCACCTATCTAGATGCATAGTGAGCACTTGGAACCCTCAGGTGCTTCACAAATTGATTCATAAAAATGAAAAAGTGTTTTTTTTTTCACTTTTTCATTGTTACGAATCAATTTGTGAAGCACCTGGGGGTTCCAAGTGCTCACTATGCATCTAGATAGGTGCCTTGGGGGGTCTAGTTTCCAAAATGGGGTCACTTGTGGGGGAGCTCCAATGTTTGGGCACACAGGGACTCTCTAAATGCAACATGGTGTCCTCTAACAAATTTAACGGAAAATCGGCTCAAATTGTTAGCGACACCATGTTGCGTTTGGAGAGCCGCTGTGTGCCCAAACATTGGAGCTCCCCCACAAGTGACCCCATTTTGGAAACTAGACCCCCCAAGGCACCTATCTAGATGCATTGTGAGCACTTGGAACCCTCAGGTGCTTCACAAATTGATTTATAAAAATGAAAAAGTGTTTTTTTTTTCACTTTTTCATTGTTACGAATCAATTTGTGAAGCACCTGGGGGTTCCAAGTGCTCACTATGCATCTAGAAAGGTGCCTTGGGGGGTCTAGTTTCCAAAATGGGGTCACTTGTGGGGGAGCTCCAAAGTTTGGGCACACATGGGCTCTCCAAACACAACATGGCGTCCGCTAATTATTCAAGCAAATTTTACAATCAAAAAGTCAAATGGCGCTCCTTCCCTTCCGAGCCCTGCCGTGCGCCCAAACAGTGTTTTTTCCCCAAATATTGGGTATCTGCGTGCCCAGGGGAAATTGCACAACAAATTTTGGGGTCCATTTTTTCTTGTTACCCCTGTGAAAATAAAAAAAATTGGGTCTAAAGTAACATTTTTGTGAAAAAAGTTAAATGTTCATTTTTTTCTTCCACATTCCAAAAATTCCTGTGAAGCACCTGAAGGGTTAATAAAGTTCTTGAATGTGGTTTTGAGCACCTTGAGGGGTGCAGTTTTTAGAATGGTGTCACTTTCGGGTATTTTCTGTCATAAAGACCTCTCAAAGTGACTTCAAATATGATATGGTCCCTAAAAAAATGTTTTTGTAAATTTTGTTGGAAAAATGAGAAATCGCTGGTCAACTTTTAACCCTTATAGCTCCCTAACAAAAGAAAATTTTGGTTCCAAAATTGTGCTGATGTAAAGTAGACATGTGGGAAATGTTATTTATTAACTCTTTTGTGTGACATATCGCTCTGATTTCAGGGCTCAAAAATTCAAATTTTGAAAATTGCAAAATTTTCAAAATTTTCGCCAAATTTCCGTTTTTTTCACAAATAAACGCAAGTGATATCGAAGAAATTTTTCCACAATCATGAAGTACAATATGTCACGAAAAAACAATCTCAGAATCAGGGGGATCCGTTGAAGCGTTCCAGAGTAATTACCTCATAAAGTGACAGTGGTCAGAATTGTAAAAATTGGCCCGGTCATTAACGTGCAAACCACCCGCGGGGCTTAAGGGGTTAAAGGAGATTTTACTGTTTATATAAGGGGCAGACAATGACAGTGAAGGGCCCTTAATCAGGACTTCTGATCTGGGCCCCCCACCCTCCATCAGGCACCACCTACATATACATTTCCATGTATATTTATATTAGGCACACATATAAAATTTGCACATGCTAATACTCTATACACATTTTAACGTATGCATATACATAGTGCACACAAACATAAAATACGGACATACACATAAGATGCACATACACAGTATAGAGTCCCGGTAGTCCTCATAGTTTTAAGCATGGACCCTGGCAAATTGTAGACGGACTTTTATTGTTCATGGGCTTTAAGGGAGAGAGGCTTCCTTTGTGGAGGACACTCATGAATGCCATTCATTTGCAGTGTACACCGTGTCGTGTCATGGAAAACACTCACCCTGGTTTGGCTTTCTACTTCTTCAGCTAATAGCAATGAATTTGCCTGTCGATTTTCTTCTCATCAGAAGATGCTTTTGTTTAGATGTTAACTTCCATCTGACTGATAAGAAAAGCTTTGCTGATCTTCTTGTAGACTTCACATTTTTTGTAAAGAAATTATTTTCTTTCTCAGAAATGTCTTGTGACATTTCTCTTCTATGTGGTGCCACTTACCCTTCTCATCAGAGGACGCTTTTGTTTAGGTGTTAACTTCCATAGTCGGCCTGGACGTCTCTGTAAGATGGTTGCAGTTGAATCTTTGTTATAGTTTTGCATCACTTTTGCTACAGTATTCTGACTGATAAGTAAAGTTTTGCTGATCTTCTTGTAGACTTCACATTTATTGCAAAGAAATGATTTTCTTTCTCAGGTTTTGTGACATTTCCCTTCTATGTGGTGCCATTGCTGATAGCATGAAATGGGAAGGAGTTTTCTTTATTAAGTAACTTCCTTTTACAGACACCTGTCTGCTGGACATCTGTTTAATGAATAATTACACTTACCTGTGGTTCAGTTCTTGTTAATTAGAATTTTGTTGTCTAAACTTAGCTTTTCTCTTAAGACTGTTACTGGGATGTTCTCATTTTTGAAACATGATCTTGAATGAGTTTGTTAAGAAAATTACTTTTTTGGGGTCTGCAAAATACCAAATCTTGTTTGCATTCAATGGCTCAAATTTGCGAGAGTATTTTGTAGTATGGTATCCCATATAAAATGATGATTCTGAAAGGAAACTACAGGTTTGCTGACAAATCTATTTGGGTGTACTGATTTATTCTAAACACTGTATATATATATATATAAACCTTATAAGTTTGGTATCACAGTAATCGTACTACTGACTCTGAATCATTTTGTCAGTTTGTTTTTACAACACAATACACACTGTAAAATGAAGGAACCCAAACCTGGCATTTTTTCTCATTTTTCAACACATTATATGATAAAATGAATGGTGTTGTTCAAAACTACAACACTAAGCGTCAGCACATTGTGATTTGCTGATCTGTAAGATGCGTACTTTGTGCTGTGAAAATACACAGCTGTGATATCTCACCAAATATTCATAGTGGGAACTTAAAATTATGTTTTTCTGCCATGATTAAGGATGGTTTGAATGTATGAAACATGTTGACCTTTTATTTCTATCTTTGTGGAATTAAGGCTGCATGAACCAGTCACCAACCATTATCTGTATATGTACAAATATTAAGTGCTACTGAGTGCTGTAGGAAAAACTTAGAATAGTGAGGTGATTTGATAGTCCTGCCACAAATAATCTGTTTCTACTGCACACTTAAAATCTCTGATAGTGGGAATGAACCTGATTGCCTGCAGTAGTGCACTCCTGAGAGCTGGTGCAGCAGAGAAAATGTCTTGGACATGAGAGTGGGAGGTCCTGATTATGGAGGATGTTAATCTTAGCTCATTGGAGTGTAGATATGGTAGAGATGCAGGACTGTGCAGCAGTGTGGAGAGCTTTGTGGATGAGTGTAATGACTGGTACAGGGTGGAGGCACCAGTGTAACTGCTGGACAGAAATATGAGACTGACTGCTGCATTAAGGATAATGAGAAATACATTTAGTGAGAAGAAGAGCAATTAGTGAGTTACAAGTATTTGTGAATTCAAGACAAAAAGGAATCAGAGCAACAGTAACAGATTTTACTTTTTTTTAATTAATAATGGGATGAATAAAATCGTGAACATTATCAATAGACTAAATCAAAGTCAGGAAGATAGCCGGGGTCAGATACCAGGTGATCAGTAAATGACAAGTCAGACGAGCAGTATGAATACCGCGGAGCCTGATGACAGAGGTGTTACTGAAACTTGTCCAGGTTGACCAGTCAGAAGGCCACAGGTAGATGGTGAAGGTCCTTCTATACAGCTCCAGCAGTGATGGTGGATGTGCTGGACTTCAGGGCGCTGGATGCTTAGGTGTCCCGTCTTTTAGATGGTTTTAGGGCAACAGTGACAGCATGCAAATGCGCGAGCAGCCCTGGATAATCCACGCCGGCAGGATGATAAGATCCGGCGGATGATGGAACCTATGAGAAGAGAAATAAATATAATGTAAGTGATGGGACTCCATATTACATGATAATGCTGTGCAGTCACTGTGGCCGGACGGCAGAGGAATATTATCATACAGAGGTCAGGGGTCATTGTCAGCAATCATACATGTGACAATCCCATCACTGACAGATGACATCTACTCCACATGAATTATTCTCACTGACATCACACAACATGGAGCTGATTCTCACACTTACCTCGTCTCTTTTTCCCATTTTTTCCATTTTCTGAGTTTTGTTGCTCCATACTCAGATTTATTGCCGATTTTCTTTCTTCATGAGATGGAAATTCTGATGAAAAATTAAAAAAAAAAATCAGTAACAATATCTTCTTATAGGATCTGCTTTGTCATAATATGGATAACATAAGAGACCTATAGTATTGTATAAAACCATGTGGGAATATTTGAGCCTTGAAGTCAACATTCACATTGTTGGTGCTGTAGACATGTACATACCTGGCAATGGGGACGAGGGTGGCAAGATGGTAACAGCATCGTCTGTATTACATACAGGAACAGATACTTTCTGCCTGTTTGAAGAAGAAAAACATGTAAATCTCAAGTAAACTCCGTATAAAAGGGGTTGTCTCACTCGAAGAACACCGACTATAAGGCCTAGTAGGACATATGACTGTCATAGTGGGGAAGGTCTTCTGCTCAAGACTACCTTTTATAGAGAGCTGAGAGGAAAACAACTACCAAGAATGGCCGGCATTTCATACTACATCTCTCCTACAGTGAGGGCAGCACTAAAAGTGCATGACCGGCCACAATTATGGGCTGTTATCTCCAACAATTCCGAAAGCTGAAAGCACAATGACCCATAACCATGGGGAGGTGGATGCTGCATTTGATATTATGGCATTTATGTCCTATATTTGGTGTTGCGCACATATATCAGCCTGGATCTCCCAGTAATGACCCCATAATCTACTCACATTTCTGAGATGTTTGTGTTGGATTCTGGTGTACACTCTGGAGGGGCCTTGGGATCCTCGTTGTTCACCATCCCGTTAGTGGTGGTAGAGTGCTAAATGTGGATAACAATAAGTTATTAAATATACATACTTTTTAATTTTATAGATCCTTTTTTTGTACATATTTTGGATTTATCGATCACATACTTACTTTAGAAAGCCTCTCAGAAGATGATGATGCAAATATTCGGAAGATAAAGTTCTCATCGTCCTCACTTTTGCCCTCCTTATCCTCTGAGACCAGATGGTTGTTTTAATCAGAGTGATCTACAAGACATAGGTAAGGAAGGATTGTTAGAGGGTGTCAGTATAACACAGTCGCTATATCTCACTAGGTTACTAGATGATACAACGTAATATACAGAATACATGAAAAAAAACTCCTGTACAAAATTAGGGAAATAGGGATACAGTACGAACCCATGGTCAACATAGCTGAGATCCATGAAACATGGATAACATAGTAGACCAGAAAAACCATGTGGAAATATTTGAGTATTTGAGCCTTGATGTCAACATTCACATTGTTGGTGCTGTAGACATGTACATACCTGGCAATGGGGACGAGGGTGGCAAGATGGTAACAGCATCGTCTGTATTACATACAGGAACAGATTCTTTCTGCCTGTTTGAAGAAGAAAAACATGTAAATCGTAAGTAAACACAGTATAAAATGGGTTGTCTCACTATAAGAACACTGACTATAAGGCCTAATAGGACATATGACTGTCATAGTGGGGAAGGTTTTCTGCTCAAAACTACCTTCCATGGATCAGAACACAACTACAGCTCTCCTACAGAGTAGGCAGTGCTAAAAATGCATGACCTGCCACAATTATGGGCTGTTATCTTCTGCATTTTCTGAAGCCAAAAGTACAATGACCGTTAACCATGAAGCGGTGAATGCTGCATTTGATATTCTGATATTTATGTCCTATATTTGGTGTTGTGTACATAGATCAGCCTGGAACTCCCAGTAATGAAGTAATGACCCTTTATAATCTACTCACATTTCTGAGATGTTTGTGTTGGTTTCTGGTGTATACTCTGGAGGGGCATTGGGATCCTCATTGTTCACCATCCTGGTAGCGATGATACAGAGCTAAATACGGATAAAAATAAGATATAAAATATTTTTTTTATGTACTTTTAGAGTTTTTTAAATTTTTTTTTACATATTTTGGATTTATTAATCGCATACTTACTTTACAAAGCTTTTCAGAAGATGACGTAAAATTTTGGAAGTCAAGGCTCTCATTGTTCTCACTTGTGCCTTCCTCATCCTTTGAGACCAGATGTTTGTTTATATCAGAATGATCTACAAGAAATAGGTAATGAAGTATTATTAGAGGTTGTCAGTATAACACAGTCACTATTTATCACTAATATTAATGAGAACAGGTGATCACATATTAGGGAAGATGAGACAAACAGTCACTTAGACTAGATGACGTCTCCTTCTACTTACTGATAAATAAGCTGGTGTCTGCGTCTGAAACAAGCTGAGGAACATACTCCAGCTCCTGGCTCAGAATGTTGTCAAAGTCCAAGTCACTCAGGAATGGATGAACCTTGATCTCAAATGCTCCTCCTAGAAAAAGAAAAACAAAAGTGATGCGGACATAGTCAGGGATGGCTCCATATCTGAACAGTTTATCGTAATCTGAACTAATGAGAAAACTGAGCCGACATGAAGGAAATAAACTGAAAGTCTTAGTGTGGAGAACTAGAAATACAGTAGATGAGCTGACAGAGAAATGCTGATCTTCATGGACATGAGCGATATGTCCTTGGTCTAATAAGGGAATATTAATACTAGTATATCTGTTACCTGTCCCAAGTCTACGCACAGGATTTCTTCTGAGCAGCTCAGTGATGAGATTCTGAGCATCCAGGGGTGGAGCGCGATCACAATTCCAAATTAGTTCTCCTGTTACATAGAAAATTACAGAAAATAAAACCTCTTTACTGGACTGTAACATAAAGCAAAGGAAATAACTAAACAAATGTAACCAATCAACGCAATGATCGGATTATTCTACTCACCAATGACAACCCTTTTATAAAGCTCAGTGAGGGAATCAGCATCAAATGGTACACATCCCAGCAGGAATTTATACAGGATGATCCCCAATGACCACCAGTCAACAGGTCTTCCATAGCCCTCTTTCAGGATGATCTCTGGGGCTATGTAACATGGGGTGCCACAGAACTGGAAACCAACAGAAGATAGAGATGAGAATCAATGAAACAATTATTATGACAAGATATCATAGTTAAAACACAATGCAGAAGATAAAATATTAGTGGAAAAGTTCTCTAGAAAGGAAGAACGTAGAGAAGAGACAATAGTGTGATGAGATTTGCAAATAACAAGCTAAGTTCTTGTAGGTGATGCTGACCTCACGGTCCTGGAACTCTCTGGAGATGTCCACTGCTAATTCCTTGTAGGTGTTGGTTTTCGGTATCATTAGACCAAGTTTTGAAATCCCAAAATCGGTAACTTTAATATGTCCAGTAGATGTAATCAGGAGGCTGCAAAAGAGAAGATGGTTTGAGCCTCACAGACTGAATGATAATAAATGACAACTTTCCCCACTTTATTATACTACGGGGGCACTTACTTTTCCGGCTTCAGGTCTCTGTGCACCACACCGTAACTATGCAGGTATTCCACGGCAAGTACCGCCTCTGCAAAGTACAAGCGGGCCATGGGGACAGAGAAAGGACCCCTGGTGCTTAGAAGGGTCCCACAGTCTCCACCTATAGAAGAAAGGAAATATGACCGGTGAGGGGTTTATACAGAAGATAACCATGATATACCACGAGCAGATAACCATGATGTATAATGAGCAGTGAGCGGAAACATCCTGGGGAGATCACACAGATAGTGGCATACATAGAAATCACAAGACCCCATATCAAAAGTTGTAATTGCCCCCCACCCTAAAAAGTAAAAAATAAATATATTTATATCCCTGTTGAAGCAGCTTGGTGTTCTCACCAGCAATACAAGCCATTTTAGAGTATGATGCTCCCAAAAATGCCCACACCCACACTCAATGAGTATGGTATCCCCACAGTGAATCCTCCTAAGGAGGCCACCACTTAGAAGGAGGCCAGCCACAACCCCCTACTCGGTGTGATGGCACCCACAGCAACCCTCCCACTCAGGATAATGGTTCCCACAGTCCCTCACACAATATAATGGTCCGCATAACTCCCCACACAGTATGATGTCCCCACACAGAATGGGGGCCTCCATACAGAGTGAGGACCCCCACAGCACCCCACTTAATATGATGACCTTCACTCAGCATTCACAGTCCCCCCATATCTAGTCATACGGCCCCCTTTCAGTATTTTGGCCCCTACTAGCCACCTACTCAGTATTTTTGCCCCCACCAGCCCCACCTCCTTGAAGAAGCAAATACCGCTGAAATTGTGATGACAGGTGGAGGGATGCTGCCCACTGCCGAGCGTCGACAGACCCCCTCCGACTGATGAGCCCCATAGCGCCCCTGCACCAAGATCAATGAATTTACGAGCATCTTGGTAATAGATAACCTATAGTAAATGCTCTGTGGGGATGTAACCAACAATGTCCTAATGATATGAGCAGTGATAAGATGAAAGCAGACATGGGCTGAATATAATACAATAGATGTGTCTTACCTCCTACATACTCCATGACCATACACAGGTGAGATCTAGTTGGAAAGGAGCAGAGCATGGAGACCACAAAGGGACAATCAGCAAATGTTAAGATGTCCCTCTCCAGAAAGGCCCATTCCAATCTCTGTGCAGTATTTAGGTTCCGCTTAGCCATTTTCTTCATAGCAAAGGTCTGGTGTGAGTCTTTATGATGCACTAAGTAGACGGCCCTGGAGAGAAGGAGAATCCATCGGTTATAATAAATCCTTATTAATAATCCATCTATAGAAATCATTATATGTTTAATACTGGTATCCAAGGTGTAACATTTCTCCTTGCGGAGAGTGACATGTTAAGCTTGTCAAGGTGAGGAGACTTTTAAGCCTCAATGATCCTCTGGGAAATATGCAAATTGTCTCTTCAGAGAGGAAGAGAACTAGAACTCTAGTGCCACCTATAGGAAGTAGTAATCCTAAAAGTCAATCTCGACCCTTTAACGAGCCTTATCACAGGACATGGAATAATAGCCATAACCAAAATCTCAATTTTCGGACACTATGTTTTGGGGTACAAGCACTCATCAGTGCAAAGTGTGAGATATGGTTTGGCTGGGTGAGAGGCATCTGACCGGGATCCAAGCGTTAACGTTTCCCCTTGCGGAAAAAGCCATGTTAAGCATGTCAAGGTGAGGAGACTTTTAAGCTGCAATGCTCTTCTGGGAAATATGCAAATTGTCTCTTTTCAGAGAGGAAGAGAACTAGCACCCTAGTGCCACCTATAGGAAGTAGCAATCCTATTTCCCAGAGGAGCATTGCGGCTTAAAAGTCTCCTCATGACCGCAAGGAGAAACGTCAACCCCTTGGATACCGGTCAGACACCTCTCACCCCGTCAAACCATATCTCACACTTTGCACTGAAGAGGGGCAGTACCCCAGAACACAGTTCCTGCAAATTTAGATTTTGGTTTTGGCTATTATCCTAAGTCATGTGACAAGGCTTGTTAAAGGGTCGATATTGACTTTTAGGATTGCTACTTCCTATAGGTGGAGTTCTAGTTTGCTTCCTCTCTGAAGAGACAATTTGCATATGTTTAATACTAGAAGTCTGGCCGCCACTATAAATCCACATCTAGAAATACATAAAATAGCACTACATAGATCACCTATGGGAGGTCTCCACAATGCCACTTCTGCCGGAGCCATCACCCAGGTCACATTATAGATACGAGAATCTATCGAAATTCTCTTTGGGCAGATTCGCTATAACTGACCAAATACAATTTAGTGCAAATAAAATTGGTCCAAAATGAATGTGCTCCAGGGCTCTCTTCTGCTGCTGAGGCCAGTGATTGGGCCCACATGGTCATGGTGGAGGGTGTAGATGTCATTGACGTCAATATGGTGTCACCCATCATGTGACCATGTGTAGCCAACTTCTCTGATCAGCTTCATAATGGAGCCCCCTCATCAAAACAAAGATCAGAGAGGAGAGCAGAAAAGCTCAGGTGGAGGAGGCAGCATAAGAACAGATGAGGGTCTAGCACAGGCGAATGTAATAATATTATATATTATATTATATGTAATTATATTATTTAAATCGCTTTCCTTACAGTTTAATTTGCTACAGATCATATAATTTCCCTATGATAACACTGAATGGCAGAGTGCAGGGGCAGAAGCATTGTCATAGGGAACCCTGAGAAATGTGGATTATGGTAACAGAAATCTCACCCAAAATTTCCACTGCTGATGAGTTTGGAAGTTTCATAGTCGCTCATATGCGGCTTTCTCGCCGGAACCAATGAATCCATCACGCTCTATAAAAGAATAAGAAATAATACTGATTTATTGAAGATGCAGGAAAAAAGTTACAGATGCAAAAACTTCTCCCCCCATATTATGTCCCAGATGATTTACACTGATATGATGTTGGGAGGATACAAACCGGACGCTGGGCAGACCGGGCGCTAGCACCCAGCACACCCAGGCAAGTGCCGGGGCCCTGAGTAGGCGAGGGGCCCACTTGCTGTCAGGCACTCTGGCGCGCTATGGGACCGGTGAGCAGAGGAGAGTGGTGCCAGCGCCAGCTAGTGGGCCTTGCTCCCCCCCCAATGCTTGCCCAGGACTACGTCCGGCACAATACTTACCTCTCCACAGCTGGTGAGCAGTGAGGTGAGCATTTGATTTTTTTTTTTTATGTATGGAGGTATGGGGCATTATATGGGGGAGAAGTGACATCCTGCAAGGGGCATTATATGGGGGGGAGGGAGGGACATCCTGCGTGGGGTATTATATGAGGGGTGAAAAGTGACATCCTGCATGGGGCATTATATGGGGGGGGAGTGACATCCTGCATGGGGCATTATATGGGGTGAGAGGTGACATCCTACATGAGGCATTATATGGGGGGACATCCTGCATGGGGCATTATATATGGGGGTGACATCCTGCATGGGGTATTATATGAGGGGGAGAAGTGACATCCTGCATGGGTCATTATATGGGGGGGGGAGTGACATCCAGCATAGGGCTTTTTATGGGGTGAGAGGTGACATTCTGCATGGGGCATTATATGGGGGGTGACATCCTGCATGGGGCATTATATGGGGGAAGCGACATCCTGCATGGGGTATTATATGGGGGGAGAAGTGACATCCTGCATGGGGCATTATATGGGTGAGAGGTGACATCCTGCATGGGGCAATATATGGGGTGAGAGGTGACATCCTACATGGGGCAGTATGTGTTGGGGGGACATCCTGCATGGGGCATTATATGGGGGGTGACATCCTGTATGGGCCATTATGTGGGGTGGGACATCCTGCATGGAGCATTATGTGAGGGGGACATCCTGCATGGGGAATTATATGGGGGGTGACATCCTGTATGGGCCATTATGTGGGGGGGATATCCTGCATGGGGCATTATGTGTGGGGGACATCCTGCATGGGGCATTATGTGGGGTGGGACATCCTGCATGGGGCATTATGTGGAGGGGACCTCCTGCATGGGGAATTATATGGGGGGTGACATCCTGTATGGGCCATTATGTGGGGGGGATATCCTGCATGGGGCATTATGTGTGGGGGACATCCTGCACTGGCCATTATGTGGGGGGGGGCACAGCCTGCATGGGGCATTATGTGGGGGGCACAGCCTGCATGCGGCATTATGTGGGAGGGACATTCTGCATGGGGAATTATATGGGGGGTGACATCCTGCATGGGCCATTATGTGGGATGGGGATATCCTGCATGGGCCATTATGTGGGGGGGGGGCACAGCCTGCATGGGGCATTATGTGGGGGGTCAAAACCTGCATGGGGCATTATGTGGGGGTCACAGCCTGCATGGAGCATTATGTGGGGGGTCAAAGCCTGCATGGGGCATTATGTGGGGGGCACAGCCTGCATGGGGCATTATGTGGGGGGCACAGCCTGCATGGGGCATTATGTGGGAGGGACATTCTGCATGGGGAATTATATGGGGGGGTGACATCCTGCATGGGCCATTATGTCGGAGGGGGACATCCTGCATGGGGCATTATGTGGGGGGGGGGCACAGCCTGCATGGGGCATTATGTGGGGGGTCAAAACCTGCATGGGGCATTATGTGGGGGTCACAGCCTGCATGGAGCATTATGTGGGGTCCATTATTCTATATGGAGCAATATATGGAGCTCATAATACGGTATAGAGGACTATGTGGTGCCATTATACTGTGTGGAGGACATTACTGTCCGGTCTGCACTGTGAGCTGTGAGGATTCGCCGCTTTCTGAGTTATTGTGGAATTTACAATAGATATCGCTCATGTAATATAAGAAGTGAAATCTTCGGGCTTGTACTATATATATATATATATATATATATATATATATATATATATATTATCTGCGGTTTCTGTGCATCATGAATCGTGGTATGTGTTAAAGGGGCCACTGAGACTCTTTCGCCCAGGGCCCACGAAATCCTAGAGCCGCTCTGCAACGGTCATCATACATTACTATAACATTCTGGATAATGTGGGAGATCACACAGAGGAGGACTTACAGGTAATCTGTCACCAGGTGTTTGCTATGTATTCTGAAAGCACCATGATATAGGGGCAGAGACCCTGATTCCAGTGATGTGTTACTTACTAGGCTGTGTGTGGCTGTTTCAATAAAATCAGTAGATTATCACTACAAGACTATCTGTCTAGCCAGGTAGTCCTATTGCTCTGTACCCCTGCCTCCACCACTGATTAGCAGCTTTCTGCCTATGCACAGTGTACACAGAAAGCTGCCAATCAATGGTGTGGGCGGGGTTATACAAGACTCAGCATTCAGAGCTCTGCAGCAGAAAAAAATAGTGATTTTATCACAACTGCTCCACCGAGTAAAGTAATCAACACATGGAATCAGGGTCTCTGTCCCTGCATCATGCTTCTCTCAGACCAAATAGCATAAACCTGGTGACAGATTCCCTGTAATTCAAATGTAATTAACACCATAGGGTCATCTACACATAGAATAGAGACGTCCCATGGTTGTATGGGGGATAATACTGGACGAGTCATTCACACCCCATGATCTGATGACACACACGCATCCCCCTCTATGATACTTACGGATTCTTGGATCTCCAGGATCTCACTAATTCCATTGTTAGGATTCGACAGCTCAGTTGTTTCTAAAATAATGATGAAGAAATGAAATGTATTAGAGGATATTATTCCTACATAGATAATACAGCAATATAACGGAGAAATGACAAGATGTCTGTAAATGGGATTAATACTCGTTATATGGGGATTCTAAATATGAGAATATACGGGGAATCCATAGATAAATGTAATGTAAATGATGGAGGAACCCCTTCATAAATAACAAAAGACTGACCATCACTTCCGAAAAGAAAATGGGTGTGAACAGGTGCATACTAAGAGTAGCCATCCAAATACATAACTAACAAAGTTGCACTCTGTAACGCTATAGCATGTAAACATGAAATAAATGAAATTTGAATTGCATTACTGCTGTAGAAAAAAGGATAAAAGGAAGATACTTAGCGCATAATTTGGCCAATTCATGCATGGCCAGCAGCGACGGCAAGGCGACCTTCTTTATCTGGGTGCATGCCAAGTAGCCACGGCAAGGTGACCTTTTTTTTTGCTGGGTGCATGCCCAGCAGTCACGGCAAGACAACCTTCTTTTGTGGGTGCATGCCCAGCAGTCACGACAAGGCGACCTTCTTTTGCTGCGTGCATGCCTAGCAGCCACGGCAAGGCGACCTTCTTTTGCTCGGTGCATGCCCAGCAGTCACGGCAAGGTGACCTTTTTTGCTGGGAACCTATCTCCACCCATCAGCCCGGGGTGGTTTTAATTACAACAGGATCCTACCTAACCATATAAATGAAGGCTTCAGCCTAGGAGAGGATTCACATTAGGAGAGGATTCCAACAAAAAGATCGCCTTGTCATTGGCTGCTGGGCATTCATGAATTGGCCAAATTATGTGCTCAGTATCTTAGTTTTTTCCCATTTTCTAGAGCAGTAATGCAATTTAAATTAAATTTATTTCATGTTACTTGCTATAGCACTGCAGAATGGACCCTCCATCACATGAATGAGGAAGCCCCCACCCATGCTGCACATATGAGTGATGGTAAGAGAGCTGAAACATAGGAGAGATTTGCAAATTAGCCTGGAAGTGCACTGGGGGCGTGTCACTGCACTTGGATTTCTTCTTTCACGCCCCCAGCGCACTTCCATTCTGATTTGTATATGGTGTCTACTTTACATTTCTCCTGACTGGCACATTGGATTTCTACAAACAATTATTATTAGGGGACAATGGCCTATACCGTCACACCACTACTTCTATATGTAACAATGTGCTGCCAGGTTCCCATTACACAGAGTAGAGAGTAAATCTAACATTATCCTCCGTCCTCTGTAATATCTGGATATTCCTAGAAGGTCGGGTGATCGCTCACCTGTAATCAGATCGCTGTTCAGCTCCGGCTGACTCCTATTAGGGTCAGGGATTTTCGGGGTCACATTTTGCCCATATTTGGCGTCGCCTCCTGTTGTTTCCTGATAGATATAATATATATAATTAATATGTGGAAGATTTCACTAAATCACCAAATACATAAATCATGAAGGACTAAACCAACATTTACAGATGCACCAATTGTAACGATACAAATCCCGCGCCATCTTCAGACCTTTTCTCAGAAAGTCTCCTCAGATACGGTGGATTAAGATACGTCTATTAATATTGATCCTTACCGGGCGTTCCAATGAGCGTTCTAGTATAGACAGGACTTTTTCGGCCAGTTCTTTAAAGACAGCCAAATCTTCAGTCTGAGATCTTTCTTCAGCCTATAAAGAAGGAAAAATGGAAAGGAGAATTTTGAGATGAGAGCGGTCAGAATGGAGGCGGAAATTGTATGTGACATCGGTTCTCTGTCGGCAGATACAATGACTACATACTGTATTTGGGGACTCGTTGTGTTTTACTGTATTTTTTGGAATATAAGATGCCTTTTTTTCCAAAATTTTTGACCTCCCTTCTAACACTCTCGCACCCCTCCAATCTATCCTAAACTCTGCTGTCTGACTAATCCACCTGTCCCCCCGCTATTCCCTGGCTTCTCCCCTCGCTCCGCCAATCCCTTCACTGGCTCCACATTACCCAGAGACTCCAGTTCAAGACCCTAACCTTGGCATGCAAAGCCACCCACAACCTGTCTCCTCCATATATCTGTGACCTAGTCTCCCGGTACTTACCTGCACGCAACCTCCGATCCTCACAAGATCTTCTTCTCTACTCCCCTCTTATCTCCTCTTCCCACAATCGCATACAAGATTTCTCCCGTGCATCCCCCCTACTCTGGAACTCTCCACCCCAGCATATCAGACAGATTATTAATAATAATAATTGTCTGAATGTAGCTTACCAGGGGGATGGCTGTGGTGGAGTGAGGTCACAGGAGGTAACATAGTAACATAGTTTGCAAAGCCGAATAAAGACTTGCGTCCATCAAGTTCGACCTGTTAGTTCTGTAATTGCTAAAGTTGATCCAGAGGAGGGCAAAAACCCCAAATGATTTGGCCAATCTTCACCTGAGGAAAAATTCCCTCCCGACTCTGAAACCAGCAGTCAGAATAAGTCCCTGTATCAACCTACTATTTTATTTTATTTTTAAGTATATGCTGAAATCTGCCTGGTATCTAGAAATGCATCCAGTCCCCGCTTGAACTGGTGTAGTGAATCTGACATTACCGTCTCCTCACTCAGTGAATTCCATATTCTCACTGCTCTTACCGTAAAGAACCCCTTCCTATGCTGGTGCTGAAACCTTTTCTCTTCCAGTCTTAGTGAGTGCCCTCTTGTTACCGTAATATCCCTCCTTTTGAACAAATCCCGGGTAAGGTCTCTATACTGTCCCCTAACATATTTGTACACATTTATTATGTCCCCCCTCAACCTTCTCTTTTCCAGGCTGAATAGTCCTAGTTTTGCCAACCTCTCTGGGTATTGCAGTCCCTCCATTCCCCTTATTAATTTTTTTGCCCTCCTTTGTACCTTTTCAAGCTCGTTTATATCCTTTCTATATATTGGGGCCCATAACTGAGCACAGTATTCCAAGTGTGGTCTGACCAGTGCTTTGTACAGTGGAAGAACAATGTTCTCATCCTTTGCAGCTATACCTCTTCTGATACATCCCATTACCCTGTTTGCCCTTACAGCAGCCGCCTGACTTTGGGCACTCCAATTTAGTTTGCTATCAATCAAGATGCCCAAGTCCTTCTCCATCTCTGAATTCCCCAATGGTTTCCCATTCAGTGAGTACTGGTGACTTCCATTTTTCCTTCCCATATGTATGACCTTACATTTCTCCTCGTTAAACCTCATTTGCCATTTAATGCTCCACCTACCCAGCTTATCCAAATCCCTCTGTAGGTCTGCACTGTCCTCTTTTGTATTAATTGTTTCACATAACTTTGTGTCATCTGCAAATATTGATATTTTACTATTTATCCCGTTGACTATGTCGTTAATAAAGATATTAAATAACATTGGGCCTAGTACAGACCCCTGTGGTACCCCACTAGTGACGCTTACCCAATCTGAGTATATTCCATTTATAACCACCCTCTGCCTTCTATCCTTTAGCCAGTTAGCTACCCACTTGCAGACATTTTCCCCCAGCCCCATCATTCTCATTTTGTATACCAACCTATTATGTGGCACGCTATCGAACGCTTTTGAGAAGTTGAGATACACGACATCCACTGGTTCCCCCTGATCTACTCGAGAGCTAACCTCCTCGTAGAAGTCAATCAGGTTTGTTTGGCAGGAGCGATTCCTCATGAATCCATGTTGGTTCGGGATTAAAAGATTATTAGCATCAAGATGCTCCGTAATTGCCTCTTTGATGAAGCTTTCAAAAATTTTGCCCACAACGGACGTCAGACTCACCGGCCGATAGTTTCCGGCGTCACTTTTCGCTCCCTTTTTGAATATTGGCACTACATTCGCCTGTCGCCAATCAAGTGGCACAGACCCAGTCTCAACAGAGTCCTTAAATATAAGATATAACGGTCTGTCTATCACATTACTTAGTTCCCTTAGTACCCGTGGGTGTATGCCATCAGGTCCTGGTGATTTGTTTATTTTAATGTTACTGAGGCGTTTCTGTACCCCAGCTTGGGTTAGATTTGTCATACTTAGTGGAGGATTAAGCTTGTCACTTCTCATTTCTCCTGTTAGTTCTATTTCCTTTGTGAAAGTTGTCGAAAAAAAATTATTTAATAGATTAGCTTTATCCTCATCTTTCTCTATGATTTTGCCTTCTTCACTTTTTATCGGTCCAATATTATCCAATTTAATCCTTTTACTATTTATATACGTAAAGAACAGTTTGGGATTTGATCTACTTTCCCTAGCAATACGTCTCTCTGTTTCCTCCTTCGCTATTTTTATTTGTTTTTTGCAGGTTCTCGTTTTTTCCTTGTAACACATTAGTGCCTCCTTACTGTTTTCCTGTTTTAATCTCTTGAATGCCTCTTTTTTGCTATTTAACGTCCCTTTTACGTTCTTGTTCAACCATATTGGTTTCCTCTTATTTCGGGCCCTTTTATTCCCATACGGTATATACCTCTCGCACTGAGTATTCAGAATTCTTTTGAAGGTTTCCCATTTACTATTCGTATTCCTTTGATTAAGAACTTTGTCCCAGTCAATAAGTTGAAGGCTTTCTTTCAGCTGATCAAACTTCGCCCTCCTAAAGTTTAATGTTTTTGTTGTTCCCTTATTGATAACCCTACTGAAGGGCATTTTGAAGTCGATAATATTATGGTCGCTATTACCTAGGTGCCCCCCTATCTGTACCTCAGTTATTCTATCAGGCCTATTAGTCAATATTAAGTCGTTGGTTCCTGCACTAGTTGGGAGAGATAATTATCCTTAATATTTGTCAAGAACCTTTTTCCTTTCTGAGATCTACAGGTTTCTGTTTCCCAGTCAATATCCGGGTAGTTGAAGTCCCCCATTACAATCACTTCATTATGTTTTGCTACTTTGTCTATTTGTCCTGCTGTAGGAAGCCGGCAGTAGAAGTGGGGCGCTGCTGCGGGCCCCGAGCTGGGAGGAGCGGGGTATCCAGGAGGTGCGAGGCTGCGGGCCCTGGGCTTCAAGGAAATGTTAGCGGTGATTTAGGAGGGGAGTCCCCGCTCTGCCCATTGATTTTCTGGCGGTGGGCTTCAGGCAAATGGCTGCTGGAGGCGGTGCATGTGCAGATTTAGATCTCGGCTCAATGACAAGCTGAGATCTCAATCTGCGTATTGGCCATCTCCAGCAGCCTACTTCTTGCAGCCCACTGCAGAGAAATCAATAAGCAGAGCAGGGCCTCCCCTCCTGAATTACCGCTAACATTTCCTTGAAGCCCAGGGCCCGCAGCCTCGGACCTTCTGGACACCCCGCTCCTCCCAGCTTGGGGCCCGCGGCAGCGCCCCACTCCTACTGCCGACTTCCTGCAGCAGCGACTCTGCCTCCTGTGACCTCGCTCCACTGCCACCACCCCCCTCAGTAAGCAACCGAAAATTCGGACTATAAGACAGGACTATAAGACAGACCCCCATTTTATTATAATAAATGTTTTTCCTATTTACCTCCCAAAAATTTTTGGTGTGTCTTATGGTCTGCAAACTACGATATATTAGAAGAAAAAGCTTCTATCCCTCCATTATTATCTATTAATATTGAGATGTTCTGTGCAGAGTGTCCGCCACTTACCTGGTGTAGTAATGTCCTGATGTTCTGAAGTAAATCCGTCAGATAGTCTGACGTTAGACGACGTTGTCGGTGTTTGGTCAGGCAATCCTTTACTAGCTCCATCACGAGCTGGTGAGTGAAGCTGAGGACGCCATCGGATGGTAGAAGCACACTGTTAGGACGATTGATCATAAGGATCAACAATAGTGCTTTTACCTGAGGAATGTCCAAAACAATTCCAGCCATAGTGAAAAACTGCAAGTGCTATCAGTCACTATAGAGCCAAGAAAGGCACGGGTGAGCCTATGTGCATTGTATATATAGCGACTGTGAGCAGTGATGTCACCATCACCTGTGATGTCATCACGGAATCTTGTGATAGAATCTTCACGGAGCAGCTCTGCGCAAATAGAATTCGGCCTGGTAATATATAAAGTGAAAACACCATACAATTAACTACCCATGTTATCATGGCCGTTCTATTTTATATCCAATTAGAACACAACCAGGATAAAGGTGTGTTCACAAGTTGGATTTTGGCAGCATTATTTTTCTACCTCAAAAATCAAAGGTGGCAGGAAAAACGCTGCTTAAAATTCAGGTGTTTTTACTTGTGTTTTTTTTTCCATTCATTTGAATGGGTGAAAAATGCTGCAAAACCTCTGAAAGACTTGACAAGCTGCAGATTTAAAAAAAAAAAACAGCATGTGAATGAGATTTCAGAAATGTCATTCACTAAGATGGTACTGTAAAACACAGCATTTTTGCTGCAGAAGAAAAAACAGTGAATACACCCTAAAGATATCCTCAGTCATATTATGGGAAATATTGTATATTTCGTATTTATTATCTCACGTGTTTTTCTTCAACATAGAACTTTTAAGGCTCTGTGCCCACTATGCGTTTTTTAGGTGTTTCTGCAGCGTAACTTCCGCCGCGGAAACACTTAAAAAACAATTGGTGATAGGTCTGCAATGGTCCCCAATGATAATCCGCATGTGCTGTGCACATGCCGCGGAGATTTCCGCTGCGGATTATCATTGCGGAAAAATCCGCAGCACGTCCTTTAATTTTGCAGTGTCGCTGCGATTTAGCCGCCATTGACTTGCATTGGAACGCATAACATCCGCATGACTACACATACACATGTGGATATTATGCAACTCAATGCGTGGATGGTACCCGGGTCTGGAGATGAAGAGACTCTCCTCCAGACCCGGGTACCATAGTACCTGTAGTTAAAATAGAATTAAAATAAAAAATAAACATATACTTACCTTCTGATGGCCCCTGTCTGCTCCCGGCGGTGCTGCTGGCTCTCCGGCTGCTCGCGGTGGTAAAAGGACCTTCCATGACGCCATTTAGTTATGTGACAGGTCACGCGACCGCTGACATCGGCGGTCGCGTGACCTGTCACATGACTAAATGACGTCATGGAAGGTCCTTTTACAGCACCGTGATCCGCCGAAGACACCGGACGCACCGGAGAAGGAGATCGAGGACCATCGGAAGATGAGTATAATGGGTTTTTTTTATTTTTCACCATTATTATTCTTTTTTTTTATTATTGATGCTGCATTTACAGCATTGTAACTTGGTCACACTATGTAAATCCATGCCGGTTGCCGGTTGCATGGAATTATATAGTGTGACCAAGTTGTCAAGCACTTTTCCAAGTGATGCTAAAATCACTTGGCAAAGCGCTTGACAACCCAGGGAGATGCAGAAACGCTTAGGAAAAATCCGCAGCATTTCTGCATCGTGGTCATATATCCTAACTCATTGGCGAACTGTTATACAAGGCTATATTCACACTAGACGTTTTTTTAGCGGGCTTTTTTATGCAAATTTTCAGCTGCGTTTTACAGTACCAACAAAGTCTATGAGATTTCCGAAATCTCATGCACACAGCTTGCTTATTTGTAATCAGTATTTTGTGCTTTCCATGGCTTTTTGCAATAGAGTATGTCACTTGTTTCAGCGTTTTTCACCCATTAAAAAAAAGGGTGGTGGAAAAAAATGCTGAAAAAAAGCCTAGTGTGAACATTTTGCTGTTTTTTAGTGAAAAAACCAAGTATGTGACACACATTTATTCTTGTGATTTTCCCAAGTTTAAACCATCTTGTCTTGGTCACCTGAGATAGCAGCTTGGATTATTACAGTTTAATTAAATTAGTGATGCCTACAAAGTAAACATTGGTTGAGCTAGGTGTGAGATTGAACAACACGTGTGGCCCAGGGAGGTGTGAAAATGAACAATGCCTGAGCAACTCAATGGCAAACCATAATGTGAAAGTAAATAGTGTCCTACAAATTCAATGCACTGCCAGGGTCTTAGATAAACCATTCCAGACCAATTCACCCCCCCCCCCTGTTACATTTGTAATGTGTACTTTTTCATGAACATATGTCTTGCAATGGTGACCTGTTTTCATGTGTCTATGGTGGAAGCAAAGCTGAACTTTGGGATCCTGAAAAACGCACCAAAAATGCACCAAGGACCACTGCAAAAAAACACACCAAAACCTGTGTTTTTGACGCTACTTCTTTCCTGCCAAGAGATTATGTTTTGCTGCAGAAAAAAAACACCTAGTGTGAATATAGCCTAAGACTTACTCTGCCAGCATTAATAGTCAATATTCTGTATAAAATAGGACTCCAATCCAGGTATTCAGTTTATCATAAACATGCCTGAGCTAATCTGCCAAATACACATTTTATGCTTTCTCATAGGTGAAATATAAATCCTGTTAAAGGTCCAAAAGTAGAACAAAACAGACCTCTTCATTCTTTGTAGGTGGAAAAACTTTCGAAATTGTCAGTGTATCAAGTACTTATACTCCTGACTGTATATAGTATAATTGCCGCACTGCTACATACAGGTGCTTCTCAGAAAATTAGAATATCATCAAAAAGTGAATTTATTTCAGTTCTTCAATCCAAAAAGTGAAACTCATATATTATACAGAGTCATTACAAACAGAGTGATCTGTTTTAAGTGTTTATTTCTGCTAATGTTGATGATTATGGCTTACAGCCAATGAAAACACAAAAGTCATTATCTCAGTAAATTAGAATTAACAAGAAACACCTGCAAAGGCTTCCTAAGCATTTAAAAAGGTCCCTTAGTCAGTTTCAGTAGGCTCCACAATCATGGGCAAGACTGCTGACTTGACAGATGTCCAGAAGGCAGTCATTGACACACTCCTCAAGGAGGGTAAGCCACAAAAGGTCATTGCTAAAGAAGCAGCTGTTCACAAAGTGCTGTATCCGAGCATATTAATGGACGTGGAAGGAAAAAGTGTGGTAGAAAAAGGTGCACAAGCAACTGGGATAACCGCAGCCTTGAAAGGATTGCTAAGAAAAGGCCATTCAAAAATTTGGGGGAGATTCACAAGGAGTGGACTGCTGCTGGAGTCATTGCTTCAAGAGCCACCACACACAGACTTATCCAGGACATGGGCTACAAGTGTCGCATTGCTTGTGTCAAGCCCCTCATGGCCAATAGACAACGCCAGAAGCGTCTTACCTGGGCCAAAGAGAAAAAGACCTGGACTGATGCTCAGTGGCCCAAGGTGTTGTTTTCAGATGAAAAGTAAATTTTGCATTTCATTTGGAAATCAAGGTCCCAGAGTCTGGAGGAAGAGTGGAGAGGCCACAATCCAAGCTGCTGGAGGTCTAGTGTGAAGTCTCCACAATCAGTGATGGTTTGGGGAGCCATGTCATCTGCTGGTGTAGGTCCACTGTGTTTTATCAAGACCAAAGTCAGCGCAGCCGTCTACCAGGACATTTTACAGCACTTCATGCTTCCCTCTGCCCACAAGCTTTATGGAGATGGAAATGTCATTCTCCAGCAGGACTTGGCCCCTGTCCACACGGCAAAAAGTAACAATACCTGGTTTACACACAACAGTATCACTGTGCTTGATTGGCAGCAAACTCGCCTGACCTTAACCCCATAGAGAATCTATTATAGAGAATCTATGGGGTATTGTCAAGAGGAAGATGAGACCCCAGACCCCACAATACAGATGAGCTGAAGGCTGCAATCAAAGCCACCTGGGCTTCCATAACACCTCAGCAGTGCCACAGGCTGATCGCCTCCATGCCACATTGCCGCATTGATGCAGTAATTGATGCACAAGGAGCCCAAACAAGTATTGAGGGCATTTACTAAACATACATTTCAGTAGGCCAACTTTTCGGATTTTAAAAACATTTTTCAAGCTGTTGTTATGAAGTATTCTAATTTACTGAGATAATGACGTTTGTGTTTTCATTGGCTGTAAGCCATAATCATCAACATTAACAGAAATAAACACTTAAAATAGATCCCTCTGTGTGTAATGACTCTATATAATAGATCCCTCTGTGTGTAATGACTCTATATAATAGATCCCTCTGTGTGTAATGACTCTATATAATAGATCCCTCTGTGTGTAATGACTCTATATAATAGATCCCTCTGTGTGTAATGACTCTATATAATAGATCCCTCTGTGTGTAATGACTCTATATAATAGATCCCTCTGTGTGTAATGACTCTATATAATAGATCCCTCTGTGTGTAATGACTCTATATAATAGATCCCTCTGTGTGTAATGACTCTATATAATAGATCCCTCTGTGTGTAATGACTCTATATAATAGATTCCTCTGTGTGTAATGACTCTATATAATAGATCCCTCTGTGTGTAATGACTCTATATAATAGATCCCTCTGTGTAATGACTCTATATAATAGATCCCTCTGTGTGTAATGACTTTATATAATAGATCCCTCTGTGTGTAATGACTCTATATAATAGATCCCTCTGTGTGTAATGACTCTATATAATAGATCCCTCTGTGTAATGACTCTATATAATAGATCACTCTGTGTGTAATGACTCTATATAATATAGGAGTTTCACTTTTTGCATTGAAGAACTGAAATAAACTAACTTTTGATGATATTGTAATTTTGTGAGAAGCACCTGTATATAGTATGAAGCCCCACTGCCCCATATGTGTATGTATAATTTGATGCACATGACTCGCCCCCTGGGCCGTGGGGTGCATGGAACCGGGCCTTCTAGTGTACGGTGCTGATGGGGGTAGTAGTGGCAACCCGATCCCGTGGCTCAGGGTGGTCAGACCAAATGGTGGCAGTCTATTTATCAGTGCTTTGAATGTCCGACTACGCCACCCGTGGATTGCGGTCAGGGATAACCGCCGCTGCAAGGCAGACTGCTGAGGCTGGTGTTGGTGTGCAGCACAGGTGTAGGATAACTCCCCACGGGAAGAGTGTAGCCTCAGGGCAGTGTAGATGGATGTTGGGGGTGATAGTGCAGGCCGCAATAGTAAGAGTTCAGAGTCCGCTTCAAACAGTTCAGGGTCTTTATTGTAGATATTATTAATGACCCAACAGTACCGGTTAGGAATGGGCCTGGGTGTCTGAGAGCATTCGGGCGAGCCCCACTGGTCAGGGTGAGTGTGTAGGCCTACCGTTCTCTCTATGATCTTTCTGACTATCCCCCTTTTCGTGGTGTAATAGCCCACGTCCCTGAGCTGGCCGTGTACTTCTCGCCTGTATGGCATGCGACTAGGGCCTTGGGTACCTGTTGCTTGCTCCTCGCTGTACTGGTCCCTCTGTGTGGCGGAGCCTCCAGGCTTCTTAGGCCAAGGGACCTGAAATCCCTCGCAGGTTGGTTCTCTGCTGCTGGGCTTGTAACCCTGACAGCCCCGGACCCCAATGCCCGGTAGATTGGTTCTCTTCCAGGACCGGCTCTCGTCACCTCTGTCCCTGGCTTGCAGTTTCTCCTCTGCCTCACGGACTCCTCAGCTACAGCTGAACTGTCCCTCCTTCTCTGGGACTAGTCTCACTCCTGAGCTAGGTCTTCCAGTTCTCTCTAACCCTGCCCCCAGTTCCAGCTTTTATAGGGGCAGCCAGCTCCCTCTGCTGGCCTGGGACAGGAGGTGCTGTATGCTAATTGTCCCTAACCAGGGGACCTCCCTCCTGCTCTCAGACACAGATTATTGTTTGTGGCATCGAGGCCTGGGGTGACACATTCTCCCCTAGTAAAATTTAGTACTCCGGACTAAACAGGAAACGCAAATACAGGGTATAAATGACAACATAACATATATACAAGTATATTTTGTCCTTGAGGTCACGGCGCTTCCGTGACCGGGTGTCCATGTCACCCAACAAGGTGAAGTTTTCCACGGTGTGGGGACCTGTTTCCATAAACCCCAAGTTCCTGGCCTTGGGCGTGGCGACAAGGCTGAGCTCTCTACTGTGGGCCACGAAGAGGCCACACCGGACAGATTTTTCTTCCGTGGCCATCTTCGAAAGAGGGCATCAAGTGCAACTATCTACAAGACAGTTCCGGTTATTCAGCGTCCATAACCTGTTAGTCCATGAACTAGAAAGACTGGAAAAACATAATTAGCAACCAGGCAACAAACATAAAACATTTACAATATACAGCATTTAGATCTTCCAGCGAGCTGGTATTTGCCCCCTAGTGCTCCGGGTTGACCTGCGTAACCCACTGTTTGGTGGTGGTCTAACCTGACTTTCCCCACTAGCATTCAGGGTACAGCTACTAGCTGGGTTTACAGGCAGTGCAAGCAGCTATCTGCGGGTCCTTTGGCTTACCGCAGGTATGGCAGGCTCACTGTCAGCAGAGGGTTGACTCTCCTGGGCTGCTGGCATGGGTTCTTCTGCCTCTAGGGCTGCTTGGTCTTCTGATTCCTCCTGCTCTCCTGTAGGTTCCTGCTGGGTTGGTTGAAGGAAGTGTAGGACGGGTACCACTATTGCATCATTTATCCGAGTCCAGGACCGGGGGAACTCTCCAAGAACTTTGCTGATCATTTCTTTCTTGTCTTGTGCTGGTTCAAGGTCATCTTGATCTTCTCCTGCACTCTGTAGTTGCTTGGGGCACCTTTTTAGGTGGTCTCTGGAGATGGTGCTAGTGGTTTCTCCTCCATCCTTGGTAATTACACATACCTTCGGGTTGTTGTGGTTGGACTGCAGTACTGTGTACGGGTCGCTCTCCCACTGGTCATCTAGCTTGTGAAGCCTTCTCTTCCGCTTCAGGACCTGCTCACCAGGTTCCAGGGGACCAGCAGGGGCGTGTTGGTTGAAGAGCCTCTCTTGCTTTTCTCTCTCTTGAGCCAGACTCCTCTCCACACTCTCCTGTACCTTCTTGTACTGTAGCTGCCGTTCCGTATCCCAGTCCGCGTCTGGGGAGGTGTCCTCGGGGGTCAGGACTCCCATCTCCAGGTCTATCGGCAGCTTACCTGGTCTTGCCCTCATCAGGTAAGCCGGGGTGCAATTTGTAGCATTCACCGGGATATGGTTGTATAAGTCTATCAGGTCTGGCAGCTTCTCCGGCCACAGGCTGCGTTCTTCCAGGGGCAACGTTTTGAGGAGATCAATGATGATATTATTCATTTTATCACATAGCCCGTTGGTTTGTGGGTGGTAAGACGTTGTCCGAATCTTCTTACAGCCGTAGAGGTTGCAGAACTGCTGGAAGATTTCAGCCTCAAACGCTGGACCTTGATCTGTCAAGACCTGTTCCGGATACCCGTGTGGACGGCAGAAGTGTTGTTGGAAGGCTCTGGCCGCTGTTTGGGCTGTCAAGTCTTTAACAGGAACCACCACCAGGAAAAGGGAATAGTGGTCCACTATTGTCAGGGCATAGACGTAGCCCGACCGGCTTGGAGCCAGTTTCACATGGTCCAGATCTACCAGCTCAAGAGGCTGCCTGGTGACGATGGGCATCAAGGGCGTCTTCTGGCTGGTACCGTCCTTCCTTCTGAGGTTACATGGGCCGCAGTACCTGCACCACTTCTCTATGGCCCCTCTCATTCCGACCCAGTAGAACCGCTCTCTCAGTAGGAACTCCAGTTTCTTCCACCCGAAGTGTCCCGCTCTGTCATGGTAGGCCTCCAGGACCATTGCTGCATCTCGTCTCGGGACCACTACCTGCCAGGTCAGCTCGTGCGTCCGGTGGTTGACAAGCCTTCTGCACAGCTTACCTTCGTAGAGGAATAGCCTGCTTTTCTCCTTCCATAACTGCTTGGCTTCCTCTGGAGCGTCCGAGCCAGGGCTAGCGTCTGCCTGGGTCAACAGGTCTTTCACCAGGCGAATTGCAGGGTCACTATCTTGCACTTCAGCCCAGCCGTGGTGAGGTAAGGGATTGAACATGACAGTGGTCAAGTCTTTGTCTCTTACACGGTGGGAGTACTGAGTGGCCCCGTACCGGTGGAATGCAGGGAGCTCTATTTCCTCCAACTCGTCTGGATCTTCTCCCTCATCGGGCAAGTGGGGCATTCTCGATAGGGCATCTGCATTGGCATTGGCTCGGCCGGCCCGGTACTTGATGGTGAAGTCATAGTTTGCTAGCCGGGCCATCTACCGCTGCTCTAGGGCACCAAGTCTCGCATTGTCCAGATGTGTCTACGGATTGTTGTCCGTGTACACAGTGAACTTCACAGAGGCCAGGTAATGCTTGAAACGTTCTGTTATGGCCCACACCACTGCCAAGGACTCCAGCTTAAAGGAGCTGTAATTCTCCGTGTTTCTCTCGGTGGGCCTCAGCTTCCGGCTGGCGTACGCGATCACCCTTTCTCTGCCCTGTTGGTTCTGTGACAGTACGGCTCCCAGCCCCACATTACTGGCGTCTGTATGGAGGATAAAGGGCTGGAAAAATCAGGGTGGGCCAGGATCTCATCCCCCGTGAGGGCCATCTTCAGCTGGCGGAAGGACTCCTCTTCCGGCTTGTCCCACTTGAAGGGTGACTTTTGGCTTCTGGTCTTAGATTGTCCTATAAGGAGGTCCTGCATAGGGGCTGCCATCTTGGTGAACCTGGGGATGAACCTTCGGTAGTAGCCTACGAACCCGAGGAACTGCCTCACTTCTTTTATGTTAGAGGGGCTTGGCCAGTTCTTTATTGCCGTGATTTTGTCAGGGTCGGGGGCTACTCCTTCTGCACTCACCACGTGTCCCAGGTACTGTACCTTCGGCTTTAACAGATGGCACTTGGAGGGTTTCACTTTCATGCCAAAGCCTGCCAGGGCCTCGAACACCTCGGCCAGGTGCTTTAGATGGTCCTCGTAAGTCTTCGAATAGACAATCACGTCGTCCAGGTAAAGTAGGACCGTCTCAAAGTTTCGGTGCCCTAGGCAGCATTCCATCAGCCTCTGGAAGGTCCCGGGTGCGTTGCAGAGCCCGAACGGCATATAGTTGAATTCACGTAATCCCATCGGGGTGGTGAAGGCGGTCTTCTCCTTATCAGCCTCTGCCACAGGAACCTGCCAGTACCCACTAGTAAGGTCCAAAGTAGAGAAGAAATTAGCTGATTTTAGTGCGACCAAAGACTCCTCTATTCTAGGCAACGGGTATGCGTCTTTATGGGTGATACGATTGACTTCTCTATAGTCCACGCACATTCTCATAGTACAGTCTTTCTTTTTTACCAGAACCAAGGGGGCTGCCCAGGGGCTACAACTGTCTCTAATGACCCCGGATTCCTTCATTTCTCTCAGCATGCCCTTTGCGTTCTGATAGTGTGCGGGGTGGTACAGGTCTGTATCTTTCTTTTATTGGTGGGTGGCTCCCCATGGGGATGTGGTGTTCTACCCCTTTCACTCTGCCGAAGTCTAGCGGGTGCTTACTAAAGATTCTCTCGTACTCTTGAACCACCCAGTAGACTCCTTGTTTTTGGTGCAAGGGAGTGGAGTCAGCACCCACGTGGAGTTTCTGGCACCAGTCCTCCTTGGGTTTCTGGGAACCATTACCCTCCGCCTGGGGAGAAGGAGGCAAGGGTTCCATGGCCCTGAGAGCATTGTGTTCAACAGTATACAATTTGGCTAGTGTAGCGTACCGGGGCAAGTGTACTTCCCTTTCCCCAATGTTTAAGATCCGGACGGGCACCCTTCCATGGCGGACATCGACCACCCCCCGGGCTGTCAAAATGGTGGGCCTGGTGTCTGAGTACACGGGTTCTACCATGGCTTGGTAGTCTCTCCCTCTTAACCCGATTGCAGTCCGACACCAGATCATTTCACTTTTGGGGGGCATGGCAATGGGGAACGGGTCGCTCATCCTCACGCTACCGATCTCACCACCAGACAGTTCTACCTGTTGCCATCTCATCAGGGCTCTTATCTCCTTCTGGAGGACCCTCTGTTGGCTGGAGCTCGCATTCATCGCCACCTGCTGCAAAATTACAATTACTTCTGAAAGACAATTTTCAATCACATTAGTACCCAAGGTTATTTTAGGGTGACTTTCTCGACGGTCAATGTCCACAATGATCACTCCCTGTGCCGGCAGTTCAACTTTACCAATCTTAATGGTCATCTCTCTGAACCCCACCTGCGGCACGGGTTGACCATTGCTGGCGATGATGCTCAAGTCATTGTCTGGATAACGAGTTATATCAGTGTCACTCCAGTACTGCTTGAAAAGTACATAGGGGATGGTAGTCACTTGGGACCCGGTGTCCAGCAGTGCACTCATGCGGATACCGTCCAGCACTACGGGTAAAACCGGGCGTCCCCCTACGTACTTATCACTCCAATTAGATGGGCCTGATGACCTTATGCCTGGGGGTTGGCCCTTTGCCCCAGGTCGGACCCATTTAAAGTACAGTACCTGGCTACGTGTCCCGGCTGGCTGCAACGGCGGCAAATCGGCTGTCCATCCTCAGTGTAATGATCGGCGGGTCTCCCTCTGAATGACGGGATCCTCCTCCGTCGACGCCACGGGACATCCTCCGGACTGGAAGCCAGCTTGATTGGTCCTGACGGGTCCATCTGTAACGACTGTACGGTCCTGGTCAATGCAGCAACACTTTTTGTTAGTTCTTGGACGTGATGGTGCAGGTTTGCAGGCGGGGATGGATTTAGGGCCTGCGCATCAGCCCCCACAAGGTCTGCGGGATAGGGCGCCGCCCCCTGGTGGCAAGGGATGGCAGGGCGCCGGGAAGCTACAGCGCCACCCGGTGCAGGTTCACGGAGCACCCGGATGGCCCTATCTTTGAACTGTGCAAAAGTCAAAACGGGGTTCTGTAGGGCCATGAGGCGCAGCTGGGTTCTATGGGCGCTGGACAGCAGACCTTCTATGAACTGGTCAGTCAATAGTTTATCTGTATCCTGCACGCTGCCAGGGTCAGCTTGCTAAATTGCCCCCAAGGCTTCCTGTAAATTTAGGGCATAATCTCGGATGCTATCTTGAGCTCGCTGCTTACATCCATAGAACCGCATTTTGATTTCTGCTGAGGTACGGGTATCAAAGGTGTCCCGTAGACGGGTCAGAACCCCCCTTACAGTCCTTTTCTCCTCAGCTGTCCAAGACTTTACCTCCCGCTGGGCCGCACCAGTTAACTGCCCTATCAGTATGCTTACTTTCTGTTCTTCTGTCAGGGGATAAACTTTGAACAGGCTATACAGCCTTTCTTTAAAGTCGCCCAAGGTATGCGACTCGCCGGCATACTGGGGCAGCCAGGCCGCTCCGGGGATATAGGCAGGGGTGGATTAAGAGTAGCAAGGGCCCCGGGCAGTTTAGAAGGCGCGGGCCCCCTCCACACACCTGATTTATCACGTGACATGTCACATGATCCCCTGTGATAGATCTTGTGATAGTTCACGGGAAATTAATTTGGCATAATATTAATTGTGCTGCCTCATCTGAGAGCAGCACAATATTGGGGCAGATACCCTGATTCCAGCGATGTGTCACTTTTTCAGCTGCTTGTTGTCATTTTGAGAAAATCACCGTTTTATCTGCTGCAGATCTAGCAGCTCTCTGAATGCTGTGCTCTGTATAGCCCCACCCACACCACTGATTGGCAGCTTTCTGCCCATGCTCAGTGTACACAGAAATCTACTGATCAGTGATGGGGTTGGGGTCCTACAGAACTTACTAGTCATCTAGTGATAATTACCTTCAGACAAATCAATGATTTTATCAAAACAAAACTAAGCAGCCCAGTAAGTGACACATTACTGGAATCAGTGCCTCTAACCCTACATTATGCTGCTCTCAGATTAGGTGGCAAAAACCTGATGACAGATTCCCTTTAAAGGAGCTGTAAAGACAAAAAAGTTTGTATTAAAAAAAATACAAGCCGTTTGTTAAATTAACTTTTTTTCATTGTTAATTCACATTAGACTGTATCTTCAACACTTTTGTCGGCAGGTCTTATTACAGACTCTGAATAGGGCAGCTCTCTCCCTCTCCCTCAGCAGAAAGTCACAGCATGGTTAAAAAACGGGATCTTTTATGATTTTCTCATAATAAATAAAAAAGGACATGCAAGTCCTCCAAACTATTTTCCGTTTCTCTATAGGGGAGGTCCTAAATCTTTCTTGTTCTTTAGTTGATCACATGTCAAAAATGCAAAGCATTTACTATGAACTCGCCTAAAAAAATATACACTTGGAGAGTAATATCATCATTTGCATGTAAATATTCCTTGACTCTAAGGGCTCGCTCACACTGTCGTATAACACGGCCGAATTCTATGTTATGTTTTATCGGATAGGACTCGGCCCTATGTTATACTATGGGACAGTGTGATTATTGGCATGAGAAAATAATCTCATTCGATATTCGGATCATGTGCACCCATACAAGTCTATGGGTGCACGTAAAACATTGGACTGCACTCGGATGTCATCCAAGTGCAGTCCGATGAACACTCACAGAGACTATGGAGAAGATGGAGAAATTAAGTTCTCCATCTTCTCCATATCTGTGCTGCGAGAGAATCGGATCACACTGAGTTGAAGCTCTGACAGAGTTTGAGCCCAGTGTCATTAGCATAATTGGCCCTGTTCTCTTGCATGAGAGAATATATGGCTTAGTGAGTGGACCCTAAAACTGAATTGTAGTGACGGACAGGCACCTCACAAGCGGGATCCATGTAGCTCTCAGATGTCATGTAGGTAGGGCTTCATTCCATGGGGTAGGGCTTAATTTCAAGGTATATAAAAAAAATGGACTTCAAATAAAAATTAAATGAACACAAAAAGCACTAATTGAATTATTTTTTTCATATTTATGTTTGCAGCCCCTTTAAAAACCCTTTGAGGACCAAGGCACATATATGTCCCATAGTTTTAAACTGGAAAAAAACTTGATTGAATAAAATTTAAGGTCCTCAAAGGTTTAAGTAGGTCATAACCAGGGGAGGAGTCCTGAGGAGATAATTTGCATATTCCCACTGCATTTTGGGGTAAGTGAAGAGTCTCCGCGAGCTCAAAGAACACTGGATTTTGGCTGTTGGAGCTGAAAAGAGGACATCGGTAAACCAGGGGAGGAGTCCTGAGGAGATAATTTGCATATTCCCACAGCATTTTTGGGGTAAGTGAAGAGTCTCCGTGAGCTCAAAGAACACTGGATTTTGGCTGTTGGAGCTGAAAAGAGGACATCGGTAAACCAGGGGAGGAGTCCTGAGGAGATAATTTGCATATTCCCACAGCATTTTGGGGTAAGTGAAGAGTCTCCGTGAGCTCAAACAACACTGGATTTTGGCTGTTGGAGCTGAAAGGAGGACATCGGTAAACCAGGGGAGGAGTCCTGAGGAGATCATTTGCATATTCCCACTGCATTTTGGGGTAAGTGAAGAGTCTCCGCGAGCTGAAAGAACACTGGATTTTGGCTGTTGGAGCTGAAAAGAGGACATCGGTAAACCAGGGGAGGAGTCCTGAGGAGATAATTTGCATATTCCAACAGCATTTTTGGGGTAAGTGAAGAGTCTCCGCGAGCTCAAAGAACACTGGATTTTGGCTGTTGGAGCTGAAAAGAGGACATCGGTAAACCAGGGGAGGAGTCCTGAGGAGATAATTTGCATATTCCCACTGCATTTTGGGGTAAGTGAAGAGTCTCCGCGAGCTCAAAGAACACTGGATTTTGGCTGTTGGAGCTGAAAGGAGGACATTGGTAAACCAGGGGAGGAGTCCTGAGGAGATAATTTGCATATTCCCACTGCATTTTGGGGTAAGTGAAGAGTCTCCGCGAGCTCAACGAACGCTGGATTTTGGCTGTTGGAACTGAAAGGAGGACATCGGTAAACCAGGGGAGGAGTCCTGAGGAGATCATTTGCATATTCCCACTGCATTTTGGGGTAAGTGAAGAGTCTCCGCGAGCTCAAAGAACACTGGATTTTGGCTGTTGGAGCTGAAAGGAGGACATCGGTAAACCAGGGGAGGAGTCCTGAGGAGATCATTTGCATATTCCCACTGCATTTTGGGGTAAGTGAAGAGTCTCCGCGAGCTCAACGAACGCTGGATTTTGGCTGTTGGAACTGAAAAGAGGACATCGGTAAACCAGGGGAGGAGTCCTGAGGAGATAATTTGCATATTCCCACAGCATTTTGGGGTAAGTGAAGAGTCTCCGCGAGCTCAAAGAACACTGGATTTTGGCTGTTGGAGCTGAAAAGAGGACATCGGTAAACCAGGGGAGGAGTCCTGAGGAGATAATTTGCATATTCCCACAGCATTTTGGGGTAAGTGAAGAGTCTCCGCGAGCTCAAAGAACACTGGATTTTGGCTGTTGGAGCTGAAAAAAGGACATCGGTAAACCAGGGGAGGAGTCCTGAGGAGATAATTTGCATATTCCCACAGCATTTTGGGGTAAGTGAAGAGTCTCCGCGAGCTCAAAGAACACTGGATTTTGGCTGTTGGAGCTGAAAAAAGGACATCGGTAAACCAGGGGAGGAGTCCTGAGGAGATAATTTGCATATTCCCACAGCATTTTGGGGTAAGTGAAGAGTCTCCGCGAGCTCAAAGAACACTGGATTTTGGCTGTTGGAGCTAAAAGGAGGACATCGGTAAACCAGGGGAGGAGTCCTGAGGAGATCATTTGCATATTCCCACTGCATTTTGGGGTAAGTGAAGAGTCTCCGCGAGCTCAAAGAACACTGGATTTTGGCTGTTGGAGCTGAAAGGAGGACATCGGTAAACCAGGGGAGGAGTCCTGAGGAGATAATTTGCATATTCCCACTGCATTTTGGGGTAAGTGAAGAGTCTCCGCGAGCTCAACCAACGCTGGATTTTGGCTGTTGGAACTGAAAGGAGGACATCGGTAAACCAGGGGAGGAGTCCTGAGGAGATCATTTGCATATTCCCACTGCATTTTGGGGTAAGTGAAGAGTCTCCGCGAGCTCAAAGAACACTGGATTTTGGCTGTTGGAGCTGAAAGGAGGACATCGGTAAACCAGGGGAGGAGTCCTGAGGAGATCATTTGCATATTCCCACTGCATTTTGGGGTAAGTGAAGAGTCTCCGCGAGCTCAACGAACGCTGGATTTTGGCTGTTGGAACTGAAAAGAGGACATCGGTAAACCAGGGGAGGAGTCCTGAGGAGATAATTTGCATATTCCCACAGCATTTTGGGGTAAGTGAAGAGTCTCCGCGAGCTCAAAGAACACTGGATTTTGGCTGTTGGAGCTGAAAAGAGGACATCGGTAAACCAGGGGAGGAGTCCTGAGGAGATAATTTGCATATTCCCACTGCATTTTGGGGTAAGTGAAGAGTCTCCGCGAGCTCAAAGAACACTGGATTTTGGCTGTTGGAGCTGAAAAGAGGACATCGGTAAACCAGGGGAGGAGTCCTGAGGAGATAATTTGCATATTCCCACAGCATTTTGGGGTAAGTGAAGAGTCTCCGCGAGCTCAAAGAACACTGGATTTTGGCTGTTGGAGCTGAAAGGAGGACATCGGTAAACCAGGGGAGGAGTCCTGAGGAGATAATTTGCATATTCCCACTGCATTTTGGGGTAAGTGAAGAGTCTCCGCGAGCTCAAAGAACACTGGATTTTGGCTGTTGGAGCTGAAAAGAGGACATCGGTAAACCAGGGGAGGAGTCCTGAGGAGATAATTTGCATATTCCCACAGCATTTTGGGGTAAGTGAAGAGTCTCCGCGAGCTCAAAGAACACTGGATTTTGGCTGTTGGAGCTGAAAAGAGGACATCGGTAAACCGCACGCCTACCGGCGCGCGCATTTTGAAGCTTTTTTTTTTAAGCTTTTTTCGCTGTTTTCAGAACATTAACAATAAGAACATGGAAGAGTCCAGGAGCCATTTGGTGAGCTGCATATCCTGCTACATGTTCACAGACTTGCCAGTGGAAAATCCAAAGTTCACATGCCAGAAATGCAAGCTTGTGTCCCTGTTGGAGGAAAAGTTGCGAAATCTAGAAGAGAGGTTAACTACCTTGAAAATCATTAAGGAAGGTGAAGAGTTCTTAGACAGAGCAGAATTATCTCTTCATGATTCAGAAAGAGAAGAAATTCGAACTGCACCTGAGGAAACAGAGGAATGGAAGCCTGTGACCCACAGAAGCAGGAGGCTCGAGAGGCAGTCAGCACCCATACTGCTCAGGAACCAGTACCAGGCTCTCACGCAGGAGAACCATGAAGAAATACAGCAAAATAAGACTTTGCCAGCAATGAATAACCTTGTAAGCCCTCAGAATCCTCCTGGATGGAGAAAGAAGAATGTTGTGAAGAAAAAACGGAGAGTGGTGGTCATGGGGGATTCCCTGTTAAGAGGAACAGAGGCCGCTATCTGCAGACCAGACATAACCTCAAGAGAAATGTGCTGTCTTCCAGGAGCAAAAATTAAAGATGTGTCTGACAGGATATCAAGACTCTTCAGACCTACAGATCACTACCCATTCCTGCTAATACATGTGGGGACAAATGACACCGCAGGAAAGGACCTGGAAACCATCTGCAGTGACTTTGAAGACTTAGGCAAGAAAGTGAAAGAATTGGGAGCGCAGGTGGTCTTCTCATCCATCCTCCCAGTGGATGGCCATGGAACAATGAGGTGGAATAAGATTCTACAGGTGAACAACTGGCTACGTCGATGGTGCCGTCAACAAGGATTTGGATTTCTGGATCACGGAATGAATTACCTATACGATGGACTACTTGCTAGAGATGGGGTGCACCTTACGAAGACTGGAAAACATGTATTTGGAAGTCGCCTTGCTACACTCATCAGAAGAGCTTTAAATTAGAACAATGTGGGAAGGGAAGCAAAAGGCCAGAAAAAGCCATACAGCTGACAAATACTATTGAGATCTCTGCTACTGGAAGTGGAAAAGAAGAACAAAGACAAAAAAATCTAAATAATAAAAATATGGGAGGAAGAGAAACCAATCACAAACTAAAATGTTTTTATACAAATGCACAAAGCATGGGCAACAAACAAGGAGAATTGGAACTACTAATGCAGGAAAAGGAATATGATGTCATTGGAATCACTGAAACTTGGTGGGACGATACACATGATTGGAATAAAAGGCTAAAAGGATACAACTTATTTGCAAGAAACAGACTTGATAAACGAGGAGGAGGTGTTGCATTGTATGTTAGAAAAGCGTATATCTGCACAGAGATTGAAGCTTCAGAGACTGGGAGTTCTGTGGAAACTGTTTGGGTAAGAATACAAGGAGAGAACAACGGAAAGGACACCATTGTAGGCATTTACTACAGGCCACCTGGGCAAGCTGAAGATATGGATGAACTCTTTATGTATCAAATGACCAAGTTCTTCAAAAAATATGACGTAGTGGTCATGGGAGATTTCAACTATCCAGACATTTGTTGGGAATCTCTCTCAAGTAAAACTAACAGGTCAAGCAAATTCTTATCCTCTCTTGCTGACAACTTTATCTTCCAAAAGGTAGGGGAGAAAACAAGGGGATCTGCTACTTTGGATCTAATCCTTATAAACAGGGAGGAAATGGTTGAGGAGGTAAAGGTGGCTGGGACCCTAGGAGGCAGCGATCATGCTATTATAGAATTTTGGATAACTAGAGGAGGAAGACATGTGAAGACTCAAACTTCAAGGTTAGATTTTAGAAAGGCAGATTTTAAGAGACTCAGAAAGAGAATAGGAGGGATCCAATGGCTGGATGTCCTTAAGGACAAAAATGTCCAGGAAGGATGGGAAATTTTTAAAAATGAGATTCTCAAAGCACAATCGTTAACAATCCCGAAAAGTAGGAAGAATGGGAAGCATTTAAGGAAACCAGGATGGATGAACACAGAACTTAAACACATGCTAAAAAGAAAGAAAGAAATGTTTATTAAATGGAAAGAGGGAGGCATATCTAAAGAAGATTATAATGCAGTCTGCAGATCCTGCAGGGCACGTATCAGGTTAGCTAAAGCTGACAATGAATTAAGGCTTGCACGAGATGTCAAAAGCAATAAAAAAGGATTTTGGGGGTATGTCAAAAATAAAAGAAAAGTCAAAGATGCTATAGGATTTTTACAGGATGAAAATGGAGAAATGGTAAGAGAGGATGTTGAGAAGGCCGAACTTTTTAATTCCTATTTTGCATCTGTTTTCTCTCAGAAAGAAAATGTAACATCAACTGATCTTCACTGTCCTTTTAAAGGAATAGAGGAATCCAAGTTATCTGTAAACAGAAACATTGTGAGGGAATATTTAGCTAACATAAATGAGTTCAAGTCTCCAGGTCCAGATGAATTACACCCCAGAGTACTGAAGGAGATCGCAGAAGAAATTTTAGAACCACTCTCCATAATCTTTGAAAATTCTTGGAGAACAGGAGAAGTCCCAGAAGACTGGAGAAGAGCAAATGTTGTTCCTATCTTCAAAAAGGGGAAGAAGGTGGACCAAGGGAACTATAGGCCGGTGAGTCTGACTTCTATACCAGGAAAGATCTTTGAACAAATTATTAAACAACATGTATGTAAGTACATGGATAAGAATGAAGTGATTAACCAGAGTCAGCATGGGTTTGTAACTAACAAGTCATGTCAGACTAACTTAATTTCCTTCTATGACAGAATCACTGACTGGGTGGATCAGGGAAATGCTGTAGATATAGTATATCTTGACTTCAGCAAAGCATTTGACAAAGTATCTCACACCATCCTTATTGAAAAAATGACCAAGTATGCAATGGACCAGGCAACTGTTAGGTGGATTCATAACTGGCTTAGTGATCGGACTCAAAGGGTGGTTGTAAATGGCTTCACATCCAGCTGGATGAATGTCTCAAGTGGGGTACCACAGGGCTCCGTCCTGGGACCTGTATTGTTCATCATCTTTATCAATGATTTAGATGAAGGAATTGAGGGTAAACTGATTAAATTTGCTGATGACACAAAGCTGGGAGGGATAGCTAATACTAGAGAAGAGAGAGAGAGGATTCAAAAAGACCTAAATAAACTGGAGCAGTGGGCAGCAACCAACAGAATGGTTTTTAATAGGGAAAAATGCAAAGTACTACATCTGGGCAATAAAAATGAAAAAAGCATATACAGAATGGGAGGAATAGAGCTAAGCAACAGTACATGTGAAAAAGACTTAGGTATACTAATAGATCATAGACTGAACATGAGTCAACAGTGTGATGCAGCAGCAAAAAAGGCAAATACAATTCTGGGATGTATTAACAGAAGCATACAGTCTAGATCACGTGAAGTCATTATCGGTCTTTACTCCTCTTTGGTCAGACCTCATCTGGAATACTGTGTACAGTTTTGGGCACCACATTTTAAAAAAGACATAGACAAACTGGAGCAAGTTCAGAGAAGAGCGACCAGAATGGTGACTGGTCTGCAAACCATGTCCTATGAGGAACGGTTGCAGGATTTGGGAATGTTTAGCTTGCAAAAAAGAAGACTGAGAGGAGACTTAATAGCTGTCTACAAATATGTCAAGGGCTGTCACATTGTAGAAGGATCATCTTTATTCTCATTTGCACAAGGAAAGACTAGAAGCAATGGGATGAAACTAAATGGGAGGAGACACAGATTAGATATTAGAAAAAACTTTTTGACAGTTAGGGTGATTAATGAGTGGAACAGGCTGCCACGAGAGGTGGTGAGTTCCCCTTCAATGGACGTCTTCAAACAGAGGCTGGACAGACATCTGTCTGAGATGATCTAGTGAATCCTGCTTTGAGCAGGGGGATGGACCAGATGACCCAGGAGGTCCCTTCCAACTCTACCATTCTATGATTCTATGATTCTATAAATTCATATGAATACTTGCTCATACAATTGCATATGCCAAAAGATGAAGAAGAACAGAATCAAAAATATGACATTAAGTGGAGCACTTACAGGTATTCAAGGTGAAAGAGACCAGCAAAGGCATCGTCTCGAATGACAGTAAATGAGTTAGTATTCAGCAAGCTGAAAATGAAGACAGCAGGTTAGAAGCGAACCAGACTTTATGGTGCTCAGAATTAGTCAAGCAGAATTTATTGACTGCTCTTGCAAAGCACTGAGACTCCCGCTGTGTCTAGATGGCGCCGTGCGGCCTCCCGCTGTGTATAGATGGCGCCGTGCGGCCTCCCACTGTGTATAGATGGCGCCGTGCGGCCTCCCGCTGTGTATAGATGGCACCGTATAGATGGCTACGTGTGGCCTCCTGCTGAGTATACGTGTATAGATGGCTACGTGCGGCCTCCTGCTGAGTAGATGCCGCACGGCGCTCCCCCCAGAGACAGCAGGAGGCCGCACAGCGCCATCTATACTCAGCGGGAGACCGCACGTAGCCATCTATACACAGCAGGAGGCCGCACGGCGACATCTATACTCAGCGTGGGGCCGCACGTAGCCATCTATACACAGCGGGGGGCGCATGTAGCCATCTATACACAGCGGGGGGCCACACGGCGCCGTCTAAAAAAAGCGGGGGGCCACACGTAGCCATCTATACACAGCGGGAGGCTGCACGGAGCCCCCCCAGAGACATCAGGAGGCTGCACGGCGCCAACTATACTCAGCAGGAGGCCGCATGCAGTCATACACACACACAAACATATACAGACACGCATAAACACATTTGAAACACAAAAATACATACAAACAGACATCACACAATGACATCTGCCCACACACACACAAACAGACAGACATCACACACATACACACCTGCCCACACACACACACACCTGCCCACACACACACACCTGCCCACATACACATCTTTGTGTGTGTATGTATAGTGTGTGTGTGTGTGTGTATAATGTGTGTGTATGTATAATGTGTGTGTGTGTATCATTTGTGTGTGTGTATTTTTTTTTTAAGTTAAAAACAAGTAAAATGCTTGTGGCATCAATATCAAGACTCCAGATATAAGGGTCTATTCACACTGAATTTTGAAATGCATTCATCTCCTCTTTCCAGGCTTCTATCTAAATCCCTGAAAAATGGCATTCAGATGTGCCTTGACATAGCCATTGATTTGAACAAAGGCAAACCGAGGCTAAAGTCTGAATCTTTAGGCTCCATTTTCTCTGCTTTCAGATGTCTCATTTCAGACAGCACAATCCTGAATTTCAGGGATTCAGTTGTAAGCCTTGTGTAAAGACCTGAATGTAGTGTGAATAGGTCCTTACATCCTACACCACCTCAGGGGATTGTTGTTATGGAGTATTGCCCCTGGGTGGCCGCAGTTATGACCACCACCAGGGCTCGCGGTCACCCACCCTAACTTTGGTATTCTGGGGAGCTGGTATAATGAATATCTGAGAAGAGCCCTAGAGAAGCAAGAACATTGGACAACCAAGAGGTGGTGGCCTCAAGTCAGGTGTAGTGTTCAACAGGGCAAGACTTTCTAACCTGCCCACACACACACACACACACACACACACATATACACACACACACACACCTGCCCACACAGACAGACACACACACCTGCCCGCACAGACACACACACACACACCTGCCCACACACACACACACCTGTCCACACACATACACACCTGCCCACACACACACCTGCCCACACACACACACACCTGCCCACACACAAACACACCTGCCCACACACACACACACACACCTGCCCACACACACACACACCTGCCCACACACACACCTGCCCACACAGACACCTGCCCACAAACACACAAACACACCCATATACACACACCTGCCCACACACACACACACCTGCCCACACACAAACACACCTGCCCACACACACACACACACACCTGCCCACACACACACACATACACACCTGCCCACACACACACACAAACACACCTGCCCACACACACACACACTGGCCCACACACACACACACCTGCCCACATACACACACACACACCTGCCCACACACACACAGACACACCTGCCCACACACACACCTGCCCACACAGACACCTGCCCACAAACACACCCATATACACACACCTGCCCACACAAACACACACACCTGCCCACACAGACACCTGCCCACACAGACACCTGCCCACACACACACACACACATACACACACACACATATACACACACACACACCTGCCCACACAGACAACTGCCCACACAGACACCTGCCCACAAACACACACACACCTACCCACACACACACACATATACACACACACACACATATACACACACACACCTGCCCACACACACACACACCTGCCCACACAGACACCTGCCCCCACACACACACACATATACACACACACACATATACACACACACACACACCTGCCCACACAGACACCTTCCCCCACAGACACCTGCCCACAAACACACACACACCTGCCCACACACACATCTGCCCACACACACACACACTCACCATCCCCCGGCTCAATTCCTCCTGCCTGCTCTCTCTCTTTTCCGGTGCAGCACTGCAGGCCGGGGCGCACTGCGTGACGTCACAGCTAGGAGACACAGCCACGCACAGGGCCATGTCTCCTAGCAGTGACGCGGCCGGGCCAGCACAGGGAAGTTAACTGCTGCAGTGCTGGCCCGGCCGATGAAGAAGTAGCGGCGGCCGCTGCTGGGGGAGCGGTCCGGGCCCCCCCCCTCCTGCCACTGCTACCGCTATGTGCCGCGGCGGCCTGCACATATAATGAGGGCAATCCGGCATTAGACACCCCGCCTGGAGCCGCGGGCCCCCTGCAGGCTCGGGGCCCTGGGCGGTCGCCCGGATTGCCCTCATTATAATCTGCCTATGAATATAGGGCATGGAAAACGGCATCACAGCTGCAGCGGCTACGCTGGTGGTAGAGGGTCCCTCCGCGTCCGACATCTACCTCCCCCCTAGTTAACCGTGGCCTACCTTCTGGTGATCCTCTTCTGTAGGCCGCGGCTCCGCTCGCGATGCTCTGGGCGAGGACCTTGCGTTGCTCGGTGATGACGTCGGTATCCGCTGGATCTCCTTCCAGGACCTTGCGCAGCGTCTCAGCGTAGGGCAGGGCTTCATGTCTCGCGCATTTTTGGACGTCCACGCCCCTCTTCTTCCCGCGCGGCGTCCCGAAGATGACGCCCGATGGCGGGAAACGGATACCCGTTTGTGGCGGGTTGGTCACAATTCTGCCGACTACGCCAAAGCTGACTCGCCCCCTGGGCCGTGGGGTACCCGGAACCGGGCCTTCTAGTGTACGGTGCTGATGGGGGTAGTAGTGGCAACCCGATCCCGTGGCTCAGGGTGGTCAGACCAAATGGTGGCAGTCTATTTATCAGTGTTTTGAATGTCCGACTACGCCACCCGTGGATTGCGGTTGGAGATAACCGCCGCTGCAAGGCAGACCGCTGAGGCTGGTGTTGGTGTGCAGCACAGGGGTAGGATAACTCCCCACGGGAAGAGTGTAGCCTCAGGGCAGTGTAGGTGGATGTTGGGGGTGATAGTGCAGGCCGCAATAGTAAGAGTTCAGAGTCCGCTTCAAACAGTTCAGGGTCTTTATTGTAGATATTATTAATGACCCAACAGTACCGGTTAGGAATGGGCATGGGTGTCTGAGAGCATTCGGGCGAGCCCCACTGGTCAGGGTGAGTGTGTAGGCCTACCGTTCTCTCTATGCTCTTTCTGACTATCCCCCTTTTCGTGGTGTAATAGCCCACGTCCCTGAGCTGGCCGTGTACTTCTCTCCTGTATGGTTTGCGACTCAGGCCTTGGGTACCTGTTGTTTGCTCCTCGATGTACTGGTCCCTCTGTGTGGCAGAGCCTCCAGGCTTCTTAGGCCAAGGGACCTGAAATCCCTCGCAGGTTGGTTCTCTGCTGCTGGGCTTGTAAACCTGACAGCCTCGGACCCCAATGTCCGGTAGATTGGTTCTCTGCCTGGACCGGCTCTCGTCGCCTCTGTCCCTGGCTTGCAGTTTCTCCTCTGCCTCACGGACTCCTCAGCTACAGATGAACTGTCCCTCCTTCTCTGGGACTAGTCTCACTCCTGAGCTAGGTCGTCCAGTTTTCTCTAACCCTGCCCCGAGATCCAGCTTTTATAGGGGCAGCCAGCTCCCCCTGCTGGCCTGGGACAGGAGGTGCTGTATGCTAATTGTCCCTACCCAGGGACCTCCCTCCTGCTTTCAGAAACAGATTATTGTTTGTGGCATCCAGGCCTGGGGTGACACACACACACTGCTCTATATTTAGTATGATGCCCCCACTCCTCCATATATATAGCATGATGGTCCCACTGCTCCATATACAGGTGCATCTCACTAAATTAGAATATCATCAAAAAGTTAATTTATTTCAGTTATTCAATACAAAAAGCTGTCTTTCAGCTCATCTGCATTGTTGGGTCTGGTGTCTCTCATCTTCCTCTTGACAATACCCCATAGATTCTCTATAATAGATTCTCTATGGGGTTAAGGTCAGGCGAGTTTGCTGCCAATCAAGCACAGTGATACTGTTGTGTAAACCACGTATTGGTACTTTTGGCCGTGTGGACAGGGGCCAAGTCCTGCTGGAGAAAGACATTTCCATCTCCAAAAAGCTTGTCGGCAGAGGGAAGCATGAAGTGCTGTAAAATGTCCTGGCAGCCGGTTGTGCTGACTTTGGTCTTGATAAAACACAGTGGACCTACACCAGCAGATGACATGGCCCCCCAAACCATCACTGATTGTGGAGCCTTCACACTAGACCTCAAGCAGCTTGGATTGTGGACTCTCCACTCTTCCTCCAGACTCTGGGACCTTGATTTCCAAATGAAAATTGGAACTCTAGGACCTTGTGGAGTGTGTCAATGACTGCCTTCTGGACATCTGTTAAGTCAGCAGTCTTCCTCATGATTGTGGAGCATACTGAAACAGTATTGAAGAACTAGAATAAATTAACTTTTTGAAGATATTCTAATTTAGTGAGATGCACCTGTATATACTATGATGGTCCCACTGCCCCACATACATATAGTATAATGGCCCCACTACTCCATATGTAGTATGATGGACCCACTACTCCAGATATATAGTAGGATGGCTCCACTGCCCGATCATTTAAAAAAATAAAGTTTATTCTCACTTAATCCTGATTCCCTACATCACGGCCTCTGTCTCCTCTTCCATGGTGGGACTGCAGAGCAGAGCGATGCAATGATGTCACCGAGCCACCTGCGTGAGTATGCTGACATCTCGTTAACCGCAGGCCTGTGGCGATCTGTGGCATATGAAAGAGATAGTGATAGGGCAGGGAGCTTGTATCTCACTGCTTTATCATACGACGCCTCTGCATAAGAGACATTAGGGCTACATTAGCTACGTCACAGAAGACACTGGAGCTGGAGTATATAGAATAGGAGACACTGGGGCTGGCGTATATTCATCACAGGATACATTGGGGCTAGAGCATATACATCACAGAAGAAGCTGGAGTATATAGAATAGGAGACACTGGGGCTGGAGTATATAGAATAGGAGACACTGGGGCTGGCGTATATTCATCACAGGATACATTGGGGCTAGAGCATATACATCACAGAAGAAGCTGGAGTATATAGAATAGGAGACACTGGGGCTGGAGTACATAGAATAGGAGACACTGGGGCTGGCGCATATACAGTTCTGCTCAAAAGTTGACATACCCCGGCAGAATTTTTCCTTTCTTGGCCTTGTTTCAGAGAAAATGAATGATAACAAAAACACTTTTTCTCCACTCATGGTTATTGGTTGGGTGAAGCCATTTACTGTCACATTTCTGTGTTTTCTCTTTTTAAATCTTAATGACAACTAGTGATGAGCGAGCATGCTCGCTACTGCTCGGTGCTTGCCCGAGTATCTCACTACTCGAGATGCTCTGCGCTCACCGAGTATTTCCGGGTTGGTCGGGCGGGAAGTCGGGTCCCCTCCCTGCATGTTTGGCGCTCTTTACAGAGCCAATGAACATGCAGGGATTGCCTGCCATGCACTGTAATGTCGTAGCCATGTTGGTTGTGGCATTACAGTGATTGGCTGGCCGCACAGCGTCATCAGGTCTATATCTGACCTGGCGCCGCCATGCTCATCACAGTCACTCCGGATCAGACAGTGTAGGTAGAGCTGCTGCTGCGTTAGGGAGAGATTTGATCGTGCATTAGGTAGTGTAGTGAGAAAAACCGCACATTACACATATCCATCTCAACAAACAGTCCTTCTGAGGACTAATCCATCTGCAGAGATATCAGGCAGGCAGTGTATATAGGCAGGCAGGCAGTGTATATAGCAGACTGCAGTGCATATAGCACAAGAGGCTCCATTCCAATTCTGCCTTCTGCTGCTGTTAGATATTTCTATACAAAGACCCAGGTCTCAGGGGCGAGGAATACTTTTCTTTGGATCTTAATCCTCATTATTTGCTTATAAAGCAATCCAGAGAACACCGTTTTTCTGCGCCATTTGCTTGTTGGCACTGCAGAATACAGCCAGGTCCTTTCCATATTAGAGCGCTAGAAATCCAGCTATTTAAAACTGTGTTTTCTCCGTCACACGGATCACATATACGTTGTCAGAAAATACTGCCATTTCTGGCCTCCATTTTTTCAGTGTCAGTGAAGCAATTCACAGCAGTTTGCTGTTCACACTACTTACCTACAGGCCAGGTATTTAAAACTCTGTTTTCTCCATCACACCGATCACATATAACTTCACTTTAAACTCAGTCATTTCTAGTGAGCGTGGCAGATACTATCCTCCATTTAAAATGGGCAAGGCACGTGGCAATTTCTAGGGGACCGCAGCACACCACTATTGAACCCAGATCAGTGTCAAAAGGTTGTTGGTTGGATAGCGGATAATGCTTCCAGTCACTTAGCTACCACCACCACCACCCTGTCTTCCACACGGTCAAGTCCCAATAGCCATGAGTCTGGACCTCATATTCCTCACCCTGATCCTCCTTCTCCCACCGTGCCGAGTACCCACAGACAACTGATCCCACACTTGGACAAACTGAAGAGCTGTTCACTTTTCCATTTATAGATTCGGGCCTCTCGCCCGGTCCACTTGAAGCGGGGCAAGAGGAGATCACGTGTAGCGATGCCCAAATATTTGAGCAGCCACAGTCACACGAAGGCGACGGTGGGAAAATGTCACAAGAGGTTGACGATGATGAGACACAATTGGCAGAAAGTCAGGAATAGTACCAGGGTGCAGAAGTGGGAGACGAGGTGGTGGATGATATAGTAACTGACCCAACCTGGCAGGAGGACATGCAGAGCAAGGACAGCAGCACACAGGGGGAGGGAGGCAAAGCACCCCAACAGGCAGGAAGAAGCAGTGTGGTGGCTGCAGACAAGGCAGGCTACCGTTTCCCGTAACACCAACACGAAGGAAGTTGCCACTACAACTGTTAGGTCTTCCCAAGTCTGGTTGTTTTTTAAAGACTCTGCCGATAACTCCAAAAAGGCCATTTGCATCACGAGCCAGACCAGCATCAGCAGGGGTGGCAAAACGACCAGCCTGACCACCACCAGCATGATCAGGCACATGGCAGAAAAGCACTCGACTTTGTGGGCCGAACACCAGGGTCCAGGAACAGTGTCTACAGGTGGCACCATTGCTTCTTCTGCTGTTGTGCATGCAAGTCAATCCCCTGTCCATAGTTCATGCAAAGATGCCTCCTGCCCTGCACCTGTCATTGCACACTCTCAAGTAGCAGCATCAGGAAGCACGTCCATGTCCTTGTCCCAGCGCAGCGTTCAGTTGTTCATACTCCAGTCCTTGGAATGCAAGCGCAAATATGCAGCCAACGTCCCACAGGCCACACTACTAAATTCTCACAATTCACGACTGCTTGGCTCGAAATGTTGCCTTTTAGGCTTGTGTAGACAGAAGCATTCCGCAACCTGATGGCGGCGGCCGTCCCTCGGTACTCTGTCCCCAGCCGCCACTATTTCTCCCAGTGTGCCGTCCCCACATTACACAAGCACGTGTCCCAAAACATTAGCCGTGCCGTTAACAATGCAGTTACCGGTAAAGTCCACCTAACCACGGACACGTAGACAAGTGCTTGTGGGCAGGGACGGTACATCTCGCTGATGGCACACTGGGTTAACATAGTGGAAGCCGGGACCCAGTCGGACCTTGGGACGGAACACGTCCTCCCGACGCCAAGGATTGCAGGCCCTAGGTCAATCAGGGTTGCCCCCACGGTCTACAGCTCCTGAACCTCATGCTCCTCAGCCTCCTCCTCCTCCTCAGCCTCTATCTCCAAAATGACCACATCAGTCACAAGCTGGAAGCACTGCAGCACTGCCTCTGCCAAGCGGCAACAGGCTGTGCTGAAGCTAATATGCTTAGGTGAAAAAACACACAATGCTGAAGAGTTATGGACAGCTCTGAAAGAGCAGGCAGATCTGTGGCTCAAACCGCTGAACCTACGGCCAGGCATGGTCGTGTGTGACAATGGACGGAACCTGGTGGCGGCTCTGAGGCGAGGCGAGCTCACACACGTACCATGCCTGGCCCATGTGCTTAACCTCGTGGTTCAGCGGTTACTCAAATCCTACCCGGAGCTGCGGGATCTGCTTGTTAAAGTATGCCGCCTGTGTGCCCATTTTAGAAAGTCAGCTACAGCTTCCGCCGCCCTTGCAGTGTTTCAGCAGCGTTTGCAGCTTCTGGCTCACAGACTGGTGTGTGATGTCCCCACACGTTGGAACTCTACATTGCAGATGTTGGGAAGGATTTGTGAGCAGAAGAGGGCAGTTGTTGAGTACCAGCATCAAAAAGGCTATCGGTATTCAGTTCAGACTCCACACATAAGACCTCAGTAGTGGACGTGGATGTCACACATATGTACCATCCTCCAAAACTTTGAGGACTCCACCAAGATGGTGAGCGGCGATGACGCCATAATTAGCGTCACCATCCCGCTTCTCTGTCTTCTGAAACGCTCTCTGCTCACAATCAAAGATGATGCATTGCAGGCGGAGCACGATAAGATGGAGCAATTAACCATACAGGGTGATTACACACAGCCAAGCCTCATCTCATCCCAATGTGGATTGGGTGACAATGAGGAAGAGGAGGAGGAGGAGGAAGGACAGGAACTAGTTTCATGCACTATAGACGGTGCTATCTGCACAGCTGTCATACCGTCTGTTCAGCGTGGATGGCCAGAGGACAGAGAGGAGGAGGAGGAGGAGAGCATGGTCAGTCATCCTCTTGGTGAGGACATGGAAGTCTTGCCTGTTAGTAGTCTGGCACGCATGGCTGAGTTTATGTTATGCTGCCTTTCTCATGACCCTCGCATTCTCAAAATTTTAGGTCATTACTGGTTGGTGACACTTCTAAACCCACTCTACAAGGAGAACTTTATATCTCTTATTCCTGAGGTGTACAAAAATGAGGCAGTACCAGAAGGCCCTTGTTGCGGAGCTATTAAAAAAATTCCCATCTGAAAACGCTGGAGGCAGAGGGCACACTTCGTTCGACAACCAAGGAGTACAGGCGAGAGAGTCACAACTTCAATCCAGCAGAGGCAGGGGAACACTGTCAAAGTTCTGGGAGAGTTTTCTCAGACCCTCCCATCGCACAGGCCCTGAGGCGCAGGGTACTCTCACAAGGAGTGCAAAGTTTGGGAAGATGCTGAGGGAGTACCTTGCCGTACCGTACCAATGTCCTCCGTGATTCCTCTGTGCCTTATAAATATTGGGTATCCAAGCTAGATATGTGGAATGAACTGGCTCTATGCCTTGGAGGTCCTGGCCTGCCCTGCCGCCTGTGTTTTATCAGAGCGGGTTTTTAGTGCCGCTGGTGGAATTATAACTGATAAGCGCATCCTCCTGTCAACTGAAAATGCTGACAGGCTGACTCTTATAAAAATGAACAAGGGCTGGATTTGGCTAGACTTCTCAACACCACCGAATGATAGCAGTGTAACATAAACTCAAATCCAGTGTCTTTTCTTGGGAGGTGTATTCCCATGCACCTTTTCACACCCACACATGGGTATACGCTTCCTGATTTTGGCTATTTGCTCTTGTCCTCCTCCTTCTCCTCATCCTCCACCACCATATCACCAGGGTGACCGTGGTCCATGATGCAACACCCACATAATTTTTTTAAAGGGTGTTTGACTCGCCCCTGGGCCGTGGGGCACTCGGAGCCGGGCAATAGGGAGACGGTGGGGGTAGTAGTGGCGACCCGGTTCCGTGGCTCAGGGTGGTCAGACCAGTGGTAGTCCTTTAGCAGTCCTAAGTGATGTCCGACTATGCCACCCGTGGATTGCGGTTATTATGAACCGCCGCTGCAAGGCAGACCGCTGGGGCTGATGATGTATGCATCTGAGGTAGTGTGACTCCCCACGGGAAGAGTGCAGCCCCAGGGCAGTGTAGTGGATGGTGGGGGTGATGGTGCAGAGAGTCCCAGTGCCGTTAGTGCTGGAGGAGCGAAAGAGTACACAGACAACGTACTGCAGTCCAATGTCTTTTACTCACAGTTCATGTACTCCGGGTCACTTCTGTCAGCAATGACCGCCCGAACCGTGCTGCGTCCACCAGGTGAGGGGCTCGGTCAACCCCAGGCAGTTCAGGAGCATGGCACAGGAACCCCTTCAATCCTTTCTCTGGCCTGCTTCACCAGTGACCCACTTTTGTCCAGCTGCCGCGGACTTATGCGGGTAAACATGGTTCCCGTTCCCTGCTGTCCTATATGGTGCCTTCCTAGCAGGTTTGATGAGGTGTCCCACCAATAAATGATCACGACCTCCGGTCTTTGGCTGAGGGCGGTTTCTCCTCCACCAACTTGGGATCCGGTACCCTTAATCTGCCTGACCCTTCACCCTGTATTCTCGTGGGTTCTTAGGGTCCCTTCTGCCGTCTTGTTCCTGAGCCCTTCTGTTTCTCTCTTTCTCTTTCTCTTCTGTTCCTTTCTGTTCTTGTTCCTTTCTGTTCCTGGCCTTCACCCTAGGCCTGCCTCGTGGAGCTGTGCCCAGACTGAGCCACAGCTCCCTGTCAGCCCTCTCTGGCTGCACTCCTTCTCTTACTCCACTCACTGAACTTCTCTTCTTCTCTTCTCTCTGTACTGGCTGGGCCTCAGAGGCTAGGCCCGCCTACGGAGCAGAGCCCCTTGCAGAGGCCCCCACTCCGTCACTTCTTCTCTCTGACTGAACACTGTTCTAAGATGGTGCCCACCTTTTATACCTCCCTCTAGAACATGAGCCCAGGTGACCAGCAACCAATGGACTCCTATCTACGCTCAGGAACCAACCCCTATCTGCTCCTACATCACTGGGTATTCCAACCCCCTCCCCACTCCAGCCAGGGACATGGTCTGTCATGCCTGCATTTGGGGTGAGTGTGCTGTATGCAGCTAACTGAACCCTGGTCCATACTCCATCCTTACCCGGAAGTGGAATATCACACCTCTGGCAGAGGTGCAATACCCCTGTAGCGGCCGAGCCCTCCGGGCGCTGCATTTTTATGATGCCCGTAAAAAAAATTTTTATACAGTATGTTCATGTATACCCCCCAGGAGTAAATGTTTGTCAGCCCATACACTTAGTGCATGGCATTACAAGTATAGGAGGCCCGCTCCTTTCTAATGGTAAAATTTTTTTATGATGCGCTCCTCCACGTCTCTTCCAAGGGCCATTGAAGTGCCTCCAAATTTTTGGCAGCCCTTGCAGTCACTGCATAGGCAAACACTATGGGAGACTCTCTCCTTTCTAATGGGAATTTGTCATTACTGTGGCCTGGTCAAAAGTTTACATACCCCGGCAGAATTTTTCCTTTCTTGGCCTTGTTTCAGAGAAAATGAATGATAACAAAAACACTTTTTCTCCACTCATGGTTATTGGTTGGGGGAAGCCATTTACTGTCACATTTCTATGTTTTCTCTTTTTAAATCTTAATGACAACTAGTGATGAGCGAGCATGCTCGCTACTGCTCGGTGCTTGCCCGAGTATCTCACTGCTCGAGATGCTCTGCGCTCACCGAGTATTTCCGGGTTGGTCGGGCGGGAAGTCGGGTCCCCTCCCTGCATGTTTGGTGCTCTTTACAGAGCCAATGAACATGCAGGGATTGCCTGCCATGCACTGTAATGCCATAGCCATGTTGGTTGTGGGCATTACAGTGATTGGCTGGCCGCACAGCGTCATCAGGTCTATATCTGACCTGGCGCCGCCATGCTCATCACAGTCAATCCGGATCAGACAGTGTAGGGAGAGCTGCTGCTGCGTTAGGGAGAGATTTGATCGTGCATTAGGTAGTGTAGTGAGAAAAACACATATCCATCTCAACAAACAGTCCTTCTGAGGACTAATCTATCTGCAGAGATATCAGGCAGGCAGAGTACAAAGGCAGGCAGGCAGTGTATATAGCAGACTGCAGTGCATATAGCACAAGAAGCTCCATTCCAATTCTGCCTTCTGCTGCTGTTAGATATTTCTATACAAAGACCCAGGTCTCAGGGGCGAGGAATACTTTTCTTTGGAACTTAATCCTCATTATTTGCTTATAAAGCAATCCAGAGAACACTGTTTTTCTGCGCCATTTGCTTGTTGGCACTGCAGAATACAGCCAGGTCCTTTCCATATTAGAGCACTAGAAATCCAGCTATTTAAAACTGTGTTTTCTCCGTCACACGGATCACATATACGTTGTCAGAAAATACTGCCATTTCTGGCCTCCATTTTTTCAGTGTGTCAGTGAAGCAATTCACAGCAGTTTGCTGTTCACACTACTTACCTACAGGCCAGGTATTTAAAACTCTGTTTTCTCCATCACACCGATCACATATAACTTCACTTCAAACTCAGTCATTTGTAGTGAGCGTGGAAGATACTATCCTCCATTTAAAATGGGCAAGGCACGTGGCAAGGGACGGGGAACTGGACGTGATGGTAATGGTGCATGCAGAGGCCGAGGACAAGGCCGTGGGCAAGCCGAAATTGTGCCACAACAAACACCCACATCTTCTCGCCTGACCTTCCTGTCCCAATTTCTAGCGGACCGCAGCACACCACTATTGAACCCAGATCAGTGTCAAAAGGTTGTTGGTTGGATAGCGGATAATGCTTTCAGTCACTTAGCCACCACCACCACCACCCTGTCTTCCACATGGTCAAGTCTCAGTAGCCATGAGTCTGGACCTCATATTCCTCACCCTGATCCTCCTTCCTCCCACCATGCCGAGTACCCAGAGACAACTGATCCCACACTTGGACAATCTGAAGAGCTGTTCACTTTTCCATTTATAGATTCGGGCCTCTCGCCGGGTCCACTTGAAGCGGGGCAAGAGGAGATCGCGTGTAGCGATGCCCAAATATTTGAGCGGCCACAGTCACACGAAGGCGACGGTGGGAAACTGTCACAAGAGGTGGACGATGATGAGACACAATTGGCAGAAAGTCAGGAATAGTACCAGGGTGCAGAAGTGGGAGACGAGGTGGAGGATGATATAGTAACTGACCCAACATGGCAGGAGGATATGCAGAGCAAGGACAGCAGCACACAGGGGGAGGGAGGCAGAGCACCCCAACAGGCAGGAAGAAGCAGTGTGGTGGCCGCAGACAGAAGGCAGGCTACCGTTTCCCGTAACACCAACACGAAGGAAGTTGCCACTACAACTGTTAGGTCTTCCCGAGTCTGGTTGTTTTTTAAAGACTCTGCCGATAACTCCAAAAAGGCCATTTGCATCACGAGCCAGACCAGCATCAGCAGGGGTGGCAAAATGACCAGCCTGACCACCACCAGCATGATCAGGCACATGGCAGCAAAGCACTCGACTTTGTGGGCCGAACACCAGGGTCCAGGAACAGTGTCTACAGGTGTCACCATTACTTCTTCTGCTGTTGTGCATGCAAGCCAATCCCCTGTCCATAGTGCATGAAAAGATGCCTCCTGCCCTGCACCTGTCATTGCACACTCTCAAGAAGCAGCATCAGGAAGCACGTCCATGTCCTTGTCCCAGCGAAGCGTTCAGTTGTTCATACTCCAGTCCTTGGAATGCAAGCGCAAATATGCAGCCAACGTCCCACAGGCCACACTACTAAATTCTCACAATTCACGACTGCTTGGCTCGAAATGTTGCCTTTTAGGCTTGTGGAGACAGAAGCATTCTGCAACCTGATGGCGGTGGCCGTCCCTCGGTACTCTGTCCCCAGCTGCCACTATTTCTCCCAGTGTGCCGTCCCCACATTACACAAGCACGTGTCCCAAAACATTAGCCGTGCCCTCAACAACGCAGTTACCTGTAAAGTCCACCTAACCACGGACACGTGGACAAGTGCTTGTGGGCAGGGACGGTACATCTCGCTGATGGCACACTGGGTTAACATAGTGGAAGCCGGGACCCAGTCGGACCTTGGGACGGAACACGTCCTCCCGACGCCAAGGATTGCAGGCCCTAGGTCAATCAGGGTTGCCCCCACGGTCTACAGCTCCTGCCCCTCATGCTCCTCAGCCTCCTCCTCCTCCTCAGCCTCCATCTCCGAAATGACCACATCAGTCACAAGCTGGAAGCACTGCAGCACTGCCTCGGCCAAGCGGCAACAGGCTGTGCTGAAGCTAATATGCTTAGGTGAAAAACCACACAATGCTGAAGAGTTATGGACAGCTCTGAAAGAGCAGGCAGATCTGTGGCTCAAACCGCTGAACCTACAGCCAGGCATGGTCGTGTGTGACAATGGCCGAAACCTGGTGGCGGCTCTGAGGCGAGGCGAGCTCACACACATACCATGCCTGGCCCATGTGCTTAACCTCGTGGTTCAGCGGTTACTGAAATCCTACCCGGAGCTGCCGGATCAGCTTGTTAAAGTATTCCGCCTTTGTGCCCATTTTAGAAAGTCACCTACAGCTTCTGCCGCCCTTGCAGTGTTTCAGCAGTGTTTGCAGCTTCTGGCTCACAGACTGGTGTGTGATGTCCCCACACGTTGGAACTCTACATTGCAGATGTTGGGAAGGATTTGTGAGCAGAAGAGGGCAGTTGTTGAGTACCAGCATCAAAAAGGCTATCGGTATTCAGTTCAGACTCCACACATAAGACCTCAGTAGTGGACGTGGATGTCAGACATATGTACCATCCTCCAAAACTTTGAGGACTGCACCAAGATGGCGAGCGGCGATGACGCCATAATTAGCCTCACCATCCCGCTTCTCTGTCTTCTGAAACGCTCTCTGCTGACAATCAAAGATGATGCATTGCAGGCGGAGCACGATCAGATGGAGCAATTAACCATACATGGTGATTACACACAGCCAAGCCTCATCTCATCCCAACGTGGATTGGGTGACAATGAGGAAGAGGAGGAGGAGGAAGGAGAGGAACTAGTTTCATGCACTATAGACGGTGCTATCTGCACAGCTGTCATACCGTCTGTTCAGCGTGGATGGCCAGAGGACAGAGAGGAGGAGGAGGAGAGCATGGTCAGTCATCCTCTTGGTGAGGACACGGAAGTCTTGCCTGTTAGTAGTCTGGCACGCATGGCTGAGTTTATGTTATGCTGCCTTTCCCATGACCCTCGCATTCTCAAAATTTTAGGTCATTACTGGTTGGTGACACTTCTAGACCCACTCTACAAGGAGAACTTTATATCTCTTATTCCTGAGGCGGACAGGTGTACAAAAATGAGGCAGTACCAGAAGGCCCTTGTTGCGGAACTATTAAAAAAATTCCCATCTGAAAACGCTGGAGGCAGAGGGCACACTTCATTCGACAACCAAGGAGTACAGGCGAGAGAGACACAACTTCAATCCAGCAGAGGCAGGGGAACACTGTCAAAGTTCTGGGAGAGTTTTCTCAGACCCTCCCATCGCACAGGCCCTGAGGCGCAGGGTACTCTCACAAGGAGTGCAAAGTTTGGGAAGATGCTGAGGGAGTACCTTGCCGTACCGTACCAATGTCCTCCATGATTCCTCTGTGCCTTATAAATATTGGGTATCCAAGCTAGATATGTGGAATGAACCGGCTCTCTATGCCTTGGAGGTCCTGGCCTGCCCTGCCGCCAGTGTTTTATCAGAGCGGGTTTTTAGTGCCGCTGGTGGAATTATAACTGATAAGCGCATCCTCCTGTCAACTGAAAATGATGACAGGCTGACTCTTATAAAAATGAACAAGGGCTGGATTGGGCCAGACTTCTCAACACCACCGAATGATAGCAGCGTAACATAAACTCAAATCCAGTGTCTTTTCTTGGGAGGTGTATTCCCATGCACCTTTTCACACCCACACATGGGTATACGCTTCCTGATTTTGGCTATTTGCTCTTGTCCTCCTCCTTCTCCTCATCCTCCACCACCATATCACCAGGGTGACCGGGGTCCATGATGCAACACCCACATAATTTTTTTAAAGGGTGTTTGACTCGCCCCTGGGCCGTGGGGCACACGGAGCCGGGCAATAGGGAGATGGTGGGGGTAGTAGTGGCGACCCGATTCCGTGGCTCAGGGTGGTCAGACCAGTGGTAGTCCTTTAGCAGTCCTAAGTGATGTCCGACTACGCCACCCGTGGATTGCGGTTATTATGAACCGCCGCTGCAAGGCAGACCGCTGGGGCTGATGATGTATGCAGCTGAGGTAGTGTGACTCCCCACGGGAAGAGTGCAGCCCCACGGCAGTGTAGTGGATGGTGGGGGTGATGGTGCAGAGAGTCCCAGTGCCGTTAGTGCTGGAGGAGCGAAAGAGTACACAGACAACGTACTGCAGTCCAATGTCTTTTACTCACAGTTCATGTACTCCGGGTCACTTCTGTCAGCAATGACCGCCCGAGCCGTGCTGCGTCCACCAGGTGAGGGGCTCGGTCAACCCCAGGCAGTTCAGGAGCATGGCACAGGACCCCCTTCAATCCTTTCTCTGGCCTGCCTCACCAGTGATCCACTTTTGTCCAGCTGCCACGGACTTGTGCGGGTAAACGTGGTTCCCGTTCCCCGCTGTCCTATATGGTGCCTTCCTAGCAAGTTTGATGAGGTGTCGCACCAATAAATGATCACGACCTCCGGTCTTTGGCTGAGGGCTGTTTCTCCTCCACCAACTTGGGATCCGGTACCCTTAATCTGCCTGACCCTTCACCCTGTATTCTCGTGGGTTCTTAGGGTCCCTTCTGCCGTCTTGTTCCTGAGCCCTTCTGTTTCTCTCTTTCTCTTTCTCTTCTGTTCCTTTCTGTTCTTGTTCCTTTCTGTTCTTGTTCCTTTCTGTTCCTGGCCTTCACCCTAGGCCTGCCTCGTGGAGCTGGGCCCAGACTGAGCCACAGCTCCCTGTCAGCCCTCTCTGGCTGCACTCCTTCTCTTACTCCACTCACTGAACTTCTCTTCTTCTCTTCTCTCTGTGCTGGCTGGGCCTCAGAGGCTAGGCCCGCCTACGGAGCAGAGCCCCTTGCAGAGGCCCCCACTCCGTTACTTCTTCTCTCTGACCGAACACTGTTCAAAGATGGTGCCCACCTTTTATACCTCCCTCTAGAACATGAGCCCAGGTGACCAGCAACCAATGGGCTCCTATCTACGCTCAGGAACCAACCCCTATCTGCTCCTACATCACTGGGTATTCCTACCCCCTCCCCACTCCAGCCAGGGACATGGTCTGTCGTGCCTTCATTTGGGGTGAGTGTGCTGTATGCAGCTAACTGAACCCTGGTCCATACTCCATCCTTACCCGGGAGTGGAATATCACACCTCTGGCAGAGGTGCAATACCCCTGTAGCGGCCGAGCCCTCGGGGCGCTACATTTTTATGATGCCCGTAAAAAAAGTTTTTTATACAGTATGTTCATGTATACCCCCCAGGAGTAAATGTTTGTCAGCCCATACACTTAGTGCATGGCATTACAAGTATAGGAGGCCCGCTCCTTTCTAATGGTAAAATTTTTTTATGATGCGCTCCTCCACGTCTCTTCCAAGGGCCATTGAAGTGCCTCCAAATTTTTGGCAGCCCTTGCAGTCACTGCATAGTCCAACACTATGGGAGACTCTCTCCTTTCTAATGGGAATTTGTCATTACTGTGGCCTGGTCTATGTGTCTTTAAATTCTTAGTGGGTTTTTTCCTAAACTTGGTCAGCTGTTGGACTCACTGCATACCCTATAACCGTATAGTAGACCCTGTCCTTTCTAATGGGAACATGTCATATCTTGTTACTGTGGCCCTGCTCTGTGTGTCTTTAAATTCTTAGTGGGGATTTTCCTAAAATCTGTCAGCCGTTGGACTCACTTCATACCCTATAACAGTATAGCCGACCCTATCATTTCTAATGGGAATTTGTCGTTACTGTGGCCCTGCTCTATGTGTCTTTAAATTCTTAGTGGGGATTTTCCTAAAATCTGTCAGCCGTTGGACTCACTGCATACCCTATAACAGTATAGCCAACCCTATCATTTCTAATGGGAACATGTTGTACTTGTTACTGTGGCCCTGCTCTATGTGTCTTTAAATTCTTAGTGGGTTTTTTCCTAAAATTGGTTAGCTGTTGGACTCACTGCATACCCTATAACTGTATAGCAGACCCTCTACTTTCTAATGGGAACATGTCATACCTTGTTACTGTGGCCCTGCTCTGTGTGTCCTTAAATTCTTAGTGGGGTTTTTCCTAAAATTTGTCAGCCGTTGGATTCACTGCATACCCTATAACTGTATAACAGACCCTCTCCTTTCTAATGGGAACATGTTGTACCTTGTTACTGTGGCCATGCTCTTTGTGTCTTTAAATTGTTAGTGTTTTTTTTCAAAAATTTTGGCCACCCTTGCAGTCACAGCATGGGCATTACCACTATAGAAGACCCGCTCCTTTATAATGGGAACATTTTTTTTACTGAGACCCTCCTCTATGTCTCTTCAAAGGGGTATTAGGTTGCGTCCAAATTTTTGACAACCCTTGCAGCCACTGGATGCGCAATAACAGTATAGGAGACCCACTTGTTAATAATGGGAACAACAAAGCATAGCCCTCTGATGGCTCTCTAACAATAGCTAGGGCCGACTGCTGGCCTTTTAAGAATAGTAAGGGCCATCTGATGTCCCTATAAAAATAGGCTTTATGACTTTCAGAGTCCCTCCATCATAAATAAAACTGGATGTGTCTGATGACACCACATTGCCAGATGAGGTTGTAAAATGTTAAAATGACATTTCCCGGTGAATGCATTTGTCATATAAAAATAACATAAAAAAACATAACAATAGGATCTTTCTTTAGTATAAAAAACAGCATCACCAATTTAACCTCAATGTAATCACATTGTTCAGCTCATGCACCTCCTCCTCCATCTCCGAAATGACCACATCAGTCACAAGCTGACAGCACTGCAGCACTGCCTTGGCCAAACAGCAACAGGCTGTGCTGAAGATAACATGCTTAATGCTTAATTGACAAACCGCCCAGCGCTGCATAGTTGTTGAAAGCTGTAACACAGCAGCTTGATCTGTGGCTCTCACTGCTGAACATACAGCCAGGCATGGTCGTGTGTTACAATGGGCAGAACCTGTTGACGGAGAAATGACAACCGGGGTAGATACGGTTTCCCTCTATGCCAGTCCTTTCACAGAGCTAAAGAATATGGCTGTGGTGAAATACAACTCCCACTGAGAAGCTGTTTCAGATTGAAAAACATTGTGCCCACCAGAGGATTTGTTTCTGAGGGCTAACCTTTCTCACCCGCTCAAGAGCCCCATAGCAGCTGCAAAGTTAGCGCTATCATGAACTCTCCTGAGGTAGAAGCCAAGGCACACCAGAGAATTCTCTGGTGGGACTGTCCAACCCTGCAGAGAAGCAGTCCTGGCTAAGAAAAGTGTGTGGGAAGATTCCAGGACACTCTATTTTTACTGAGGAGGAAACACACGCAAACATGGGGAGAACATACAAATTTCTTGCAGATGTTGTCCTTGCTGGGATTTGAACCCAGGATCCCAGCGCTGCAAGACTTCAGTGCTAACCACTGATCCAATGTGCTGCCGTTCACCCTCTAATATCTAACAGGCTGGAGAAACTTGAACCTACTGCCACTCTATCATCAGCTCCTTTGTGAGAAAATGTATTTGGGCAGCCACTCAGTCTACCAAATAAAATTCCAGAGAAGGAAATTGAGGATGGCTTCGCTACTGGTACTGGGGGCAGTGCTAATACCATGGTGTTGTACCATAGTTTGCTGGAAATATTCCAGGCTGGTAGGAGGCAAGAAAATTCCCACAGAAAAGTACCAGCAGTAATGTTCAGGCCACATTTCAAGTGCAAGCAGCTTTAGAGGACTTCCTGGGAGAAATGACACGCAGGGTAGATACGGTTTCCCTCTATGCCAGTCCTTTCACTGAGCTAAATACAACTCTTATCAAAAAAAGTTGTGGACTGGCTCCGTACCGTCCCTGGCCACATTCACCTGTCCACGTGTTTGTGGTTAGGCAGTCCTTCTTAGTAAGTACACTGGGTAGGGCATGGGTAATGTTGTGGGACCCGTGCTTGTGGAAGGCGAAGGCGATACCGGGAAAAATAATGGCGGCTGGGGACCGAGTATGGACACCCGGCCGCCGCCTGCATGAGGTTATGAAAAGCTTCCACCTCCACAAGCTTTAAAGGCCATATTTCAAGTGCAAACAGCTGCCCAGAAATCTGTCAGTTTAGTGTTGCGGCCTCTGGGTGGGTGGGTGGCTGGCTGCATACTTGCAATTGCATTCCAAGTAACAGAAAACTAAGCAGATGATGGCCTCTATCATCATCATGGCCTCACCTCGGCACTATGAACTCTCCTGAAGGAGAAGCCAGGGTCCGCCGGAGGAGTCTCCGGTTCTCTGGTGGGCCCGTCCAACCCTGCCGAAAAGCAGCCCTGGCTAAGAAAAGTGTGGGGGAAGGTTCCTGGACACTCTATGGCTGCTTTTTTCATGCGGATCGGCCATGCTTTTGCATGTTATTTCTCAAAACGCATTACGGATCAGGCCATTTTCAAACTCTGTATTCAAGAAATTAAATGCGCAAAGAAAGATGTGTGTGTGTCAAAGCACCATTGACAAGTGCGAGTTGATGATGGATGGGCTGCCATTGCTTCTGCAACAAGCTCAATTACAGGATTTTCTGGGAGAAATGACACGCAGGTTAGATACGGTTTCCCTCTATGCCAGTCCTTTCACCGAGCTAAATACAACTCTTAGCAAAAAAAGTTGTGGACTGGCTCCGTACCGTCCCTGGCCACATTCACCTGTCCACGTGTTTGTGGTTAGGCGGTCCTTCCCAGTAAGTGCACTGGGGAGGGCACGGGTAATGTTATGGGACCCGTGCTTGTGGAAGGCGGAGGCGATACCGGGAAATATAGTGGCGGCTGGGGACCGAGTATGGACACCCGGCCGCCGCCGGCATGAGGTTATGAAAAGCTTCCGCCTCCACGAGCCTAAAAGACCACATTTCAAGTGCAAGCAGCTGTCAAAAATTTGGCAGTATAGTATTGCAGCCTGTGGGTGGGTGGCTGCCGGCATTCTTGTGCTTGCATTCCAAGGAATGGGGTAGGGACAACTGAACACTGCAGTGGGACAAGGACGTGGACGGTGATTGTTGCAAGTCTGCAACGACAGGTGCATGGCGGGAGGAATCTTCGCATGTGCCAAGGATCACTTATGATGGGCACACATTTAGGCAGTGACCTGGGAGTCAGAGATGTTTCCAGAGGTCTTCCCCTTGCTGTTCCCATGTCTTTTCAGCACTGTATGCATGTGTCTGATGATGTGTCACACACCACATGGCCAGATAAGGTTGTAAAATGTTAAAATGACATTTCCTGGTGAATGCATTTGTCTTGGTTGAAAGCAATGCAAAAGTGCAAAGACGTGTCAAAAATGCTACGTGTGAACATAGCCCAAGGTGTGTAGGAGTATTTTTGTTTTTGTTTATTTATTTTGCCTTATATACAAGTCATCACCCTGGAAAGGATGTTCCTTACGCCGTAAAAGTGGCGTAATACTCTGACGACGTTGTTGACAGCAGTGATCTGGGAGTCAGAGATGCTTCCAGGGGTCTTCCCCATGCTGTTCCCATGTTATTTGAGCACAGTTCCCATCGATTTGAGCAATTTTAAGGCCCTCTGCAGACCACCGTGGGGAGCCACCTGAAAAATGCTCAAGTTTCCCCTAGACTTATATTGGGCTCATTGCTCGAGTTGAGCACCCGAGTATTTCAATTTGCTCGACCCAAGCAACGAGTACTTGAGCATTTTAGTGCTCGCTCATCACTATTGACAACCAAAAACATCCAAATAATCCTGATCAAAAAGTTCACATACCCTGGTGATTTTGGCCTGATAACATGCACAGAATTTGACACAAATGGGTTTGAATGGCTACTAAAGGTAACATCCTCACCTATGACCTGTTTGCTTGTAATCAGTGTGTGTGCATAAAGCTGAGTGAGTTTCTGGGATCCAGCCACTGACGTTTCTGGATTTTGAGATGGGGAAAGCAAAAGAATTATCAACGGATCTACAGGAAAAGGTAGTTGAACTGTATAACACAGGAAAGGGAGGCAAAAAGAATATAACACTGGAAAGGGATACAAAAAGATATCCAAGGAATTGATAATGCCAGTCTGCAGTGTTCACACTGTGATTAACAAATGGAAAATCAGATGCTCTGTAAAAACCAAACCACAGTCAGGTAGACCAACAAAAATTTCAGCCACAACTGCCAAGAAAATTGTTCGGGATGCAAAGAAAAACCAAGAAATAACATCAGCTGAGAACACACTTAGGGGTGTACTCACTTTTGTTGCCAGCGGTTTAGACATTAATGGCTGTGTGTTAAGTTATTTTGCAGGCACACCAAATTTACAGTTAAACAAGCTGTACACTGACTACTGTACATTGTATCAAAGTGTCGCATCTTCAGTGTTGTCCCATCAAAAATATATATATGTATTCCGGCCCATTTTTGGAGTTTTGTGTGAAATTATGTCCAATTTGCCTTTTTTTTCTCAGTTTTTTTGTGTTGTTCCAATAAACACAAAGGAAATAAACATGCGTGTAATAAAACATGTGTAATTTTCTGAAACAATTTCAAGGGTGCCAGCACTTTCCGCCATGACTGTATATGCAGGTAGAGTCCTTAACCCCTTTACAACCCAAAGTGGTTTGCACGTTAATGAGAAGGCCAATTTTTACAATTCTGACCACTGTCACTTTATGAGGTAATTACTCTGGAACGCTTCAACGGATCCCCCTGGTTCTGAGAATATTTTTTCATGACATATTGTACTTTATGATTGTGGTAAAATTTCTTCGATATCACTTGTGTTTATTTGTGAAAAAAACAGATATTTGGCGAAAATTTTGAAAATTTTGCAATTTTCAAAATTTGAATTTTTATGCCCTTAAATCGGAGAGATATGTCACACAAAAGAGTTAATAAATAACATTTCCCACATGTCTACTTTACATCAGCACAATTTTGGAACCCAAATTTATTTTTATTAGGGAGCTATAAGGGTTAAAATTGACCAGCGATTTCTCATTTTTCCAACAAAATTTACAAAACCATTTTATTAGCGACCGCATCACATTTGAAGTCACTTTGAGGGGTCTTTATGACTGAAAATACCCAAAAGTGACACCATTCTTAAAACTGCACCCCTCAGTGAATCGGGTCATCATGGCAACATCCGGGAAGCCGCGGCACACATTGCTGGACGCCGGCAGGAGAGGTGACTATCCCGATCACCTCCCCTTGCCCCCGCAATGCTGCGAACGACTTCGATCGCAGCATTGCGGGGGTTAATGTGCGGGACGTCTCCCAGCACATAGCACCGGGTGTCAGCTGTGACAATCAGTTGACACCCGGCGGCGATCACGCCCGCACAACCTGTGTGCGCGATCGCAAAGATGTACTAATACGTATCAGGCTCTTAAGTCCCAGGGCGCAGATACGTATCAGTACGTCTTGGGCTTTAAAGAAGTTAAAATTATGTGAAAATGGGAAAAGTCACAAAACTTTGCAACTTTTCAAGAGCTTTATGCCTTTTTCTGGCAAAAACACTGGTGAATCGGGATCATAATCTCTAATCCTTTCAGCTCCCTTTAATTAGACTACTTTCAACAAACTAATTATAAGTATTGGGTCTGTTTTTTTTTTAATGCTTTTAAAATAATTGTAAATATTTTCAATCCCCTTTTGTTATAAGGATTTCCCAAAAATGAGCTAATCATAGGTTGTCCTGCATTCGTGACAGTGATTGACTGCGCGGTCACTTGGAAGTTTACATTGGCATCACTACAGGGCCGGTAAAGAAGGACTGTCAGGGACCCCCAGAGTGTGGTAAAATGCGCCAACTAATTCATAATTCATTTAATTCTCACACAATATACTAAGTTAGTGTAAGTCTACAAAAAAGCAACAAAACTTGGTGCTAAAAAAATTGAGCATAACTTTTTGAAAAATGAACCAGGTTATGCCAAATCTTACATATTTTGTGACTTTGTGATCAGTTATCAACACAAATATTTTACTCAAATTACCAGATCGATGGATAAGCATTGGGACTTTTCCCTAAATCTCTCCAAAACATCACCGCTTATAGAAGACCACCCTCATATCCAGATCAGATTTTCTGTGAGAGATGCCCAGATTCACAATATAGTATGCATACTGGCCATCTATGAGAAGTCCACCCCAATGGAAGTCCAGTTATTAAAGGAGATTTTACTGTTTATATAAGGGGCAGACAATGACAGTGAAGGGCCCTTAATCAGGACTTCTGATCTGGGCCCCCCACCCTCCATCAGGCACCACCTACATATACATTTCCATGTATATTTATATTAGGCACACATATAAAATTTGTACATGCTAATACTCTATACACATGTTAACGTATGCATATACATAGTGCACACAAACATAAAATACGGACATACACATAAGATGCACATACACAGTATAGAGTCCCGGTAGTCCTCATAGTTTTAAGCATGGACCCTGGCAAATTGTAGACGGACTTTTATTGTTCATGGGCTTTAAGGGAGAGAGGCTTCCTTTGTGGAGGGCACTCATGAATGCCATTCATTTGCAGTGTACACCGTGTCGTGTCATGGAAAACACTCGCCCTGGTTTGGCTTTCTACTTCTTCAGCTAATAGCAATGAATTTGCCTGTCGATTTTCTTCTCATCAGAAGATGCTTTTGTTTAGATGTTAACTTCCATCTGACTGATAAGAAAAGCTTTGCTGATCTTCTTGTAGACTTCACATTTATTGCAAAGAAATTATTTTCTTTCTCAGAAATGTCTTGTGACATTTCTCTTCTATGTGGTGCCACTTACCCTTCTCATCAGAGGACGCTTTTGTTTAGGTGTTAACTTCCATAGTCGGCCTGGACGTCTCTGTAAGATGGTTGCAGTTCCATCTTTGTTATAGTTTTGCATCACTTTTGCTACAGTATTCTGACTGATAAGTAAAGTTTTGCTGATCTTCTTGTAGACTTCACATTTATTGCAAAGAAATGATTTTCTTTCTCAGGTTTTGTGACATTTCCCTTCTATGTGGTGCCATTGCTGATAGCATGAAATGGGAAGGAGTTTTCTTTATTAAGTAACTTCCTTTTACAGACACCTGTCTGCTGGACATCTGTTTAATGAATAATTACACTTACCTGTGGTTCAGTTCTTGTTAATTAGAATTTTGTTGTCTAAACTTAGCTTTTCTCTTAAGACTGTTACTGGGATGTTCTCATTTTTGAAACATGATCTTGAATGAGTTTGTTAAGAAAATTACTTTTTTGGGGTCTGCAAAATACCAAATCTTGTTTGCATTCAATGGCTCAAATTTGCGAGAGTCTTTTGTAGTATGGTATCCCATATAAAATGATGATTCTGAAAGGAAACTACAGGTTTGCTGACAAATCTATTTGGGTGTACTGATTTATGCTAAACACTGTATATATATATATATATATATATATATATATATATATATATATATACAGTGCCTACAAGTAGTATTCAACCCCCTGCAGATTTAGCTGGTTGACACATGCGGAATTAACTTGGCATTGTGACATTTGTACTGTAGATCAGCCTGGAAGTGGGAAATGCTCTGCAGCAAATATTGTTTTTTTTTTTTGTTTTTTTAAAACGTTAAAAGTTAATTCAGAGTGTCATTTATTATTCAACCCCTCAAACCACAAGAATTCTGTTTGGTCCCCCTAAAGTATTAAGAAGTAGTTCAGGCACCAAGAATAATGAGCTTCACATGTGTGGATTAAAGATCTCTTTTGCCAGCCTTTTCTGACTATTTAAGACCCTCCCCAAACTTGTGAACAGCACTCAGACATGGTCAACATGGGAAAGACAAAGGAGCATTCCAAGGCCATCAGAGACAAGATCGTGGAGGGTCACAAGGCTGGCAAGGGGTACAAAACCCTTTCCAAGGAGTTGGGCCTACCTGTCTCCACTGTTGGGAGCATCATCCGTAAGTGGAAGGCTTATGGAACTACTGTTAGCCTTCCACGGCCTGGACAGCCTTTGAAAGTGTCCTCCCGTGCCGAGGCCAGGCTTGTCCGAAGAGTCAGGGCTAACCCAAGGACAACAAGGAAGGAGCTCCGGGAAGATCTCATGGCAGTGGGGACATTGGTTTCAGTCAATACCATAAGTAACGTACTCCACCGCAATGGTCTCCGTTCCAGACGAGCCCGTAAGGTACCTTTACTTTCAAAGCGTCATGTCAAGGCTCGTCTACAGTTTGCTCATGATCACTTGGAGGACTCTGAGACAGACTGGTTCAAGGTTCTATGGTCTGATGAGACCAAGATCGAGATCTTTGGTGCCAACCACACACGTGACGTTTGGAGACTGGATGGCACTGCATACGACCCCAAGAATACCATCCCTACAGTCAAGCATGGTGGTGGCAGCATCATGCTGTGGTCCATCTGGTCCGCATCCATGGGAAGATGGATAGCACGGCCTACCTGGAGATTTTGGCCAAGAACCTCCGCTCCTCCATCAAGGATCTTAAGATGGGTCGTAATTTCATCTTCCAACAAGACAACGACCCAAAGCACACAGCCAAGAAAACCAAGGCCTGGTTCAAGAGGGAAAAAGTCAAGGTGTTGGAGTGGCCTAGTCAGTCTCCTGACCTTAACCCAATTGAAAACTTGTGGAAGGAGCTCAAGAATAAAGTCCACATGAGACACCCAAAGAACCTAGATAACTTGGAGAAGATCTGCATGGAGGAGTGGGCCAAGATAACTCCACAGACCTGTGCCGGCCTGATCAGGTCTTATAAAAGACGATTATTAGCTGTAATTGCAAACAAGGGTTATTCCACAAAATATTAAACACAGGGGTTGTATAATAATTGAACCACACTTTTATGTTTAAAATTTATTAAAATTAAACTGAGCAACATAACTTTTTGGTTTGTAAGATTTATGCTTCTGTTCATAAAACCTACTCTCGTTTGCAGTTTGAAGGCTCTAACTTATTTGCATCTTATCAAACCAGCTAAATCTGCAGGGGGTTGAATACTACTTGTAGGCACTGTATATATATATATATATAAACCTTATAAGTTTGGTATCACAGTAATCGTACTACTGACTCTGAATAATTTTGTCAGTTTGTTTTTACAACACAATACACACTGTAAAATGAAGGAACCCAAACCTGGCATTTTTTCTCATTTTTCAACACATTATATGATAAAATGAATGGTGTTGTTCAAAACTACAACACAAAGCGTCAGCACATTGTGATTTGCTGATCTGTAAGATGCGTTCTTTGTGCTGTGAAAATACACAGCTGTGATATCTCACCAAATATTCATAGTGGGAACTTAAAATTATGTTTTTCTGCCATGATTAAGGATGGTTTGGATGTATGAAACATGCTGACCTTTTATTTCTATCTTTGAGGAATTAAGGCTGCATGAACCAGTCACCAACCATTATCTGTATATGTACAAATATTAAGTGCTACTGAGTGCTGTAGGAAAAACTTAGAATAGTGAGGTGATTTGATAGTCCTGCCACAAATAATCTGTTTCTACTGCACACTTAAAATCTCTGATAGTGGGAATGAACCTGATTGCCTGCAGTAGTGCACTCCTGAGAGCTGGTGCAGCAGAGAAAATGTCTTGGACATGAGAGTGGGAGGTCCTGATTATGGAGGATGTTAATCTTAGCTCATTGGAGTGTAGATATGGTAGAGATGCAGGACTGTGCAGCAGTGTGGAGAGGTTTGTGGATGAGTGTAATGACTGGTACAGGGTGAAGGTACCAGTGTAACTGCTGGACAGAAATATGAGACTGACTGCTGCATTAAGGATAATGAGAAATACATTTAGTGAGAAGAAGAGCAAATAGTGAGTTACAAGTATTTGTGAATTCAAGACAAAAAGGAATCAGAGCAACAGTAACAGATTTTACTTTTTTTTAATTAATAATGGGATGAATAAAATCGTGAACATTATCAATAGACTAAATCAAAGTCAGGAAGATAGCCGAGGTCAGATACCAGGTGATCAGTAAATGACAACTCAGACGAGCAGTATGAATACCGCGGAGCCCGATGACAGAGGCGTTACTGAAACTTGTCCAGGTTGACCAGTCAGAAGGCCACAGGTAGATGGTGAAGGTCCTTCTATACAGCTCCAGCAGTGATGGTGGATCTGCTGGACTTCAGGGCGCTGGATGCTTAGGTGTCCCGTCTTTTAGATGGTTTTAGGGCAACAGTGACAGCATGCAAATGCGCGAGCAGCCCTGGATAATCCACGCCGGCAGGATGATAAGATCCGGCGGAAGATGGAACCTATGAGAAGAGAAATAAATATAATGTAAGTGATGGGACTCCATATTACATGATAATGCTGTGCAGTCACTGTGGCCGGATGGCTGAGGAATATTATCATACAGAGGTCAGGGGTCATTGTCAGCAATCATACATGTGACAATCCCATCACTGACAGATGACATCTATTCCACATGAATTATTCTCACTGACATCACACAACATGGAGTTGATTCTCACACTTACCTCGTCTCTTTTCCCCATTTTTTCCATTTTCTGAGTTTTGTTGCTCCATACTCAGATTTATTGCCGATTTTCTTTCTTCATGAGATGGAAATTCTGATGAAAAATGTAAAAAAAAAATCAGTAACAATATCTTCTTATAGGATCTGCTTTGTCATAATATGGATAACATAAGAGACCTATAGTATTGTATAAAACCATGTGGGAATATTTGAGCCTTGAAGTCAACATTCACATTGCTGGTGCTGTAGACATGTACATACCTGGCAATGGGGACGAGGGTGGCAAGATGGTAACAGCATCGTCTGTATTACATACAGGAACAGATACTTTCTGCCTGTTTGAAGAAGAAAAACATGTAAATCTCAAGTAAACTCCGTATAAAAGGGGTTGTCTCACTAGAAGAACACCGACTATAAGGCCTAGTAGGACATATGACTGTCATAGTGGGGAAGGTCTTCTGCTCAAGACTACCTTTTGTAGAGAGCTGAGAGGAAAACAACTACAAAGAATGGCCGGCATTTCATACTACATCTCTCCTACAGTGAGGGCAGCACTAAAAGTGCATGACCGGCCACAATTATGGGCTGTTATCTCCAACAATTCCGAAAGCTGAAAGCACAATGACCCATAACCATGGGGCGGTGGATGCTGCTTTTGATATTATGGTATTTATGTCCTATATTTGGTGTTGTGCACATATATCAGCCTGGAGCTCCCAGTAATGACCCCATAATCTACTCACATTTCTGAGATGTTTGTGTTGGATTCTGGTGTACACTCTGGAGGGGCCTTGGGATCCTCGTTGTTCACCATCCCGCTAGTGGTGGTAGAGTGCTAAATGTGGATAACAATAAGTTATTAAATATATATACTTTTTAATTTTATAGATCCTTTTTTGTACATATTTTGGATTTATCGATCACATACTTACTTTAGAAAGCCTCTCAGAAGATGATGATGCAAATATTCGGAAGATAAAGTTCTCATCGTCCTCACTTGTGCCCTCCTTATCCTCTGAGACCAGATGGTTGTTTTCATCAGAGTGATCTACAAGACATAGGTAAGGAAGGATTGTTAGAGGGTGTCAGTATAACACAGTCGCTATATCTCACTAGGTTAATAGATGATGCAACGTAATATACAGAATACATGAAAAAAAACTCCTGTACAAAATTAGGGAAATAGGGATACAGTACGAACCCATGGTCAACATAGCTGAGATCCATGAAACATGGATAACATAGTAGACCAGAAAAACCATGTGGAAATATTTGAGCCTTGAAGTCAACATTCACATTGTTGGTGCTGTAGACATGTACATACCTGGCAATGGGGACGAGGGTGGCAAGTGTTATGATCTGCTACAGGGATTAAGGAAAGACAGGAGATCTGTCCCTACAATAGAACTAAACTAGATCCCTACGATGTAACGGGGAACCTGATCCTGCGATCAGACCCGCTAAAGTCCGTGAGGTGTGAGGGAGGGATCCCTACAAGAACTAGGGACTGGGATAAGTTGGACACCTCCTAGCAGAAATAGTAGCAGTCAAAGACAAACACACAACAGAAAGCATAGAGGTCAGAAGACCTAGCAAAACTAACAGAGAACGGCAACAGAGCACCAAGCTAGCTCAAGAGTAGTAAATACAATGAAGTCCAGCAAGGCAAGGAGGGCGGAGCCGGATTAAATAGGCAAAAATGGTCACGTGACCAGCAAACTAAAAAAACCTAACAGGAGAGTTCTAACAGTACCCCCTCTTCTAAGAGGATCCTCCGGATCCCCTAGGCCCAGGCTTATCAGGGAACCTCCTGTGAAAGGCTCTGACAAGTCTGGAAGCAGAAACATCATCCGCCCTCACCCATGAGTTATCCTCAGGTCCGAAACCCTTCCAAGCGACGAGATACTGCAAACTCCCTCTATACCGTCTAGAATTTAGGATGCGGGAAATTTCATATTCCCCGTCCTCCACCACCGGAGGAACAGTGGCAGAGGCGTCACCATCCGACACATCAGCTTTTTTCAACAGAGAAACATGAAACACCGGGTTAATCTTCCAGGACGTAGGAACCTCCAACCTAACAACAGATTGGTTAACTATCTGAAGCACCTTAAAGGGACCTACGAACTTGGGACCCAATTTTTTAGAAGGAATCCTCAATCGCAGATTCTTAGAGGGCAACCAAACCATGTCACCAACAGCAAACAAAACCTCTTGTCGTTTCCTATCAAAGTACCTCTTAGATTTTTTGTTAGCCTCCTGAAGATTACCACGCACATCCGTCCAAACTCTCTCCAAATCACCGGAAAAACTCTCCTCCTCAGGCACAGCCGATACCAATTTGGAGAATGACCCAAAAGACGGATGTCTCCCAGAACAACAAAAAAAAGGCGAACACCCAGCAGAAGAGGATGTATGGTTGTTAAGAGCAAATTCAGCAAGTGGCAGAAACTCAGACCACCCCTCTTGATTGTCTGCCACAAAACAACGCAAGAACTGCTCAACATCCTGGTTCTTCCTTTCTGTCTGGCCATTAGACTCAGGATGATATCCGGATGAAAACGACAAATGAACTCCCAACCTGTCACAAAAGGCACGCCAAAAACGAGCCACGAACTGAGGTCCCCTATCAGAAACAATGTCAGTAGGAACACCATGTAGTCTGACAATTTCCTTGACAAAGGCCTTAGCGAGTGTCTTAGCGCAAGGCAGTTTGATGAAGGGAACCAAGTGACACATCTTGCTAAAAAGGTCCACGACCACCCAGATGACCGTGAAACCTTCAGAGGGGGGAAGGTCAGTAATAAAGTCCATAGCCAGATGTGTCCAAGGTGCACTAGGAACCTCCAGAGGGCAAAGCAACACCGCAGCAGGAGTATGTGAGGACTTGGATCTAGCACACACAGTACATTGACGCACCCACTTAATGACTTCCTTCTGCCATCCAGGCCACCAAAAACTGCGACCCACAAGTCTCTTGGTCTCAGAAATTCCTGGATGACCTGCCAACCGAGACTCATGACACTCAACAAACAAATCTCTCCTAAAGGTCCTAGGCACAAACAACCTCCCATGGGGAGTGTTAGATGGGGCATTCTCCTCAGCTTTAAGAATCTCTTCCTCCAAAACGGAGTCCAAAGCAGCAATCACAACACCTTCTTGTAAAATGCTCTCCTCCTCCTCCTCAGCACTGACCATGGGAGAAAAGCTGCGAGACAAAGCATCCGCTTTAACATTCTTGGTACCCGGGATGTAAGTAACGGAAAAATTAAACCGCAAGAAAAAAAGTGCCCACCTAGCCTGACGGGCATTCAAGCGCTTGGCAGCATCAAGATAGATCAGATTTTTATGATCAGTGAAAACCTGAATGGGAAATTCAGCACCTTCCAAGAGATGACGCCAGTGTTCAAATGCGAGTTTAATAGCCAGCAATTCCCGATTACCAATATCGTAATTCAGTTCAGTCTCAGAAAATTTTTTTGAAAAAAAGGCACAGGGATGTACTCCATCCTTGCTTTCCTGAGACAACACCGCACCAACCCCCACAGAAGAAGCATCAACCTCAACCAAAAACGGCTTAGTCACATCAGGCTGCATAAGGATGGGAGCAGAGCTGAACCTCTCCTTTAGAAACACAAAAGCTTCAATGGCCTCAGAAGTCCACTGAACCGCATTAGCACCTTTCCTAGTGAGATCGGTCAGCGGTTTGACAATAATAGAATTTTTTTTTATGAATTTTCTGTAATAATTGGCGAAACCCAAAAACCTCTGTATCAATTTCAAACCAATAGGCCTAGACCATTCCTGTACAGCTTGAACTTTAACCGGGTCCATCTCAAAACCTTCACTGGAGATAATGTAACCCAAAAAACTAATTCTCTGTACAGCGAACTCACATTTCTCCAGCTTAGCAAAAAGCGAATTGTCCATTAATAACTGTAAAACCTCACGTACGCTCCGCCAATGAGACTCCAGATCAGGCGAATAAATCAGAATGTCATCCAAATACACAACCACATTTTTGCCGATTAAAGGTCTAAGGATGTCATTAATAAGATTCTGAAAAAATGCTGGAGCATTGGTAAGACCAAAAGGCATAACCAGATTCTCAAAATGACCCACAGGAGTGTTAAAAGCAGTCTTCCATTCATCACCCTCCTTCATGCGCAACAAATTGTATGCCCCCCGGAGATCAATTTTAGAGAACCACTTGGCCCCCACTAACTGGTTAAATAAATCAGGAATCAATGGCAGTGGGTAAGGATTGCGTACAGTAATTTTATTAATCTCACGAAAGTCCAGACAAGGACGTAAACCGCCATCTTTTTTTTTAACAAAAAAAAATCCAACCGCCACAGGAGACTTGGAAGGCCTAATGTGACCGGCGGCCTAGCTTGTCTGTATGTATTCCTCCAAAGCCTTTCTCTCAGGAATAGTAAGATTAAATAAAAGACTTTTAGGAAGAGTCGCTCCAGGGACAAATTCAATGGTACAATCATAGTCTCTATGGGGAGGCAAAATTTGTGACTCCTCCTCAGAAAAAACTCTCCAAAAATCCTGAATAGGTACAGGCAATTCTCCTTTTTCCACCGCAGCAATACGTCCGTTACAACACTTGTCATAACATTTAGGGCTCCAGGACTTAATTTCATTGGTAGACCAATCCAGTACAGGATTATGCAATTTTAACTAGGGCAACCCCAATATTACTGGAGAAGGCAAATTATTCAATACTACCAAATCCAAATTCTCTTGATGAACACCATTAATAGTGAGGGGAAACTCACAGACCTTGTGAGTAACACTCTTCAAGGGAGAGCCATAAACAGAAACCACAGCAATAGGGGATGACAAAGGTTTAGGTTTTAATGTAAGTTTTTCCAAGAATCCCCCATCAATCACATTCAGAGTAGAACCACAATCCACAAATACCCGAAATTCAATTAATTCTTCCTGAGCAGCGGTAGTAGCAGATAGCAATACTCCCTTAGTATTTAAACAGGCTATACGTGCATAACTGACCATTTTTTTTTCTTTGATCATACGAAGCACATAGTTCTTAATAAAATGACCAGAATTTCCGCAATAGAAGCACAAACCTTCAGAAAGCCTGCGGTCTTTTTCCTGAGAGCGGGGTGTCATCGCCCCAATGTCCATCGGCTCTCCTTTGTCAGCACAGACCCTCTCAAGACTCGGAGCTGACATAGCAGAGGATTTTCTCTCATTAACCCTTGCACGCAGTCTCCTGTCCACCCATATAGCTAATTGCATAGCCTCCTGCAAGTTTCCAGGTGTGGGATAAGCAATCAGCAAATCTTGAACCATTTCACCTAGCCCTGCAGGAAACAAACTTTTCAAAGCTGAATCGTTCCACCCCACCTGGGCAGACCACCGACGGAAGTGAGAACAATACTTTTCCACATTACCTGATCCCTGCCTCAAACGTCTCAATTCAGACTCAGCAGATGAGACACGATCAGGATCATCGTACAACAAACCCAAAGCAGAAAAAAAACTATCCACTGATCTAAAGCACGGATCACTAGGTTGGAGAGAAAAAGCCCATCCCTGAAGATCCTTGCGCAAAAGTGACATTATGAACCCTATGCGCTGTGATTCATCACCAGAGGATCCGGGTCTTAAACGAAAATACAATAAACAAGCATTTTTAAAAGAAAAAAAATCTTGTTGTTCACCAAAAAATAGATCAGGCAGACGTACCTTTGGCTCTACCAAATGTGCTCCAGAACAGCTACTCACGTGTTGTTGGAGCTCGGCCACCTCCAGAGAGAGTCCCTGCAAGCGTTGAGCTAAATCTTGAACCGAGACCATGATGGAAACTGGAGGTCTTTCCTTAGAGAATTTTTTTTTATGGCTGGACTTACTGTTATGATCGGCTACAAGCACTAAGGAAAGACAGGAGATCTGTCCCTACAATAGAACTAAACTGGATCCCTACGATGTAACGGGGAACCTGATCCTGCGATCAGACCCGTTAAAGTCCTCGGCTAGTCTGTACGAAGACCTATAGATGCAAGGGAGGGATCCCTACAAGAACTAGGGACTGGGATAAAGTTGGACACCTCCTAGCAGAAATTGTAGCAGTCAAAGACAAACACACAACAAAGAACATAGAGGTCCGAAGTCCTAGCAAAACTAACAGAGAACGGTAACAGAGCACCAAGCTAGCTCAAGAGTAGTAAATACAATGAAGTCCAGCAAGGCCAGGAGGGTGGAGCCGGATTAAATAGGCAAAAATGGTCATGTGACCAGCAAACTAGAAAAAACCTAACAGGAGAGTTCTAACACCCATTGGGGGTGGTCCCGGGGCAACCTGGTGACAATCACTTTCAGGGGCAGCCCCCCCACCTTGATGGACATCTCCACAGCCGCGCTCATGGCTGTTGGGGGTGGGCTCCTTCTTTGGCGCCATTCTGGGACCTGACCCACGATGGGAGGCGGCTTCCTGTGGTCTTTTGGCGCGCACATTATGGCGCTCGTTCTTCTGGGGTGGGTGCCATCTTTAACACAGTGAAACAGTCTCTTTTCAGGTGTGCAATACCCGCTTGTGGTGGGTTGGTAACGATCCTGCTGACTACGCCAAAGCTGACTCGCCCCCTGGGCCGTGGGGCACTCGGAACCGGGCAATAGGGAGACGATGGGGGTAATAGTGGCAACCCGGTCCGTGGCTCAGGGTGGTCAGACCAGTGGTAGTCTGCTGTGTGCTGTAGGTAATGTCCGACTACGCCACCCGTGGATTGCGGCTATTATGAACCGCCGCTGCAAGGCAGACCGCTGAGGCTGATGGTGTATGCAGCTGAGGTAGTGTAACTCCCCACGGGAAGAGTGCAGCCCCAGGGCAGTGTAGTGAATGGTGGGGGTGATGGTGAAGAGAGTCCCAGTACCATTAGTGCTGGAGGAGCAAGGAGTACACAGACAACGTACTGCAGTCCAATGTCTTTTACTCACAGTTCATATGCTCCGGGTCACTTCAGCGCAAGCAGTGACCACCCAAGCCGTACGGTGTCCACCAGGTGAGGGACTTGGTCAACCCCCAGGCAGTTCAGGAGTATGGCTCAGGACCCCCTTCTATCCTTTCTCTGGCCTGCCCCACCAGTGACCAACTTTTGTCCAGCTGCCGTGGATCTGCGCGGGTAAACGTGGGCCCCGTTCCCCACTGTCCTATATGGTGCCTTCCTAGCAGGTTTGGTGAGGTGTCGCACCAATAAATGATCACGACCTCCGGTCTTTGGCTGAGGGTAGTTTCTCCTCCACCAACTTGGGATCCGGTACCCTTAATCTGCCTGACCCTTCACCCCATATTCTCATGGGCTCTTAGGGTCCCTTCTGTCTTCTTGTTCCTGAGCCCTTCTGTTTCTCTGTCTCTTCTTTCCTGTTCCTTCTTCTCCTCCTTCCTCGGCCTCTTCTCTAGGCCCATTTCTGAGCAGAGCTCCAACAGAGCCTCCACTCCCTGTCTTCTCCTCTCACTGACTGAATGACTCAACCCAGATCTAAGATGGTGCCCACCTTTTATACTTCCCTCTAAAACATGAGCCCAGGTGACCAGCAACCAATGAGCTCCTACCTACGCTCAGGAACCGTCCCCTCCTGCTCCTACATCACCGGGTTTTCCTCCCCACTCCAGCCAGGGACATGGTCTGTCGTGCCTGCATTAGTACTTAAATGGGAGCACCGTTGAACTGTCCCCCGGAAATGGGGTGTGTGTGCTGCATGCAGCTACCTGAGCCCTGGTCCATACTCCATCCTTACCCGGGAGAGGGATATCACACCTCTGGCAGAGGTGCAATACCTCTGTAGCGACCGAGCCCTCGGGGCGCTACATTTAAACCGCTCGGTGATGGCCCAGACCAGGGCCAGGAACTCTAACTTGAAGCTGCTATAGTTCTCTGGGTTCCTCTCGGTCGGGCAGAGCTTCCTGCTTGCATAGGCGATCACCTTCTCCTTGCCATTCTGCTTCTGACTCAGTACAGCTGCTAATCCTTCGCTGCTGACATCAGTGTACAGCAGGAATGGTTGGCTGTAGTCAGGGTAGGCTAGGATCTCTTCGCCGGTCAGGATCTCCTTCATCACATGAAAGGATTCAGCCTGCTCCTTACCCCACTGGAACGGGGGATTTCTGCCTCTGGGGGACTGTCCTACCAGGAGGTCTTGCAGAGGCCTTAGTATAGTCCTTCACAAACCTCCGGTAATACCCGACTAGTCCCAGGAACTGACGTACCTCCTTGAGGCTCTTCGGCTCTGGCCATTTCTGGATGGCAGTGACCTTCTCTGGGTCTGGTGCTACTCCCTCTGGATTAACGATGTGCCCCAGGTACTGTACCTTCCTCTTGAGCAGGTGGCACTTTGAGGGCTTCAGCTTCATCCCATACCGGGACAGCGACTCAAATACCTCTGCCAGGTGCTTCAAGTGGTCATCATAAGTTTTGGAGTACACTATCACATCGTTCAGGTATAGTAGTACAGTCTCGAAGCTGCGGTGTCCCAGGCAGTGTAACGCTCTCAGCCATCCCTAGGAAGATGGGGGTACTCAGAGCCGGGTCAGATGTTGGGGGTTGCAGCCGTGGCCTGGACCCGTTCCATGCCCGGGGCCGTCACATAAATGATTTAATGGGCTTTCAGGGTTGGTGTTAATCGAGTGGTTGTATTGACTACGCCACCTGTGGTGTCTGGTGATGGCCACCAGCACTGCGGCAGTCCTCCGAGGCGGGATGTAGTGGCAGCTGTGGATGGTGCTACTCCCCACAGGCGGAGCAGGGCCTCAGGGCAGAGACGCGGATGGAGGGAGTAGTAGTGAACTCTGGTGCAGTGCGGTGCGGCGCGAGAATAAAGGACCGGAGGCCATAGGGGTAGTCTTCCAGGTTTTTACTCACGGTAGAGCATGCAGCTGCAAGGCTTCTCCCTGCTCCTCATGGCGCTCTGCGGCCACCAGGACCGGGGGTCCGACAACCTCCGAGTAGTTCAGGTGCTTTAGACAGGACCCCGCACCAGAGTGTTCCTAGACTTCTTACTAAGTCCTCTCCTGTCCGGGTATACTACATGTGGTAAGGCCAGGTCCCCCTCTGGTCTATGCACAGAACAAGGGTACTGGTGGCGACTCCGCTCCGTCCGTTATCCGGTGGGATCCACTGAGCCTTCCGGGCTTTCCTGACTAGGACGTGAAGTGACAAAGTCAGGTATCAGGGGCCGGTACCCCTTTTGCAGCAGGAGTCCCTCTGACTAGGCCAGAGTAAAGAGTACAGGTGGCTTATGCCGCTCCGTCTGTATTCTCCAGGATCCTTTCGCCTGTGGAGCTTTACTCCTCCGCTCCCCTCCAGGCCTTCTTAAGTAGGGACCTTGACCAGGTAGAGACAGCCGTTAACTCTTGTCCGCTCCTCGACTCAAGGCCAGAGTACGAAGACCGTGTCCCCATCAACTGCAGGTTCACACAGAAAGCCACGTTCAGTGATGATCACAATCAAAAGACCTTGAACTTAAGATGGCTGGCTATTAAATATGAATTTAGTATGTGTAACCTCTAAGTGTGTCCTCCACCCTCACCCACTACTAGGTTCCCCCTTTTTTTGGTTCCCCCATCTCAACTTATCCCGGCTGGGGCAGCACCCTACTGCATATAAGCCCCCCCTACAGGTGGAGAGATGTAGTGATGAATGCAGAGGTGGGGTCCTGACTAGTGTTGAGCATTCCGATACTGTAATATCGGGTAAAGACCAATATTCGCGGTATCGGAGTTCCGATACTGAGTTCCGATACTTTTAGAATATCGGATACCGGAATCGGAAGTTCCCATAATGCCTGCGCTCTGCAGTGTCTCTGAAGGATGACAAGCTGGATGGCAGCGCTCAGCTGCGATCCAGCCTGTCATCAGAATGCCATCCCAGCATGAGAGAATTCTCCTGATTGTTTAAAAGTCTGCGGGCGGTAAAAAGCCGCCGGCTTTTAAACAATCACACAGCCCCATACTGCTTCCCCCCAGCATCCCATCCCGATCCTCCGCTCCCCCCACCACCTCCCATCCCGATCGTAAGTTAGGACCGGGCGGGGAGCGCAGCACCAAGGAGTGGGGAGCGAAGGACCCGGGCGGGGAAGCCGGCAGTGAAAAGACTTCACCGCGGGCTTTCCCGTTCTGTGCTGCGCTCTCCCGCTGGTTATTTCAAATGAACAGCTGAGGTATCAGGTGATGCTGATCAGCTGTTCATTTGAAGTAGCCACGGTGCCCTCAGAGGGTTCATGTGAGTTCATGCTTGACTGCATGAACTCACATCAACTTTCCCACGGCCGCACAGGTCAGCTACACCTCCCAGACCATCCCATCAATCCAGGAAGACGAGAATCCCATACCATTCAAGTCTTCCTGGATCATGGCTGAGCACCTGGGGTGGTACAAGAGGATGGACCTGAATGTCCTGGTCATGATTGGTGTGTGCACGGTGTCTGCGGGTGTCTGTGGGTGTTTGCATGTGTCTGCGCGGTGTCTGTGGGTGTTTGCGGGTGTCTGCGCGGTGTCTGTGGGTGTTTGCGGGTGTCTGCCGGTGTTTGCGCGATGTCTGCGGGTGTCTGCGTGCAGGCAGACATAGGCCGATGTGACACTACTACTCCCATCGGCCTATGTCTGTCCCCCGTCCACTCGTGCCAGCAGGATCAGCTCGATGGGAGCAGTAGTTCGCATCAGCCTAATCCTGCTATTTAAACTGCCCCATATGTTATTTTTGCCCCTATACATCTTTTATACTTTTAGGCCCCGATATTTTTTTTTTTGTTGTTTTTGGTCCCCAATAAATTTTAAATACATTTCATTGGTTGCCAGTGGTTACCTAAAATAAATTACAGGTAAATATTTTTTTTTAGTAAACTAAACGAAATTCCCACGGTACAGCAGGGCCGTAAAGGAGGTCACCGGAGCTGCGCTGACTGAATGCACTCTGGTAACCTCAGTCAGGGGCTCACGCTGCCGGGAGCGGACGTGTTCCCGGCAGTATGAGCTTACAGCAGCCATGACAGCTGTCACATCTCCAGATGTGACAGCTGCGCATGGGAGATCAGCGCAGGAACGTGGACAGGTAACTACTAAAAAAAATAAACTAAGAATTAAATAAAATGGTGTGTTTTATTTCAAATAAATTATTTTTTTCTGGGTGTAGTGTGTTTTTTCTTTTTAACACTTTGTAGGTTAGTAATGGGGGTGTCTTATAGAGGCCCATCATTACTAACCTGGGCTTCATGGCAGCTGGCGCTGACAAGAACCCCACCACTATTACCCCTTGCCACCGCACCAGGGCAGCGTGGAAGAGCGAGGCTAAGCGCCAGATATGGCGCACAAATAGGATGTGCCAAATCTGGGGCGGCTGAGGGCTGCTGTTTCTAGCCTGGGAGGGGGCCAATATTCATGGCACTCTTCCTGGACTATTAATATCAGCCCCCAGCTGTCTACCTAGCCTTTGCTAGCTATTAAAATAAGGGGACGCCAAGTCATTTTTTTGGGGGTCCCCCATTTTAATAGCTAGTAAAGGCTAGGTATTCAGCTGGGGGCTGATATTAGTAGCCTGGGAAGCTCCGTGGGTATTACCCCCTTCCCAGGCTTCAAACATCTGCCCTAGGTGTCTGCTTAACCTTCGCTAGAGGAGGAACCACACGCCAATTTTTTTTTTAATAAATCCTTTATTTTAACACTAAATGACACTTGAGGGGTTAATAAAGATGCAGTCCCTAAATTATTATTAATTTTTTAATTAATTTTTCCCAAAAATTTTGACGTGGGCTTCGCCATATTTTTGTATGCCAGCCAGGTACAGCATCCAGGAATGGGCTTCCCCCAACCCCCAGCTGCCTATTTGTACCTGGCCGGACACAACAATATAGGGAAGCCCTTTTTTTAAATTATTTCATGAATTTCATGAAATAATTAAAAAAAAGAAATACGTGGGGCTTCGCCCTATTTTTGTGTCCAGCCAGGTACAACTAAGCAGCTGGGGGCTGGAATCCACAGCACAGGGTGGCCCAAGCTTTGTGGGCTCCCCCCTGCTGCGAACTGCAGTCCGCAGCCACCCCAAAAAATGTCGCGTTCATGGAAGCGCCATCTTCTGGCGCTGTATCCAGCTCATCCAGTGCCCTGGTGCGGTGGCTCACTGGGTAATAAAGGGGTTAGGGCCAGCTTTGTATTATCCGCTGGCCCTAAGCCCGAAATTCATGGGGTCACGCCAATATTAGGCTATGTGCCCACAATGCAGAAATGAAGCAGAAATTTTCCTGACCATTTCCGCATCTCCTTGCCAGAAAAACGCATGCGGATTCTATGTGCATTTTTGACGCGTTTTTGAAGAGTTTTTGAAGACAAATAAAGATAGTGAAGAAAAAAAAGGCCAATTTGATGTCATTTCCTAGTCCAACCCCTAATCAATGTATAAAAAAAAAAAAAAAAAAAAAAAAAAAGGGCGGGCTCACGCGTATTTTTAAGGAAATGAGGGAAGGTTGAGGGCTGATTTAATAGTCTGGGAAGTAGCCAAGGATCATGGCCCCTTCCCTTGCTATTAATATCAGTCCGCAGCAGTTAGCTTAGGCTTTACAGCCCATTCTACAGGTGGGACCCCCCCCCAAAAAAAAAAAAAATAGGGCCCCCCTATAAATTGGAGCCAGCAAAGGCTAGGCGGACAGCTGCGACCTGATATTAATAGCCTAGAAAGGGGCCATGTTTATAGGCCCCCTCCCAGGCTATAATATCGGCCCTCAGCCGCCCCAGATTTGGCACATCCTATTTGTGCGCCAAATCTGGCGCTTAGCCTCGCTCTTCCACACTGCCCTGGTGCGGTGGCAGGGGGTAATAGTGGTGGGGTTCATGTCAGCGCCTGCTGCCATGAAGCCCAGGTTAGTAATGATGGGCGTCTATAGGACACCCCCATTACTAACCTACAAAGTGTTAAAAAGAAAAAACACACACTACACCCAGAAAAAAATAATTTATTTGAAATAAAACACACCATTTTATTTAATTCTTAGTTTATTTTTTTTTAGTAGTTACCTGTCCACGTTCCTGCGCTGATCTCCCATGCACAGCTGTCACATCTGGAGATGTGACAGCTGTCATGGCTGCTGTAAGCTCATACTGCCGGGAACACGTCCGCTCCCGGCAGCGTGAGCCCCTGACTGAGGTCACCAGAGTGCATTCAGTCAGCGCAGCTCCGGTGACCTCCTTTACGGCCCTGCTGTACCGTGGGAATTTCTCACGGTACAGCAGGGCCGTAAAGGAGCTAACCGGAGCAGCGCTGCCTGAACTCCGGGGAACCCACTTATGCAATGACGGGGCTGCTTTACGGCCCCGTCATTCTAGAGTCGGCAGCGGTTTAGAGCGGTCACATTTTATGTGGCTGCTCTAAACTGGAGATCTTCGTGGGACACTTGTGGACTAGTACGGAGGGGTAAGGATAAGGTTGTGGTTTATTATTTTATATTTTATTGCAGGAGATCAATGGCTTCGGGGAATTAGGTGTCTAGGTGAGTATAGGTGTATTTTTTTATTTTTTACTTTATTTTAGGTGGCGATCGGCGGGGACAGGTAATGTATAAACTAATTTATTTTAGGTAACCACTGGCAACCAATGAAATGTATTTAAAATTTATTGGGGACCAAAAACAAAAAAAAATATATGGGGGCCTAAAAGAATAAAAGATGTATAGGGGCAAAAATAACATATGGGGCAGTTTAAATAGCAGGATCAGGCTGATGGGAACTACTGCTCCCATCGAGCTGATCCTGCTGGCACGAGTGGACGGGGGACAGACATAGGCCGATGGGAGTAGTAGTGTCACATCGGCCTATGTCTGCCTGCACGCAGACACCCGCAGACATCGCGCAAACACCCACAGACACCCGAAAACACCCACAGACTCCGCGCAGACACCCGCAGACACACGCAAACACCCACAGACACCGCGCACACACTAATCATCTCCATCCTCTTGTACCATCCCAGGTGCTCAGCCATGATCCAGGAAGACGGGAAAGGTATGGGATTCTCGTCTTCCTGGATTGATGGGATGGTCTGGGAGGTGTGGCTGACCTGTGCGGCCGTGGGAAAGTTCATGTCAGTTCATGCAGTCAAGCATGAACTCACATGAACCCTCTGAGGGCACCGCGGCTACTTCAAATGAACAGCTGATCAGCATCAGCTGATACCTCAGCTGCTTATTTGAAATAACCGGCGGGAGAGCGCAGCACAGAACGGGAAAGCCCGCGGTGAAGTCTTTTCACTGCCGGCTTCCCTGCCCAGGTCCTAAGCTCACCATTCCCTGGTGCTGCGCTCCCTGCCCGGTCCTAACTTACGATCGGGATGTGAGGTAGCGGGGGGTGTGGAGGATCGAGATGGGAGGCTGCGGGGAAGCAGTATGGGGCAGTGTGATTGTTTAAAAGCCGGCGGCTTTTTACCGCCCGCCGGCTTTTTGCCACCCGCCGGCTTTTAAACAATCAGGAGAATTCTCTCACGCTGGGATTTCATTCCGATATTAGTGTCCCATTGACTTGCATTGGTTTCCGGTATCGGAATCGGCGATATCCGATATTTTTTGGGTATCGGTCCGATCCAATCAGATCCGATATTTCCCGATATCGGAATGTATCGCTCAACACTAGTCCTGACAGCTGCACCATCCTTACCTCGAAAGAGAGATACCACACCTCATTAAAGAGATGCAGCACCCCTGTTGCGGCCAAACCCTCAGGGGCGCCACAGCAGCACTCCATCAATCTCTGGAACATTCCGGGGGCATTGCAGAGTCCAAACGGCATACTATTGAACTTGCAGAGTCCCATCGGGGTGATGAAGGCCATCTTCTCCCGATCCTCCTTAGCAACAGCTACTTTCCTTCAAGGCAGCCAGGGATTCCTCTATACGTGGTAAAGGGTATGCATCTTTATGTGTAATGCGATTTACTTGTCTGTAATCTACTCACATTCTCATGCTTCTGTCCTTTTTCCAGAACTAGGTGAGTGTGGCGCCCCTGAGGGTTCGACCGCCACAGGAATGCTGCACTTCTTTAATGGAGTGTGGTGTTCCTCCTCTGAGGTAAGGCCGGTGTGATGGTAGTTACCTAGCCCCTTGCATCCAACACCACATCTCCACCAGAGGGAGCTAGTATGCACTAGGTGCTGCTCCTCTGGTTACAGGGAGCCTGGGGAACACAAAGTGGTAGGAACCAGTTAGTGGGTGTGGGTGGAGGAACAGTTAGTCAGTTACACTTCTAATTTCATATTTAATAGAATGCCATCTTTGATCTTGGTCTCTTGCTGGTACTTTTGGTTCTGTGTGGACCTGTCCTTCTAAGTGATCGTACTGTGCTGTCAAAATACTGTGTGTAAAGTGACTTCCCTCCGGGAGCGCAGATCCTGTGTGGGTCTGCACCGGCATGGGACACAGCCCTCGTACCCCGATCTATGGGACGAGAGGTAGGTTGCAGACGAGGAATGTCTCAACCCGGCCAAGGACCAGGATCAAGAAGGCCCGGGAGCTTTAGAGTGTGGCTCCCTAGCAAATGGGACCCGGGGAGGATGCAGACGGAGCCGAGTACGCCACCTGTCCTCGCCTACCTGATCTATTCAGAGGGATTCCGGCTGCAAGAGGGGTACCGGCCCCTGACACCCGACCTCGTACTCGATGTCCAGGACGGGAAAGCCCGGTTAGGCCCTGAGGATCCCGCCGGGCTTGGGATGGAGAGGAATTGCCACCCCAGCCATATACCTGAGAGGAGCTCAGAGGGAGACCTGGCCTATCTACACACGCACAGACGGGAAAGGGGAAAGTCTGTAGTGCAGGAACACTCTGGTGTAGGGACGCTACCGAACACTGGACTTCCTTGGAGGTAGTCGGACCCCCGTCCCTGGTGGCCGCAGGACTCCGCGAGGAGCAGGGAGAAGCCTTGCACTGCTTAAGAGAACTGTGAGTAAAGCCTCGGAAATTCATCCCTATGGCCTCCGGACTGTTCATTACGCGCCATAACACGCGACGCGGTGCCCGCACTCCCCGCGCTACTACTACTAACCCCTTCATCCTGCCTTGCCTGCCCTGAGGCCGCGCTCTGCCTGTAGGGAGCAGCGTGAACTCTAGCCGCCATGACACCGGGCCTCAGCGGACTGCTAGCGGCGCTGGTGGCGCATCACCAGACACCACAGGTGGCGTAGTCGACAATTACCACTCAACCCGGAAAGACCTTACATCCTTTTTAATGTGACAGCCCTGGGCACGGAACTGATCCAGGCCACGACTGCATCCCCCTCAACATCTGACCCGGCTCCGAGTACCCCCATCTTCCCAGGGCAGGGCTGAGAGCGTCACATGAGCTGCCCAGGGACTACAACTATCCCTTACTACCACTGCCTTCTTCATGTCGTGCAACATCTCCTTCGCCTTCTGGTAGTGTGCTGGTGGTATAGGCCTGTAGCGTTCTTTGATGGGTGGTTGGTCACCTGTGGGGATATGGTGTTGAACCCCCTTAATCCTTCCAAAGTCAAGTGGGTACTTACTTAATACCTGCGCGTATTCCTGAACCACCCGGTGTACACCCTGCTTCTGATGGGCAGGAGTGGTTTCTGTCCTAACATGGAGCTGTTGACACCAATCCTCCACTTGGGTTGCCGGGTCATTATCCTAAACTTCGTCTGTTGAGGTTAAGGACTCCACCGTGTGTATGGAGTTGTTATTTACTGTGTACAGTTTGGCAACAGTGGCGTAGCTTGGTAATCTAACCTCGCCCTCCCCATAGTTTAAGAGGCGTACGGGTACCCTCCCATTGCGTACATCCAATACCCCTCTGGCAGTCAAGAGTGTAGGCCTATGATCCGAGCTAAGGGGCTCTACTACCGCCTGGTAGCTCCGTCCTTTGAGACCTATTGCCGCTCTACACCAAATCAGCATTTCACTCATCGGGGGAATCACAATGGGTACTGGTCTGTACGGGTCATTACCTATTTCACCGCCTGTTAGCTTTACCTGTTGCTGGTACATAAGGGCTCGGATCTCTTTCTGCAGCGCCCTTCTCTGCCCTGGTCTGGCACTGTCAGCTATCTGTTGGAGCAAGAACAACACTTCTCCCAAACAGTTACTAACAATATTAGTGCCAAGTACCATATACAAGTCTGTATCATCAGGATTAGTCTCTACTACAATTAGTCCCTGGTCCTTCAGTTCCACTCTTCCCACCTTTACTGACACATCCATAACCCCGACTAGGTTAAGGGGGAGGCCGTTTGAGGCATAGACGGAAAGATTTGAATCTGGTGGGTGAAGTTCGTCTATGGACCAGAACCTTTTGTAGAGGACATCAGGCATGATGGTTACCTGAGATCCTGTGTCTAGCAGAGTGGGTGTCGCGATGCCGTCCAGCACAATGGACAGGAAAGGTCTTCCTCCCACGAACCTGCGGTACCAGTTTGATGGGCCTGTTGGGTCTACTCCTGGGTGTCGGACCTCGGCCCCAGGGTTTTCTCGTTTAAAGGACAGCTCTGGACTGTGTGACCTGTCTTGTGGCAGCGGTGGCAGAAAGGGTCCCTCGGTGGGCGGCGTTGGTCGCTGATCCTCCCAGGGGGTGGCATTGTTCTCTTCCTCCTTCTCATCCAGGGGACATCCTCAGGGGTGTCGGCTAGCAGGATCCTTCCTTCTGCCTCGGGCTCCGTCTGTTATGTTCTGCTACCAGAGCTAAGGAAAGAGAGGAGATCTGTCCCTACGATAGAACTCAGCTTAATCCCTACGATGTAACAGGGAACCTGATCCTGCGATCAGACCTACTAAAGTCCTAAGCTAGTCTGTACGGAGACCTATAGATGTGAGGAAGGAATCCCTACAAGTACTAAGGACTGGGAGGAATATGGGACACCTCCTAACAGAAATAGTAGCAGACAGACGAACAAACAAAATATATAGAACATAGAGGTCAGTAGACCAAGCAAACTAACAGAGCAAGACACAGAGCACAGGCTAGCTAGAAAGTAGATATACAATGAAGTCCAGCAAAGCCAGAAGGGCGGAGCAGGATTAAATAGGCCAACAAGGTCATGTGACCAGCAAAGGAAAAAAAACTAAGAGCAAGGTTCTAACAGTACCCCCCCTTCTAAGAGGATCCTCCGGATCCCCTAGGACCAGGCTTATCAGGAAATCTCCTGTGAAACGCTCTGATAAGTCTGGACGCGGAAACATCATCCGACCTCACCCAAGAGTTATCCTCGGGACCGAAACCTTTCCAGGCCACAAGATACTGCAAACTACCTCTATACCGTCTAGAGTTAAGGATGCGAGAAATTTCATATTCCCCGTCCTCCACCACCGGAGGAACAGAGGCAGAGGCGTCACAATCCGATACAACAGCTTTTTTCAACAGAGAGACATGAAATACCGGATTAATTCTCCAGGAGGTAGGAACCTCCAACCTAACAGCAGATTGGTTGACAACCTGAAGCACCTTAAAGGGCCCTACAAACTTGGGACCCAATTTCTTTGAAGGAATCCTCAACCGCAGATTCCTAGAGGACAACCAAACCATGTCACCAACAGCGAACAAAACCTCCTGTCGTTTCCTATCAAAGTAGTCTTTAGATTTTCTGTTGGCCTCCTGAAGATTACCACGCACATCCGTCCAAACTCTCTCCAAATCACCGGAAAAATTCTCCTCCTCAGGCACGGCAGATCCCAACTTGGAGAACGACCCAAACGACGGATGTCTCCCAGAACAAGAAAAAAAAGGCGAACAACCAGCAGAAGAAGATGTATGATTGTTCAGAGCAAATTCAGCAAGTGGCAGAAACTCAGACCACCCCTCTTGATTGTCTGCCACAAAACAACGCAAGAACTGCTCAACATCCTGGTTTTTCCTTTCTGTCTGGCCATTAGATTCAGGATGATATCCGGACGAGAACGACAAATGAACTCCCAACCTATCACAAAAGGCACGCCAAAAACGAGCCACGAACTGAGGACCCCTATCAGAAACAATGTCAGTAGGAACGCCATGAAGTCTGACAATTTCCTTGACAAAGGCCTTAGCGAGAGTTTTAGCGCAGGGCAGTTTGACGAAAGGAACCAAGTGACACATCTTGCTAAAACGGTCCACGACCACCCAGATGACAGTAAAACCCTCAGAGGGGGGAAGGTCAGTTATAAAGTCCATAGCCAAATGTGTCCAAGGAGCACTGGGAACCTCCAAAGGACAAAGCAACCCCGCAGCAGGAGTATGTGAGGACTTAGATCTAGCACATATAGTACATTGACGCACCCACTTAATGACTTCCTTCTGCCATCCAGGCCACCAAAAACTGCGACCCACCAGTCTCTTGGTCTCAGAGATTCCGGGATGACCTGCCAACCGAGATTCGTGACACTCAACAAACAAATCTCTCCTAAAGGTCCCAGGCACAAACAACCTCCCATGAGGAGTGTTAGAAGGGGCATTCTCCTGTGCTTTAAGAATCTCATTTTCCAAAACGGAGTCCAAAGCAGCTATCACAACACCTTCTTGTAAAATGTTCTCCTCTTTCTCAGCACCGACTATGGGAGAAAAACTGCGAGACAAGGCATCCGCCTTAATATTCTTAGTACCAGGGATGTAAGTAACGGAGAAATTAAACCGCGAGAAAAACAGTGCCCACCTAGCCTGACGGGCATTCAGGCGCTTGGCAGCATCAAGATATATCAGATTTTTATGATCCGTAAGAACCTGAACGGGAAATTCCGCACCTTCCAAGAAGTGGCGCCAGTGTTCAAATGCGAGTTTAATAGCCAATAATTCCCGATTACCAATATCGTAATTCAGTTCAGTCTCCGAAAAAATTTTTGAAAAAAAGGCACAGGGATGTAATCCATCCCCGTTATCCTGAGACAATACTGCGCCAACCCCCACAGAGGAAGCATCAACCTCAACCAAAAACGGCCTAGTAACATCAGGCTGCATAAGGATGGGAGCAGAGGTGAACCTCTCCTTGAGATACACAAAAGCTTCAATGGCCTCAGAAGACCACTGAACCGCATCAGCACCTTTCCTGGTGAGATCAGTCAGAGGTTTGACAATACTAGAAAATTTTTTTATGAATTTTCTATAGTAATTGGCGAAACCCAAAAACCTCTGTATCGATTTCAAACCAATAGGCCTAGGCCATTCCTGCACAGCCTGAACCTTAACCGGATCCATCTCAAAACCTTTGCTGGAGATAATGTAGCCCAAAAAACTAATTCTCTGTACAGCGAACTCACATTTCTCCAGCTTAGCAAAAAGCGAATTGTCCATTAATAACTGTAATACCTCACGCACGCTCCGCCAATGAGACTCCAGATCCGGCGAATAAATCAAAATGTCATCCAAATACACAACCACATTTTTACCGATCAAAGGTCTAAGGATGTCATTAATCAGATTCTGAAAAAATGCAGGAGCATTAGTAAGACCAAAAGGCATAACCAGATTCTCAAAATGACCCACAGGAGTGTTAAAAGCAGTCTTCCATTCGTCACCCTCCTTCATGCGCAACAGATTGTATGCCCCCTTAAGGTCAATTTTAGAGAACCACTTGGCCCCCATTAACTGGTTAAACAGATCAGGAATCAATGGCAGTGGGTAAGGATTGCGTACGGTAATTTTGTTAATCTCACGAAAATCCAGACAAGGACGTAAACCGCCGTCCTTTTTTTTTACAAAAAAAAAATCCAACCGCCACAGGAGACTTAGAGGGCCTAATGTGACCGGCGGCCAAACTTGTCTGTATGTATTCCTCCAAAGCCTTCCTCTCAGGAATAGTAAGGTTAAATAAACGACTTTTAGGAAGAGTCGCTCCAGGGACAAATTCAATAGAACAATCATAGTCTCTATGGGGAGGCAAAACCTGCGATTCCTTCTCAGAAAAAACTCTCCAAAAATCCTGAATAGGAACAGGCAATTCTCCCCTATCCAAAGCTGCAATACGCCCATTACAACACTTGTCATAACATTTATGGCTCCAGGATTTAATTTCACTGGTAGACCAATCCAGTACAGGATTGTGAAATTTTAACCAGGGCAATCCCAATATTACTGGAGAAGGCAAGTTATTCAACACTACCAAATCCAATTTCTCATGGTGAACACCATTAATAGTGAGAGGAAATTCACAGACCTTGAGAGTAATATTCTTCAAAGGGGAACCATCCACAGAAACCACAGCAATGGGGGATGATAAAGGTTCAGGTTTTAAATTGAGTCTTTCCACGAATCCCCCATCAATAACATTCAGAGTAGACCCACAATCGACAAACACCCGAAATTCCATTAATTTTTCCTGAGCAATCGTGGAAGCAGCTAAAAATACACCCTTGGAATTTAAACAGGCAATACGGGCATGACTGACCATTTTTTTTTCTTTCTTCATACGAAGCTCACAGCCTTTAATCAAATGACCAGATTTTCCGCAATAGAAACACAAGCCTTCAAAAAATCGACGGTCTTTTTCTTGAGAGCGAGGTGCCACCGATCCAATCTCCATCGGTTCACCACTGTTAGTACACACATTCTCATAACCAGAAACTGACATAGCAGAGGATTTGCTCTCATTAACCCTTGCACGCAGTCTTCTATCCACCCGTATAGCTAATTGCATAGCCTGTTGCAAATCTTCAGGTGTAGGATAAGCAATTAGCAGGTCTTTAACCCTTTCACTGAGCCCAGCAAGAAATAGACTTTTCAGAGCAGAATCGTTCCACCCTGTTTGAGTAGACCAACGACGGAAATGAGTACAATATTTTTCCACATTACCTGATCCTTGTTTTAAACGTCTCAACTCAGTCTCAGCTGATGCGACACGGTCAGGATCATCATATAAAAGTCCCAAAGCAGAAAAAAAACTATCCACTGATCTGAAGCATGTATCACTAGGTTGCAAAGAAAAGGCCCACTCCTGAGGCTCTTTGCGCAAAAGTGACATTATGAACCATACGCGCTGGGATTCATCCCCAGAGGACTTAGGTCTCAAACGAAAATACAATAAGCAAGCATTTTTGAATGAAAAAAATTCTCGGTGTTCACCAAAAAATAAATCCGGCAAACATACCTTAGGCTCCAAGAAATGTGCTCCAGGACAGTTACTCACGTGCTGACGGAGCTCGGCCACCTCCAGAGAGAGTCCCTGCAGGCGATGAACCAAATCCTGAACCGACACCATGATGGAACAGAAAAATCTTTCCTTAGAGAATTTGCTGGCTGGACTTACTGTTATGTTCTGCTACCAGAGCTAAGGAAAGAGAGGAGATCTGTCCCTACGATAGAACTCAGCTTAATCCCTACGATGTAACAGGGAACCTGATCCTGCGATCAGACCTGCTAAAGTCCTAAGCTAGTCTGTACGGAGACCTATAGATGTGAGGAAGGAATCCCTACAAGTACTAAGGACTGGGAGGAATATGGGACACCTCCTAACAGAAATAGTAGCAGACAGACGAACAAACAAAATATATAGAACATAGAGGTCAGTAGACCAAGCAAACTAACAGAGCAAGACACAGAGCACAGGCTAGCTAGAAAGTAGATATACAATGAAGTCCAGCAAAGCCAGAAGGGCGGAGCAGGATTAAATAGGCCAACAAGGTCATGTGACCAGCAAAGGAAAAAAAACTAAGAGCAAGGTTCTAACACCGTCCTCAGCTGCAGGGCACTCAGTACAGTGGTCAGGGTTTTGCTCAACTGACGCACTTCAGAGCGCAGGCTGTCCAGCTCACTAGGGGACGTTGCTTGCACCTTGGCTTCAGCAGCCACCGGGGAAAAGGTGGACGCTGCCGGCACTGGGGTGGCCCCACCCTGGTAACATTGGATAGCAGTTGTTTCCAGGGGCTGCATTCCTTTTATAGCCATGTCCTTAAGGGTGTCAAAGGTGGCATCTGGATGATCCCGGGACCACCAACGCACAGTCCTGCTCTCCTCTTGGGACCTCAGTTCCCGGATAAACTGTTCCTTCAGCATTTTATTTGCATTATCGATGCTGGTTGAACCAACCTGTTTCAGAGCCCGCAGGGCTCCTTGTAAATGCCAGGCATAGTCCCGAACACTGTCCTCCGATTGCTGAGAACAGTTGTAGAACCTCATCCGGAGGTCTGTCTCAGTACGATTCTCAAAGACAGTCTGTAACTTTTTAAAGATTGCAGACACTGACTGCTGGTCTGCGGCCGACCAGGTTTCTACTTCTCGCTCCGCAGCACCAGTCAATTGTCCCAATACAACAGCGGCTCTTTGCTTGCCTGTCATAGAGTACATGTCCAGTATACCGCATATTTTCCTTTTGAGTCCAGACAGGGTATCTGGTTTGCCGCTGTACTGGGGGAGCCACTTCGCTCCAGGGATGTACGGTAGGGCCATGGGTATGACAGGGGTTACAGGCCCTGCTGGTGGAGCGGCTGCTTCGGCCTGCTCGGCGCCGAGCGCGGGTTGAACATCAGGGCGGTTAACCGGTACTCCGGCGTTGTGCTGTTCTTTGGACATTCTGGCGCCCCCTAGCAAACCGTGGCCTACCTTCTTTTCTTTTCTTCCGGTAGGCCGCAGCTCCGTAGGTAACGGTATTCTTCAGGACCTTGTGTCGCTTGCGTCCTACATCAGAGCTCTCACCGAGGCTCCTTCCAGGACCTGGCACTTCCTGGTTTGACGTTGAGGTGTGGGGCGTGTCCTGGGCTTAGCGCGCTTCAGCAGGTACGCCTCTCAGTTTCCCGCGGTTACGCCCTTCTTCCCGCTCAGCGGCACAACAATGGCTGCAATCTTCGCCACAGTTAAATACACAGTTTTTATTAAAGGCGCACAGTACCCGGTGGCAACGGGCACAACACTCCGTCGTTGCAGCGGGCACGGAATCCTGTTCGTGACGCCAGGAAGAGATGACGCGCCCAGGGGATGAGGATGACTACTCGGCGCCCGGGCCTTGCTGTTAGTTTTGGGGGATGTCGCGGTGGCTGGCTCCCGGGCCCATACTCTGGGGTCACTCTTAAAAGGAAAAGGGGGGAAGTAAGTGGGATAGGGGAAATGTTTGTGACGCCACCTGTGGTGTCTGGTGAGGATCACTAGCGCTGCTACAGTCCTCTGAGGCCAGTGATCAGGCAGCTTAGTTGGTGCGGCTCCCCACATGTGGAGCGGGGCCTCAGGGCAGCATAGGAGAAGGGATGCAGGACAGAAGGGACCCAGGCGGGTCAGGAGAAGAATAGGCACACTCACAACAGTTCACTTCAGTACCTTTACTGGTGGTGTTTCAGGCATGATCCAGGGCACTGTAGGGTGAAGGGTGCATTTCAGGACTCTCCCCAGTGAGCGGGTGTGGGGCCTCCTGTTTCTTGCCTTTTACAGATAAGTTTATGACCTGCCTGGAGCTAGGCCTAACTTGGCCTTCTGTTGGAGATCACACTCCCTGGTCTCTTGGGCCTCTGTGATTCCTGACCCTGGGATAACGGTCAGCTTCTGGTGTTCCTGGGACATGTAGTTCGCAAGGGGTTCTGGTTGTTTCTGCTGGTCCTAGAGATCCTTGCAGACACGGACCCGGTGTCCGGTAAATGGTCTTGGGGTGAGCTGGCTGAGCTCCTCTGCCCCCTATGTAGCTCGATTGCTCCACTTGCCTTCGGCCGCGCTCGGGGCCCTCACTAGGCTTCACACTGGCAGTAGGCCTCGCTACTCTTCACCGCTCTTATGGCGTCGGCACACCTTAGGCTCACTAACCTGAGCTCAATGAGTCCTGGCTGGACTGACTTCCTCACAGACTGCACTCTCTGTGGACTCCAGACTTAGACTTCAGACCAGAACGACTAACTGCCTAGCTCCACCTTCCCTATTTATATCCCTAACGGGCTCCCTCTGGTGGTCTGAGGTGGAAGGTGGAGGTGTGTGAATACTATGAGGGCCTCTTGTGGAGGAATCCGTCCATGCACCCCACTGGGATCTGTGGCACCAATGCACAGCAGGGCGCCACACATTCATGAGTGTCCTCCACAAAGGAAGCCTCTATCCCCTAAAGCCCATGAACAATAAAAGACCGTCTACAATTTGCCAGGGTCCATGCTTATAACTATGAGGACTACCGGGACACTATACTCTGTATGCGCATCTTATGTGTATGTCCGTATTTTATGTTTGTGTGCACTATGTATATGCATACGTTAAAATGTGTATAAAGTATTAGCATGTGCAAATTTTATATGTGTGCCTAATATAAATGTTATGCACACGCCGGGCTGACTGGCGTGTGCGTGATTTAGTGATTCCACTGTGCCATGAACCGGAGAGTGCCTGGAGGGGCGTAACTAAGTATTAACCCGATCCGACCAAGGTCGAACGACGGCTAACGACGCCGTGCACCAGGGAGGAACCGAGCAGAGGGACCAGGTGCTACTCCAGGCCAGACCCCGGACACAGCTGTTGACCCACACTGGGGAATACAGGAACAGGCAGGTTAGGCTGGCACACAGACAGGTGGGTATTGGCAGGCATGGCTGGCATGCAGACAGGTGGGCACTGGCAGGCACGGCTGAAGTGCAGACAGGAGGATACTGGCAGGCACGGCTGGTATGCAGACAGGAGGGTACTGACAAGTGCGGCTGGTGTGCAGACGGGGAGGTACTAGCAGGTTGGAGCACAGGCTGGATAGGGTCCAGTACAGACTGGGATTCAGGAACAGAACCGCAGATGCGGTAGACAAGCAGAGCAGAGAGGAACCACCGCAGCGGTGGGCAAGGCGGAGCAGAGAGGTACCGCCAGAGCGGTGAGCAAGCAGAGTAGGGAGAAACCGCCGGAGCGGTGAGCAAGGCAGAGCAGGCAGGAACCGCTGGAGCGGTGAGCAAGGCGGAGCAGAGAGGTACCGCCGGAGCGGTGAGCAAGCAGAGTAGGGAGAAACCGCCGGAGTGGTGAGCAAGGCAGAGCAGGCAGGAACCGCCAGAGCGGTGAGCAAGGCAGAGCAGGCAGGAACCGCTGGAGCGGTGAGCAAGGGAGAGCAGGCAGGAACCGCCGGAGCGGTGAGCAAGGTAGAGCAGGCAGGAACCGCCGGAGTGGTGAGCAAGGCAGAGCAGGCAGGAACCGCCGGAGCGGTGAGCAAAGCAGAGCAGGCAGGAACCGCCGGAGCGATGAGCAAGGCAGAGCAGAGGGGACAGGGGTCAGTTCACATGGATACACACAAGATACTTGCAATGAGGTAGCGAGTGGACTCCAAACTCACAAACGGAAGTACAGTGACAACGAGTAGGAGTTAGGTGCAGGCTCAGACTCTGCAGAAAAAGGGAAGGTACAGACATAGAGAAAAACAGGTAACAGACTAGGAGAGTGTTTAAACAGAAACTGAGTGTTCAGACAGGATCTGACACTGCAGCGAGATACAGGAGCAAGTCTGGGTATGCGGCCCCCAGAATGGCAGACAACAGGCTATAAGACACAGATAACAGGTCTGGGTATGCGGCCCCCAGAAGGCGGGACGAAAAGGCTAGGTGTGTGTTCAGACTGGCCTGGAAATACAGCCTCCAGGAAGGCGGACAGACAACAGGCTAGGAGATAGTTCAGACAGGCCTGGGAATACAGCCCCCAGGTTGGCGGACAGGCAAGAACAGAACAGGACCTGGCACATTCAGAGTCAAGGAGCACACTGAATGATAGAGTTGCTCAGGCACCAGCTTCCAGGTGGAGCTGATTTAAATATCCAGTGACAGACAGCAATAGGCTGAGGACGCATTAGGGGTGTGCCCACAGCAGCTACAAGAAACAGGAAGTAACCGGACCACCACCCTAAGCAGTCAGAACAGAGACAAACAGACAGCATGAATAGAAGCCAGGCTAGCAGACTGAACTGAAGATCAAGTTTGCGATCTTGCATAGTGAGAGATGGTGCACCATGCAAGCCCGCCACCAGGTATGTTACAATAAATATACTTGGAAATGTATATATGATGCTCACAGCCCTACCCTGGGAGGATGAGGGGTTACTCGGAGCCGGGTCAGATGTTTGGTGGGGTTGTAGCCGTGGCCTGGACCCGTTCCGTGCCCAGGGGCGTCACATTAAAAAAAAAGGTGTATGGGCTATCAAGGTTGAGTGGTTGCTATCGACTACGCCACCTGTGGTACCTGGTGAAGGCCACCAGCGCTGCTGCAGTCCTCTGAGGCGGGATGTTGTGGCAGCCGAGGTTGATACTACTCCCCACAGGCGGAACAGGGCCTCAGGGCAGAGACGAGGATTTAGGGAGTCGTAGTGAAGAAGGTCTGGCGCGATGCGGTGCGGTGCAGAAATAAAGAGTCCAGAAGCCATAGGGGTCGACTTACAGAGTTTTTACTCACAGTAGAGCATGCAGCTGCAAGGCTTCTCCCTGCTCCTCACGGAGTTCTGCGGTCACCAGGAACGGGATTCCGACAACCTCCGAGTAATTCAAGTGCTTAATCAGGACCCCGCACCAGAGTGTTCCTAGACTTCAGACTGAGCCCTCTCCTGTCTGTGTGTGTAGAAAACCCGGTCTCCCTCTGGACTACGCTCAGAACAAGGGTACGGGTGGCGACTCCGCTCCTTCCATTACCCGGTGGGATCCTCTGTGCCTGCCGGGCTTCCCTGACTAGGACGTAGAGAAGCAAAGTCAGGTGTCGGGGGCCGGTACCCCTCTTGCAGCCGGAATCCCTCTGACTAGGCCAGAATAGCGAGGACAGGTGGCGTACACTGCTCCATCTGTATCCCCCTGGGATCCTTTTGCGATGGAGCTACACTCCTAAGCTCCAGGCCTTCTTGGGCAGGGACCTTGACCGGGTTGAGACAGCGGTTAACTCAAACCCGCTCCTCGACTCAAGGCCAGAGTACGAGGACCGTGTTTCCATCAACTGCAGGTTCACACAGAAAGCCACATTCAGTGATGAAGATCACAGTCAAAGGACCTTAAGCCCAAGATGGCTGTTTATTAAATATGAATTATTAAGTGTAACCTAAATGTGTGTCCTCCACCCTCACCCTCTACATGGTTCCCCCTATCTTTTGGTTCCCCAGTCTCTCATTATCCCGGCAGGGTCAGCACACTGGTGCCTATTAGCCCCCCCCCCCCCCCGGTGGGAGAAGTGTGATGTTGGATGTAGAGGTGGGGTCCTGACGATTGCACCATTCTTACCTCGAAGCAGAGATACCACACCCCATTAAAGAGGTGCAGGATCCCTGTGGCGGTCGAACCCCAAGGGGCGCCACATATATGTAGGTGGTGCCTGATGGAGGGTGGGGGGCCCAGATCAGAAGTCCTGATTAAGGGCCCTTCACTGTCATTGTCTACCCCTTATATAAACAGTAAAATCCTCTTTAATAACTGGACTTCCATTGGGGTGGACTTCTCATAGATGGCCAGTATGCATACTATATTGTGAATCTGGGCATCTCTCACAGAAAATCTGATCTGGATATGAGGGTGGTCTTCTATAAGAGGTGATGTTTTGGAGAGATTTAGGGAAAAGTCCCAATGCTTATCCATCGATCTGGTAATTTGAGTAAAATATTTGTGTTGATAACTGATCATAAACTCACAAAATATGTAAGATTTGGCATAACCTGGCTCATTTTTCAAAAAGTTATGGCATAAAGTTCTTGAAACGTTGCAAAGTTTTGTGACTTTTCTCATTTTCACATAAGTTTAACCCCTTTAAAGCCCAAGACGTACTAATACTAGAGATGAGCGAGCATGCTCGCTACTGCTCGGTGCTCGCCCGAGCATCTCACTGCTCGAGATGCTCTGCACTGGCCGAATATTTCCAGGTTGCTCGGGCGGGAACTCGGGTCCCCTCCCTGCATGTTTGGCGCTCTTTAGAGAGCCAATGAACATGCAGGGATTGCCTGCCATGCACTGTAATGCCGTAGCCATGTTGGTTGTGGGCATTACAGTGATTGGCTGGCCGCACAGCGTCATTGTGGGGCCCTCCCTGAGAAATGGGGTTACTCGGAGCCGGGTCGGTGTAAGGGGTAGCGGGGGAGGCAGTCGTGGCCTGGACCCGGTCCGTGCCCAGGGCGGTCACATAAAAGATTTTTAATGGGCTTTCAAGTAAGAGTGGTATTCTCGGACTACGCCACCTACGGTTTCCGGTGATGAGCACCAGCGCTGCTTGAGTCCACTGAGGCCGGTGTTACAGGCAGCTAAGATGGGACGGCTCCCCGCAGGCAGAGCAGGCCTCAGGGCAGTGTGAGGAGGAATGGTGGGTGCAGTGCCGCGCCGGAAATAACAGGCTGAAGCGGGGTGTGAAGTCATCCAGGGTATTTACTCACATTCAGATGAATTTTAGCCGCAAAGCTTTCCTCTACTCCTTGCGGCGTACTGCGGCTGCGGGAAGGGGGTTCAGCACTTTCCAGGTAGATCAGGAGCACCTGTCGAGACCCCTCTGGCGTGTGTTCCTCTCCTTGGTGAGTTTTCCCCACTAAGTCTTCTCCTGACTGTATGTGTGGTTAGAACAAGGAGTAAGGCCAGGTCCCACTGGATAAACGCAGGTAGAGAGATACAGGTGGCGTAAGCCGCTCCGTCCGTATCCCTCCTGGGATCCACTAAGCCTCAGGGCTTTTCTGACTGAGACGTGAAGTAACAAAGTCAGATATCGGGGGCCGGTCACCCCTCTTGCAGCAGGAGTCCCTCTGACTAGGCCAGAGTAAGAAATACAGGTGGCGTATGCCGCTCCGTCCGTATCCCCCTGGGATCCTTTTGCCTGTGGAGCCTTTCTCCTCTGCTCCCCTCCTGGCCTTCTTAGGTAGGGACCTTGACCGGGTAGAGACAGTGGTTAACTCTGATCCGCTCCTCGTCTCAAGGCCAGAGAATGAGGACCGTGTATCTTCAGTCAGCTGCAGACTCTAGCAGAGGACCACAATCAGAGATGAAGATCACAATCAAAGACCATGAACCTAAGATGGCCGTAGATTAAATATGAATTAGTAAGTGTACCCTAAAAGTGTGTCCTCCACCCTCACCCACTACATGGTTCCCCCTATCTTTGGTTCCCCCCCATCTCCTCTCTCCCGGACCGGGGCAACACCCTGGCGCATATAAGCCTCATGCAGGACAGGAGTAGTGTAGTGTTGAGTGGTGAAGGGGGGTCCTGAGAAATGCTCCATCCTTACCTGGAAGAGGAGATACCACACCTCAAACTGAGGTGCAGTACCCCTGTGGCGACTGAACCCTCAGGGGCGCCACATCATCAGGTCTATATCAGACCTGGCGCCTCCATGCTCGTCACAGTCACTCCGTATCAGACAGTGTAGGGAGAGCTGCTGCGTCAGGGAGAGATTTGCTTGTGTATTAGGTAGTGTAGGGAGAAAAAACGTACATTAAACATATCCATCTTAACAAACAGTCCTTCTGAGGATTAATCCATCTGCAGAGATATCAGGCAGGAAGGGTGTATAGGCAGGCAGTGTATATAGCTGACTGCAGTGCATATAGCACAAGAGGCTCCATTCCAATTCTGCCTTCTGCTGCTGTTAGATATTTCTATACAAAGGCCCAAGTCTCAGGGGCCAGGAATACTTTTCTTTGGATCTTAATCCTCATTATTTTTTCTGCACCATTTGCTTGTTGGCACTGCAGAATACAGCCAGGTCCTTTCCATATTAGAGCGCTAGAAATCCAGCTTTTTAAAACTGTGTTTTCTCCATCAAACGGATCACATATACAGTATGTTCATGAAAAAATACACATTACAAATGTAACAGCGGGGGGAGGTGAATTGGTCTGGAATGGGAATGGTTTATCTAAGACCCTGGCAGTGCATTGAATTTGTAGGACACTATTTACTTTCACATTATGGTTTGCCATTGAGTTGCTCAGGCATTATTCATTTTCACACCTCCCTGGGCCACAGGTGTTGTTCAATCTCACACCTAGCTCAACCAATGTTTACTTTGTAGGCATCACTAATTTAATTAAACTGTAATAATCCAAGCAGCTATCTCAGGTGACCAAGACAAGATGGTTTAAACTTGGGAAAATCACAGGAATAAATGTGTGTCACATACTTGCATTTTTCACTAAAAACACAGCAAAATGTTCACACTAGGCTTTTTTCAGCATTTTTTTCCACCACCCTTTTTTTTAATGGGTGAAAAACGCTTAAAAAAGTGACATACTCTATTGCAAAAAGCCATGGAAAGCACAAAATACTGAGGACAAATAAGCAAGCTGTGTGCATGAGATTTCGGAAATCTCATAGACTTTGTTGGTACTGTAAAACGCAGCTGAAAATTTGCATAAAAAAACCCGCTAAAAAAAACGTCTAGTATGAATATGGCCTTATATAACGGTTGGCCAATGAGTTAGGCTATGTGCCCACGATGCAGAAATGCTGCGGATTTTTCCTGAGCATTTCTGCATCTCCCTGGCAGAAAAAATGCATGTGGATTTTACATGCGGATTTTTCATGCGGATTTTACATGCGGATTTTACATGCATTTTTTCTAACAGAAACGTTTGTGAAGTGTTTTGAACATGTGATTTCGCATGCGGGTTGTCAAGCGCTTTGCCAAGTGATTTTAGCATCACTTGGAAAAGTGCTTGACAACTTGGTCACACTATATAAATCCATGCAACCGGCAAGGATTTACATAGTGTGACCAAGTTACGATGCTGCAAATGCAGCATCAATAGTAAACAAAAGAATAATAATGGTGAAAAATAAAAAAAAAACATTATACTCATCTTCCGATGGTCCTCGGTCTCCTTCTCCTGTGCGTCCGGTGTCTTCGGCGGATCACGGTGCTGTAAAAGGACTAGAGATGAGTGTTGTTCTACTCGAACTGTTCGCCAATCTCAAATTCGAGCTGTTTTGGGCGGTGTTCGAGCCGGTCGGCGAACACGAACAATTTGAGAAAAATTCGGCTGTTCGAGGTTATGTTCGATAACTGTTCGTGCACCAAAATCATAACTGGATTTTTTCTCAGTAATGATGAAAATTAATGTTAATACGCAGTTTGAGTGTACAGCGGGGCGGGGGGAGGGGCAGGGGATGGATCTCTGCAGGAACAATGAAGATCTCCATTTTTTTTTCTCTTTCCCGCATTTGCAGTGGGGAGGTGCAATCTGTCAGCCTATCAGCAGCGCACACACGGAGCGAAGTGCTTTTTTTCACACAAGCAAGGGCATGTGTCATTGGCAGTGTATGCCACATGTCCTTGCCCTATAAGACCAAGCCATTTTCCCCGTCGCCACCATTTTCTCACTGCTGCAGCTGCGTGTTAGACGGCACCGCTGTTGCTGTGTGCGCTATACCTTGTTAATTTCAAGCCAATTTTCGCACAAATATACAGATAGCTTGGGAGTAGGGAATAGTTGTGATTGCAGTCCTTTTAAGGACTAGGTTACAGCATTTCCTACGACTTTTATCAGGCAGGTCTGTGCTCTTAAATAGATAGATTGTGGGAGTAAAGACTAATTGTAATTGGAGTCCTTTTCAGGACTAGGTTACATCAGTTCCTATCAGTTTTTGCCAGGCAGGTCTGTGCCAGTGCTGTGCAAGTTTTTTTCACAGCATTTGGCTGAATCTAGCAAAGCTAATCCTTTTTGGCCTATTGCAGAGTGTGTTAGTCAGTGGAGTAGCCTATCTGTGTTGCAAGATATACCACCTGTGTATAGAATACCAATTTTTTTACTGCACCTAGTGAAGTAAAATCTTTTGGGCATAGCATCATTCTATTAGTCCATCTATACTGACCTCCATCAGGTTGCAAACTGAATATAATTTTTTTCTGCATCTAGCTCTGAAAAAATATTTGGGCTTCTAGCAGTGTGTGGGACTTGGTCTATTAGTCCATCTATACTGACCTCCATCAGGTTGCAAATTAAAAATAATTTTTTTCTTCATTTAGCTCTGAAAAAATTTTTGTGCTTCTAGCAGTGTGTGGGACTTGTTCTATTAGTCCTTCTATACTGACCTCCAGCAGGTTGCAAATTGAATATAATTTTTTTCTGCATCTAGCTCTGAAAAAATGTTTGGGCTTCTAGCTGTGTGTGGGACTTGGTCTATTAGTCCATCTATACTGACCTCCATCAGGTTGCAAATTAAAAATAATTTTTTTCTGCATCTAGCTCTGAAAAAATATTTGGGCTTCTAGCAGTGTGTGGGACTTGGTCTATTAGTCCATCTATACTGACCTCCATCAGGTTGCAAATTAAAAATAATTTTTTTCTTCATTTATCTCTGAAAAAATATTTGGGCTTCTAGCAGCGTGTGGGACTTGTTCTATTAGTCCATCTATACTGACCTCCATCAGGTTGCAAATTAAAAATAATTTTTTTCTGCATCTAGCTCTGAAAAAATATTTGGGCTTCTAGCAGTGTGTGGGACTTGGTCTATTAGTCCATCTATACTGACCTCCATCAGGTTGCAAATTAAAAATAATTTTTTTCTTCATTTATCTCTGAAAAAATATTTGGGCTTCTAGCAGCGTGTGGGACTTGTTCTATTAGTCCATCTATACTGACCTCCATCAGGTTGCAAATTAAAAATAATTTTTTTCTGCATCTAGCTCTGAAAAAATATTTGGGCTTCTAGCAGTGTGTGGGACTTGGTCTATTAGTCCATCTATACTGACCTCCATCAGGTTGCAAATTAAAAATAATTTTTTTCTTCATTTATCTCTGAAAAAATATTTGGGCTTCTAGCAGCGTGTGGGACTTGTTCTATTAGTCCATCTATACTGACCTCCATCAGGTTGCAAATTAAAAATAATTTTTTTCTGCATCTAGCTCTGAAAAAATATTTGGGCTTCTAGCAGTGTGTGGGACTTGGTCTATTAGTCCATCTATACTGACCTCCATCAGGTTGCAAATTAAAAATAATTTTTTTCTGCATCTAGCTCTGAAAAAATATTTGGGCTTCTAGCAGTGTGTGGGACTTGGTCTATTAGTCCATCTATACTGACCTCCATCAGGTTGCAAATTAAAAATAATTTTTTTCTTCATTTAGCTCTGAAAAAATATTTGGGCTTCTAGCAGTGTGTGGGACTTGTTCTATTAGTCCTTCTATACTGACCTCCAGCAGGTTGCAAATTGAATATAATTTTTTTCTGCATCTAGCTCTGAAAAAATATTTGGGCTTCTAGCGGTGTGTGGGACTTGGTCTATTAGTCCATCTATACTGACCTCCATCAGGTTGCAAATTAAAAATAATTTTTTTCTGCATCTAACCCAGCCAATAGTTTTGGCCTAATACCACAGTTTGGCCACTCAGCTCTGCTCGGTTACCATCCATTGTTTTTTTGTGCAAACAACTCCAGAGTTGTGAATTAGTTAACCACCAAAATGAGTGGAAAAAGGCTTGCTGCTGGTGGAAAGGGGAATAGGCATGTTGGGAAGGGGAAAAAAGGTTGTGTCCGTGGGGTAGGTGCAGAAGAAAGACCATCTTCCAGCCAAACTAAAATGTCTACTTCTTTTAGCGGACAATGTGATAAGATCCCTTTCTTACGGCCACGCCAATCGCTACAAATTCCAGATGAGGCACAAAAACAGCAGGTGCTTCAACGGATATCAAGTGCTCCTTTAAGTGGGCTCTCCTCCACATCAACTTCAACATCACAAATACTCCAGTCCTCAAAGGTGTCACCCAAATCGCACTTGCTTCCTCACAGCTCCCAAATCTCCAGCTGCCCGTCTGAGTATGAGGTAGAACAGATGGTTGAGTCTGCAGAGCTGTTTACTCATACTATAGCCTGGGAATCAGAGGTCGACTCCAGCGCTTCTGTGAATCCAGACGAGGAAATGATCTGCACTGATGCCCAGAATCTTTATGAGTCGGATCCAGGACCAGACGCAGAAGGTTCTGACCATAATGTAGACCCTCATTCCCAAACTGTAACTCCTGTTGGTGGAGACAATGAGGAAGACGATGATAAGACTCAAATACCTGATTGGAGCGACAACTTTAGTTTTTTGTCAGGGCAGGAACAGGTTGGCTCTGAGGACGACGGGTGTGATAACGCACAGGGTGATGATGATGAGGTCGGAGATCCCACTTACTGTCAACCCACAGTCAGCCAAGAGATGAGGTCAGCAGAGGAGGTGGAGGAAGATGCTAGTGACGACGAGGTCAGGTTGCGCCTTCCTGGACAGAGACGTAGTACTGGAAGCACGTCAACAACTGCATCCTCAAACACAACTCTGCCTCTCACCACAAGTCGTGGTGGCTCTTCAGGTCGCATGGGTGCTAAGCCTTGCATAGCCTGGGCATTTTTTCAGATCGATAAAGATGACCCAACTCGTGTTATCTGTAACATTTGTCAGCAAAAGCTAAGTAGAGGCCAAAAAATACATAGTTTGAGTACTTCATGCATGAACCGGCACATGGACATGAAGCATAAGTTGCAGTGGGAAGCTCAGTGTGCTACAATGCGGTCTAGCCGGCCGGGCCAACCACCGTCTGCCATATCTTGTGCATCCGCGGCCTCTTCATCCTCTGTGACTGGGGGGACAGCAGTCACACCTGTTTTGGGACGCAGACCTGCCACCTCTTTACCCGCAACAGCCAGCGTGATTGGCAGGTCATCATTTTCTTTGGAGGTGGTAACACCAGCTGGTCTTGAGCGCTGTCCGACATCGATAGCACCACCTTTGGATCAAGGCAACCTAACATGTCCGCCTGCATCTTCCTCACAGACCGGCAGTTTGCCGGGGACACCCTTATCAACCCCGTCTAAGCACAATAGCCAGCCCTCGGTCCCTCAGATGTGGACAAGTAAAAGACCATTTCCTCCTAGCCATGAGAAAGCTAAGAGGTTGAATTTCACCATCTGCAAGCTCTTGGCTACAGAAATGCTGCCTTTCCGCCTGGTGGACACAGAGGATTTTCGAGACCTTATGTCCGTCGCAGTGCCCCAGTACCAGATGCCCAGTCGGCACTACTTCTCAAAGAAAGGTGTGCCTGCGCTCCACCAGCATGTCGCACACAACATCACCGCTTCTTTGAGAAACTCTGTGTGTGACAGGGTGCATTTCACCACAGACACTTGGACGAGTAGGCATGGACAGGGGCGTTACATGTCGCTGACTGGGCACTGGGTAACTATGGTGACAGCAGGACAAGGGGCTGCTGTCCAAGTCTTGCCGTCCCCACGAGTTGTGCGTCAATCCTCTTTATGTCATTTTTCCTCCACTGCTTCTGCCTCCTCAACCTCCTCTCGGTCTTCCACCTGCACCCAAAGCCTGTCTGGTCATGCCACAAGCTTTCTAACTGCGCAGAAGGGATCCTGCACACCTCCTTACTATGCTGGCAGTAGGGCTCAACGTCATCAGGCGGTTTTTACATTGAAATGTCTGGGAAATGTGAGTCACACAGCTGAGGAGTTGTGGTCAGCTCTGGAGAACCAATTTCATGAATGGTTGTCTCCACTGGACCTGAAACCAGGGAAGGCCGTGTGCGACAATGCTGCAAACCTGGGTGCGGCCCTTCGCCGGGGCAATGTCACACACGTGCCTTGTATGGCTCACGTGTTGAACCTGGTTGTCCAGCAATTTTTAGCCCACTATCCCAGACTAGATGGCCTTCTGCAGAGGGCACGGTCGCTGTGTGCTCACTTCCGCCGTTCGCATCCCACAGCTCAGCGACTTACATCTCTACAGAAGTCGTTGGGCCTGCCACTTCACCGGCTAAAATGCGATGTGCCTACCCGGTGGAATTCAACTCTGCACATGTTGCAGCGACTGTGGCAGCACCGACAAGCCCTGGTGCAATACGTTCTGACGTATAGCCTGGGCCAACGAGATTCAGAGGTGGGGCAAATCACGCTGGAGGAGTGGTCTCAGATCAGGGACCTATGCACCCTTCTGCACAGTTTTGAAATGGCGACGAAGATGTTTAGTGCTGACGATGCCATTATCAGCATGACTATTCCGGTGATTTACATGCTGGAGCACATGTTAAACAGAATTCGGAGTCAGGTGGTGGCACAAGAGGAGGTGGAGGAAGTAGAGGAGGAGGAGTTGTATGCGGAAGGGCTAACATCTGCAAGGTCCAGACGGTCGGCAGCACCAAGGCGGCAGGCATGTGAGGGTGGGGGAGATGATTTTACCAGGGCGCATGGTAGCAGCCAAACTAGTGAGGAAGGTGCAGGAGCCCAGGAAGAAGTGGAGGACGAACTGATGGAAGACTCATCAGATGAGGGAGACCTTGATCACATTTCTGTTGTGCGAGGTTGGGGGGAGAGGACAGAGGAAGGAAGCATGATTGCTACCTCGCCACCAACACAACAGGGACTTGGTGCTCCTGGATGCGCAACACACATGAGTGCCTTCTTGCTGCACTACCTGCAACATGACCCTCGAATTGTGAGAATTAGAAATAATCCTGACTACTGGGTTGCCACACTGTTAGATCCCCGGTACAAAAGTAAATTTGCAGAAATTATTCCTGCCATAGAAAGGGATGCACGCATGCAGGAGTATCAGCAGAGACTGTTGCAGAATCTTACATGTGCTTTTCCACAAAATACCAGTGGTGCACGTAGTGAATCTCACAGTTCCAACTTGCCAACCGTGGGACCGTCAAGTGTTCAGCACTCAAACCGTAACAGAACCACAGTATCTGCTGGTAACATCAATTTTGCGGAATCATTTCACCACTTTTTTAGCCCATCCTTTGCAAGGCCACAGGAGACAAGAAGTCTGACACATAGTCAACGCCTAGAGACGATGGTACAGGAGTATCTCCAAGTAAACATTGAAGCCATGACTGTGTCACTGGACCCTTGCTCTTTTTGGGCTTCCAATCTGGATAAATGGCCAGAGCTAGCCACTTACGCCTTGGAGATCTTGTCATGCCCCGCAGCCAGCGTTCTGTCTGAACGTGTGTTCAGCGCTGCTGGTGGTGTGCTGACAGATAAGCGCACGCGGCTCTCCACTGATAATGTAGACAGACTCACGTTCATAAAGATGAACAAATCATGGATCCGAAACGACTTTTCTACCCCTGTGTCATCCTGGGGAGAGTAAAAGCTTGATGATTGGTTAAAATCACCCTACCAACCGTTTCAAGCTTTCAAATTACTAATCATGTTTATCTGTATCTTGACTGGAAAATAATTTGGGCTTTGTAGCAGTGTGCAGCACTGATCCTATTAGGCCATCTATAATAAGCTCCACCAGATTTAAAATTAAAAATAATTTTTAGCTGCATCTAGCCCGGAAAATAATTTTGGGGCTCCGAGATGCGCAAGACACATAAGTGCCTTCTTGCTGCACTACCTGCAGCATGACCCTCATATTGTCAGAATTCGAAGTAATCATGACTACTGGGTTGCCACACTCTTAGATCCCCCAAACTTTTCGATCAACCTTTTCATTTTAATAAAGACCAAAAAAATGGTCATTTTTGAAATTATAAGCATTAGCAGGTTGTTAGAAACTGAAATCAAACAGTTTTCAACTCAAAACTTTATTCTAGGTGATGTTACATTTTCACATAGGACCCCTTGTTCGAAAGGAGCTTCTGAACTCTCTCGTCCATTGAATTTGTCAGGTTTTGGATGGTTTCTGCTTCAATTGTTTTGCATGAGGACAGAATACCCTCCCAGAGCTGTTGCTTAGATGTGAACTGCCTCCCGCCATCATAGACACTCCTTTTAATGATGCTCCAAAGGTTCTGAATGGGGTAGAGGTCAGGGGAGCATGGGGGTCACACCATAAGTTTGTCCCCTTTTATGCCCATATCAGCCAGAGATGCAGATGTTTTATGTGCAGCATGAGATGGTGCATTATCATGCAGAAAAATGATCTTGCTGTGAAATACACGGTTCTTCTTCTTGAACCATGGCAGGAAGTGCTGTTTGAGAAAATCCTCATACATTATGGAGTTCATCTTTAGCGCCTTCAGGGATCCTAAAGGGGCCGACAATCTCTCTCCCCATGATTCCAGCCCAAAACATTACTCCACCTCCTCCTTGTTGGCGCTGTAGCCGTGTTTGCGTGGGGTGTCCATCAACCAGCCATCCTCCACTCCATTCATCTGGACCATCGAGCGCTGCACGGCACTCATCCGTGAACAAAACAGTTTTGAAATCAGTCTTCATGTAATGTTTGGCCCACTGGAGCCGTTTCTGCTTGTGTGAAGTGGATAGAGGAGGTCGACAGGATGGCATATGCACAGCTGCAAACCTCTGAAGGACCCTGCATCTTGTTGTTCGGGAGACGTTGGAGGCACAAGCAGCTTCAAAAACTTGTCTGCTGCTATGACAAGGCTTTTTTGCCGCTGCTGTTTCAACCTGACGTAATTGCCTGTAGGAAAGAGTCCTCAATTTGCCCTTATCAGCACGCACACGTGTGTACTGTGAATCAGCTACATACTTCTTGATTGCCAAGACACTTCATCCTGATCATCGCACAATGTTGATTGTAGTCATGCCTTGACCTAAACACTCCACAATTTGTTGCTTCTCAGCAGCCGACACATCCTTTTTCTTTCCCATTTTGGCAGAAAATGTAGGCTGCTTAATAATGTGAGACAACCTTCTTAAGTAGTCTTGCCTTTCATTGGACACACCTGCCAAACTAATTAGCACAGGTGTCTGCAATTGCTTACAGTGATATAAAGAGCCCTGACACACATCACCATCAATGAGTTTAACTGACAAACAAACAAATTCTTCCCTTATCACTCCTAAACACTTTTTGCATAATAATTTATAACGCGGTGTACATGTGCTTTTCCACAAAACACCAGTGGTTCACGTAGTGAATCTTACAGTTCTACCTTGCCAACCGTGGTCTGTATGGAATTGTTCAATAAAGGGCCCAAAATTAAGATAACATAGATGGGAGAGGTCTCTATGAATAGGAATTCCTAAGTATTTGATACCCTGTGAGGGCCAGGCAAAGGGAAAGTTGGACTGGATGGAATCCTATATGGATTTAGGGAGGGAGACATCGAGGGCCTCAGACTTCGCTGCATTGATTTTAAAATTTTACCATGTAACAAAGTGATCTATTTCAGCCATAACAGCAGGGATGGATATATGTGATTGAGTGATATATACTAGGACATCATCAGCAAATAGAGAGCACTTGTACTCGGTGCCTCCCACCTCAATCCACCTAATATTGGGGTTATGGCGAATTGATGAGAGCAGGTGCTCCGTCACTAGGATGTATAAGAGAGGGGACAGAGGACATCCCTGCCTTGTCCCATTGGTGATTGTGAAAGGTGATGAAAATGTTCTGACGCACCCCCTGGGCCTTGGGACACCCGGAGCTGGACCCTTTTTGGTGGATGCTGGTGGTTGTAGTCTTCGTGGCGGCGATCCGGTTCCGTGGCTCAGGGCGGTCAAACCAGTGGCGGAACTATTTATGTGGTTTTGATGTTTAAATGTCCGACTACGCCACCCGTGGATTGCGGTCAGAGTGAACCGCCGCTACAGGGCAGACCGCTAAGGCTGGTGTTGTGGGTGCAGCAGAGCGTAGCATAACTCCCCACGGGAGGAGTATAGCCTCAGGGCAGTGTATGCGGAGGATGGGGGTGATGGTGCAGGGCAGCAGCAGTAACGACACGGAGTCAGTGATGCAGTTCAGGGCCTTTACTCACAGTTCTTATTATCCAGACCACGTCTGCAGGTAACGGCTGCCCACGTCGTACTGTGCTCACCAGGTGAGGGGCTCAGACAACTCCCAGATAACTTTGGAGCGCTTCACAGGACCCCCTTTGTGTGTCCTTTGTCTGGCCTTTCTTACCAACACTTCTGTCCGGCTGCCTCGGGCCTCCTCTTGGTAAACTTGGCGCCAGTTTCCCTGACCCTATGTGGTGCCTTCCTAGCGGGTGGAGCAAGGGGCTGCGCCACATAAAATGTCAGAGCCTCCGGTTTCTAGCTGAGGGTCGTTTCCTGCCTCCACTAGTTCGGGGACCGGTCTCCCCCTTTGGCCTGACCCCTCCACGCAGGTGGATTCGGGCGTGCGGTGGCGACTCGCCCGTCCGCACCCCTGGGATCCCTTCATTCCTCGTTCCTGGAGCCTTCTTCGCTCCTCTTCCTTCCTTCTCCCTCTTGCAGGCCTGGGCCTCTGTTACTAGGCCCGCCTCCGGAGCAGAGCTCATGCAGAGCCCCTGCTCCCTGCCACTTCTGCTCAGACTTCTCTGCACTGAACTAAGATGGTGCCCACCTTTTATACTCCCTTCTCAATGCACCCAGGAACTGCTTCCTCCCTGCTCCTGCACTGCAGGGTTCCCCTTCCTCAGTGTTCCCTCCCCCCACTCCAGCCAGGGACAGGGACTGTCGTGCCCATCTCAGGGGCATATTGGTCGCCCTGCCCCACGGCAATGTGGTGTAATGCATGCAGGTGTCGGGTCCTGATCCACACTCCATCCTTATCTGAGAGTGAGATATCACACCTCTGGGTGAGGTGCAATACGTCTGTAGCAACCGAGCCCTCGGTGCTACAGTTCCATTTATCTTCAGCCTAGGTGACGTATTGTGATACAGGGCCGTGATTTTGGCTATAAAAGGGTCCCCTAGACCCCTACCCCAAGCTTTTTAAGAGAATCATATATGGCGTGGCAGGAGACTCTATGGAATGCTTTCTCAGCATCCAACGAGAGTATCTACTTACAAATTTTTAACTGCATCTAGCCCAGGAAATACTTTGTGCCTAGTAGCAGTGTCTGCTAGTCAGCGGATTATCCCGGCTGTTAAGCAAGCTACACCACCTGTAGTTTGGACACTTAATTTTTTCAAAGGAAATGCTTCGGGACCACGGGATACTTAGTGAAGAGCATCAGGAGGCACCCCAAGGCATAGGGGCTGGGACTGGCACTAGGATGCCTTGCGGTGGACAGCCGAGCTCGATCCTTATAAAAGCTTTTTAACTGCAGCAGCTTTAGTGGACGCTACTGGAGCTGGAATTACACGGCTGCTGGCATGAGACTTGCCCTCCAATAGATCCTTGTAAATGGATTTAAAGTGTATTCATTCAAATTAGAGGGACAATTTAAATTAAAAAGCTTAGAGCTGCCTCCACCACAGGGGGGCTCTCTCGACCCACCAGCGGACAGGCACTAGTATTGGGAGAGGGGGGCTGGCCGTCAGGGTTCACCGCGGCTCTGGCACAAACCCGGCGACACGGAGGTGGCACGGGCAGGAGCGGACTGGCCGTCTCGGCTTCTCACTTTTTGGATTTTAGAAGGGCATGACATGCCTATATCTGTGTCTCCCCCTCCTTTTACTCCTCCACCTCTTTTCTTTTCGCATGACTATATGTACTTGTCACTTTTCCATGTGTTAGTTGTGTCTTCTGAGCAGTTTGTCAGCTTTTGGACACCTTTGAAGGTGTTTTCTATGTGTTTCTATGTGTTTTTGTTTGCCTGCCATTGGTTTTAACGGTGTTCGAAGGTGTTCAACGAACAGTTCGACGAACAGTTCGGCGAACACACGGGTGTTCGACGAACCGAACTCGAACACTACGGGGGTGGCTCAACACTAAAAAGGACCTTCCATGACGTCATTTAGTCATGAGACAGGTCACGCGACTTCCGATGTCAGCGGTCGCTTCACCTGTCACATGACTAAATGGCGTCATGGAAGGTCCTTTTACGACCGCGAGCAGCCGAAGAGCCAGCAGCACCGCCGGGAGCAGACAGGGGCCATCAGAAGGTAAGTATATGTTTATTTTTTATTTTAATTCTATTTTAACTACAGGTACTATGGTACCCGGGTCTGGAGGAGAGTCTCTTCTTCTCCAGACCCGGGTACCATCCACGCATTGAGTCGCATAATATCCACATGTGTATGTGTAGTCATGCGGATGTTATGCGTTCCAATGCAAGTCAATGGCGGCTAAAATGCAGCGACTCCGCAAAATTAATAGACGAGCTGCGGATTTTTCCGCAATGATAATCCGCAGCGGAAATCTCTGCAGCATGTGCACAGCACATGCGGATTATCATTGGGGACCATTACAGACCTATCACCAAGCGTTTTTTAAGTGTTTCCGCGGTGGAAGTTACGCTGCAGAAACGCCAAAAAAAGCATAGTGGGCACACAGCCTTAAAAGTTCTATGGTGAAGAAAAACACGTGAGATAATAAATACGAAATATACAATATTTCCCATGATATGACTGAGGATATTTTTAGGGTGTATTCACTGTTTTTTCTTCTGCAGCAAAAATGCTGTGTTTTACAGTACCATCTTAGTGAATGACATTTCTGAAATCTCATTCACATGCTGTTTTTTTTTGCATTTTTTTTAAATCTGCAGCTTGTCAAGTCTTTCAGAGGTTTTGCAGCATTTTTCACCAATTCAAATGAATGGAAAAAAAAAACACAAGTAAAAACACCTGAATTTTAAGCAGCGTTTTTCCTGCCACCTTTGGTTTTTGGGGTAGAAAAAAAATGCTGCCAAAATCCAACTTGTGAACACACCTTTATCCTGGTTGTGTTCTAATTGGATATAAAATAGAACGGCCATGATAACATGGGTATTTAATTGTATGGTGTTTTCACTTTATATATTACCAGGCCCCATTCTATTTGCGCAGAGCTGCTCCGTGAAGATTCTATCACAAGATTCCGTGATGACATCACAGGTGATGGTGACATCACTGCTCACAGTCGCTATATATACAATGCACATAGGCTCACCCGTGCCTTTCTTGGCTCTATAGTGACTGATAGCACTTGCAGTTTTTCACTATGGCTGGAATTGTTTTGGACATTCCTCAGGTAAAAGCACTATTGTTGATCCTTATGATCAATCGTCCTAACAGTGTGCTTCTACCACCCGATGGCGTCCTCAGCTTCACTCACCGGCTGGTGATGGAGCTAGTAAAGGATTGCCTGACCAAACACCGACAACGTCGTCTAACGTCAGACTATCTGACGGATTTACTTCAGAACATCAGGACATTACTACACCAGGTAAGTGGCGGACACTCTGCACAGAACATCTCAATATTAATAGATAAAAATGGAGGGATAGAAGCTTTTTCTTCTAATATATCATATTTTGCAGACCATAAGACGCACCAAAAATTTTTGGGAGGAAAATAGGAAAAACATTTATTATAATAAAATGGGGGTCTGTCTTATAGTCCTGTCTTATAGTCCGAAATTTCGGTTGCTTACTGAGGGGGGTGGTGGCAGTGGAGCGAGGTCACAGGAGGCAGAGTCGCTGCTGCAGGAAGTCGGCAGTAGGAGTGGGGCGCTGCTGCGGGACCCAAGCTGGGAGGAGCGGGGTGTCCAGAAGGTGCGAGGCTGCGGGCCCTGGGCTTCAAGGAAATGTTAGCGGTAATTCAGGAGGGGAGGCCCTGCTCTGCTTATTGATTTCTCTGCAGTGGGCTTCAAGAAGTAGGCTGCTGGAGATGGCCAATACGCAGATTGAGATCTCAGCTCGTCATTGAGCCGAGATCTAAATCTTCACAAGCACTGCCTCCAGCGGCCATTTGCCTGAAGCCCACCGCCAGAAAATCAATGGGCAGAGCGGGGACTCCCCTCCTAAATCACCGCTAATATTTCCTTGAAGCCCAGGGCCCGCAGCCTCGCACCTCCTGGATACCCCGCTCCTCCCAGCTTGGGGCCCGCAGCAGCACCCCACTTCTACTGCCGGCTTCCTGCAGCAGTGACCCTACCTCCTGTGACCTCACTCCACCACAGCCACCCCCCTGGTAAGCTACATTCAGACAATTATTATTATTAATAATCTGTCTGATATGCTGGGGTGGAGAGTTCCAGAGTAGGTGGATTAGTCAGACAGCAGAGTTTAGGATAGATTGGAGGGGTGCGAGAGTGTTAGAAGGGAGGTCAAAAATTTTGGAAAAAAAGGCATCTTATATTCCAAAAAATACGGTAAAACACAACGAGTCCCCAAATACAGTATGTAGTCATTGTATCTGCAGACAGAGAACCGATGTCACATACAATTTCCGCCTCCATTCTGACCGCTCTCATCTCAAAATTCTCCTTTCCATTTTTCCTTCTTTATAGGCTGAAGAAAGATCTCAGACTGAAGATTTGTCTGTCTTTAAAGAACTGGCCGAAAAAGTCCTGTCTATACTAGAACGCTCATTGGAACGCCCGGTAAGGATCAATATTAATAGACGTATCTTAATCCACCGTATCTGAGGAGACTTTCTGAGAAAAGGTCTGAAGATGGCGCGGGATTTGTATCGTTACAATTGGTGCATCTGTAAATGTTGGTTTAGTCCTTCATGATTTATGTATTTGGTGATTTAGTGAAATCTTCCACATATTAATTATATATATTATATCTATCAGGAAACAACAGGAGGCGACGCCAAATATGGGCAAAATGTGACCCCGAAAATCCCTGACCCTAATAGGAGTCAGCCGGAGCTGAACAGCGATCTGATTACAGGTGAGCGATCACCCGACCTTCTACAAGGAATATCCAGATATTACAGAGGACGGAGGATAATGTTAGATTTACTCTCTACTCTGTGTAATGGGAACCTGGCAGCACATTGTTACATATAGAAGTAGTGGTGTGACGGTATAGGCCATTGTCCCCTAATAATAATTGTTTGTAGAAATCCAATGTGCCAGTCAGGAGAAATGTAAAGTAGACACCATATACAAATCAGAATGGAAGTGCGCTGGGGGCGTGAAAGAAGAAATCCAAGTGCAGTGACACGCCCCCAGTGCACTTCCAGGCTAATTTGCAAATCTCTCCTATGTTTCAGCTCTCTTACCATCACTCATATGTGCAGCGTGGGTGGGGGATTCCTCATTCATGTGATGGAGGGTCCATTCTGCAGTGCTATAGCAAGTAACATGAAATAAATTAAATTTAAATTGCATTAATGATCTAGAAAATGGAAAAAAACTAAGATACTGAGCACATAATTTGGCCAATTCATGAATGCCCAGCAGCCAATGACAAGGCGATCTTTTTGTTGGAATCCTCTCCTAATGTGAATCCTCTCCTAGGCTGAAGCCTACATTTATATGGATCCTGTTGTAATTAAAACCACCCCGGGCTGATGGGTGGAGAAAGGTTCCCAGCAAAAAAGGTCGCCTTGCTGTGACTGCTGGGCATGCACCCAGAAAAAGAAGGTCGCCTTGCCGTGGCTGCTAGGCATGCACCCAGCAAAAGAAGGTCGCCTTGTCGTGACTGCTGGGCATGCACCCAGCAAAAGAAAGTCGCCTTGTCCTGACTGCTGGGTATGCTCCCAGCAAAAGAAGGTCGTCTTGCCGTGACTGCTGGGCATGCACCCAGCAAAAAAAAGGTCACCTTGCCGTGGCTACTGGGCATGCACCCAGAAAAAGACGGTCGCCTTGCCGTGGCTGCTGGCCATGCATGAATTGGCCAAATTATGCGCTAAGTATCTTCCTTTTATCCTATTTTCTACAGCAGTAATGCAATTCAAATTTCATTTATTTCATGCTTACATGCTATAGCGTTACAGAGTGCAACTTTGTTAGTTATGTATTTGGATGGCTACTCTTAGTATGCACCTGTTCACACCCATTTTCTTTTCGGAAGTGATGGTCAGTCTTTTGTTATTTATGAAGGGGTTCCTCCATCATTTACATGACATTTATCTATGGATTCCCCGTATATTCTCATATTTAGAAATCCCCATATAACGAGTATTAATCCCATTTACAGACATCTTGTCATGTCTCCGTTATATTGCTGTATTATCTATGGAGGAATAATATCCTTTAATACATTTCATTTCTTCATCATTATTTTAGAAACAACTGAGCTGTCGAATCCTAACAATGGAATTAGTGAGATCCCGGAGATCCAAGAATCCGTAAGTATCATAGAGGGGGATGCGTGTGTAGCACCCTGAGGATTCGGCTGCTACAGGGGTATTGCACCTCAACCCAGAGGTGTGATATTCCACTCCCGGGTAAGGATGGAGTGTGGAACTGAGCTCGGTAGGCTGCATGCACTACACACATCCCATTTCCGAGGAACAGGCCGACGGTACTCCCACTTAGAAATGTGCAGGTACGACCGAGTCTGTTCCTGGCTGGAGTGGGAGGGGGGTGGTACATCCCATGTAGTGTAGGGGCAGATAGGGGGAGCAGCCTGGGTAAAGTTAGGAGCTCATTGGGTGCTGGTCACCTGAGCTCACACATAGAGGGATATATAAGGTGGGCACCAACTAGAATCAGGGTCAGACGCAGAGAGTCAGATGCAGAGAGGATCAGCTGCAGAAAATAAGTTAGGAGAGGAGAGAAGAAAGACCAAGACCCAGAGTGAGAGAGGAGAAAAGAGAAAGACCCAGAGCACAGAAGAGAAGGGACCCAAGAACCCAAATCAGAGCACCGGGTGAGGAGTCAGCATCAGGGTACCGGAACCCAAGCTGGTGGGGGTAAAAACAATCCCCAGCCAGAGACCGGAGACCGTGGGCAGTGTCTGTCACGGTCACCCACCACATTCACCCCGAAGGCACACCACATGAAGGGTCAGGGAACCCAGGGCCAAGGGTGTCCCAACAGAAGGCCCGAGGGAGCTGGACCTAGGTGGATTACTGGTGGGGACGGCTGAAGAAAGGACAGAGGGAGAGCTCAGGGCCACGCTCCGGACTTGTTTGGGGGTTGGCTGGATCCAGGACCTGGTGGACGCAGCACGGCTCGGGTGGTCACTAGCAGCTGGAGTGACCAGTACAACATCTGCAGTAAGTAAACACCCTTAACTGCACAACCCGACTCTGTCTTCACTGCCGTCTGCACTACACCACCACAACCCCCATCCTCTGCGCCTGTCCCCTCTGAGGCTATACCCCTCCCGTTGGGGGTTATCCCACCAAGCTGCGCACCCACCATCAGCCTCAGCGGACCCTGCTGCAGCGGCGGCCACAGTGACCGCATCACAACGGGTGGCGTAGTCGACACAAAAGAACTTTAGTAACATCTGTAGAACTGCCACATCACACTGAGCTTGACGCCCTGGGCACGGGACCGGGTCACAGCCGCTCGGAGACTACAACCCCCCATCTGATCCGGCGCCGGGTATTCCCCTCAAAAAGGAATATGTCCCAGGGGGCGCGTCACGTGTGTGTCATCAGATCATGGGGTGTGAATGACTCGTCCAGTATTATCCCCCATACAACCATGGGACGTCTCTATTCTAAGTGTAGATGACCCTATGGTGTTAATTACATTTGAATTACAGGGAATCTGTCACCAGGTTTATGCTATTTGGTCTGAGAGAAGCATGATGTAGGGACAGAGACCGTGATTCCATGTGTTGATTACTTTACTCGGTGGAGCAGTTGTGATAAAATCACTATTTTTTTCTGCTGCAGAGCTCTGAATGCTGAGTCTTGTATAACCCCGCCCACACCATTGATTGGCAGCTTTCTGTGTACACTGTGCATAGGCAGAAAGCTGCTAATCAGTGGTGGAGGCAGGGGTACAGAGCAATAGGACTACCTGGCTAGACAGATAGTCTTCTAGTGATAATTTACTGATTTTATTGAAACAGCCACACACAGCCTAGTAAGTAACACATCACTGGAATCAGGGTCTCTGCCCCTACATCATGGTGCTTTCAGAATAAATAGCAAACACTTGGTGACAGATTACCTGTAAGACCTCCTCTGTGTGATCTCCCACATTATCCAGAACGTTATAGTAATGTATGATGACCGTTGCAGGGCGGCTTCAGGTTTTCGTGGGCCCTGGGCGAAAGAGTCTCAGTGGCCCCTTTAACACATACCACGATTCATGATGCACAGATACCGCAGATAAATATATATATATATTTATATATATATAGTACAAGCCCGAAGATTTCACTTCTTACATTACATGAGCGATATCTATTGTAAATTCCACAATAACTCAGAAAGCGGCGAATCCTCACAGCTCACAGTGCAGACCGGACAGTGATGTCCTCCACACAGTATAATGGCACCACATAGTCCTCTATACCGTATTATGAGCTCCATATATTGCTCCATATAGAATAATGGACCCCATAAAATGCTCCATGCAGGCTTTGCCCCCATATAATGCCCCATGCAGGCTGTGACCCCCCACATAATGCCCCATGCAGGCTGTGCCCCCCACATAATGCCCCATGCAGGATGTCCCACCCCACATAATGCCCCATGCAGGATGTCCCCCCCACATAATGCCCCATGCAGGATATCCCCCCCACATAATGCCCCATGCAGGATGTCACCCCCCATATAATTCCCCATGCAGGATGTCACCCCCCCATATAATGCCCCATGCAGGATGTCACCCCCCATATAATGCCCCATGCAGAATGTGACCTCTCACCCCATATAAAGCCCTATGCTGGATGTCACTTCCCCCCCCATATAATGACCCATGCAGGATGTCACTTCTCCCCCTCATATATACCCCATGCAGGATGCCACCCCCCTATATAATGCCCCATGCAGGATGTCCCCCCCATATAATGCCTCATGTAGGATGTCACCTCTCACCCCATATAATATCCCACGCAGGATGTCCCTACCCCCCCCATATAATGCCCCATGCAGGATGTCACTTCTCCCCCCCATATAATGCCCCATACCTCCATACATTAAAAAAAAAAATCAAATGCTCACTTCACTTCTCACCTGCTGCAGAGAGGTAAGTATTGTGCCGGCCGTGGCCCTGGGCATTTATTGGGGGGGGGAGCAAGGCCCACTAGCTGGCTTTGGCACCGCTCTCCTCCGCTCACCGGTCCCAGAGCGCGCTAGGGTACCCGACGGCAAGTGGGCCCCTCGCCTACTCAGGGCCCAGGCACTTGCCTAGGTGTGCTGGGTGCTAGCGCCGGGTATGCCGAGCGTCCGGTTTGTATCCTCCCAACATCAGATCAGTGTAAATCACCTGGGACATAATATGGGGGGAGAAGTTTTTGCATCTGTAACTTTTTTCCTGCATCTTCAATAAATCAGTATTATTTCTTATTATTTTATAGAGCGTGATGGATTCATTGGTTCCGGCGAGAAAGCCGCATATGAGCGACTATGAAACTTCCAAACTCATCAGCAGTGGAAATTTTGGGTGAGATTTCTGTTGCCATAATCCACATTTCTCAGGGTTCCCTATGACAATGCTTCTGCCCCTGCACTCTGCCATTCAGTGTTATCATAGGGAAATTATATGATCTGTAGCAAATCAAACTGTAAGGAAAGCGATTTAAATAATATAATTACATATAATATAATATATAATATTATTACATTCGCCTGTGCTAGACCCTCATCTGTTCTTATGCTGCCTCCTCCACCTGAGCTTTTCTGCTCTCCACTCTGATCTTTGTTTTCATGGGGGGGCTCCATTATGAAGCTGATCAGAGAAGTTGGCTACACATGGTCACATGAAGGGTGACACCATATTGACGTCAATGACATCTACACCCTCCACCATGACCATGTGGGCCCAATCACTGGCCTCAGCAGCAGAAGAGAGCCCTGGAGCACATTCATTTTGGACCAATTTTATTTGCACTAAATTGTATTTGGTCAGTTATAGCGAATCTGCTCAACGAGAATTTCGGTAGATTCTCGTATCTATAATGTGACCTGGGTGATGGCTCCGGCAGAAGTGGCATTGTGGAGACCTCCCATAGGTGATCTATGTAGTGCTATTTTATGTATTTCTAGATGTGGATTTATAGTGGCGGCCAGACTTCTAGTATTAAACATATGCAAATTGTCTCTTCAGAGAGGAAGCAAACTAGAACTCCACCTATAGGAAGTAGCAATCCTAAAAGTCAATATCGACCCTTTAACAAGCCTTGTCACATGACTTAGGATAATAGCCAAAACCAAAATCTCAATTTGCAGGAACTGTGTTCTGGGGTACTGCCCCTCTTCAGTGCAAAGTGTGAGATATGGTTTGACTGGGTGAGAGGTGTCTGACCGGTATCCAAGGGGTTGACGTTTCTCCTTGCGGACATGAGGAGACTTTTAAGCCGCAATGCTCCTCTGGGAAATAGGATTGCTACTTCCTATAGGTGGCACTAGGGTGCTAGTTCTCTTCCTCTCTCAAAAGAGACAATTTGCATATTTCCCAGAAGAGCATTGCAGCTTAAAAGTCTCCTCACCTTGACATGCTTAACATGGCTTTTTCCACAAGGAGAAACGTTACCCCTTGGATCCCGGTCAGATGCCTCTCACCCAGCCAAACCATATCTCACACTTTGCACTGATGAGTGCTTGTACCCCAAAACATAGTGTCCAAAAATTGAGATTTTGGTTATGGCTATTATTCTATGTCATGTGACAAGGCTCGTTAAAGGGTCGATATTGACTTTTAGGATTACTACTTCCTATAGGTGGCACTAGAGTTCTAGTTCTCTTCCTCTCTGAAGAGACAATTTGCATATTTCCCAGAGGAGCATTGTGTCTTAAAAGTCTCCTCACCTTGACATGCTCAACATATCACTCTCCGCAAGGAGAAGAGTTACCAGGATACCAGTATTAAACATATAATGATTTCTATAGATGGATTATTAATAAGGATTTATTATAACCGATGGATTCTCCTTCTCTCCAGGGCCGTCTACTTAGTGCATCATAAAGACTCACACCAGACCTTTGCTATGAAGAAAATGGCTAAGCGGAACCTAAATACTGCACAGAGATTGGAATGGGCCTTTCTGGAGAGGGACATCTTAACATTTGCTGATTGTCCCTTTGTGGTCTCCATGCTCTGCTCCTTTCCAACTAGATCTCACCTGTGTATGGTCATGGAGTATGTAGGAGGTAAGACCCATCTATTGTATTATATTCAGCCCATGTCTGCTTTCATCTTATCACTGCTCATATCATTAGGACATTGTTGGTTACATCCCCACAGAGCATTTACTATAGGTTATCTATTACCAAGATGCTCGTAAATTCATTGATCTTGGTGCAGGGGCGCTCTGGGGCTCATCAGTCGGAGGGGGTCTGTCGACGCTCGGCAGTGGGCAGCATCCCTCCACCTGTCATCACAATTTCAGCGGTATCCGCATCTTCAAGGAGGTGGGGCTGGTGGGGGCAAATACTGAGTAGGTGGCTAGTAGTGGCCATAATACTGAAATGGGGCGGTATGACTAGATATGGGGGGACTGTGAATGCTGAGTGGGGGTCCTCATAATAAGGGGGTGCTGTGGGGGTTCTTACTCTGTGTGGAGGCCCCCATTCTGTGTGGGGACATCATACTGAGTGGGGAGTTATGTGGGCCATTATATTGTGTGAGGGACTGTGGGAAACATTATCCTGAGTGGGATGGTTGCTGTGGGTGTCATCACATCGAGTAGGGGGTTGTGGCTGGCCTCCTTCTAAGTGGTGGCCTCCTTAGGAGGATTCACTGTGGGGATACCATACTCATTGAGTGTGGATGTGGGCATTTTTGGGAGCATCATACTCTAAAATGGCCATAAAAGTTGTATTGCTGGTGAGAACACCAAGCTGCTTCAACAGGGATATAAATATATTTCTTTTTTATTTTTTAGGGTGGGGGGCAATTACAACTTTTGATATGGGGTCTTGTGATTTCTATGTACGCCACTATCTGTGTGATCTCCCCAGGATGTTTCCGCTCACTGCTCATTATACATCATGGTTATCTGCTCGTGGTATATCATGGTTATCTGCTGTATAAACCCCTCACCGGTCATATTTCCTTTCTTCTATAGGTGGAGACTGTGGGACCCTTCTAAGCACCAGGGGTCCTTTCTCTGTCCCCATGGCCCGCTTGTACTTTGCAGAGGCGGTACTTGCCGTGGAATACCTGCATAGTTACGGTGTGGTGCACAGAGACCTGAAGCCGGAAAAGTAAGTGCCCCCGTAGTATAATAAAGTGGGGAAAGTTGTCATTTATTATCATTCAGTCTGTGAGGCTAAAACCATCTTCTCTTTTGCAGCCTCCTGATTACATCTACTGGACATATTAAAGTTACCGATTTTGGGATTTCAAAAGTTGGTCTAATGATACCGAAAACCAACACCTACAAGGAATTAGCAGTGGACATCTCCAGAGAGTTCCAGGACCGTGAGGTCAGCATCACCTACAAGAACTTAGCTTGTTATTTGCAAATCTCATCACACTATTGTCTCTTCTCTACGTTCTTCCTTTCTAGAGAACTTTTCCACTAATATTTTATCTTCTGCATTGTGTTTTAACGATGATAAATTGTCATAATAATTGTTTCATCGATTCTCATCTCTATCTTCTGTTGGTTTCCAGTTCTGTGGCACCCCATGTTACATAGCCCCAGAGATCATCCTGAAAGAAGGCTATGGAAGACCTGTTGACTGGTGGTCATTGGGGATCATCCTGTATAAATTCCTGCTGGGATGTGTACCATTTGATGCTGATTCCCTAACTGAGCTTTATAAAAGGGTTGTCATTGGTGAGTAGAATAATCCGATCATTGCGTTGATTGGTTACATTTGTTTAGTTATTTCCTTTGCTTTATGTTACAGTCCAGTAAAGAGGTTTTATTTTCTGTAATTTTCTATGTAACAGGAGAACTAATTTGGAATTGTGATCGCGCTCCACCCCTGGATGCTCAGAATCTCATCACTGAGCTGCTCAGAAGAAATCCTGTGCGTAGACTTGGGACAGGTAACAGATATACTAGTTTTAATATTCCCTTATTAGACCAAGGACATATCGCTCATGTCCATGAAGATCAGCATTTCTCTATCAGCTCATCTACTGTATTTCTAGTTCTCCAAACTAAGACTTTCAGTTTATTTCCTTCATGTCGGCTCAGTTTTGTCATTAGTTCAGATTAAGATAAACTGTTCAGATATGAAGCCATCCCTGACCATGTCCGCATCACTTTTGTTTTTCTTTTTCTAGGAGGTGCATTTGAGATCAAGGTTCATCCATTCCTGAGTGACTTGGACTTTGACAACATTCTGAGCCAGGAGCTGGAGTATGTTCCTCAGCTTGTTTCAGACGCAGACACCAGCTTATTTATCAGTAAGTAGAAGGAGACGTCATCTAGACTAAGCGACTGTTTGTCTCATCTTCCCTAATATGTGATCATCTGTTCCCATTAACATTAGTGATAAATAGTGACTGTGTTATACTGACAACCTCTAATAATACTTCATTACCTATTTCTTGTAGATCATTCTGATATAAGCAAACATCTGGTCTCAAAGGATGAGGAAGGCACAAGTGAGAACAATGAGAGCCTTGACTTCCAAAATTTTACGTCATCTTCTGAAAAGCTTTGTAAAGTAAGTATGTGATTAATAAATCCAAAATATGTAAAAAAAATGTAAAAAAACTCTAAAAGTGCATAAAAAAAATATTTTAGATCTTATTTTTATCCGTATTTAGCTCTGTACCATCGCTACCAGGATGGTGAACAATGAGGATCCCAATGCCCCTCCAGAGTATACACCAGAATCCAACACAACCATCTCAGAAATGTGAGTAGATTATAAAGGGTCATTACTTCATTACTGGGAGTTCCAGGCTGATCTATGTACACAACACCAAATATAGGACATAAATATCAGAATATCAAATGCAGCATTCACCGCTTCATGGTTAACGGTCATTGTACTTTTGGCTTCAGAAAATGCGGAAGATAACAGCCCATAATTGTGGCAGGTTATGCATTTTTAGCACTGCCTACTCTGTAGGAGAGCTGTAGTATTACTTACCAGCCATTCTTGGTAGTTGTGTTCTGATCCATGGAAGGTAGTTTGGAGCAGAAAACCTTCCCCACTATGACAGTCATATGTCCTATTAGGCCTTATAGTCAGTGTTCTTATAGTGAGACAACCCATTTTATACTGTGTTTACTTACGATTTACATGTTTTCTTCTTCAAACAGGCAGAAAGAATCTGTTCCTGTATGTAATACAAACGATGCTGTTACCATCTTGCCACCCTCGTCCCCATTGCCAGGTATGTACATGTCTACAGCACCAACAATGTGAATGTTGACTTCAAGGCTCAAATATTTCCACATGGTTTTTCTGGTCTACTATGTTATCCATGTTTCATGGATCTCAGCTATGTTGACCATGGGTTCGTACTGTATCCCTATTTCCCTAATTTTGTACAGGAGTTTTTTTTCATGTATTCTGTATATTACGTTGTATCATCTAGTAACCTAGTGAGATATAGCGACTGTGTTATACTGACACCCTCTAACAATCCTTCCTTACCTTTGTCTTGTAGATCACTCTGATGAAAACAACCATCTGGTCTCAGAGGATAAGGAGGGCACACGTGAGGACGATGAGAACTTTATCTTCCGAATATTTGCATCATCATCATCTTCTGACAGGCTTTCTAAAGTAAGTATGTGATCGATAAATCCAAAATATGTACAAAAAAGGATCTATAAAATTAAAAAGTATATATATTTAATAACTTATTGTTATCCACATTTAGCACTCTACCACCACTAACGGGATGGTGAACAACGAGGATCCCAAGGCCCCTCCAGAGTGTACACCAGAATCCAACACAAACATCTCAGAAATGTGAGTAGATTATGGGGTCATTACTGGGAGCTCCAGGCTGATATATGTGCACAACACCAAATATAGGACATAAATACCATAATATCAAATGCAGCATCCACCGCCCCATGGTTATCGGTCATTGTGCTTTCATCTTTCGGAATTGTTGGAGATAACAGCCCATAATTGTGGCCGGTCATGCACTTTTAGTGCTGTCCTCACTGTAGGAGAGATGTAGTATGAAATGCCGGCCATTCTTGGTAGTTGTTTTCCTCTCAGCTCTCTATAAAAGGTAGTCTTGAGCAGAAGACCTTCTCCACTATGACAGTCATATGTCCTACTAGGCCTTATAGTCGGTGTTCTTCTAGTGAGACAACCCCTTTTATACGGAGTTTACTTGAGATTTACATGTTTTTCTTCTTCAAACAGGCAGAAAGTATCTGTTCCTGTATGTAATACAGACGATGCTGTTACCATCTTGCCACCCTCGTCCCCATTGCCAGGTATGTACATGTCTACAGCACCAGTAATGTGAATGTTGACTTCAAGGCTCAAATATTCCCACATGGTTTTATACAATACTATAGGTCTCTTATGTTATCCATATTATGACAAAGCAGATCCTATAAGAAGATATTGTTACTGATTTTTTTTTTTAATTTTTCATCAGAATTTCCATCTCATGAAGAAAGAAAATCGGCAATAAATCTGAGTATGGAGCAACAAAACTCAGAAAATGGAAAAAATGGGAAAAAGAGACGAGGTAAGTGTGAGAATCAGCTCCATGTTGTGTGATGTCAGTGAGAATAATTCATGTGGAGTAGATGTCATCTGTCAGTGATGGGATTGTCACATGTATGATTGCTGACAATGACCCCTGACCTCTGTATGATAATATTCCTCTGCCGTCCGGCCACAGTGACTGCACAGCATTATCATGTAATATGGAGTCCCATCACTTACATTATATTTATTTCTCTTCTCATAGGTTCCATCTTCCGCCGGATCTTATCATCCTGCCGGCGTGGATTATCCAGGGCTGCTCGCGCATTTGCATGCTGTCACTGTTGCCCTAAAACCATCTAAAAGACGGGACACCTAAGCATCCAGCGCCCTGAAGTCCAGCAGATCCACCATCACTGCTGGAGCTGTATAGAAGGACCTTCACCATCTACCTGTGGCCTTCTGACTGGTCAACCTGGACAAGTTTCAGTAACGCCTCTGTCATCGGGCTCCGCGGTATTCATACTGCTCGTCTGACTTGTCATTTACTGATCACCTGGTATCTGACCCCGGCTATCTTCGTGACTTTGATTTAGTCTATTTATAATGTTCACGATTTTATTCATCCCATTATTAATGAAACCAAAGTAAAATCTGTTACTGTTGCTCTGATTCCTTTTTGTCTTGAATTCACAAATACTTGTAACTCACTAATTGCTATTCTTCTAACTAAATGTATTTCTCATTATCCTTAATGCAGCAGTCAGTCAATCTCATATTTCTGTCCAGCAGTTACACTGGTGCCTCCACCCTGTACCAGTCATTGCACTCATCCACAAAGCTCTCCACACTGCTGCACAGTCCTGCATCTCTGTCTATTACCATATCTACACTCCAATGAGCTAAGATTAACATCCTCCATAATCAGGACCTCCCACTCTCATGTCCAAGACATTTTCTCTGCTGCCCCACCTCTCAGGAGTGCACTACTGCAGACAATCAGGTTCATTCCCACTATCAGCGATTTTAAGTGTGCAGTAGAAACAGATTATTTGTGGCAGGACTATCAAATCACCTCACCTCACTATTCTAAGTTTTTCCTACAGCACTCAGTAGCACTTAATATTTGTACATATACAGATAATGGCTGGTGACAGATTCATGCAGCCTTAATTCCACAAAGATAGAAATAAAACATCAACATGTTTCATACATCCAAACCATCCTTAATCATAGCAGAAAATCATCATTTTAAGTTCCCACGATGAATATTTGGTGAGATATTGACTCGTCCCCTGGGCCGTGGGGCACTCGGATCCGGGCAATAGGGGAACGATGGGGGTAGTAGTGGCTACCCGGTTCCGTGGCTCAGGGTGGTCAGGCCAGTGGTAGTCCGTTATGTGCTGATGATTATGTCCGACTACGCCACCCGTGGATTGCGGTCATTAGGAACCGCCGCTGCAAGGCAGACCGCTGGGGCTGATGATGTATGCAGCTGGGATGGTGTGACTCCCCACGGGAAGAGTGCGGCCACAGGGCAGTGTAGTAAATGGTGGGAGTGATGGTAGTGAGAGTCCCAGTGCTGATAGTGCTGGAGGAGCAAGGAGCACACTGACAACAGGTTGCAGTCCAGGGTCTTTACTAGTACAGGTAAATTGACCCACAAACAGTCCCGGCTAGGAGGGGACCTGGATGTCTGAGAGCAATTGGGAGATTGGCCCTGGTCAGGGTGAGGTTGTAGGCCTACCGTGCTTTCTGCGCTCCTTCTGGCTATCTCCTCCTTATAGGGTAACAGCCCACGTTTCCGAGCTCTCCGTGTACTCTCGCCTGTATGGCCTGCAATGTGGGTTTCTTTCTGCTCCCGGCCTGGTACGGCTTTCCTGGTCCCTTCTGTTGTGGCAGGGCCTTCAGGCTTCTTAGGCCAAGGAATATACAATCCCCTGCGGACTGGTTATCTGCTGGAGAATGTGGAATCCTCCCAGCCTCAGACACCAAAGTCTGGTAAATTAAGTCCTTTATCTGCCAAGACAGGCTCACTTCGCCTTTTGTCTCTGGCTTGTGGCTCTCCTCCTGCCTCACTTCCTCTTAGGTGCAATACAACTTTCTGTCCCTGCTCTGCTTCGGGACACGTCTCAGTGCTGAGACAGGTCATCCAGTTCTCTCTAACCCTGCCCCCAGTACCAGCTTTTATAGGGGCAGCCTGCTCCCCCTACTGGCCTGAGACAGGAGGTACGGCATGCTAATGTTCCCCTGACTAGAGAACCTCCCCCTTGCTCTCAGACACAGCTTTATTACACTTGTGGCATCCAGGCCAGGGTGACATATTCCCCCCTAGTAGAATTTTAGTACTCCGGGACTAAACAATAAACAAAGACAATATACATGACTATAAAACATTAATAGACAAACGACGCACAGATTGAGTTCTTAAGGTCACAGTGTGGTCTGTGACCGGGTGTCCATATCACCAATACAACGGGGATCCTTAACCAGGTGGGGGTCTGTCCTACCCCAAGTCCTTTACAGTCTTAGTTCATTCCTGGGTTAGGCTCCAAATGCAGTCCATACAAGGTCCCGGTTATAAAAAGTCCATAACCTTTGAGTCCTTACGGTAGCTGCAAGAAACTGAAACACAGAATTACCAAACATGCGTGTAACTTTGCAAACATTTCAACATTTGGCAACAGGGTTATTTACAATTTTAGTACACTCTATATTCTCCAGCGAGCGGGTATCTGCCCCTTTGTGCTCGTGGTTGACCTCCTTAACCCACTGTCTGGCGGTGGACTGACTTGGCTTTCCCCACTAGCGTTAGGGGTACAGCTACCAGCTGGGTGTACAGGTAGGGTAGGCAGCTGTCAGCGGGTCCTTTGGCTTACCGCAGGCATGGCAGGCTCACTGTCAGCAGAGGGTTGACTCTCCTGGGCTGCTGGTACAGGCTCTTCTGCCTCTGGAACCGCTTGCTCCTCTTCACCTTCCGGCTCTGGTGTTGGTTGTTGCTGTGCCGGTTGCAGGAAATGCAGGACGGGTACCACTATGACATCATTTATGCGAGTCCAGGACTGAGGGAACTCTCCGAGAACGGTGCTGATCATTTCTTCCCTGTCCTCTGCGGGTTCAAGGTCACTCTGATCCTCTTCTGCACTACGGAGTTGCTCGGGGCATCTTTTGAGGTGGTCTCTGGAGACAGTGCTAGTGGTTTCTCCTCCGTCCTTGGTGATCACGCACACCTTCGGGTTGTCGTGATCAGACTGCAGTACGGTGTAGGGTTCCCTTTCCCACTGGTCGTCCAACTTATGTAGCCTTCTCTTCCGCTTTAGGACTTGCTCACCAGGTTCTAGGGGACCAGCAGGGGAGTGTTGGTTGAAGAGTTTTTCTTGCCTCTCTCTCACCTGGGCCAGGCTCCTCTCCACACTCTCCTGTACCTTCTTGTACTGCAGTTGCCTTTCCGTATCCCAGTCTGCATCCGGGGAGGTGTCCTCAGGTGTTAGGACTCCCATCTCCAGGTCTACGGGCAGCTTACCCGGTCTGGCTCGCATCAGGTAAGCCGGGGTGCAGTTGGTAGCGTTCACCGGGATATGATTGTATAAGTCTATCAAGTCCGGCAGTTTTTCTGGCCACAGGCTGCGTTCCTCCAGGGGCAACATCTTCAGGAGATCAATGACTATATTGTTCATCTTCTCACACATCCCGTTGGTTTGTGGATGGTAAGGCATTGTCCGAATCTTCTTACAGCCATAGAGGTTACAGAACTCCTGGAAGATTTCAGCCTCGAACGCTGGACCCTGGTCTGTCAGGACCTGTTCCGGATACCCGTGTGGACGGCAGAAGTATTGCTGGAAGGCTCTGGCCGCTGTTTGGGCTGTCAAGTCCTTTACCGGGACCACCACTAGAAAACGGGAATAGTGGTCCACGATTGTCAGGGCATAGATGTATCCTGACCGGCTGGGAGCCAATTTGACATGGTCCAGAGCTACCAGCTCAAGAGGCTGCGTGGTGACGATGGGCCTCAAGGGTGTCTTCTGGCTGGCACGGTCCTTCCTCCTTAGGTGACAAGGGCAACAGTCTCTGCACCATTTTTCTACAGCTCCTCTCATGCCGACCCAAAAGAACCTTCCTCTTAGCAGGAACTCCAGTTTCTTCCAACCGAAGTGCCCCGCTCTGTCATGGTAAGCCCCCAGGACCATAGCTGCATACCGCCTTGGGACCACGACTTGCCAGGTCAGCTCATGCGTCCGGTGGTTGAAAATCCTTCTGCACAACTTGCCTTCGCAGAGGAACAGCTTGCTCTTCTCTTTCCATAGCTGCTTGGCTTCCTCTGGGGCGTCCGGATCCATGCGGGCGTCTTCCTGGGTCAGCAGATCTTTCACCAGGCGGATGGCAGGGTCACTATCTTGGGTCTCAGCCCAGCTGTGGTGAGGTAGGGGATTGATCATCACGGTTGTTAGATCCTCCTCCTTCACGCGGTGGGAGTATTGAGCGGCTCCATACCGGTGAAACGCGGGGAGTTCTACCTCCTCCAGCTCTTCTGGGTCTTCGTCACCTTCAGGTAAGTGAGGCATTCTTGATAGGGCGTCCGCGTTGGCATTGGTTTTGCCTGCCCGGTACTTAATCACGAAGTCATAATTCGAGAGTCGCGCCATCCACCGCTGTTCCAGGGCACCCAGTCTTGCATTGTCCAGGTGTGTCAAAGGGTTGCTGTCCGTGTACACGGTGAACTTTGCGGAGGCCAGGTAATGCTTGAAGCGTTCCGTCACGGCCCACACCACCGCCAAGAATTCTAGCTTGAAGGAGCTGTAATTCTCCGGGTTCCTCTCGGTGGGCCTCAGCTTCCGACTGGCGTACGCGATCACCAGTTCTCTGCCCTGTTGGTTTTAGGACAGTACGGCTCCCAGTCCCACATTACTGGCGTCCGTGTGGAGAATAAAAGGCTGGCCATAATCAGGGTAGGCCAGGATCTCATCCCCCGTGAGGGCCATCTTCAAGTGGCGGAAGGACTCCTCTTCCGGTTTATCCCACTTAAAGGGTGGCTTTTGACTCCTGGACTTAGACTGTCCGATCAGGAGGTCCTGCATAGGAGCTGCCATCTTAGTGAACCCGGGGATGAACCTTCGGTAGTAGCCTACCAACCCGAGAAACTGTCTCACCTCTTTGATGTTCGAGGGGCTTGGCCAGCTCTTGATTGCCGTGACCTTGTCAGGGTCGGGGGCCACTCTTTCTGCGCTTACCACGTGCCCTAGGTACTGGACCTTTGGTTTCAACAGGTGACACTTCGATGGTTTCACCTTCAGGCCATAGCCTGCCAGGGCTTCGAACACCTCGGCCAGGTGCTTTAGGTGGTCCTCGTAGGTCTTCGAATAGACAATCACGTCGTCCAGGTAAAGGAGGACCGTCTCGAAGTTTCGGTGCCCTAGACAGCATTCCATCAGCAGCTGGAAGGTCCCTGGTGCGTTGCAGAGCCCGAAAGGCATACAGTTGAATTCGCTCAGTCCCATCGGGGTGGTGAAGGCGGTCTTCTCCTTATCAGCCTCTGCCACAGGAACCTGCCAGTACCCGCTAGTAAGGTCCAAAGTAGAAAAGAAGTTAGCTGATATTAGTGCAGCTAAAGACTCCTCTATTCTAGGCAGCGGATATGCGTCTTTGTGGGTGATACGGTTGATTTGTCTATAGTCCATGCACATTCTCATGGTGCCGTCCTTCTTTTTCACCAGAACCAAGGGGGCTGCCCAGGGGCTATAGCTATCTCTAATGACCCCAGCTTCTTTCATTTCTCTTAGCATGCCCTTTGCGTTCTGATAATGTGCAGGGGGTACAGGTCGGTGTCTTTCTTTTATCGGTGGGTGGCTCCCTGTGTGGTGTTCTATCCCTTTTACTCTGCCGAAGTCTAGCGGGTGCTTACTAAAGACTCTTTCGTACTCCTGTACCACCCGGTAGACTCCTTGTTTTTGGTGCAGGGGAGTGGAGTCAGCACCCACGTGGAGTTTCTGGCACCAGTCCTCCTTTTGTTTCTGGGAGCCATTACACTCCGCCTGTGGAGATGGAGGCAAGTGTTCCCGGCCCTGATAGCTTTGTGTTCGACAACAAACAGTTTGGCGAGTGTAGCGTACCTGGGTAAGTGTACTTCCCTCTCCCCAATGTTGAGAATGCGAACGGGCACCCTCCCATGACGGACATCAACCACCCCCCGGGCTGTCAAAATGGTGGGCCAGCTGTCCGAGTACACGGGTTCTACCATGGCTTGGTAGTCTCTACCTCTCAACCCGATTGCAGTCCGACACCAGATCATCATTTCACTTTTGGGAGGCACGGAAATGGGGAATGGGTCACTCAGTCTTACGCTACCGATCTCACCACCAGACAGTTCTACCTGCTGCCGTCTCATCAGGGCTTTTATCTCTTTGTTGAGGACTCTCTGTTGGCTGGAACTAGCATTCACCGCCACCTGTTGTAGAATTACAATTACCTCTGAAAGACAATTTTCAATCACGTTAGTACCCACAGTTATTTTAGGGTGACTTTCACGACGGTCAAGGTCCACAATAATTACTCCCTGTGCCGGTAGTTCAACTTTACCAATTTTAATGGTCATCTCCTTGAACCCCATCTGCAGCACAGGTAAGCCATTACTGGCGATGATGCTCAAGTTACTGTCTGGATACCGTGTGATATCAGCATCAGTCCAATACTGCTTAAAAAGTACATAAGGGATAGTGGTTACTTGCGACCCAGTATCCAGCAAGGCGCTCATGGGGATACCGTCCAGCACCACAGGTAAAACCGGGCGCCCCCCAACGTACTTATCACGCTAATTATAAGGGCCTGGTGATCTTATGCCTGGGGGTTGGCCCTCTGCCCCAGGTTGGACCCGTTTAAATTACAGTACCTGGAAATGTGTCCGGGCTGGTTGCATCGACGGCAAATGGGCTGTCCATCCTCTGCGTAGCGGTCTGTGGGCCTCCCTCGGAACGACGGGATCCTCCTCTGTCGACGCCACGGGACATCCTCCGGACTTGAAGCCAACTCGATGGGTCTTGACGGGTCCACTTGCAACGCCTGGACGGTCCTGGTCAACGCCGCGACGCTCCTGGTCAGCTCCTGGACTTGGCGGTGCAGGTCTTTCGACGGGGCTTGGTTCAGGGCCTGTGCATCAGCCCCTATGGAGTCCATAGAGGAGGGCGCCGCCTCCTGGTGGTAGGTGAGAGCAGGGCGCCGGGGGTTTATAGCGCCACTTGTTGCGGATTCACGGAGCACCCTTATGGCCCTGTCCTTAAATTGGGTAAAGGTCAGATCAGGGTTCTGAAAGAACATGAGGCGCAGTTGGGCCCTGTGGGCGCTGGACAGCAGACCTTCTATGAATTGTTCTGTTAGTAGTTTATCCGTTTCCTGCACACTGCCAGGGTCAGTTTGTTGGATAGCCCTCAAGGCTTCCTGCAGATTTAGGGCATAGTCTCTGATGCTGTCCTGTGCCCGCTGCTTACATCCATAGAACCTCATTTTAATCTCAGCGGAGGTACGTGTGTCAAAGGTACCCCGCAGCCGGGCCAGAATACCCTTCACGGTCCTTTTCTCCTCAGTGGGCCATGACTTTACCTCCCTTTGGGCTGCGCCAGTTAACTGCCCTGTCAATATGCTGACCTTCTGTTCCTCTGTCAGGGGGTAAACCTGGAACAAACTGTACAGCCTTTCCTTAAAGTCAGTTAGGGCATGGGGCTCCCCTGAATACTTAGGCAGCCAGGCCGCTCCAGGGATGTAAGGCAGGGAAAAGGGCATTACCGCTGCTGCAGCCGCGTTGGTGGTAGTGGGCGCCTCCGTGTCCGACATCTTCCTCCCCCCTAGTTAAGCGTGGCCTACCTTCCGACGATCCTCTTCTGTAGGCCGCAGCTCCACTGCTGCTGCTCTGGACGAGGACCTTGCGTCGCGTCCTGATGACGTCAGCGTCGCTCTCTCTCCCTTCCAGGACCTTGCGCAGCGTCGGTGCGTGGGGCGGAGCTTCGGATCTCGCGCGGTTTGGACGTCCACGCCCCTCTTATTCCCGCGCAGCGTCCTGAAGATGGCGTCCGATGGCGGGAAAACGGCTGGAGATGGCGGGAACCGGCGGAAGATGGCGGGAGACGGCTGGAAATGGCGGGAAACGGCTCCGGATGGCGGGAAACCTATTTTCAGGTAAGTGCAAAGTCTTTTCTAGGCACGCAAGACCCGTTTGTGGCGGGTTGGTTTCAATCCTGCCGACTACGCCAAAGCTGACTCGCCCCCTGGGCCGTGGGGCACTCGGATCTGGGCAATAGGGGAACGATGGGGGTAGTAGTGGCTACCGGGTTACGTGGCTCAGGGTGGTCAGGCCAGTGGTAGTCCGTTATGTGCTGATGATTATGTCCGACTACGCCACCCGTGGATTGCGGTCATTAGGAACCGCCGCTGCAAGGCAGACCGCTGTGGCTGATGATGTATGCAGCTGGGATGGTGTGACTCCCCATGGGAAGAGTGCGGCCTCAGGGCAGTGTAGAAGATGGTGGGAGTGATGGTAGTGAGAGTCCCAGTGCTGATAGTGCTGGAGGAGCAAGGAGCACACAGACAACAGGTAGCAGTCCAGAGTCTTTATTAGAACAGGTAAATTGACCCACAAACAGTCCCGGCTAGGAGGGGACCTGGATGTCTGAGAGCAATTGGGAGTTTGGCCCTGGTCAGGGTGAGGGCGTAGGCTTACCGTGCTTTCCGCGCTCCTTCTGGCTATCTCCTCCTTATAGGGTAACAGCCCACGTTTCCGAGCTCTCCGTGTACTCTCGCCTGTAAGGCCTGCAACGTGGGTTCCTTTCTGCTCCCGGCCTGGTACGGCTTTCCTGGTCCCTTCTGTTGTGGCAGGGCCTTCAGGCTTCTTAGGCCAAGGAATATACAGTCCCCTGCGGACTGGTTATCTGCTGGAGAATGTGGAATCCTCCCAGCCTCAGACACCAAAGTCTGGTAAATTAAGTCCTTTATCTGCCAAGACAGGCTCACTTCGCATCTTGTCTCTGGCTTGTGGCTCTCCTCCTGCCTCACTTCCTCTTAGGTGCAATAAAACTTTCTGTCCCTGCTCTGCTCCGGGACACGTCTCAGTGCTGAGACAGGTCATCCAGTTCTCTCTAACCCTGCCCCCAGTACCAGCTTTTATAGGGGCAGCCTGCTCCCCCTACTGGCCTGAGACAGGAGGTACGGCATGCTAATGTTCCCCTGACTAGAGAACTTCCCCCTTGCTCTCAGACACAGCTTTATTACACTTGTGGCATCCAGGCCAGGGTGACACAATATCACAGCTGTGTATTTTCACAGCACAAAGAACGCATCTTACACATCTGCAAATCACAGTGTGCTGACGCTTAGTGTTGTAGTTTTGAACAACACCATTCATTTTATCATATAATGTGTTGAAAAATGAGAAAAAATGCCTGAGTCCGGGCTGGACTGACTTCCTCACAGATTGCACTCTCTGTGAGCTCCAGACTTAGACTTCAGACTGTGGAGGGTCTTCTGGCTGTTGAAAGAAGTGGATCACAGGTATTATTATTGCTCCTCCTAGTTGAGGCCAATCTGCTGGGAAATCTCTTAAGTCAGTATGGAGTACTGCTTCTTTAGGTTCCTCCTGGATAATGAGAGGCACTTCTTCTTGGGGCATTAGCAGGTCTGGACACAACTTCAGATGGTCTCTAGATACCGTTGCAGTCATTCTTTCTCCGTCTCTACTAATTAGGCAGGTCTTCCTATTATCATATCTTGAATTTAACACAGTGTAGGGTTCTCTCTCCCACTGGTCATCAAGTTTGTGGCTTCTCCTTTTCCTCTTTAACACCACTTCTCCTGGTGTGAAGGGTTCTGCGGGCGCACTTTTATTGTAGTGGGCTTCCTGCTTGTTCCTTACCCGAGTGAGACTGTCTTCGACACAGGCCTGTACTCTTCTGTACTGTTCCTGTCTGGTCGTGTCCCAGTCGTCAGTGAACATATCTGCTTCTGGTTCTACTACACCAAACTCCAGGTCCATGGGCAACTTCCCGGGTCTGGCTCGCATGAGATATGCTGGAGTACAATTGGTGAAACTCACAGGTATGTGGTTGTACAGATCTACCAGGTCAGGTAGTAGGTCTGGCCACTGATTTCTCTCCTCTAGTGGTAAGGTCTTCAGCAGGTCGATGACGATGTTGTTCATCTTTTCACAGAGACCGTTGGTTTGGGGGTGGTACGGTGTAGTCCAGATCTTTTTACACCCGTACAGATGGCAGAACTCCTTGAACAACTCGGCCTCAAAGGCTGAGCCTTGATCTGGTAGCACCTGCTCCGGTTATGCATGGGGCCTGCAGAAGTTCGCCTGAAATGTCTTCGCCGCAGTTTCTGCCGTCAGATCTTTGATGGGGGCGACCACCAGGAACCGGGAGTAGTGATCCACCATGGTCAGGGCATAGGAATATTCTGACCTGCTGGGTGACAGCTTGACATGATCCAGGGCCATGATCTCCAGGGGACGAGTCGTCTTGATGGGTTGCAGGGGTGCCTTCTGGCTCCTGTAGTCTTTTCTTCTGAGGCTACAGGGTCCACACTTCCGGCACCACCTCTCGATGGAACTGCGCATTCCTGCCCAATAAAACCGACACTTCAGCAGGGTTTCTAGCTTCTTCCAGCCAAAGTGCCCTGCCTGATCGTGGTAGGCCTCCAACACCATCTGGATGTCTGTCTTGGCCACCACTCTCTGTCATACCATCTCATGGGTTTTGGTGTTGACGTACCTCCGGCACAGCTTCTCGCTATAGATGAACAGCCGGCTCTTCTCACTCCACAGCTGCTTGGCTTGGAGAGACGCTTCCTTCTCCAGGGAGGAACCTTCCTGGGTTATCAGTTCTTTGATATGGCTGACAACCGGGTCGCTGTCCTGGGTCTCCATCCAGCTGTGGTGAGGCAGGGGGTTTAACGTCTTACCACGTTGCCTCCTGGAGGCTCGTTGCTCGTGGACCATCCCATTCCGATGATAGGCAGGTAGTTCAATCTCCTCCAGGTCATCCACTTCCTCTTCAGTGTCCAATTGGTGAGGCATCCTGGACAGGGCATCGGCGTTGGCGTTCTTGCGGCCCGCCCGGTACTTAATAGTGAATTGTTAGCTTGACAGCCGAGCCATCCATCGTTGCTCCATGGCTCCTAGCTTGGCTGTTTCCAGATGAGTCAAGGGGTTATTATCAGTGAAGGCAGTGAATTTACTGGAGGCTAGGTAGTGCTTGTGACTCGCCCCCTGGGCCGTGGGGCACTCGGAACCGGGCAATAGGGAGACGATGGGGGTAGTAGTGGCAACCCGGTCCGTGGCTCTGGGTGGTCAGACCAGTGGTAGTCTGCTGTGGCAGAAAAACATCATTTTAAGTTCCCACGATGAATATTTGGTGAGATATTATGTCGCTCCTGAGGGTTCAGTCGCTGCAGGGGTACTGCACCTCAGTTGAGGTGTGGTATCTCCTCTTCCAGGTAAGGATGGAGCACTTCTCCGGACCCTACTTCACCATTCAACACTACACCACTCCTGTCCTGAAGGGTGCCTAAATGCACCAGGGTGCTGCCCTGGCCCGGGATATAGGAGATGGGGGTAACCAAAGATAAGGGGAACCATGTAGTGGGTGAGGGTGGAGAACACAATTTTAGGTTACACTTATTCATTCATATTTAATCTACAGCCATCTTAGGTTCAAGGTCTTTGATTGTGATCTTCATCGCTGATTGTGGCCTTCTGATAGAACCTGCAGCCTATTGAAGATACACGGTCCTCGTTCTCTGGCCTTGAGACGAGGAGCGGGTCAGAGTTAACCACTGCCTCTACCCTGTCAAGGTCCCTTCCTAAGAAGGCCTGGAGGGGAGCAGAGGAGACAAGCTCCACAGGCAAAAGGATCCCAGGGGGATATGGACGGAGCGGCATACACCACCTGTATTTCTTACTCTGGCCTAGTCAGAGGGACTCCTGCTGCAAGAGGGGTGACCGGCCCCCGATATCTGACTTTGTTACTCCACATCTCAGTCAGAAAAGCCCGGAGGCTTAGAGGATCCCAGGAGGGGTACGGACGGAGCGGCATACGCCACCTGTAACTCTCTACCTGCGTTTATCCAGTGGGGCCCAGCCTTACACCTAGTTCTAACCACACATACAGTCAGGAGAAGACTTAGTGGGAGAACTCACCAAGGAGAGGAACACACACCAGAGGGGTCTCGACAGGTGCCCCTGATCTACCTGGAAAGTGCTGGACCCCCTTCCTGGTGGCCGCAGTACGCCGCGAGGAGCAGAGGGAAGCTTTGCGGCTAAAGTCCATCTTAATGTGAGTAAAAACCCTGGATGACTTCACACCCCGCTTCAGCCTGTTATTTCCGGCGCGGCACTGCACCCACCGTTCCTCATCACACTGCCCTGAGGCCTGCTCTGCCTGCGGGGAGCCATCCCATCTAAGCTGCCCTTTAACACCGGCCTCAGTGGACTGAAGCAGCGCTGGTGTCTATCACCGGAAACCGTAGGTGGCGTAGTCGGAAAATACCACTCAACCCTGAAAGCCCATTAAATCTTTTATGTGACCGCCCTGGGCACGGACCGGGTCCGGGCCACGACTTCAACCCCGAGACACCTACACTGACCCGGCTCCGAGTAACCCCATTTCCCAGGGAGGGCTGTGAGCGTCACAAACTTGGCATAGTCGGCAGGATTGCATGCCCGCAGCAACGAAAAAGAAAATCCCCATGGCCGGCGGGTACTGTGCGCCTTTACACTAAAAAGACTGTCGTTTTGCACTTAGCGTGGCGCCGCCCAAGAAGAACGGACGCCGTGATGTGCCAAATTGACAGCTATCAAAGTCCTCCCATCGTGGGCCTGGCTCCTCAATGGCGCCAAAAGTGCAGACTGCCCCCTCCAGCAGAGACAGTCTGCGCAGTGGCGTCCGTCAAAACGGATGGGACGTCCCTGGGAGTGCCCGTCAGCCAGCCACCAGGGGGCCGCCTAAAAAGAAGGAGGAGACAGAAAACGCACCTTGCAGCCAAGATGGACGCAGCAGAAGAGAAGTCCTCTGAGGCCTCTGACGCTGTTCCACGAGCTGCCACCTTCCTCAACATGAAGGGAATACACCTGACCCCGGAGGAGGCAGAGTTCCTCCGAGGAGAAACCCAGGACCTGACCCGGAGGGTCGAAGAGGCCCAGCGATTGGTCGCCGCGGAGTGGAGAGAGGCGGTGCTACAGAGGATCCGAGCCCGCCGCCAGAGCTCGTCATGTAAAACTTTACATATCAGTCAGAATACTGTAGCAAAAGTGATGCAAAACTATAACAAAGATGGAACTGCAACCATCTTACAGAGACGTCCAGGCCGACTATGGAAGTTAACACCTAAACAAAAGCGTCCTCTGATGAGAAGGGTAAGTGGCACCACATAGAAGAGAAATGTCACAAGACATTTCTGAGAAAGAAAATAATTTCTTTACAAAAAATGTGAAGTCTACAAGAAGATCAGCAAAGCTTTTCTTATCAGTCAGATGGAAGTTAACATCTAAACAAAAGCATCTTCTGATGAGAAGAAAATCGACAGGCAAATTCATTGCTATTAGCTGAAGAAGTAGAAAGCCAAACCAGGGCGAGTGTTTTCCATGACACGACACGGTGTACACTGCAAATGAAGGGCATTCATGAGTGTCCTCCACAAAGGAAGCCTCTCTCCCTTAAAGCCCATGAACAATAAAAGTCCATCTACAATTTGCCAGGGTCCATGCTTAAAACTATGAGGACTACCGGGACTCTATACTGTGTATGTGCATCTTATGTGTATGTCCGTATTTTATGTTTGTGTGCACTATGTATATGCATACGTTAAAATGTGTATAGAGTATTAGCATGTGCAAATTTTATATGTGTGCCTAATATAAATATACATGGAAATGGCATAACCTGGTTCATTTTTCAAAAAGTTATGCTCAATTTTTTTAGCACCAAGTTTTGTTGCTTTTTTGTAGACTTACACTAACTTAGTATATTGTGTGAGAATTAAATGAATTATGAATTAGTTGGCGCATTTTACCACACTCTGGGGGTCCCTGACAGTCCTTCTTTACCGGCCCTGTAGTGATGCCAATGTAAACTTCCAAGTGACCGCGCAGTCAATCACTGTCACGAATGCAGGACAACCTATGATTAGCTCATTTTTGGGAAATCCTTATAACAAAAGGGGATTGAAAATATTTACAATTATTTTAAAAAGATTAAAAAAAAAAACAGACCCAATACTTATAATTAGTTTGTTGAAAGTAGTCTAATTAAAGGGAGCTGAAAGGATTAGAGATTATGAACCCGATTCACCAGTGTTTTTGCCAGAAAACTGGCATAAAGCTCTTGAAAAGTTGCAAAGTTTTGTGACTTTTCTCATTTTCACATAAGTTTAACTCCTTTAAAGCCCAAGACGTACTGATACGTATCTGCGCCCTTGGACTTAAGAGCCTGAAACTTATTAGTACGTCTTGCGATCGCGCCCCCACACAAACTGTGCGGGCGCGATCGCCGCCGGGTGTCAGCTGATTGTCACAGCTGACACCCGGTGCTATGTGATGGGAGGGGTCCCGCACATTAACCCCCGCAATGCAGCGATCGAAGTCGTTCGCAGCATTGCGGGGACAAGGGGAGGTGATCGGGATAATCACCTCTCATGCCAGCGTCCAGCGATGTCTGTTGAGGCTTCCCGGATGTTGCCATGACAACATCCAGGTCACCAGACAGCAGGAAGATATTTTGGTCATGCGCAGTGCATGACCAAAATATCTTCTGCATCTGCAGTGCTGACAGCCTGTATAGCACAGGGATGGTGCTCCATCCCTATGCTATACAGGTGATCAGGGTAAAAAAAAGTGAAAGTCCCATAGTGGGACAAAGAATAAAAGTAAAAAAAAGTGTCAGAAAATGAAAAAAAAAGTAAAAAAAAAATTGTAAAAATATTTAAAAAAAAATTAAAAAAATAATCCACCAAAAATAAAAATATAATGTATCCATCAATAAATATTATTATGAAAAAAACAAACAAACAATAAAAGTACACATATTTAGTATTATCACGTCCGGAACGACCTGACCTATAAAACTGTCCCACTAGTTAGCCCCTTCAGTGAACACAGTAAAAAAAAAAAAAAAAAACAATGCTTTATCATCATACTGCCAAACAAAAAATTGAATAACACGCGATCAAAAAGACAAATATAAATAAAAATGGTACCACTGAAAACATCATCTTGTCCCGCAAAAAACAAGCTGCCATACAGCTCCATCAGCCAAAAAATAAAAAAGTTATAGCTCTCAGAATAAAAGTCACACAGTGCTCCTTCCCTTCTGAACTCTGCCGTGGGCCCAAACAATGTATATTCTCCACATATGGGGCATCAGCGTACTCAGGAGAAATTGCACAACAGTTTTTGGGGTCCATTTTCTCCTCTTACCCTTGTGAAAATAAAAAAATTGGGGCTAAAACATCATTTTTGTGGAAAAAGTTTGATTTTTTTTATTTTCACGGCTCCATGTTATAAACTTCTGTAAAGCACTTGGGCATTCAGGCTGCTCACCACACATCTAGATAAGTTCCCTCAGGGGTCTAGTTTCTAAAATGGTGTCACTTGTGGGGGGTTTCCACTATTTAGGCACATCAGGGGCTCCCCAAATGCAACACGGCATCCGCTAATTATTCAAGCAAATTTTACAATCAAAAAGTCAAATGGTGCTCCTTCCCTTCTAAACCTTGCCGTGCGCCAAAACAGTGGTTTTCCCCCACATATCGGGTATCGGCTTACTCAGGAGAAATTGCACAACAAACTGCAAGGTGCAATTTCTCCTGTTACCCTTCTCAAAATGCAAAATTGGGGGCTGAAAAACATTTTTGTGGGAAAAATGTGAAAATTTTATTTTTACGGCTCAATGTTACAAACTTTTGTAAAGCACCTGGGGGTTCAAGGTGCTCACCACACATCTAGATAAGTTCCCTGAGGGGTCTAGTTTCCAAAATGGTGTCAAAAAGTCAAATGGCGCTCCTTCCCTTCTGAACTCTGCCGTGCGCCCAAGCAGTGTTTTTTTCCCACATATGGGGTATCTGCGTGCTCAGGAGAAATTGCACAATAAATTTTGGGATCCATTTTTTCCTTCAAAAATAAAAAAAATTGGGTCTAAAGTAACATTTTTGTGAAAAAAGTTAAATGTTAATTTTTTTCTTCAACATTCCAAAAATTCCTGTGAAGCACCTGAAGGGTTAATAAAGTACTTGAATTTGGTTTTGAGCACCTTGAGGGGTGCAGTTTTTAGAATGGTGTCACTTTTGGGTGTTTTATGTCATAAAGACCCCTCAAAGTGACTTCAAATGTGATGTGGTCCCTAAAAAAATGGTTTTGTAAATTTTGTTGGAAAAATGAGAAATCGCTGGTCAATTTTAACCCTTATAGCTCCCTAATAAAAAAAAAATTGGGTTCCAAAATTGTGCTGATGTAAAGTAGACATATGGGAAATGTTATTTATTAACTCTTTTGTGTGACATATCTCTCCGATTTAAGGGCATAAAAATTCAAATTTTGAAAATTGCAAAATTTTCAAAATTTTCACCAAATTTCCTTTTTTTTCACAAATAAACGCAAGTGATATCAAAGAAATTTTACCACAATCATAAAGTACAATATGTCATGTTAAAAACAATCTCAGAATCAGGGGGATCCGTGGAAGCGTTCCAGAGTAATTACTTCATAAAGTGACAGTGGTCAGAATTGTAAAAATTGGCCTTCTCATTAACGTGCAAACCACTTTGGGTTGTAAAGGGGTTAAGGACTCTACCTGCATATACAGTCATGGCGGAAAGTGCTGGCACCCTTGAAATTGTTTCAGAAAATTACACATGTTTTATTACACGCATGTTTATTTCCTTTGTGTTTATTGGAACAACACAAAAAAACTGAGAAACAAAAAGGCAAATTGGACATAATTTCACACAAAACCCCAAAAATGGGCCGGAATACATATATATATTTTTTATGGGACAACACTGAAGATGTTACACTTTGATACAATGTACAGTAGTCAGTGTGCAGCTTGTTTAACTGTAAATTTGGTGTGCCCGCTAAATAAATCAACACACAGCCATTAATGTCTAAACCGCTGGCAACAAAAGTGAGTACACCCCTAAGTGTGTTCTCAGCTGATGTTATTTGTGGGTTTTTCTTTGCATCCCGAACAATTTTCCTGGCAGTTGTGGATGAATTTTTTTGTTGGTCTACCTGGCTGTGGTTTGGTTTCTACAGAGCATCTGATTTTCCATTTGTTAATCACAGTTTGAACACTGCAGACTGGCATTATCAATTCCTGGGATATCTTTTTGTATCCCTTTCCTGTGTTATACAGTTCAACTACCTTTTCCTGTAGATCCATTGACAATTCTTTTGCTTTCCCCATGACATACAATCCAGAAACGTCAGTGGCTGGATCCCAGAAACTCACTCAGCTTTTATGCACACATACTGATTACAAGCAAACAGGTCACAGGTGAGGATGTTACCTTTAGTAGCCATTCAAACCCATTTGTGTCAAATTCTGTGCATGTTATCAGGCCAAAATCACCAGGGTATGTGAACTTTTGATCAGGGTCATTTGGATGTATTTGGTTGTCATTAGTGATGAGCGAGCACTAAAATGCTCGGGTACTCGTTTCTCGGGTCGAGCAAATTGGAATACTCGGGTGCTCTACCCGAGCAATGAGCCCAATGTAAGTCTATGGGAAACTCGAGCATTTTTCAGGCGGATCCATCCAACGGTCTGCAGAGGGCCTAAAAATTGCCCAAATCGATGGGAACAGTGCTCAAATGACATGGGAACAGCATGGGGAAGACCCCTGGAAGCATCTCTGACTCCCAGATCACTGCTGTCTTACAATAAAACATACAAAAAAGAAACCAAAATGGATTTTCCTGGGAAATATGTTAGGGAACATCCTTTCCAGGGTAATGACTTGTATATAAGCCAAAAGAAATAACCAAAAACAAAAATACTCCTCCACACCTTGGGCTATGTTCACACATAGCGTTTTTGATGCATTTTTGCACTTTTGCATTACTTTCAACCAAGACAAATGCATTCACCATGAAATGTCATTTTAACATTTTACAACCTTATCTGGCCATGTGGTGTGTGACACATCATCAGACACATGCATACAGTGCTGAAAAGACATGGGAACAGCATGGGGAAAACCTCTGGTAGCATCTCTGACTCCCAGGTCACTGCCTAAATGTGTGCCCATCATAAGTGATCCTTGGCGCATGCGAAGATGCCTCCCGCCATGCACCTGTCGTTGCAGACTTGCATCAATCACCATCCACGTCCTTGTCCCACTGCAGCGTTCAGTTGTCCCTACCCCATTCCATGGAATTGCAAGCGCAAGTATGCAGGCAGCCACCCACCCACCCACTCACAGGCTGCAATACTATACTGCCAAATTTTTAACAGCTGCATGCACTTGAAATGTGGCCTTTTACGCTCGTGGAGGCGGTGGCTCGGTGTCCATACTCGGTCCCCAGCCGCCACTATATTACCGGTATCACCTCCACCTTCCACAAGCACGGGTCCCACAACATTACCCGTGCTCTCCCCAGTGCACTTACTAGGAAGGATCGCCTAACCACAAACACATGGACAGGTGAATGTGGCCAGGGACAGTACGGAGCAAGTCCACAACTTTTTTTGCTAAGAGTTGCATTTAACTCGGTGAAGGGACTGTCATAGAGGGAAACCGTATCTACCCTGCGTGTCATTTCTCCCAGGAAGTCCTGTAATGCAGCTTGTTGCAGAAGCAATGGCAGCCCATCCAACATCAACTCGCCCTTGTCGGTGGTGCTTTGACACACACACATCTTTCTTTGCGCATTTAATTTCTTGAATACAGAGTTGGACAATGGCCTGATCTGTAATGCGTTTTGAGAAATAACATGCATAAGCATGGCCGATCCACATTAAAAAAGCAGCCATAGAGTGTCCAGGAACCTTCCCCCACACTTTTCTTAGCCATGTCTGCTTTTCGACAGGGTTGGACGGGCCCACCAGAGAACTGGAGACTCCTCCGGCGGGCCCTGGCTTCTCCTTCAGGAGAGTTCATAGTGCCGAGGTGAGGCCATGATGATGATAGAGGCCACTATCTGCTTAGTTTTTTGTTACTTGGAAAGCAAGCGCAAGTATGCAGCCAGCCACCCACCCACAGGCCGCAACACTAAACTGACAGATATCTGGTCAGCTGCTTGCACTTGAAATATGGCCTTTTAGGCTCGTGGAGGCGGAAGCTGTCCACAATCTTATGGCGGCGGCGACCGGGTATCCATACTCGGTCCCCAGCCGCCATTATTTTTCCCCGTATCGTCTCCGCCTTCACAAGCACGGATCCCACAACATTACCCGTGCCCTCCCCAGTGCACTTACTGGGAAGGACCGCCTAATCACAAACACGTGGACAGGTGAATGTGGCCAGGAACAGTACGGAGCCAGTCCGCAACTTTTTTTGCTGAGAGTTGTATTTAGCTCGGTGAAAGGATTGGCATAGAGGGAAACCGTATCTACCCTGCGTGTCATTTCTCCCAGGAAGTCCTCTAAAGCTGCTTGCACTTGAAATGTGGCCTGAACATTACTGCTGGTACTTTTCTGTGGGAATTTGCTTGCCTCCTACCAGCCTGGAATATTTCCAGCAAACTATGGTACGACGCCATGGTATTAGCACTGCCCACAGTACCAGTAGCGAAGCCATCCCCAATTTCCTTCTCTGGAATTTTATTTGGTAGATTGAGTGGCTGCCCAAATACATTTTCTCACAAAGGAGCTGATGATAGAGTGGCAGTAGGTGCAAGTTTCCCCAGCCTGTTAGATATTAGAGGGTGAACTGCAGCACATTGGATCAGTGGTTAGCACTGAAGCCTTGCAGCGCTGGGATCCTGGGTTCAAATCCCAGCAAGGACAACATCTGCAAGGACTTTGTATGTTCTTCCCGTGTTTGCGTGTGTTTCCTCCTCAGTTAAAAAAAGCAGCCATAGAGTGTCCGGGAACCTTCCCACACACTTTTCTTAGCCAGGACTGCTTCTCGGCAGGGTTGGACGGTCCCACCAGAGAATCCTCTGGTGTGCCTTGGCTTCTACCTCAGGAGAGTTTATGATAGTGACGCGCCCCCTGGGCCGTGGGGTACCCGGTGCCGGGCCGGTAGATGCTGGGGGATGTCACAGTGGCGGTGACCCGGTCCGTGACTCAGGGCGGTCAATAAAAAGGGGTTATTGATAGGGGATTTATAGTGATTGTGTAAGTTTGTGATGCCACCTGTGGTATGCGGCTAAGGGAGCCGCCGCTGCGGAGCAGGTCCTCTGGAGCTGATGTTACTGCTGCAGGGATGGTGTGGCTCTCCACAGGAAGAGCTTAGCTCCAGGGCAGTGTAGATGTTATGGGTTATGCTGGGCGTTGTAGTGCAGGGGTTGATGGCGCAGCAATAATCATTCCACATCTTAATGGCGGTTTCCTCTTATCTTTACTGGTGGTGATTAGACAAGCCGGGACTAGGGTACTGGCTAGAAGTGGAAGTCCGGGCAGCCTGGAAGCAAGTAAAGAATCCTCCTTGCCAGGTGAAGTTGGAGGCCTTCCCTTTCCACTAAACTCTTTGGCCCTGCTGCTTGTAGCTGTGCGGTGGCCCTCGGGCCTTGCTGGTGCGTTGCTCCCACGTGGCGGTGCTGGACCCTGCAGTGCTGCTGAGTCTCCGGGCGTCTGATGGGGCCAGGAGACCTGCAGTCTCCTGCCCTTCGGTTTCTACTGCTAGACCTTCGGTGCCCCACAGCCTCGGACTCCCGTGTCCGGTTCTTCTGTGTTGGTTTTTCTGAGGTGAGCTGCCGCGCAGCTCCAGTCCCCAGCTCCTCTCTCCTCGACGTCCTGACTTCAACTCCTCACACTAAGATTAACTAACCCCGCCCCCAAATCCCAGTTGCCAAGGGGAGGGTCTCCCCTTGCTGGTCTGGAGCCAGGAAAGTGTTGCATGCTTAGTAAAACCTGATTAGGGGACCCCTGCTTGCTTCCAGGCATGGCATCAACTCTTGTGAGGGAGGCAATGCCACTGTGGCAACCGGACCCCTGGGGTGCCACATTCCCTTCTAGTTAACTTCAGTACTCCCGGACTGAGGATACCTTTTAAAATAAACAAATAACAATTCTCATTACAAACAGGTTACAAAAGTCAAAATTTACAAAAACCCAACAAAAATTGAAAGCAGTCACTGCAGCGCTTAGTCCTTATGCCACAATCCTGGTAACTGTAATTTGGCTGGTGGGAACCGCATCAACCCACTTTGTATATCGTCCCTGGGCGTGACTTCAGGGCACTCTTTCATTGGGCCTGGTCTTCAGCCACGCCTGCGGTTTATTTTCTAGGCCTATTAGTAACTATATTCAATATTGTCCTGACCACACCTAGTCCTGTGGCCCAATTGTCCATAAATTCAACAAATATACTTTTCCAAGACTATTTAACGGGTACAACTATATACAACATACACTTTAATTCTCTTATACTTTAGTTCCTCCATCGAGTAGGGAGCTGACCTTTTGTACTCCTGGTCGATCTACGTAGTACATTGGTGGTCACTGTCCTACCTTGGTCCCTAGTGTCTACCCCTGGTGCGGTGGGTTCAGTGTGAACTACACTACAGGTAGTCTGAGGTAACACCGGTAGGCTGGGTAATCTCCTACGAATTCTTTGGCTCACCATGGGTACGACAGGTTCACTGCTAGCAGAGGGTTGATTCTCCTGGTCTGCTGATGATGAAACCTGTCTTTGGGGCCGACTGGTCTTCCAGCTGTTCTGGGACTTCTGCAGCTTCCGGTGAGGCCGCTTGGAGAAAGGTCAAGAACGGGACCACAATCGCTTTGTTCACCTGCGTCCAAGACCGGGGAAATTCTCCGAGGACTGTCTGAACCGTTTCTTCCACCTTTTCTGTGGGCTGAGGGCTGTCTCGATCTTCTTTGTGTTTCAACTGTTCAGGACATATCTTCAAGTGATCTCTTGAGACTGCCGCTGAAGTTTCCCCTCCATCTTTGCTGATGAGGCACACTTTGGTGTTGTCGTAATTCGAGGGTAGGACGGTGTATGGCTCAACCTCCCAGTGGTCATCTAACTTCTGGACTCGTCTTTTCCTCTTAAGTACCTGTTCTCCAGGTGATAAGGGAACGGCAGGTGCGTGCTGATTATAAGTTTTCTCTTGCTTCTGTTTTGCCTGGGACAAACTTCTCTCAACACATTCTTGCACCTTGCGGTATTGTTGCTGCCGCTCAGTATCCCAATCCGCATCTGGTGAATTCGTCTCTGGTGTTAGGACTCCCATGTCCAAGTCAATGGGTAACTTACCAGGTCTTGCTCTCATCAGGTAAGTGGGTGTACAGTTGGTGGGAGTTCACCGGGATGTGGTTATACAGGTCCACCAAATCTGGTAACTTCTCTGGCCACAGGCTGTGCTCTTCAAGGGGCAATGTCTTCAACAAGTCTATCACCACCTGGTTCATCCTTTCACACAACCCGTTGGTCTGGAGATGATATGGCGTCATCCTGATTTTCTTGCAGCCGTACAAGTTAAAGAATTCCTGGAACACCTCTGCTTCAAAGGCTGGACCTTGGTCGGTAAGCACCCGTTCAGGGTAACCGTGCGGGCGACAAAAATGCTGTTGGAACGCTTTGGCTGCCGTCTGAGCCGTCTGGTCTTTCACTGGCACTACTACCAAGAACCGGGAGTAGTGGTCTACTATGGTGAGAGCGTAGACATAGCCTGACCGGCTCGGAGCTAGCTTCACGTGTAGTGTTGAGCCACCCCCGTAGTGTTCGAGTTCGGTTCGGTTCGTCGAACACCCGTGTGTTCGCCGAACTGTTCGTCGAACTGTTCGTCGAACACCTTCGAACACCGTTAAAACCAATGGCAGGCAAACAAAAACACATAGAAACACATAGAAAACACCTTCAAAGGTGTCCAAAAGCTGACAAACTGCTCAGAAGACACAACTAACACATGGAAAAGTGACAAGTACATATAGTCATGCGAAAAGAAAAGAGGTGGAGGAGTAAAAGGAGGGGGAGACACAGATATAGGCATGTCATGCCCTTCTAAAATCCAAAAAGTGAGAAGCCGAGACGGCCAGTCCGCTCCTGCCCGTGCCACCTCCGTGTCGCCGGGTTTGTGCCAGAGCCGCGGTGAACCCTGACGGCCAGCCCCCCTCTCCCAATACTGGTGCCTGTCCGCTGGTGGGTCGAGAGAGCCCCCCTGTGGTGGAGGCAGCTCTAAGCTTTTTAATTTAAATTGTCCCTCTAATTTGAATGAATACACTTTAAATCCATTTACAAGGATCTATTGGAGGGCAAGTCTCATGCCAGCAGCCGCGTAATTCCAGCTCCAGTAGCGTCCACTAAAGCTGCTGCAGTTAAAACGCTTTTATAAGGATCGAGCTCGGCTGTCCACCGCAAGGCATCCTAGTGCCAGTCCCAGCCCCTATGCCTTGGGGTGCCTCCTGATGCTCTTCACTAAGTATCCCGTGGTCCCGAAGCATTTCCTTTGAAAAAATTAAGTGTCCAAACTACAGGTGGTGTAGCTTGCTTAACAGCCGGGATAATCCGCTGACTAGCAGACACTGCTACTAGGCACAAAGTATTTCCTGGGCTAGATGCAGTTAAAAATTTGTAAGTAGATACTCTCGTTGGATGCTGAGAAAGCATTCCATAGAGTCTCCTGGCACGCCATATATGATTCTCTTAAAAAGCTTGGGGTAGGGGTCTAGGGGACCCTTTTATAGCCAAAATCACGGCCCTGTATCACAATACGTCACCTAGGCTGAAGATAAATGGAACTGTAGCACCGAGGGCTCGGTTGCTACAGACGTATTGCACCTCACCCAGAGGTGTGATATCTCACTCTCAGATAAGGATGGAGTGTGGATCAGGACCCGACACCTGCATGCATTACACCACATTGCCGTGGGGCAGGGCGACCAATATGCCCCTGAGATGGGCACGACAGTCCCTGTCCCTGGCTGGAGTGGGGGGAGGGAACACTGAGGAAGGGGAACCCTGCAGTGCAGGAGCAGGGAGGAAGCAGTTCCTGGGTGCATTGAGAAGGGAGTATAAAAGGTGGGCACCATCTCAGTTCAGTGCAGAGAAGTCTGAGCAGAAGTGGCAGGGAGCAGGGGCTCTGCATGAGCTCTGCTCCGGAGGCGGGCCTAGTAACAGAGGCCCAGGCCTGCAAGAGGGAGAAGGAAGGAAGAGGAGCGGAGAAGGCTCCAGGAACGAGGAATGAAGGGATCCCAGGGGTGCGGACGGGCGAGTCGCCACCGCACGCCCGAATCCACCTGCGTGGAGGGGTCAGGCCAAAGGGGGAGACCGGTCCCCGAACTAGTGGAGGCAGGAAACGACCATCAGCTAGAAACCGGAGGCTCTGACATTTTATGTGGCGCAGCCCCTTGCTCCACCCGCTAGGAAGGCACCACATAGGGTCAGGGAAACTGGCGCCAAGTTTACCAAGAGGAGGCCCGAGGCAGCCGGACAGAAGTGTTGGTAAGAAAGGCCAGACAAAGGACACACAAAGGGGGTCCTGTGAAGCGCTCCAAAGTTATCTGGGAGTTGTCTGAGCCCCTCACCTGGTGAGCACAGTACGACGTGGGCAGCCGTTACCTGCAGACGTGGTCTGGATAATAAGAACTGTGAGTAAAGGCCCTGAACTGCATCACTGACTCCGTGTCGTTACTGCTGCTGCCCTGCACCATCACCCCCATCCTCCGCATACACTGCCCTGAGGCTATACTCCTCCCGTGGGGAGTTATGCTACGCTCTGCTGCACCCACAACACCAGCCTTAGCGGTCTGCCCTGTAGCGGCGGTTCACTCTGACCGCAATCCACGGGTGGCGTAGTCGGACATTTAAACATCAAAACCACATAAATAGTTCCGCCACTGGTTTGACCGCCCTGAGCCACGGAACCGGATCGCCGCCACGAAGACTACAACCACCAGCATCCACCAAAAAGGGTCCGGCTCCGGGTGTCCCAAGGCCCAGGGGGTGCGTCAGAACATTTTCATCACTTTTCACAATCACCAATGGGACAAGGCAGGGATGTCCTCTGTCCCCTCTCTTATACATCCTAGTGACGGAGCACCTGCTCTCATCAATTCGCCATAACCCCAATATTAGGTGGATTGAGGTGGGAGGCACCGAGTACAAGTGCTCTCTATTTGCTGATGATGTCCTAGTATATATCACTCAATCACATATATCCATCCCTGCTGTTATGGCTGAAATAGATCACTTTGTTACATGGTAAAATTTTAAAATCAATGCAGCGAAGTCTGAGGCCCTCGATGTCTCCCTCCCTAAATCCATATAGGATTCCATCCAGTCCAACTTTCCCTTTGCCTGGCCCTCACAGGGTATCAAATACTTAGGAATTCCTATTCATAGAGACCTCTCCCATCTATGTTATCTTAATTTTGGGCCCTTTATTGAACAATTCCATACAGACCACGGTTGGCAAGTTAGAACTGTAAGATTCACTACGTGAACCACTGGTGTTTTGTGGAAAAGCACATGTAAGATTCTGCAACAGTCTCTGCTGATACTCCTGCATGCGTGCATCCCTTTCTATGGCAGGAATAATTTCTGCAAATTTACTTTTGTACCGGGGATCTAACAGTGTGGCAACCCAGTAGTCAGGATTATTTCTAATTCTCACAATTCGAGGGTCATGTTGCAGGTAGTGCAGCAAGAAGGCACTCATGTGTGTTGCGCATCCAGGAGCACCAAGTCCCTGTTGTGTTGGTGGCGAGGTAGCAATCATGCTTCCTTCCTCTGTCCTCTCCCCCCAACCTCGCACAACAGAAATGTGATCAAGGTCTCCCTCATCTGATGAGTCTTCCATCAGTTCGTCCTCCACTTCTTCCTGGGCTCCTGCACCTTCCTCACTAGTTTGGCTGCTACCATGCGCCCTGGTAAAATCATCTCCCCCACCCTCACATGCCTGCCGCCTTGGTGCTGCCGACCGTCTGGACCTTGCAGATGTTAGCCCTTCCGCATACAACTCCTCCTCCTCTACTTCCTCCACCTCCTCTTGTGCCACCACCTGACTCCGAATTCTGTTTAACATGTGCTCCAGCATGTAAATCACCGGAATAGTCATGCTGATAATGGCATCGTCAGCACTAAACATCTTCGTCGCCATTTCAAAACTGTGCAGAAGGGTGCATAGGTCCCTGATCTGAGACCACTCCTCCAGCGTGATTTGCCCCACCTCTGAATCTCGTTGGCCCAGGCTATACGTCAGAACGTATTGCACCAGGGCTTGTCGGTGCTGCCACAGTCGCTGCAACATGTGCAGAGTTGAATTCCACCGGGTAGGCACATCGCATTTTAGCCGGTGAAGTGGCAGGCCCAACGACTTCTGTAGAGATGTAAGTCGCTGAGCTGCGGGATGCGAACGGCGGAAGTGAGCACACAGCGACCGTGCCCTCTGCAGAAGGCCATCTAGTCTGGGATAGTGGGCTAAAAATTGCTGGACAACCAGGTTCAACACGTGAGCCATACAAGGCACGTGTGTGACATTGCCCCGGCGAAGGGCCGCACCCAGGTTTGCAGCATTGTCGCACACGGCCTTCCCTGGTTTCAGGTCCAGTGGAGACAACCATTCATGAAATTGGTTCTCCAGAGCTGACCACAACTCCTCAGCTGTGTGACTCACATTTCCCAGACATTTCAATGTAAAAACCGCCTGATGACGTTGAGCCCTACTGCCAGCATAGTAAGGAGGTGTGCAGGATCCCTTCTGCGCAGTTAGAAAGCTTGTGGCATGACCAGACAGGCTTTGGGTGCAGGTGGAAGACCGAGAGGAGGTTGAGGAGGCAGAAGCAGTGGAGGAAAAATGACATAAAGAGGATTGACGCACAACTCGTGGGGACGGCAAGACTTGGACAGCAGCCCCTTGTCCTGCTGTCACCATAGTTACCCAGTGCCCAGTCAGCGACATGTAACGCCCCTGTCCATGCCTACTCGTCCAAGTGTCTGTGGTGAAATGCACCCTGTCACACACAGAGTTTCTCAAAGAAGCGGTGATGTTGTGTGCGACATGCTGGTGGAGCGCAGGCACACCTTTCTTTGAGAAGTAGTGCCGACTGGGCATCTGGTACTGGGGCACTGCGACGGACATAAGGTCTCGAAAATCCTCTGTGTCCACCAGGCGGAAAGGCAGCATTTCTGTAGCCAAGAGCTTGCAGATGGTGAAATTCAACCTCTTAGCTTTCTCATGGCTAGGAGGAAATGGTCTTTTACTTGTCCACATCTGAGGGACCGAGGGCTGGCTATTGTGCTTAGACGGGGTTGATAAGGGTGTCCCCGGCAAACTGCCGGTCTGTGAGGAAGATGCAGGCGGACATGTTAGGTTGCCTTGATCCAAAGGTGGTGCTATCGATGTCGGACAGCGCTCAAGACCAGCTGGTGTTACCACCTCCAAAGAAAATGATGACCTGCCAATCACGCTGGCTGTTGCGGGTAAAGAGGTGGCAGGTCTGCGCCCCAAAACAGGTGTGACTGCTGTCCCCCCAGTCACAGAGGATGAAGAGGCCGCGGATGCACAAGATATGGCAGACGGTGGTTGGCCCGGCCGGCTAGACCGCATTGTAGCACACTGAGCTTCCCACTGCAACTTATGCTTCATGTCCATGTGCCGGTTCATGCATGAAGTACTCAAACTATGTATTTTTTGGCCTCTACTTAGCTTTTGCTGACAAATGTTACAGATAACACGAGTTGGGTCATCTTTATCGATCTGAAAAAATGCCCAGGCTATGCAAGGCTTAGCACCCATGCGACCTGAAGAGCCACCACGACTTGTGGTGAGAGGCAGAGTTGTGTTTGAGGATGCAGTTGTTGACGTGCTTCCAGTACTACGTCTCTGTCCAGGAAGGCGCAACCTGACCTCGTCGTCACTAGCATCTTCCTCCACCTCCTCTGCTGACCTCATCTCTTGGCTGACTGTGGGTTGACAGTAAGTGGGATCTCCGACCTCATCATCATCACCCTGTGCGTTATCACACCCGTCGTCCTCAGAGCCAACCTGTTCCTGCCCTGACAAAAAACTAAAGTTGTCGCTCCAATCAGGTATTTGAGTCTTATCATCGTCTTCCTCATTGTCTCCACCAACAGGAGTTACAGTTTGGGAATGAGGGTCTACATTATGGTCAGAACCTTCTGCGTCTGGTCCTGGATCCGACTCATAAAGATTCTGGGCATCAGTGCAGATCATTTCCTCGTCTGGATTCACAGAAGCGCTGGAGTCGACCTCTGATTCCCAGGCTATAGTATGAGTAAACAGCTCTGCAGACTTAACCATCTGTTCTACCTCATACTCAGACGGGCAGCTGGAGATTTGGGAGCTGTGAGGAAGCAAGTGCGATTTGGGTGACACCTTTGAGGACTGGAGTATTTGTGATGTTGAAGTTGATGTGGAGGAGAGTCCACTTGAAGGAGCACTTGATATCCGTTGAAGCACCTGCTGTTTTTGTGCCTCATCTGGAATTTGTAGCGATTGGCGTGGCCGTAAGAAAGGGATCTTATCACATTGTCCGCTAAAAGAAGTAGACATTTTAGTTTGGCTGGAAGATGGTCTTTCTTCTGCACCTACCTCACGGACACAACCTTTTTTCCCCTTCCCAACACGCCTATTCCCCTTTCCACCAGCAGCAGGCCTTTTTCCACTCATTTTGGTGGTTAACTAATTCACAACTCTGGAGTTGTTTGCACAAAAAAACAATGGATGGTAACCGAGCAGAGCTGAGTGGCCAAACTGTGGTATTAGGCCAAAACTATTGGCTGGGTTAGATGCAGAAAAAAATTATTTTTAATTTGCAACCTGATGGAGGTCAGTATAGATGGACTAATAGACCAAGTCCCACACACCGCTAGAAGCCCAAATATTTTTTCAGAGCTAGATGCAGAAAATTTTTTTATTCAATTTGCAACCTGATGGAGGTCAGTATAGATGGACTAATAGACCAAGTCCCACACACTGCTAGAAGCCCAAATATTTTTTCAGAGCTAGATGCAGAAAAAAATTATTTTTAATTTGCAACCTGATGGAGGTCAGTATAGATGGACTAATAGACCAAGTCCCACACACTGCTAGAAGCCCAAATATTTTTTCAGAGCTAGATGCAGAAAAAAATTATTTTTAATTTGCAACCTGATGGAGGTCAGTATAGATGGACTAATAGACCAAGTCCCACACACCGCTAGAAGCCCAAATATTTTTTCAGAGCTAGATGCAGAAAAAAATTATATTCAATTTGCAACCTGCTGGAGGTCAGTATAGAAGGACTAATAGAACAAGTCCCACACACTGCTAGAAGCCCAAATATTTTTTCAGAGCTAAATGAAGAAAAAAATTATTTTTAATTTGCAACCTGATGGAGGTCAGTATAGATGGACTAATAGACCAAGTCCCACACACTGCTAGAAGCCCAAATATTTTTTCAGAGCTAGATGCAGAAAAAAATTATATTCAGTTTGCAACCTGATGGAGGTCAGTATAGATGGACTAATAGAATGATGCTATGCCCAAAAGATTTTACTTCACTAGGTGCAGTAAAAAAATTGGTATTCTATACACAGGTGGTATATCTTGCAACACAGATAGGCTACTCCACTGACTAACACACTCTGCAATAGGCCAAAAAGGATTAGCTTTGCTAGATTCAGCCAAATGCTGTGAAAAAAACTTGCACAGCACTGGCACAGACCTGCCTGGCAAAAACTGATAGGAACTGATGTAACCTAGTCCTGAAAAGGACTCCAATTACAATTAGTCTTTACTCCCACAATCTATCTATTTAAGAGCACAGACCTGCCTGATAAAAGTCGTAGGAAATGCTGTAACCTAGTCCTTAAAAGGACTTCAATCACAACTATTCCCTACTCCCAAGCTATCTGTATATTTGTGGAAAAATTGGCTTGAAATTAACAAGGTATAGCGCACACAGCAACAGCGGTGCCGTCTAACACGCAGCTGCAGCAGTGAGAAAATGGTGGCGACGGGGAAAATGGCTTGGTCTTATAGGGCAAGGACATGTGACATACACTGCCAATCACACATGCCCTTGCTTGTGTGAAAAAAAGCACTTCGCTCCGTGTGTGCGCTCCTGATAGGCTGACAGATTGCACCTCCCCGCTGCAAATGCGGGAAAGAGAAAAAAAAATGGAGATCTTCATTGTTCCTGCAGAGATCCATCCCCTGCCCCTCCCCCCGCCCCGCTGTACACTCAAACTGCGTATTAACATTAATTTTCATCATTACTGAGAAAAAATCCAGTTATGATTTTGGTGCACGAACAGTTATCGAACATAACCTCGAACAGCCGAATTTTTCTCAAATTGTTCGTGTTCGCCGACCGGCTCGAACACCGCCCAAAACAGCTCGAATTTGAGATTGGCGAACAGTTCGAGTAGAACAACGCTCATCTCTATTCACGTGGTCCAAGGCTACCAGTTCAAGTGGTTGTTTGGTGATTATGGGCTGCAGGGGAGCCTTCTGGCTGTCACGGTCTTTCCGTCTCAGGTTGCATGGACCACATTCTCGACACCATCTCTCGATTGCTTTCCTCATGCCAACCCAGTAGAATCGCTCACATAGCAGGACTTCCAACTTCTTCCACCCGTTCGTGTGTACCGGGAGTTGATACTTCTTCGACACAGCTTTCCCTCGTAGATGAACAGTTTTCCCTTCTCCTTCCACAACTGTTGGGTCTCCTGTGGAGCATCTGGATCAGGGTACGAGTCAGCTTGCGTCAGCAACTCCTTGACTAGGCGGACAGCCGGGTCGCTATCCTGCGTTTCTGCCCATCCATGGTGGTGCAATGGGTTGAACGTGGCCTCTCTGTTGGCGGAGCGCTTGTCCCTTACACAGTGGGAGCACTGGGTCACCCCATGACGATGGAAAGCGGGTATCTCTATCTCCTCCAGCTCTTCCGGGTCTTCTCCCCCATCTGTCAAGTTGGGCATTCTGGACAGCACATCAGCATTTGCATTTTTATGCCCCGCCCGATACTTGATGGTAAACTCGTATTTAGACAGTCGGGCCATCCATCGTTGCTCTAGGGCACCAAGCTTCGCAGTCTCCAGGTGCGTCAGCGGGTTGTTATCTGTGAAGACTGTAAATTTGGAGGATGCGAGATAGTGCTTGAAGTGCTCTGTTACAGCCCAGACTATGGCGAGAAACTCCAACTTGAAGGAACTGTAGTTGTCGGGGTTCCTTTCCATGGGCAGGAGCTTCCTGCTGGCATAGACAATCACTCGCTCTCTGCCTTGCTGTACCTGGGACAGCACCACTCCTAATCCCACGTTGCTGGCATCTGTATGAAGTATAAAGGGTTGGCCATAGTCGGGGTAGGCCAGAACTTCGTCTCCGGTGAGAGACATTTTCAGTCGGGTGAAGGATTCGTCTTCTGGTTTACCCCATCTGATCGGAGGTTTCGGGCTCTTGGTCTTCTTGGACTGGCCTACTAGGAGGTCCTGCATGGGTGCTGCTATCTTGGTGAAACCCTTGATAAATCTTCTGTAGTAGCCTACCAGCCTGAGGAACTGCCGCACTGCCTTGATAGTGGAGGGTCTTGGCCAGTCCTTGATTATGGTGACTTTTTCAGGGTCTGGCGCTACACCTTCGGCGCTTACCACATGACCTAGGTACTGCACCTTGGGCTTCAACAGGTGGCACTTGGACGGCTTTACAGTCAGGCCAAAACCAGATAGGGCTTCAAACACCTCGGCCAGGTGCTCCAGGTGGTTTTCATATGTCTTCGAGTAGACAATTACGTCGTCCAGGTAGAGCAGGACGGTTTCGAAGTTTTTGTGTCCCAGGCAACACTCAATTAACCGCTGAAAGGTTCCTGGGGCGTTGCAGAGCCTGAATGGCATGCAGTTGAACTCGCTGAGGCCCATTGGTGTTGTAAACACGCTCTTTTCTCTGTCCGCCTTTGCCACGGGAACCTGCCAGTACCCACTGGTGAGATCCAAAGTGGAGAAATAGTTAGCAGATCACAGTGCAGCTAATGATTCCTCAATTCTGGGTAATGGGTAGGCGTCCTTATGTGTAATGCGGTTAATCTGCCTGCAATCAACACACATCCTCATTGTACCATCTTTCTTTCTAACGAGAACTAATGGAGCTGCCCAGGGGCCACAACTATCTCTGATCACACCAGCCTCCTTCATCTCCCGTAGCATTCCTTTGGCACATTGATAGTGAGCTGGGGGTACAGGCCGGTACCTGTCTTTAATGGGTGGATGATCGTCCGTGGGGATATGATGTTGGACCCCTTTTACCTGCCCAAAGTCTAATGAGTGTTTACTGAAGACCCATTCATACTCTCGGACCACCCGGTATACACCATGCTTTTGGTGCAACAGGGTGGAGTCAGTGCCCACTTGTAGCTTCTGACACCTTGTCCCTTGGAGCCATTATCCTCTGCTGGTTTGGACGGAGGCAAGGGTTTCACTGTCCTTATAAAATTGTTACTGACAGTGAACAGCTTAGCAAGGGTAGCATACCGGGGTAAATGGACCTCTTTCTCCCCACAATTCAGGATGCGTATCGGTACTCTCCCTTTGTGGACATCGATCACCCCCATGGCTGTCAAGATGGTGGGCCTACTGTCAGAGTACATGGGTTCTACCAATACCTGATAATCTTGACCCCTGAGACCAATTGCTGCATGACTCCATATTAACATTTCGCTCCTAGGGGGCATTGCAATGGGGAATGGATCACTCATCCTGACACTGCCAACTTCCCCTCCAGACAGCTCTACCTGTTGTCGTCTCATCAGGGCTCTGATTTCCATCTGCAGAACCCGCTGCTGACTGGAACTGGCAGTCTCTGCGATCTGCGGCAACAAAACAATAATTTCTGAAAGACAATTTTCTATCACATTGGTGCCTAAGGCTATCATAAGATGACTTTCTCGGCGATCAATATCAACAATAATTATCCCTTGTGATGGCAATTCTACTTTGCCAACTTTTATGGTCACCTCTTTATACCCCACCTGAGGCAATGGCTGACCATTGCTGGCATAGATACTAAGATGTTCATCTGGACAGCGGGTAATGTCTGAATCAGTCCAGTATTGTTTATAAAGGATATATGGCATCATGGTGACCTGGGACCCAGTGTCCATCAGAGCATTTATCGGGATGTCATCAAGCACGACAGGTTGTCGTCTTACTCCTGGGGGTTGGCCCTCTGCCCCAGGTGTTGCTCGCTTAAATTGCAGAATCTTGCGTAGTGTCCCACCTTTTGACAGCGGCGGCAGATGGGTTGTCCGTCCTGGTCGTAGCGATCGCTGCTCCTCCCTCTGATCAGTGGAATTTTCTTCTGTTGTCGCCACGGGACGTCATCTGGACTGGAAGCCAGCTGGATCTTTTCCTTGGGGGACACTTGAATGGCCTGCACGGTTTTGGTTAACGCAGCCACACTTTTGGTCAGCTCCTGGACCTGAAGGCGCAGGTCGACAGACGGGTCATTGTCCAGAGTCTGCGCGTCAGCCCCCACAGGTTCTGGGGAAAAGGATGCCACCTCCAGGTGGTATGTGATAGCTGGGCGCCGGTGGGATGCAGCGCCGCCTGGTGTTGATTCTCGCAGCACCCGGATGGCACTGTCTTTAAATTGTGCAAAGTCCAGATCAGGGTTTTGCAGAGCCATAATGCGCAACTGTGTTCTGTGAGCGCTGGACAGGAGTCCATCAATAAACTGCTCAGTTAGCAATCTGTCCTCATCATGCACACTGTCAGGGTTTACCTGTTTGGTGGCCAGCAGCGCCTCCTGCAGGTTTAGAGCATAGTCCCGTACACTGTCCTGCACCCTTTGTTTGCACCCGTAAAACTTCATTTTAATTTCTGCTGCGGTGCGGGTGTCAAAGGTCTCCTTCAGTCGGGCCAGTATTTCTTTTACAGTGCCTTTGTCTCTGCCCGGCCAGGACTTCACCTCTCTTTGGGCTGCACCGATTAGCTGGCCTATGAGGATGCTGACTTTTTGCTCCTTAGACAGGGGGTATACTTTAAACAAACTGCGCAGTCTCTCCTCAAAGTCGTTCAGGGTGTGCGACTCTCCTGAGTACTGGGGCAACCACGCCGCCCCCCGGTATGTATGGCATTGATAACGGCATTACAGTGGCAGCGGCCGTGCCTGCGGCTGAACCCTCCTCCATGTTGGGCATCTTCCTCCCCCCTAGTGAACCTCAGCCAGGTCCTGGGCGTCTCCTGATGTACCAGTATGCTGCTCTGCAGGTGGAAGGATCTCTTACCCGGTGGTTCCGGATCGGGGCTTCTTTCTTCCCCCTCGGCGGGCAGCAAACCACGTGATAACACAGTTCAATAAAGTCTATAACACACAGGACCCGGTTATACTGGGCTTCGTAAATCCTGTTCGTGACGCCAAGTTGACGCGCCCCCTAGGCCGTGGGGTACCCGGTGCCGGGCCGGTAGATGCTGGGGGATGTCACAGTGGCGGTGACCCGGTCCATGACCCAGGGTGGTCAATAAAAAGGGGTTATTGATAGGGGATTTATAGTAATTGTATAAAGTTTGTGACGCCACCTGTGGTATGCGGCTAAGGGAGCCGCCGCTGTGGAGCAAGTCCTCTGGAGCTGATGTTACTGCAGCAGGGATGGTGTGGCTCTCCACAGGTAGACTTAGCTCCAGGGCAGTGTAGATGTTATTGGTTATGCTGGGCGTTGTAGTGCAGGGGTCTATGGCGCAGCAATAATCAGTCCCCAACTTAATGGCGGTTTCCTCTTATTTTTACTGGTGGTGATTAGACAAGCCGGGACTAGGGTACTGGCTAGAAGTGGAAGTCCGGGCAGCCTGGAAGCAAGTAAAGAATCCTCCTTGCCAGGTGAAGTTGGAGGCCTTCCCTTTCCACTAAACTCTTTGGCCCTGCTACTTGTAGCTGTGCGGTGGCCCTCGTCCCTGAGTGCAACGTTTCTGTGCTCACCCGTATGGCAGGCAGCTCGGGCCTTGCTGGTGCGTCGCTCCCCAGCTCCTCTCTCCTCGACGTCCTGACTTCAGCGCCTCACACTAAGACTAACTAACCCCGCCCCCACATCCCAGTTGCCAAGGGGAGGGTCTCCGCTTGCTGGACTGGAGCCAGGAAAGTGTTGCATGCTTAGTAAAACCTGATTAGGGGACCCCTGCTTGCTTCCAGGCATGGCATCACCTCTAGTGAGGGAGGCAATGCCACTGTGGCAACCGGACCCCTGGGGTACCACAATAGCGTTAACTTTGCAGCTGCTATGGGACTCTTGAGCGGGTTAGCCCTCAGAATCAAATCCTCTGGTGGGCACAATGTTTTTCAATCTGAAACAGCTTCTCAGTGGGAGTTGTATTTCACCACAGCCATATTCTTTATCACGGTGAAAGGACTGGCATAGAGGGAACCCGTATCTACCCCGGCTGTCATTTCTCCGTCAACAGGTTCCACCCATTGTCACACACGACCATGCCTGGCTGTATGTTCAGTGGTGAGATCCACAGATCAGGCTGCTGTGTTACAGCTTTCAACAACTCTGCAGCCCTGGACGGTTTGTCAATTAAGCATTAAGCATGTTATCTTCAGCACAGCCTGTTGCCACTTGGCCAAGGCAGTGCTGCAGTGCTGTCAGCTTGTGACTTATTTGGTCATTTTGGAGATGAAGGAGGAGGTGCATGAGCTGAACAATGTGATTACATTGTGGTTAAATTGGTGATGCTGTTTTTATACTAAAGAAAGAGCCTATTTTTTTGTTTTTTTATGTTATTTTTTTAAGACAAATGCATTTGTGGCGCCCTGCTGCGCATTGGTGCCACAGAACCCAGAAGGGTGCATGGATGGACTTCTCCACAAGAGGCCCTCACACATTCACACACCTCCACCCTACCACCTCAGAGTAGCAGAGGGAGCCCGTTAGGGATATATATAGGGAGGGAGTAGCCTGGCAGCTCAGTTAGAGATGAGTTCCTGCTTAGAGACGGAGAGGATCAGAGCTCAGAGTGAGCAGAGAGCATGCTGTCGCTCAGAGAGCAGTGAAGAGGCAGCGAGCTGGCTGCTGTGCTTAGGCGAGCCAAGGCCTACAGCACGTGTGAAAGCCTAGTGAGGGCCTTGAGTGGGTCGAAGCGAGAGGAAAAGGAAGAAGTAGTGAGGGGGCAGAGGAGCATACCAGGCTCACCCCGATATATATACCGGACACCGGGTCCGCGCCTACAGGGATCCCTTTACACCCAGTAGAAACCACCGAAACCTCTGGAGGACTACAGGTCCCAGGTTCACCAAACGCTGATTATAGTACCAGGGCTAGGAGTCACGGAGGTCCCAGCATCCAGGGAGAGTGATCTCCAAAGAGAAGGCCCTACCACCAGGTCAGCAGGTGCAAAGAGAGACAGTAAAGAAGCTAGGCCTAGCTCCAGGCAGGTCAGAAGCTTAGAGAATAAAGCATCGGATGAGGAGGCCCTATACCCGCTCACTGGGGAGAGTCCAAAAGTGTGCCGTTCGCCTGGAGTACCCTTGACCGTGCCTGCAACATCACCAGTAAAGGTACTGATGCTTACCCCCATGTGAGTGTCCGTCTTTCCTCCGGGACCGCCCTGCCGTCTCTCCCCTGCCCCACCATTCATTACACCCCACGCTGCTCTGGAGCTAGCTCTACCTGTGGAGAGCCACACCATCCCTGCTGCCGTAACACCAGCTCCAGAGGACTGATCCGGAGCAGCGGCACCCCTTAGCTGCATTCCACAGGTGGCATCACGAACACTTAAATCCCATATAACTATTCCCGACCTTTTACTGACCGCCCTGCGCCACGGACCGGGCCAGCTACCGTGATATTCCCCCAGCAACCAGAGGCCCGGCTGCCGAGTACCCCAAGGCCCAGGGGGCGCGTCAGACTTGGCGTCACGAACAGGATTACCTGCCCGTTGCCACCGGGTACTGTGCGCCTTAAAGAACTGTAGTACTCACTGTGGTGAAGTTTTCCTGCCATTCCCGAGATTTCCCGCCATTGTCCGCCATCTTCCTGCCGCTGCGCGGGAAGAAGAGGGGCGTAACTGCCGGAATCGGAGAGGTGTAACCGCTGGAAGCGCTCGAAGCCCAGAACACGCCCCGCCCCTGACGTCGAACCAGGAAGCGTCAGGTCCTGGAAGGAGCCCAGAGGACGCTCTGACGTCAGACTCGGGCGACGCAAGGTCCTGGAAGATGACCGTCGCCCGCGGAGCTGCGGCCTACCTGATAAAGAAAGTGAAGAAGATAGGCTCCGGTTCACTAGGGGGGCGCAACAATGGCCGACGACGAGCAAGCTGCCGGAGCACCGGTTAACGCTCCTGATGCCCAACCTGCGCCCGGCACTGCACAGGCCGGAGCGGCCGCTCCACCAGCAGGGGTCGTGACCCCGTTGATACCCATGGCCCTGCCGTATATCCCTGGAGCGAAATGGCTTCCCCTGTATAATGGCAAACCGGACACCCTGTCCGGATTCAAGAGAAAAATACGCGGTGTGCTAGACATGTATTCTATGACCGGTAAGCAGAGAGCCGCTGTTGTGCTGGGACAATTGACTGGTGCCGCAGAGCGGGAAGTTGAAACCTGGCCAGCCGCAGACCAGGAATCAGCATCCATCATCTTTAAGAGACTGCAAACTGTGTTTGAAAACCGCACTGAGATAGATCTCCGGATGAGGTTTTATCACTGCGCCCAGAAGCCTGAGGACAGTGCCCGGGACTACGCCTGGCGCTTACAGGAAGCCATGCAGGCCCTGAAACAGGTTAGTCCAGCCAGCATAGAAAATTAAAATAAAATGCTGACGGAACAGTTCATCCGGGGATTGAGGTCCCAGGAGGAGAGCAGAACTGTACGGTGGTGGGCCTTGGACCATCCAGAAACCACCTTTGACACCCTTAAGAACATGGCTATAAAGGGTCTGCAACCCCTGGAAACAACAGATACTGCTGTCCAACATTACCAGGGTGGGGCCCCCCCAGTGCCCGCAGCACCCACTGCTCCTTCATTAACGGCTGAAACAAAAATGCAAACTGTGCCCCCCAGCGAGCTGGACAGCCTGCGCTCTGAAGTGCGTCAGTTAAGTAAAACCCTGGCCACTGTCTTGAGCACCCTGCAGCTACAGGAGGAGTCCGAGCCGGAAGGAAGGATACTACTCGCCGACAGCCCTGAGGATGTCCCCTGGATGAGAAGAAGAAGGAGGACAACGCCACCCAGGAGGAGGACAACGCCACCCTGTGGGATGACCCACGACCAACGTTGCCCTCCAGGAGAGTTCATCTGCTATCGCTGCCAGAAGGCAGGCCACACAGCGCGGAACTGTCCTTTAAACGAGCAAACCCGGGGGCCGAGGGCCGACACCCAGGAGTAAATCAAGCAGGCCCATCAAACTGGTACCATCGGTTCGTAGGATGAAGACCTTTTCTGTACATTGTGCTGGATGGCATCGCGACACCTGCCCTGTTGGACACTGAATCTCAGGTAACCATCATGCCTGATGTCCTCTACAAAAGGTTCTGGTCCATAGACGAACTCCAGCTGCCAGCCCCGAACCTCTCCGTGTATGCCTCTAACGGCCTTTCTCTTAACCTAGTAGGGGTTAAGGACGTGACAGTGAAGGTGGGGAGAACGGAGCTAAAGGACCAAGGACTAATTGTACTGTAGTCTAATCCTGGTGATACAGACTTGTATATGATACTTGTTACAAATATTGTCGGTAACTGTTTGGGAGAAGTGTTGTTTTTGCTCCAACAGATTGCTGACACCGCCAAACCAGGGCAGAGGAAGGTGCTCCAGAAAGAGATCCGAGCCCTTATGTACCAGCAACAGGTAAAACTATCAGGTGGTGAAATTGGTAATGTACGGGTGACAGACCCGATACCCATTGTGATTCCCCCGATGAGTGAAATGCTGATTTGGTGTAGGGCAGCAATAGGTCTCAAAGGACAGAACTATCAGGCGGTAGTGGAGCCCATTAGTTCGGAGCACAGACCTACACTCTTAACTGCCAGAGGGGTGGTTGATGTATGCAATGGAAGGGTACCCGTACGACTCCTAAATTATGGGGAGGATGAAGTTAAATTACCAAGATACGCCACTGTCGCCAGGTTGTATACTGTGGATAACAACGCCATACACACAGTGGAATCCTTGACCCCACCAGATACAGTGGAGGACAATGACTCTGAAGCTCAGTTGGAGGATTGGTGTCAACAGCTCCATGTTGGGACTGACACCACTCCTGTCCATCAAAAACAAGGTGTATACAGGGTGGTCCAGGAATACGAACAGGTATTCAGCAAACACCCACTTGATTTTGGGAGGATTAAAGGGGTGCAACACTATATACCCACAGGTGACCATCCACCCATCAAAGAACGTTACAAGCCAATCCCACCAGCACACTACCAGAAAGCGAAGGAAATGTTGCATGACATGAGGAAGGCAGGGGTAATAAGAGATAGCTGTAGCCCCCGGGCAGCTCCCCTGGTCATGGTCAGGAAAAAGGATGGAAGCATGAGGATGTGTGTAGATTACAGACAGGTAAATCGCATAACACATAAAGATGCATACCCTTTGCCCTGTATAGAGGAATCCCTGGCTGCATTAAAGTCTGCAAATTACTTCTCTACCCTTGACCTCACTAGTGGGTACTGGCAAGTAGCAGTTGCTGAGGAGGACCGGGAGAAGACGGCCTTCACTACCCTGCGAGTTCAACAGTATGCCGTTCGGACTCTGCAACGCCCCTGGAACGTTCCAGAGATTGATGGAGTGCTGTTTGGGACACCGTAATTTCGAGACCGTGCTGCTATACCTGGATGACGTGATAGTGTACTCCAAGACGTATGAGGACCTGTTATGCACACACCCGGACTGACTGGCTTGTGCGTGTTTAGTGATCCCACTGGACCATGAACCGGAGAGTGCCTGGAGGGACGTAACTAAGTATCTACCCGATCCGACCAAGGTCGTACGATGGCTAACGACACCAGTGCACCAGGGAGGAACCGAGCAGAGGGGCCAGGTGCTACTCCAGGTCAGACCCCGGACACTGCTGTTGAACCACACCGGAGAATACAGGAACAGGCAGGTTAGGCTGGCACACTGACTGGTGGGTATAGGCAGGCACGGCAGGTATGCAGACAGGCGGGCACTGGTAACCACGACTGGCATGCAGGCAGGGAGTACTGGCAAGCACGGCTGGAGTGCCGACAGGGAGGCACTAGCAGGTTGGAGCACAGGCTGGATAAGGTCCAGTACAAACTGGGACTCAGGAACAGAACGGCAGATGCGGTAGACGAGCAGAGCAGAGAGAGACCGCCGGAGCGGTGAACAAGAGCAGAGCAGGGCAAGGCCGCCGGAGCGGTGAGCAAGAGAAGAGCAGGGCGAGACCGCCGGAGCGGTGAGCAAGAGCAGAGCAGGGCGAGACCGCCTGGAGTGGTGAGCAAAGGCAGGACAGAGCGAGACCGATTGGAGCGGTGAGCAAAGGCAGAGCAGAGTGAGACCGCCTGGAGAGGTGTGCAAAGGCAGAGCAGAGCGAGAACCGCCGGAGCGTTGAGCAAGGCAGAGCAGAGAGAATCCGCCAGAGCGGTGAGCAAGGCAGAGCGGGCAGAAACCGCCAGAGCGGTGAGCAAGGCAGAGCAGGCAGGAACCGCCGGAGCGGTGAGCAAGGTAGAGCGGGCAGAAACCGCCGGAGTGGTGAGCAAGGCAGAGCAGGCAAGAACCGCCGGTGAGGTGAGCAAGGCAGAGCAGGCAAGAACCGCCGGAGTGGTGAGCAAGGCAGAGCAGGCAAGAACCGCCGGAGCGGTGAGCAAAGGCAGAGCAGAGGGGAAAGGGCTCTGTTCACACGGAACAGACTGGAAGGGAAAGGCAGAACCAGATACACACAAGATACTTGCAATGAAGTAGCGAGTGGACTCTAAACTCACAAACGGAAGTACAGCGACAACTAGTAGGAGATAGGTGCAGGTTCAGACTCTGCAGCAAAAGGGAAGGTTCAGACATAGAGAAAGACAGGTAACAGGCTAGGAGAGTGTTCAGACAGGAACTGAGTGTTCAGAGAGGAACTGACACTGCAGCGAGATACAGGAGCGAGTCTGGGTATGTGGCCCCCAGAAAAGGAGGCACAAACAGGCTAGGTGCGTGTTCAGACTGGCCTGGAAATACAGCCTCCAGGAAGGAGGACGGACAGGCAAGAAAACACAGATAACAGATCTAGGTATGCGGCCCCTAGAAGGTGGGACGAACAGGCTAGGGTACAGTTCAGACAGGAACTGCTACTGAAAGAGATACAGGAGCCAGTCTGGGAATACAGTTCCCAGAGTGGTGGAAATAGACAAGAACAGAACAGGGCCTGGCACATTCAGAGTAAAGTAGCACACTGAATGATAGCGTTGCTCAGGCATCAGCTTCCAGGTGAAGCTGGTTTAAATATCCAGTGACTGACAGCAGTAGGCTGAGGACGCATTAGGGGTGTGCCCACAGCAGCTACAAGAAACAGGAAGTGACCGGGCCGCCGCCCTAAGCAGTCAGAACAGAGACAAACAGACAGCATGGAAAGAAGCCAGGCTAGCAGACTGGACAGAAGATCAAGTTTGCGATCTTGCATAGTGGGAGATGGTGCCCTATGCAAGAACGCCGCCAGGTATGTTACAGGACCATTTGAAGCACCTGGCGGAGGTATTTGAAGCATTGTCCCAGTATGCAATGAAATTGAAGCCTTCTAAGTGCCACCTGCTCAAACAGAAGATTCAGTACCTGGGGCAAAACGTCAGTCCAGAAGGAGTAGAACCAGACCCGGAGAAGGTCACTGCCATCCAGAAATGGCGGGAACCGAAGAATCTCAAGGAGGTACGTCAGTTCCTGGGACTGATCGGATATTACCGAAGATTTGTAAAGGACTACACCAAGAAGGCAGCGCTTTGCAAGATCTCCTGGTTGGGCAGTCCAAGAGAGGCAAGAACCCCCCCTTCAAGTGGGCTAAAGAGCAGGCTGAGTCCTTTGCAGTGATGAAAGAGATCCTGACCGGCGAAGAAATCCTGGCCTACCCTGACTACAACCAACCATTCCTGCTGTACACTGATGCCAGCAACGAGAGACTAGGAGCTGTGTTAAGCTAGAAGCAGTATGGCAAGGAGAAGGTGATTGCCTATGCTAGCCTTGGTCTAGGCCATCACTGAACGATTCAAGCACTACTTGGCCTCCAGTAAGTTCATGGTTTACACTGACAACAACCTCTTGTCGCATCTAGAGACAGCCAAGTTGGGAGCCATGGAACAGCGATGGATGGCCCGGCTGTCAAACTATCAATTCACCATCAAGTACTGGGCAGGCCACAAGAACGCTAATGCCGATGCCCTATCCAGAATGCCGCACCAGTCGGATACTGAAGAAGAAGTGGATGACCTGGAGGAGATTGAGCTACCTGCCTTCCACAGAAATGGGATGGTCCACGAGCAGCGCACCTCCAGGAGGTATCGTGGTAAGACACTGAACCCTTTACCTCACCACAGTTGGAAGGAGACCCAGGACAACGACCCAGTTGTCAGCCGTATCAAAGAACTGATAACCCAGGAAGGTTCCTCCCTGGAGAAGGACGCGTCTCCACAAGCCAAGCAACTGTGGAATGAGAGAAGCCGGCTGTTCATCTATAGAGAGAAGCTGTGCCGAAGGTATGTCAACCCAAGGACCCATGAGATGGTATGGCAGATCGTAGTGCCCAGGACAGGCATCCAGATGGTGTTGGAGGCCTACCACGATCAAGTAGGGCACTTTGGCTGTAAAAAGCTGGAACCTCTTCTGAAGAGTCGGTTTTATTGGGTTGGAATGCGGAGCTCCATAGAGAGGTGGTGCCGGGATTGTGGATCCTGTAGCCTCAGAAGAAAAGACTACAGCAGCCAGAAAGCACCCTTGCAATCTATCAAGACAACCCAGGCCCTGGACCACGTCAAGCTGTCACCCAGTAGGTCAGGCTACTCGTATGCCCTGACCATGGTGGATCACCACTCCTGGTTCCTGGTGGTAGCCCCCGTCAAGGATCTGACGGCAGAAACTGCTGCAAGGACATTTCAAGCCTACTTCGGCAGGCCCCATGGATACCCGAATAAGGTGCTGACGGATCAAGGCCCTGCCTTTGAAGTCAAGCTGTTCAAGGAGTTTTGCCATCTGTACGGGTGTAAGAAGATCCGGACTACACCGTACCACCCCCAAACCAATGGGTTATGTGAAAAGATGAATAGCATAGTCATCAACCTGTTGAAGACCTTACCTCTAGAAGAAAGAAACCAGTGGCCAGACAAGCTACCTGACCTGGTAGATCTGTACAATCATATACCTGTGAGTTCCACCAATTGTACTCCAGCGTACCTCATGAGAGCAAGACCCGGAAAGTTGCCCATGTACCTGGTGCTCGGAGTGGTAGAGCCGGAAGCAGATATGTCCACTGAAGACTGGGATACGACTCGACAGGAGCAGTACAGAAGAGTACAGGCCTGTGTCGAAGACAGTCTAAGTTGGGTGAGAGATAAGCAGGAAGCACAGTACAACAAGAGTGCACCAGTCGAATCCTTGACATCTGGAGAAGTTGTGCTGAAACGAAAGAGAAGAAGCCACAAGCTTGACGACCAGTGGGAAATGGAACCTTACACTGTGTTGGATTCCAGATTCGACAATAGAAAAACCTGTCTAATTAGCAAAGACGGAGGAAGAACGACTGCAACAGTATCGAGAGACCATCTGAAGTTGTGCCCAAGTCCGCTGAAGCCCCAGGAGGAAGTGCCTCTCACCATACCGGAGGAGCCTAAAGAAGAAGTACTCCATACTGTCTTAGGAGATTTCCCGGCAGATTGGCCTCAATTGGATGGAGCGGTAAAAATACCTGTGCTACACTTCAACCAACAGCCAGAAGACTCTCCACTGCAAGTAGAACCTGTAAGTGCCCCAGAAGAGCTTGCTCAGGAAGAATCCCTGGAAGAAGGATCACCAGTAGAAGCAGAGCCAGTAGGCCCAGTAACCAGTGTACTTGCCAGTCCCGTAGAGAGGTTAAGGCAGTCTTGCAGTCTACCAGCACATAGAGTGGAAAATAGCGCAAGCATCCACACTACACGCATTCCAGTACTATGTAGGTCATTGCGTAGCACAAAAGGCCAGACCCCTGTCAGGTATAGAAAGTGAATAGAGAAACACTGACAGTGTAAATAGTTACCCAGTAGGGTATTGCATAATGTTTATTGTATAAACTGAAATTAAATATATGTGTTTATTTGGTTACCCGTAAGGGTATATAAAGGACTCGGTGGCTGAGGACTGTGAGCAGCCCAAAAACTGTCATGTATATAGTTGCAGTCCCTGGAGTGCCCCTTAAGTGACCACGGAACAAAAACCCGTTTGGCGTGGCGGAAGACGTGGTCCATCACCTGGATCACCTATGCCCTGTAGCCACGCCCAGGGCCTACGTTGAGGGTTTTCAGGCGGGTCCCTCATGTTCCTTCATCAGTGAAATGGACACCAAGTTACGGAACTTGCTGTAGCTTTATTGATATTTATAATTGTTAGTATTGTATTTTAATGTTACCTGTAACGTTCAAGAGAAGTGCCTCCCATAAAGGGAAGAAATGTTATCTGTTAACCTGTTTTGAAAAAAATGCTTCAGTCCAGGAGTACTGAGTTTTACTAGGGAGGAATGTGGCGCCCTGCTGCGCAATGGTGCCACAGAACCCAGAAGGGTGCGTGGATGGACTGCTCCACAAGAGGCCCTCACACATTCACACACCTCCACCCTACCACCTCAGACAAGCAGAGGGAGCCCGTTAGGGATATATATAGGGAGGGTGGAGCCAGACAGCTCAGTTAGAGATGAGTTCCTGCTTAGAGACAGAGAGGAACAGAACTCAGAATGAGCAGAGAGCGTGCTGACGCTCAGAGAGCAGTGAAGAGGCAGCGAGCTGGCTGCTGTGCTTAGGCGAGCCAAGGCCTACAGCACGTGTGAAGGCCTTGTGAGGGCCTTGAGTGGGCCGAAGGCGAGAGGATAAGGAAGAAGTAGTGAGGGGGCAGAGGAGCATACCAGGCTCACCCCGATATATATACCGGACACCGGGTCCGCGCTTACAGGGATCCCTTTACACCCAGTAGGAACCACCGGAACCCCTGGAGGACTACAGGTCCCAGGTTCACCAAACGCTGATTACAGTACCAGGGCTAGGAGTCACGGAGGTCCCAGCTTCCAGGGAGAGTGATCTCCAAAGAGAAGGCCCTACCACCAGGTCAGCAGGTGCAAAAAGGAGACAGTAACCAAGCTAGGCCTAGCTCCAGGCAGGTCAGAAGCTTAGAGAATAAAGCAACGGATCAGGAGGCCCTATACCCGCTCACTGGGGAGAGTCCAAAAGTGAGCCCTTCTCCTGGAATACCCTGGATCGTGCCTGCAACATCACCAGTAAAGGTACTGAAGCTTACCCCCGTGTGAGTGTCCGTCTTTCCTCTGGTACCGCCCTGCCATCTCTCCCCTGCCCCACCATTCATTACACCCCATGCTGCCCTGGAGCTAGCTCTACCTGTTGAAAGCCACACCATCCCTGCTGCCATAACACCAGCTCCAGAGGACTGCTCCACAGCGGCGGCACCCCTTAGCCGCATTCCACAGGTGGCGTCACGAACACTTAAGTGGGTCTCCTATACTGTTATTGCGTATCCAGTGACTGCAAGGGCTGCTAAAAATTTGGATGCAACCCAATACCCCTTTGAAGAGACATAGAGGAGGGTCTCAGTAAAAAAATGTTCCCATTATAAAGTAGGGGATCTCCTATAGTGGTAATGCCCATGCTGTGACTGCAAGGGCTGCCAAAATTTGGGAAAAACCCCACTAAGAATTTAAAGACACACAGAGCAGGGCCACAGTAACAAGTACAACATGTTCCCATTAGAAAGGAGAGAGTCTGCTATACAGTTATAGGGTATGCAGGGAGTCCAACGGCTGACCAATTTTAGGAAAAACCCCACTAAGAATTTAAAGACACACAGAGCAGGGCCACAGTAACAAGGTACGACATGTTCCCATTAGAAAGGAGAGGATCTGCTATACAGTTATAGGGTATGCAGTGAGTCCAACGGCTGACCAATTTTAGGAAAAACCCCACTAAGAATTTAAAGACACAGAGAGCAGGGCCACAGTAACAAGAACGACATGTTCCCATAAGAAAGGAGAGGGTCTGCTATACAGTTATAGGGTATGCAGTGAGTCCAACGGCTGACCAATTTTAGGAAAAACCCCACTAAGAATTTAAAGACACATAGAGCAGGGCCACAGTAATGACAAATTCCCATTAGAAAGGAGAGAGTCTCCCATAGTGTTTGCCTATGCAGTGAATGCAAGGGCTGCCAAAAATTTGGAGGCACTTCAATGCCCCTTGGAAGAGACGTGGAGGAGGGCCTCATAAAAAAATGTTCCCATTAGAAAGGAGCGGGCCTCCTATACTTGTAATGCCCATGCACTAAGTGTATGGGCTGACAAACATTTACCCCTGGCGGGTATACATGAACATGCTGTATACATTTTTTTTTTTTTTACGGGCATCATAAGCACCCTTTAAAAATATTATGTGGGTGTTGCATCACAGACCACAGTCACCCTGGTGATATGATGATGGAGGATGAGGAAAAGGAGTAGGACAATAGCACATAGATAAAATCAGGAAGCGTATACCCATGTGTAGGTGTGAAGAGGTGCATAAGAATACACCTCCCAAAAAAAGACACTGGATTTGAGTTTATGTTACGCTGCTATTATTCGGTGGTGTTGAGAAGTCTGGCCCAATCCAGCCCTTGTTCATTTTTATAAGAGTCAGCCTGTCAGCATTTTCAGTTGACAGGCGGATGCACTTATCAGTTATAATTCCACCAGCGGAACTAAAAACCCGCTCTGATAAAACGCTGGCGGCAGGGCAGGCCAGGACCTCCAAGGCATAGAGAGCCAGTTCATTCCATGTATCCAGCTTGGATACCCAATAATTATAATGCACAGAGGAATCACAGAGGATGTTGGTATGGTCGGCAAGGTACACCCTCAGCATCTTCCCAAACTTTGCACTCCTTGTAAGAGTACCCCGCACCTCAGGGCCTGTGCGATGGGAGGGGCTGAGAAAATTCTCCCAGAACTTTGACAGTGTTCCCCTGCCTCTGCTGCATTGAAGTTGTGTCTCTCTCGCCTGTACTCCTTGGTTGTCCAACGAAGTGTGACCTCTACCGCCAGCATTTTCAGATGGGAATTTTTTCAATAGTTCTGCAACAAGGGCCTTCTGGTACAGCCCCATTTTTGTAGACCTGTCCGCCTCAGAAATAAGAGATATAAAGTTCTCCTTGTAGCATGGGTCTAGAAGTGTCACCAACCAGTAATGACTGTCACACAAAATTTTGAGAATGCGAGGGTCATGGGAAAGGCAGCGTAACATAAACTCAGCCATGCGTGCCAGACTAGTTACAGGCAAGACTTCTGTGTCCTCAGCAAGAGGATGACTGACCATGCTTTCCTCCTCCTCTCTGTCCTCTGGCCATCCACGCTAAACAGACGGTATGACAGCTGTGCAGGTAGTACCGTCTATAGCACATGAAACTAGCTCCTGTTCTTGCTCCTCCTACTCCTCACTGTCACCCAATCCACGTTGGGATTAGATGAGGCTTGGCTGTGTGTAATCACCCTGTATGGTTCCTTGCTCCATCTCATCATGCTCTGCCTGCAATGGATCCTCTTTGATTGTGATCACAGAGCATTTCAGAAGACAGAGAAGCGGGATGGTGATGCTAATTATGGGGTCATCGCCGCTCACCATCTTGGTGGAGTCCTCAAAGTTTTGGAGGTTGGTACATATGTCTTATGTGTGGAGTCTGAACTGAATACCGACGGTCTTGTTGTTGCTGGTACTCAACAACTACCTTGCTCTGCTTACAAATCCTTCCCGACATCTGCAGTGTAGAGTTCCAACACGTGGGGACATCACACACCAGTATGTGTGCCAGAAGCTGCAAACGCTGCTAAAATACGGCAAGGGCGGCGGAAGTTGTGGGTGACTTTCTAAAATGGGCATAGAGGCGGCGTACTTTAACATGCAGATCCGGCAACTCCGGGTAGGATTTGAGAAACCGCTGAACCACGAGGTTAAGCACATGGGCCAGGCATGGTACGTGTGTGTGTGAGCTCAACTGGCCTCAGAGCCTCCACCAGCTTCCGGAAATTGTCACACACAACCATGCCTGGCTGTAGGTTCAGCGGTGTGAGCCACAAATCTGCCTGCTCTTCCAGAGCTGTCCACAACTCTTCAGCATTGTGCGTTTTGTCGCCTAAGCATATTAGCTTCAGCACAGCCTGTTGCCACTTGGCCGGGGCAGTGCGGCAGTGCTTCCAGCTTGTGACTAATGTGGTCATTTCGGAGACGGAGACTGAAGAGGAAGAGGAGGCTGAGGAGGATGAGGTGCAGGAGCTGTAGACCGTGGGGGCAACCCTGATTGACCTAGGGTCCGCAATCATTGGCATTTGGAGGACATGTTCCATCCCAAGGTCCGACTGGCTTCCACTATGTTAACCCAATGTGCCGTCAACGAGATGTACCGTCCCTGCCCACAAGCACTTGTCCACGTGTCCGTGGTTAGGTGGACTTTCCCGGTAACTGCGTTGTTGAGAGCACGGCTAATGTTTTGGGACACGTGCTTGTGTAATGTGGGGACGGCACACCGGGAGAAATATTGGCGGCTGGGGACCGAGTACCGAGGGACGGCCACCTCCATCAGGTTGCGGAATTCTTCCGTCTCCATGAGCCTAAAAGGCAACATTTCGAGCGCAAGCAGTCGTGAAAACTTGGGAACTTAATAGCGTGGCCTGTGGGGCGTTGGCTGCGTATTTGCGCTTGCGTTCCAAGGTCTGGGGTATGGACAACTGAACGCTGCACTGGGACAAGGACGAATACGTGCTTCCTAATGCTGCTACTTGAGAGTGTGCAATGAGTGTGCAATGACAGGTGCAGAGCAGGAGGCATCTTCGCATGCACAATGGACAGGGGAATGGCTTGCATGCACAACAGCGAAAGAAGCAGTGGTGCCACTCGCAGACACTGTTCCTGGACCCTGGGGTTCGGCCCACAAAGTCAAGTGCTTTGCTGCCACGTGCCTGATCATGCTGGTGGTGGTCAGGCTGCTAGTTTTGCCACCCCTGCTGATGCTGCTGATGCTGACCTGGCAGGTGGTGCAAATGGCCTTTTTAGGGTTATCGGCAGAGTCTTTAAAAAACAACCAGACTCAGGAAGACCGAACAGTTGTACTGGCAACTTCCTTCTTCCTTCGTATTGGTGTTACGGGGAACGGTTGCCTGCCTTTTGTCTGTGGCCACCACACTGCTTCTTCCTGCCTGTTCAGGTGTTCTGCCTCCCTCCCCCTGTGTGCTGCTGTCCTCGCTCTGCATGTCCTCCTGCCAGGTTGGGTCAGTTACTATATCATCCACCACCTCGTCTTCCACTTTCGCACCCTGGTCCTCCCCCTGACTTTCTGGCAATTGTGTCTCATCATCGTCCACCTCTTGTGACACTTTCCCACCGTCGCCTTTGTGTGACCGTGGCTGCTCAAATATTTGGGCATCGCTACATGCGATCTTCTCTTGCCCCGTTTCAAGTGGACCGGGCGAGAGGCCCGAATCTATAAATGGAAAAGTGAACAGCTCTTCAGAGTGTCCAAGTGTGGAATCAGTTGTCTCCGGGCACTCTGCATGGTGAGAGGAAGGAGGATCAGGTTGAGGAATATGAGGTCCAGACTCACGGCTACTGAGACTTGACCGTGTGGAAGACAGGGTGGTGGTGGTATCTGAGTGACTGAGTGACTGGAAGCATTATCCGCTATCCAACCAACAATCTTTTGACACTGCTCTGGGTTCAATAATGGTGTGCTGCGGTCCCCCAGGAATTGGGACAGGAAGGTCAGGCGAGAAGATGTGGGTGTTTGTTGTGGCACAATTTCAGCTTGCCCACGGCCTTGGCCTCGGCCTCTGCATGCACCATCACCATCACGTCAAGTTTCCCGTCCCTTGCCACGCTCCTTGCCTATTTTAAATGGAGGACAATATCTTCCACGCTCACTATATATATGTAATCCGTGTGATGGAGAAACCACAGTTTTAAACACCTGGCCTGTAGGTAACTGTTTTGAACAGCAAACCGGTGTCAAATCCTTCGCTGACACACTGAAAAATAATTTGAATGGAGGCCGAAAATGGCAGTATTTTCTGACAACGTATATGTGATCCATTTGACGAACAAACCACAGTTTTAAATAGCTGGATTTTTAGCGCTGTAATATGGAAAGGACCTGGCTGTATTCTGAAGTGCCAAAAGCAAATGGCGCAGAAAAACGGTGTTCTCTGGATTGCTTTTTAAGCAAATAATGAGGATTAAGATACAAAAAAATTATTCCTGGCCCCTGAGACCTGGGGCTATTTCTAGAAATATCTAACAGCAGCAGCAGACAGAACTGGAATGGAGCCTCTTGTGCTATATGCACTGCAGTCTGCTATATACCCTGCCTGCCTATATACACTGCCGGCCTGATATCTCTGCAGATGGATTAGTCCTCATAAGGACTGTTTGTTAAGATGGATATGTGTAATGTACTTGTTTTCTCCCTACACTACCTAATACACAACCAAATCTCTCCCTAGCTCAGCAGTACCTCTCCCTTTACTGCCTGATTCTGGAGTGACTGTGACGAGCATGGCGCTGACCTGATGACGCTGTGCGGCCATCCAATCACTGTAATGCCACAACCACCATGGCTGTGGCATTACAATGAGTGAGAGCCAATCCCTGCATGTTGATTGGAGCTCTAAAGAGGGGCAAACATGCAGGGAGGGGACACTAGCATCCGCCCAAGCATCTCGCAAGTACTCGGCGAGCTCCAAGCATCTTGAGTACTGAGATGCTTGGGCGACTACAGAGTACTTGCGAGTATGCTCGCTCATCACTAATAACTACTATCATGCTGTCCCTATGTACAGTGCTATGAAAAAGTTTTTGCCTCCATCCTGATTTTATTCTTTTGCATGTGTGTCACAGTGAAATGTTTCAGATCATAAAATAAATTTAAATATTAGTCTAAGATAACACAAGTAAACACAAAATGCAGTTTTGAAAATAAGGTCTTTATTATTAAGAGAAAAATAAATCCAAACCTACAGGGCCCTCTGTGAAGAAGTTATTGCCCCCCCTCCCCTTAAAACATAAATTAACTGTGGTTTATCACATGTTTGGGAAGCTGAGTTCAATTTCCCAAGCCACACAAAGGTCTGATTACTGCCATACCTGTTCTCAATCAAGAATTCGCTTCAATAGGTCCTGCCTGACAAACTGAAGTAGACCAAAAGATCCTCAAAAACTAGACATCATACCTAGTGTTGAGCCACCCCCGTAGTGTTCGAGTTCGGTTCGGTTCGTCGAACACCCGTGTGTTCGCCGAACTGTTCATCGAACTGTTCGTCGAACACCTTCGAACACCGTTAAAACCAATGGCAGGCAAACAAAAACACATAGAAACACATAGAAAACACCTTCAAAGGTGTCCAAAAGCTGACAAACTGCTCAGAAGACACAACTAACACATGGAAAAGTGACAAGTACATATAGTCATGCGAAAAGAAAAGAGGTGGAGGAGTAAAAGGAGGGGGAGACACAAATATAGGCATGTCATGCCCTTCTAAAATCCAAAAAGTGAGAAGCCGACACGTTCAGTCCGCTCCTGCCCGTGCCACCTCCGTGTCGCCGGGTTTGTGCCAGAGCCGCGGTGAACCCTGACGGCCAGCCCCCCTCTCCCAATACTGGTGCCTGTCCGCTGGTGGGTCGAGCGAGCCCCCCTGTGGTGGAGGCAGCTCTAAGCTTTTTAATTTAAATTGTCCCTCTAATTTGAATGAATACACTTTAAATCCATTTACAAGGATCTATTGGAGGGCAAGTCTCATGCCAGCAGCCGCGTAATTCCAGCTCCAGTAGCGTCCACTAAAGCTGCTGCAGTTAAAAAGCTTTTATAAGGATCGAGCTCGGCTGTCCACCGCAAGGCATCCTACTGCCAGTCCCAGCCCCTATGCCTTGGGGTGCCTCCTGATGCTCTTCACTGAGTATCCCGTGGTCCCGAAGCATTTCCTTTGAAAAAATTAAGTGTCCAAACTACAGGTGGTGTAGCTTGCTTAACAGCCGGGATAATCCGCTGACTAGCAGACACTGCTACTAGGCACAAAGTATTTCCTGGGCTAGATGCAGTTAAAAATTTGTAATTAGATACTCTCGTTGGATGCTGAGAAAGCATTCCATAGAGTCTCCTGGCACGCCATATATGATTCTCTTAAAAAGCTTGGGGTAGGGGTCTAGGGGACCCTTTTATAGCCAAAATCACGGCCCTGTATCACAATACGTCACCTAGGCTGAAGATAAATGGAACTGTAGCACCCTGAGGGCTCGGTTGCTACAGAGGTATTGCACCTCACCCAGAGGTGTGATATCTCACTCTCAGGTAAGGATGGAGTGTGGATCAGGACCCGACACCTGCATGCATTACACCACATTGCCGTGGGGCAGGGCGACCAATATGCCTCTGAGATGGGCACGACAGTCCCTGTCCCTGGCTGGAGTGGGGGGAGGGAACACTGAGGAAGGGGAACCCTGTAGTGCAGGAGCAGGGAGGAAGCAGTTCCTGGGTGCATTGAGAAGGGAGAATAAAAGGTGGGCACCATCTTAGTTCAGTGCAGAGAAGTCTGAGCAGAAGTGGCAGGGAGCAGGGGCTCTGCATGAGCTCTGCATGAGCTCTGCTCCGGAGGCGGGCCTAGTAACAGAGGCCCAGGCCTGGAAGAGGGAGAAGGAAGGAAGAGGAGCGGAGAAGGCTCCAGGAACGAGGAATGAAGGGATCCCAGGGGTGCGGACGGGCGAGTCGCCACCGCACGCCCGAATCCACCTGCGTGGAGGGGTCAGGCCAAAGGGGGAGACCGGTCCCCGAAACTAGTGGAGGCAGGAAACGACCCTCAGCTAGAAACCGGAGGCTCTGACATTTTATGTGGCGCAGCCCCTCGCTACACCCGCTAGGAAGGCACCACATAGGGTCAGGGAAACTGGCGCCAAGTTTACCAAGAGGAGGCCCGAGGCAGCCGGACAGAAAGGTTGGTAAGAAAGGCCAGACAAAGGACACACAAAGGGGGTCCTGTGAAGTGCTCCAAAGTTATCTGGGAGCTGTCTGAGCCCCTCACCTGGTGAGCACAGTACGACGTGGGCAGCCGTTACCTGCAGACGTGGTCTGGATAATAAGAACTGTGAGTAAAGGCCCTGGACTGCATCACTGACTCCGTGTCGTTACTGCTGCTGCCCTGCACCATCACCCCCATCCTCCGCATACACTGCCCTGAGGCTATACTCCTCCCGTGGTGAGTTATGCTACGCTCTGCTGTGCACCCACAACACCAGCCTCAGCGGTCTGCCCTGCAGCGGCGGTTCACTCTGACCGCAATCCACGGGTGGCATAGTCGGACATTTAAACATCAAAACCACATAAATAGTTCCGCCACTGGTTTGACCACCCTGAGCCACGGAACCGGGTCGCCGCCACGGAGACTACAACCACCAGCATCCACCAAAAAGGGTCCGGCTCCGGGTGTCCCAAGGCCCAGGGTGTGCATCAGAACATTTTCATCACCTTTCACAATCACCAATGGGACAAGGCAGGGATGTCCTCTGTCCCCTCTCTTATACATCCTAGTGACGGAGCACCTGCTCTCATCAATTCGCCATAACCCCAATATTAGGTGGATTGAGATGGGAGGCACCGAGTACAAGTGCTCTCTATTTGCTGATGATGTCCTAGTATATATCACTCAATCACATATATCCATCCCTGCTGTTATGGCTGAAATAGATCACTTTGTTACATGGTAAAATTTTAAAATCAATGCAGCGAAGTCTGAGGCCCTCGATGTCTCCCTCCCCAAATCCATATAGGATTCCATCCAGTCCAACTTTCCCTTTGCCTGGCCCTCACAGGGTATCAAATACTTAGGAATTCCTATTCTTAGAGTCCTCTCCCATCTATGTTATCTTAATTTTGGGCCCTTTATTGAACAACTCCATACAGACCACGGTTGGCAAGTTAGAACTGTAAGATTCACTACGTGAACCACTGGTGTTTTGTGGAAAAGCACATGTACACTGTGTTCCAAATTATTATGCAAAAAGTGTTTAGGAGTGATAAGGGAAGAATTTGTTTGTTTGTCAGTTAAACTCATTGATGGTGATGTGTCTCAGGGCTCTTTATATCACTGTAAGCAATTGCAGACACCTGTGCTAATTAGTTTGACAGGTGTGTCCAATGAAAGGCAAGACTACTTAAGAAGGCTGTCTCACATTATTAAGCAGCCTACATTTTCTGCCAAAATGGGAAAGAAAAAGGATGTGTCGGCTGCTGAGAAGCAACAAATTGTGGAGTGTTTAGGTCAAGGCATGACTACAATCAACATTGTGCGATGATCAGGATGAAGTGTCTTGGCAATCAAGAAGTATGTAGCTGATTCACAGTACACACGTGTGCGTGCTGATAAGGGCAAATTGAGGACTCTTTCCTACAGGCAATTACGTCAGGTTAAAAGAGCAGCGGCAAAAAAGCCTTGTCATAGCAGCAGACAAGTTTTTGAAGCTGCTGGTGCCTCCAACGTCCCGCGAACAACAAGATGCAGTGTCCTTCAGAGGTTTGCAGCTGTGCATACGCCATCCTGTCGACCTCCTCTATCCACTTCACACAAGCAGAAACGGCTCCAGTGGGCTAAACATTACATGAAGACTGATTTCAAAACTGTTTTGTTCACGGATGAGTGCCGTGCAGCGCTCGATGGTCCAGATGGATGGAGTGGAGGATGGCTGGTTGATGGACACCCCACGCAAACACGGCTACAGCGCCAACAAGGAGGAGGTGGAGTAATGTTTTGGGCTGGAATCATGGGGAGAGAGATTGTCGGCCCCTTTAGGATCCCTGAAGGCGCTAAAGATGAACTCCATAATGTATGTGGATTTTCTCAAACAGCACTTCCTGCCATGGTTCAAGAAGAAGAACCGTGTATTTCACAGCAAGATCATTTTTTTGCATGATAATGCACCATCTCATGCTGCACATAAAACATCTGCATCTCTGGCTGATATGGGCATAAAAGGGGACAAACTTATGGTGTGACCCCCATGCTCCCCTGACCTCTACACCATTCAGAACCTCTGGAGCATCATCAAAAGGAGTGTCTATGATGGCGGGAGGCAGTTCACATCTAAGCAACACCTCTGGGAGGGTATTCTGTCCTCATGCAAAACAATTGAAGCAGAAACCATCCAAAACCTGACAAATTCAATGGACGAGAGAGTTCAGAAGCTCCTTTCGAACAAGGGGTCCTATGTGAAAATGTAACATCACCTAGAATAAAGTTTTGAGTTGAAAACTGTTTGATTTCAGTTTCTAATAACCTGCTAATGCTTATAATTTCAAAAATGACCATTTTTTTGGTCTTTATTAAAATGAAAAGGTTGATCGAAAAGTTTGGGGGATCTAAGAGTGTGGCAACCCAGTAGTCATGATTACTTCGAATTCTGACAATATGAGGGTCATGTTGCAGGTAGTGCAGCAAGAAGGCACTTTTGTGTCTTGCGCATCTCGGAGCCCCAAAATTATTTTCCGGGCTAGATGCAGCTAAAAATTATTATTAATTTTAAATCTGGTGGAGCTTAGTATAGATGGCCTAATAGGATCAGTGCTGCACACTGCTACAAAGCCCAAATTATTTTCCAGCCAAGATACAGATAAACATGATTAGTAATTTTAAATCTGGTGGATCTTATTATATATGGCCTAATAGAATCAGTGCTGCACACTGCTACAAAGCCCAAATTATTTTCCAGCCAAGATACAGATAAACATGATTAGTAATTTGAAAGCTTAAAACGGTTGGTAGGGTGATTTTAACCAATCATCAAGCTTTTACTCTCCCCAGGATGACACAGGGGTAGAAAAGTCATTTCGTATCCATGATTTGTTCATCTTTATGAACGTGAGTCTGTCTACATTATCAGTGGAGAGCCGCGTGCGCTTATCTGTCAGCACACCACCAGCAGCGCTGAACACACGTTCAGACAGAACGCTGGCTGCGGGGCATGACAAGATCTCCAAGGCATAAGTGGCTAGCTCCGGCCATTTATCCAGATTGGAAGCCCAAAAAGAGCAAGGGTCCAGTGACACAGTCATGGCTTCAATGTTTACTTGGAGATACTCCTGTACCATCGTCTCTAGGCGTTGACTATGTGTCAGACTTCTTGTCTCCTGTGGCCTTGCAAAGGATGGGCTAAAAAAGTGGTGAAATGATTCCGCAAAATTGATGTTACCAGCAGATACTGTGGTTCTGTTACGGTTTGAGTGCTGAACACTTGACGGTCCCACGGTTGGCAAGTTGGAACTGTGAGATTCACTACGTGCACCACTGGTGTTTTGTGGAAAAGCACATGTAAGATTCTGCAACAGTCTCTGCTGATACTCCTGCATGCGTGCATCCCTGTCTATGGCAGGAATAATTTCGGCAAATTTACTTTTGTACCGGGGATCTAACAGTGTGGCAACCCAGTAGTCAGGATTATTTCTAATTCTCACAATTCGAGGGTCATGTTGCAGGTAGTGCAGCAAGAAGGCACTCATGTGTGTTGCGCATCCAGGAGCACCAAGTCCCTGTTGTGTTGGTGGCGAGGTAACAATCATGCTTCCTTCCTCTGTCCTCTCCCCCCAACCTCGCACAACAGAAATGTGATCAAGGTCTCCCTCATCTGATGAGTCTTCCATCAGTTCGTCCTCCACTTCTTCCTGGGCTCCTGCACCTTCCTCACTAGTTTGGCTGCTACCATGCGCCCTGGTAAAACCATCTCCCCCACCCTCACATGCCTGCCGCCTTGGTGCTGCCGACCGTCTGGACCTTGCAGATGTTAGCCCTTCCGCATACAACTCCTCCTCCTCTACTTCCTCCACCTCCTCTTGTGCCACCACCTGACTCCGAATTCTGTTTAACATGTGCTCCAGCATGTAAATCACCAGAATAGTCATGCTGATAATGGCATCGTCAGCACTAAACATCTTCGTCGCCATTTCAAAACTGTGCAGAAGGGTGCATAGGTCCCTGATCTGAGACCACTCCTCCAGCGTGATTTGCCCCACCTCTGGATCTCGTTGGCCCAGGCTATACGTCAGAACGTATTGCACCAGGGCTTGTCGGTGCTGCCACAGTCGCTGCAACATGTGCAGAGTTGAATTCCACCGGGTAGGCACATCGCATTTTAGCCGGTGAAGTGGCAGGCCCAACGACTTCTGTAGAGATGTAAGTCGCTGAGCTGCGGGATGCGAACGGCGGAAGTGAGCACACAGCGACCGTGCCCTCTGCAGAAGGCCATCTAGTCTGGGATAGTGGGCTAAAAATTGCTGGACAACCAGGTTCAACACGTGAGCCATACAAGGCACGTGTGTGACATTGCCCCGGCGAAGGGCCGCACCCAGGTTTGCAGCATTGTCGCACACGGCCTTCCCTGGTTTCAGGTCCAGTGGAGACAACCATTCATGAAATTGGTTCTCCAGAGCTGACCACAACTCCTCAGCTGTGTGACTCACATTTCCCAGACATTTCAAAGTAAAAACCGCCTGATGACGTTGAGCCCTACTGCCAGCATAGTAAGGAGGTGTGCAGGATCCCTTCTGCGCAGTTAGAAAGCTTGTGGCATGACCAGACAGGCTTTGGGTGCAGGTGGAAGACCGAGAGGAGGTTGAGGAGGCAGAAGCAGTGGAGGAACTTTGACATAAAGAGGATTGACGCACAACTCGTGGGGACGGCAAGACTTGGACAGCAGCCCCTTGTCCTGCTGTCACCATAGTTACCCAGTGCCCAGTCAGCGACATGTAACGCCCCTGTCCATGCCTACTCGTCCAAGTGTCTGTGGTGAAATGCACCCTGTCACACACAGAGTTTCTCAAAGAAGCGGTGATGTTGTGTGCGACATGCTGGTGGAGCGCAGGCACACCTTTCTTTGAGAAGTAGTGCCGACTGGGCATCTGGTACTGGGGCCCTGCGACGGACATAAGGTCTCGAAAATCCTCTGTGTCCACCAGGCGGAAAGGCAGCATTTCTGTAGCCAAGAGCTTGCAGATGGTGAAATTCAACCTCTTAGCTTTCTCATGGCTAGGAGGAAATGGTCTTTTACTTGTCCACATCTGAGGGACCGAGGGCTGGCTATTGTGCTTAGACGAGGTTGATAAGGGTGTCCCCGGCAAACTGCCGGTCTGTGAGGAAGATGCAGGCGGACATGTTAGGTTGCCTTGATCCAAAGGTGGTGCTATCGATGTCGGACAGAACTCAACACCAGCTGGTGTTACCACCTCCAAAGAAAATGATGACCTGCCAATCACGCTGGCTGTTGCGGGTAAAGAGGTGGCAGGTCTGCGCCCCAAAACAGATGTGACTGCTGTCCCCCCAGTCACAGAGGATGAAGAGGCCGCGGATGCACAAGATATGGCAGACGGTGGTTGGCCCAGCCGGCTAGGCCGCATTGTAGTACACTGAGATTCCCACTGCAACTTATGCTTCATGTCCATGTGCCGGTTCATGCATGAAGTACTCAAACTATGTATCTTTTGGCCTCTACTTAGCTTTTGCTGACAAATGTTACAGATAACACGAGTTGGGTCATCTTTATCGATCTGAAAAAATGCCCAGGCTATGCAAGGCTTAGCACCCATGCGACCTGAAGAGCCACCACGACTTGTGGTGAGAGGCAGAGCTGTGTTTGAGGATGCAGTTGTTGACGTGCTTCCAGTACTACGTCTCTGTCCAGGAAGGCGCAACCTGACCTCGTCGTCACTAGCATCTTCCTCCACCTCCTCTGCTGACCTCATCTCTTGGCTGACTGTGGGTTGACAGTAAGTGGGATCTCCAACCTCATCATCATCACCCTGTGCGTTATCACACCCGTCGTCCTCAGAGCCAACCTGTTCCTGCCCTGACAAAAAACTAAAGTTGTCGCTCCAATCAGGTATTTGAGTCTCATCATCGTCTTCCTCATTGTCTCCACCAACAGGAGTTACAGTTTGGGAATGAGGGTCTACATTATGGTCAGAACCTTCTGCGTCTGGTCCTGGATCCGACTCATAAAGATTCTGGGCATCAGTGCAGATCATTTCCTCGTCTGGATTCACAGAAGCGCTGGAGTCGACCTCTGATTCCCAGGCAATAGTATGAGTAAACAGCTCTGCAGACTCAACCATCTGTTCTACCTCATACTCAGACGGGCAGCTGGAGATTTGGGAGCTGTGAGGAAGCAAGTGCGATTGGGGTGACACCTTTGAGGACTGGAGTATTTGTGATGTTGAAGTTGATGTGGAGAAGAGCCCACTTAAAGGAGCACTTGATATCCGTTGAAGCACCTGCTGTTTTTGTGCCTCATCTGGAATTTGTAGCGATTGGCGTGGCCGTAAGAAAGGGATCTTATCACATTGTCCGCTAAAAGAAGTAGACATTTTAGTTTGGCTGGAAGATGGTCTTTCTTCTGCAGATGTTACTGTTGCTTTAACAACTACCCCACGGACACAACCTTTTTTCCCCTTCCCAACACGCCTATTCCCCTTTCCACCAGCAGCAGGCCTTTTTCCACTCATTTTGGTGGTTAACTAATTCACAACTCTGGAGTTGTTTGCACAAAAAAACAATGGATGGGAACCGAGCAGAGCTGAGTGGCCAAACTGTGGTATTAGGCCAAAACTATTGGCTGGGTTAGATGGAGAAAAAAATTATATTCGATTTGCAACCTGATGGAGGTCAGTATAGATGGACTAATAGAACAAGTCCCACACACAGCTAGAAGCCCAAATATTTCTTCAGAGGTAGATGCAGAAAAAAAATATATTCAGTTTGCAACCTGATGGAGGTCAGTATAGATGGACTAATAGAGAAAGTCCCACACACTGCTAGAAGGCCAAATATTTTTTCAGAGCTAGATGCAGACAAAAAATTATTTTGAATTTGCAACCTGATGGAGGTCAGTATAGGTGGACTAATAGAACAAGTCCCACACACTGCTAGAAGGCCAAATATTTTTTCAGAGCTAGATGCAGAAAAAAATTATATTCAGTTTGCAACCTGATGGAGGTCTGTATAGATGGATTAATAGAACAAGTCCCACACACAGCTAGAAGCCCAATATTTTTTCAGAGGTAGATGCAGAAAAAAAAATATTTTTAATTTGCAACCTGATGGAGGTCAGTATAGATGGACTAATAGAGAAAGTCCCACACACTGCTAGAAGGCCAAATATTTTTTCAGAGCTAGATGCAGATAAAAATTATTTTTAATTTGCAACCTGATGGAGGTCTGTATAGATGGATTAATAGAACAAGTCCCACACACTGTTTGAAGCCCAAATATTTTTTCAGATGTAGATGCAGATAAAAATTATTTTTAATTTGCAACCTGATGGAGGTCAGTATAGATGGACTAATAGAGAAAGTCCCACACACTGCTAGAAGGCCAAATATTTTTTCAGAGCTAGATGCAGACAAAAAATTATTTTGAATTTGCAACCTGATGGAGGTCAGTATAGGTGGACTAATAGAACAAGTCCCACACACTGCTAGAAGGCCAAATATTTTTTCAGAGCTAGATGCAGAAAAAAATTATATTCAGTTTGCAACCTGATGGAGGTCTGTATAGATGGATTAATAGAACAAGTCCCACACACAGCTAGAAGCCCAATATTTTTTCAGAGGTAGATGCAGAAAAAAAAATATTTTTAATTTGCAACCTGATGGAGGTCAGTATAGATGGACTAATAGAGAAAGTCCCACACACTGCTAGAAGGCCAAATATTTTTTCAGAGCTAGATGCAGATAAAAATTATTTTTAATTTGCAACCTGATGGAGGTCAGTATAGATGGACTAATAGAGAAAGTCCCACACACTGCTAGAAGGCCAAATATTTTTTCAGAGCTAGATGCAGATAAAAATTATTTTTAATTTGCAACCTGATGGAGGTCTGTATAGATGGATTAATAGAACAAGTCCCACACACTGTTTGAAGCCCAAATATTTTTTCAGAGGTAGATGCAGATAAAAATTATTTTTAATTTGCAACCTGATGGAGGTCAGTATAGATGGACTAATAGAGAAAGTCCCACACACTGCTAGAAGGCCAAATATTTTTTCAGATCTAGATGCAGACAAAAAATTATTTTGAATTTGCAACCTGATGGAGGTCAGTATAGGTGGACTAATAGAACAAGTCCCACACACTGCTAGAAGGCCAAATATTTTTTCAGAGCTAGATGCAGAAAAAAATTATATTCAGTTCGCAACCTGATGGAGGTCTGTATAGATGGATTAATAGAACAAGTCCCACACACAGCTAGAAGCCCAATATTTTTTCAGAGGTAGATGCAGAAAAAAAAATATTTTTAATTTGCAACCTGATGGAGGTCTGTATAGATGGACTAATAGAGAAAGTCCCACACACAGCTAGAAGGCCAAATATTTTTTCAGAGCTAGATGCAGATAAAAATTATTTTTAATTTGCAACCTGATGGAGGTCTGTATAGATGGATTAATAGAACAAGTCCCACACACTGCTAGAAGGCCAAATATTTTTTCAGAGCTAGATGCAGAAAAAAATTATATTCAGTTTGCAACCTGATGGAGGTCAGTATAGATGGACTAATAGAACAAGTCCCACACACAGCTAGAAGCCCAAATATTTTTTCAGAGGTAGATGCAGATAAAAATTATTTTTAATTTGCAACCTGATGGAGGTCAGTATAGATGGACTAATAGAGAAAGTCCCACACACTGTTAGAAGGCCAAATATTTTTTCAGAGCTAGATGCAGATAAAAATTATTTTTAATTTGCAACCTGATGGAGGTCAGTATAGATGGACTAATAGAGAAAGTCCCACACACTGCTAGAAGGCCAAATATTTTTTCAGATCTAGATGAAGATAAAAATTATTTTTAATTTGCAACCTGATGGAGGTCAGTATAGATGGACTAATAGAGAAAGTCCCACACACTGCTAGAAGGCCAAATATTTTTTCAGAGCTAGATGCAGAAAAAAATTATATTCAGTTTGCATCCTGATGGAGGTCAGTATAGATGGACTAATAGAACAAGTCCCACACACTGCTAGAAGCCCAAATATTTTTTCAGAGCTAGATGCAGAAAAAAATGATATTCAATTTGCAACCTGATGGAGGTCAGTATAGATGGACTAATAGAATGATGCTATGCCCAAAAGATTTTACTTCACTAGGTGCAGTAAAAAAATTGGCATTCTATACACAGGTGGTATATCTTGCAACACAGATAGGCTACTCCACTGACTAACACACTCTGCAATAGGCCAAAAAGGATTAGCTTTGCTAGATTCAGCCAAATGCTGTGAAAAAAACTTGCACAGCACTGGCACCGACCTGCCTGGCAAAAACTGATAGGAACTGATGTAACCTAGTCCTGAAAAGGACTGCAATTACAATTAGTCTTTACTCCCACAATCTATCTATTTAAGAGCACAGACCTGCCTGATAAAAGTCGTAGGAAATGCTGTAACCTAGTCCTTAAAAGGACTGCAATCACAACTATTCCCTACTCCCAAGCTATCTGTAGATTTGTGCGAAAATTGGCTTGAAATTAACGAGGTATAGCGCACACAGCAACAGCGGTGCCGTCTAACACGCAGCTGCAGCAGTGAGAAAATGGTGGCGACGGGGAAAATGGCTTGGTCTTATAGGGCAAGGACATGTGACATACACTGCCAATGACACATGCCCTTGCTTGTGTGAAAAACAGCAGTTCGCTCCGTGTGTGCGCTGCTGATAGGCTGACAGATTGCACCTCCCCACTGCAAATGCGGGAAAGAGAAAAAAAAATGGAGATCTTCATTATTCCTGCAGAGATCCATCCCTTGCCCCTCCCCCCGCCCCGCTGTACACTCAAACTGCGTATTAACATTAATTTTCATCATTACTGAGAAAAAATCCAGTTATGATTTTGGTGCACGAACAGTTATCGAACATAACCTCGAACAGCCGAATTTTTCTCAAATCGTTCGTGTTCGCTCGAACACCACCCAAAACAGCTCGAATTTGAGATTGGCGAACAGTTCGAGTAGAACAACGCTCATCTCTAATCATACCATTATCCAAAAAAATTCTGGAATAAATGAAAAATAAATTGAGATCTATCAGTCTGGAAAAGGTTATAAAGCCATTTAAAAAGTTTGGGACTCCAGCAAACCACAGTGAGAGCCATTAGCTACAAATGGCAAAATCATGAAACAGTGGTGAACCTTCTCTGGAGTGATCGGCTGACCAAACTTACCCAAAGAGCGCAGTGACGACTCATCCAAGAGGTCACAAAAGACCCAATAAGAACATTCAAAGAACTACAGGCCTCTCTTGCCTTAGTTAAGGTCAGTGTTCATAATTCTGACGCGCCCCCTTGGCCTTGTGTGTGTGGGGATACCCGGAACCGGACCTTTTGTGGATGCTGGCGGTTGTAGTCCTCGTGGCGGCGATCCGGTCCGTGCCCAGGGCGGTCAAACCAAATGGCAGTCTATAAGCTGAATGTCCGACTACGCCACCCATGGATTGCGGTCAGAGTGAAACGCTGCTGCAGGGCAAACCGCTGAGGCTGGTGTTGTGGGTGCAGCAGAGTGTAGTACAACTCCCCACGGAAGAAGTATAGCCTCAGGGCAGTGAGTGCAGATGATGGGGGTGATGGTGCGCGGGAATAATGACTCAGAGTCTCTGTAATGCAGTCCAGGATCTTTACTCACAGTTCGTTACTCCACGTTACTCCGGCCGGCTGTAATTTCCCGCGTCGCACCGTGCTCACCAGGTGAGGGGCTCGGCCAACTCCCAGATAACTTTGGAGCATTTCGCAGGACCCCCTTTGTGTGTCCTTTCTCTGGCCTATCATACCCCTTTGGCCTGACCTCCTACGCAGGTAGATTCGGGCGTGCGGTGGTGACTCGCCGGTCCACACCTCTAGGGTCCCTTCTTTCCTTGTTCCTGAAGCTCCTCTGCTCCGCTTCCTTCCTTCTCCTTCCTCCAGGCGTGGGCCTCAGTTGCTAGGCCCGCCTCTGGAGCAGAGCTCGTGCAGAGCCCCTGCTCCCTGTCACCTCTCTTCAGACTCTACTCCCAAATGGTGCCCACCTTTTATACCTTCTTCTTAGTGCACCCAGGAACTGCTTCCTCCCTGCTCCTGCACTACAGGGTTCCCCCTTCCTCGGAGTTCCCTGCCCCCACTCCAGCCAGGGACAGCGACTGTCGTACCCATCACAGGGGCATATTGGTCGCCCTGCCCCCCGGAAATGTGGTGTAATGCATGCAGGTGTCGGGGTCCTCATCCACACTCCATCCTTACCTGAGAGTGAGATATCACACCTCTGGTTGAGGCGCATTACCTCTGTAGCAACCGAGCCCTCGGGGTGCTACAATTCCATGATAACAAAGAAACTGGGAAAAAATGGCATACATGGCAGAGTTCCAAGACTAGAACCAATGCTGAGCAAAAAGAACATAAAGGCTCGTCTCAGTTTTGCCAGAAAACATCTTGACGGTCGCCAAGACTTTTGGGACAATACGCTGTGGACTGATGAAACAAAAGTTGAACTTTTTGGAAGGTGTATATCCCATTACATCTGGAGTAGAAGTAACACAGCTTTTCAAAAAAAGAACATTATACCAACAGTAAAATACAGTGGTGGTAGTATGATGGTCTGGGGCTGGTTTGCTGCTTCAGGACATGGAGCACTTGCTGTGGTAAATGAAACCATGAATTTTGCTGTCTACCAAAAAATCCTGAAGGACAATGTCCTACCATCTGTTCATGACCCCAATCTGAAGCGCACTTGGGTTATGCAGCAGGACAATGCTTCAAAATACACCAGCAAGTCCACCTCTGAATGGCTTAAAAAAACAAAATTAAGACTTTGGAGTGGCCAAGTCAAAGTCCTGACCTTAATCCACTTGAGATGCTGCGGCATGACCTTAAAAAGGCAGTTCATGCTCGAAAACCCTCCAATGTGGCTGAATTACAATTTTGCAATTTTACAAAGATGAGTGGGCCAAAATTTCTCCATAGCATTGTAAAGACTGATCAGTCTAGGCGGTCTCCACCCCCTCTTTCCTTAGTGTCTGGGCTCCCTTCCTCTAATCCCTTCGTGTTGCACTTTGTCTTTCCTACACTGCTCCTATGTACAAGAATATAACTGCTATAATACTGTCCCCTATGTATAGGAATATAACTACTATAATACTGTCCCCTATGTACAGGAATATAACTACTATAATACGGCCCCTATGTACAAGAATACAACTACTATAATACTGCTCCTATGTACAAGAATATAACTACTACAATACTGCCCCCTATGTACAAGAATATAACTACTATAATACTGCTCCTATGTACAAGAATATAACTACTATAATACTGCTCCTATGTACAAGAATATAACTACTATAATACTGCCCTCTATGTACAAGAATATAACTATTATAATACTGCTCCTATGTACAAGAATATAACTACTACAATACAGCCCCTTTGTACAAGAATATAACTACTATAATACTTCTCCTATGTACAAGAATATAACTACTATAATACTGCCCCCTATGTACAAGAATATAACTACTATAATACTGCTCCTATGTACAAGAATATAACTACTATAATACTGTCTCCTATGTATAGGAATATAACTACTATAATACTGTCCCCTATGTACAGGAATATAACTACTATAATACGGCCCCTATGTACAAGAATACAACTACTATAATACTGCTCCTATGTACAAGAATATAACTACTATAATACTGCCCCCTATGTACAAGAATATAACTACTATAATACTGCTCCTATGTACAAGAATATACCTACTATAATACTGCTCCTATGTACAAGAATATAACTACTATAATACTGCCCTCTATGTACAAGAATATAACTATTATAATACCGCTCCTATGTACAAGAATATAACTACTACAATACAGCCCCTTTGTACAAGAATATAACTACTATAATACTTCTCCTATGTACAAGAATATAACTACTATAATACTGCCCCCTATGTACAAGAATATAGCTTCTATAATACTGCTCCTATGTACAAGAATATAACTACTATAATACTGCTCCTACGTACAAGAATATAACTACTATAATACTGCCCTCTATGTACAAGAATATAACTACTATAATACTGCCCCTATGTACAAGAATATAACTACTATAATACAGCCCCTATGTACAAGAATTGAACTACTTTAATACTGCTCCTCAGTATAAGAATATATCTACTATAATACTGCCCTCTATGTACAAGAATATAGCTACTATAATACTGCCATGTTGAAAAACGAGAAAACATGATTATAGCGGCATAAAAAACATTATTTTATTCAATAAAGGTTACATAACAAAGTATACCAGAAATTCATGTCACAAGATGAGAGATATAAAGTGCAAGGTGCCAGGATTAATAGGGACACATGGATATTGGGCTAAAGGATGTGCAGATAAATGCAACTCCGTGTAGATATTGATGATGAGTATAGGAGCATGTGGCATGGGGATTCCCTAATGCTAGTGAAGCCTAAGTGGGCCAAGGTATACAGGTAATCCCATCTAACACACAGCATAACACATCCCTCTGGGCATAATTAAATCACTAATGACACTCACCCAGAGATTGAAACTGTAAGGCCCTCCAGACCACTATGTCCCTTATGTGCTCGTGGTGATGATGACAGCGCGCCCCAATGCACGTTTCGCCTGTCTTTCTCAAGAAGCACATGTAGCTGAGCGCCAGAAGGACCTTCTGTATGTACGCCCCTAAATGGTCATGTGACCATAGAGTTAGAAACCTATTCGAGGTTAGCGGCGCTTGTGTCCGGAGCGCCGCCCCCCGCCGCACGAGCCCTGGCCGTCATGCCCCCCACGCGCACCCACGAGCGCGTCAGATGATGCGCCCTAGGAGTGCGCTGGGGACACTGAGACAGCCGGGCCCGGACACTCCGTGTGGGGAGTTTCATAAAATCCTCTGCAACTAAGTGTACAAAAATCTCCACCGCCGGACTAAGCAACAAGGGAGGGAACCTCGTTGATTTCAGAAGCCTTGATTGAGGTAACCCACCTGTAGGGGGGCCATCTGCTCCTGGAGGAGATCCTCCAGATTCTGTAAGGCCTCCTTCTCTGCTGCTGTCATGGAACTGGAGTCACCACCCAACCTGGAATGAAGTTTTGAGTGGGGAGCTATGAGGCGGTTTCTCTCCCGACATTGGAATATTCTCAGCACGGAGCCCTCCCTGAGGGATCACATGGGTGACTACCCACTGATGACGGCCAGAAGTGCCAACAACCTTGGGGGATCTTCTCGTTTCGAGCCATTATGTCCCTCCCCCATCTAATCCATTCGGTTCACGCGGTCCCCTGGTGGGTTCCTTCCCTTGTGGGCACTGTGTGGCGTGCACCAATGTCCTTCGCTGTACTTCTTTCATTTCATCTGATGGTGCCCACACTTTTAAGATCTCTAAATTCATCTCATGTAGCTCAACCCATGTGGTGTATTACGCCACAAGTGGTTGCCAAAAGATCTATGTTTGACTAACCACTAGAGAGTTGAGAATTAGAGTGCGGGAACATGTGCGGGACATTGGCGCGACCAAGTCAGTGACAGATCTCCGGGAGCTCAAAACACTATCACGCCATTTCAGAGCGGTTCAAAACTGCTATCCACGTACGTTGAAAATACGTGGTACAGACGTGGTACATTTGGGCTCCCGGGGAGGAAACGCCAAACAACTTTTGGCTCAAAAGGAAGCCAGATGGATCACCATCTTGGACACCATGGCCCCGCGTGGCCTAAATGAAAATTTGGGATTTTCATCCTTCCTCTAGTATAGATTTGTTCCTTTGATGCTCTCCTGTTTCTCCCCATCTGGATTTTAGATCCGGTCGTGGTGATGTTTTTAGCTTGTTGTTTTTATATCTTTTTAATTTATGATTTTTTCTTCTCTCTTTCTCACTTCTTGTAATCAGTGTCAACATTCCAACAAGCTCTTTAGTGCCTGACCTCGGCCCGGAGTTAGAATTTGGGACCCGACCTGACTGCTTTGGAGGACGATTAGGAGATGTCTTCTATGTCTTCTTCTCTCTCTGATATGCCCGATGTTGATTTGACACTGCTGATATCTTATTATAGATTCATATGTACTGTATATTAATATTTTTTCTTTTTTTCCAATATGCATATGTCTTTTTCCTGTTGTGGGGGACCCCCATTATTCTCACCATTCACTGGATGTGGCGCTGACGCGTGTGTGCCCTTGCCCCTGTGCATGTGCACGCACCCACTAGCAACAGGCACTGATGATTGATTTTTAAGTGCCTTTCATTATTATGGGGGTGTCCCCCCGTGTGTGATCCTCCTCCTCCCCTCTGTGGTTTTTGGTAATGCTCTGACTGTTGCCATGGCCACATACCTTGAGGGGGTGTGCGCGCGCGTCACGGTCGTCCGCTCCCCCGTGCCCAGGCCCGGCTGTCTCAGTGTACCCGGCGCGCTCCTGGGGCGTGTCATCTGACGCGCTCACAGGTGTATGCGGGGGGCATGATGGCATGGGCTCGTGCGGCGGGGGGGCGGGGCTCCGGACACATGCGCCACTAACCTCCAATAGGTTTCTAACTCTATGGTCACATGACCATTTAAGGGCATACATATAGAAGGTCCTTCTGGTGCTCAAATACATGCGCCTCTTGAGAAAGACAAGCGAAACGCGCGTCGGGGCGCGCTGTCATCATCACCACGAGCACATAAGGGACATAGTTGTCTGGAGTGCCTTACAGTTTCAATCTCTGGGTGGGTGTCATTAGTGATTTAATTATGCCCAGAGGGATGTGTTATGCTGTGTGTTAGATGGGATTACCTGTATACCTTGGCCCACTTGGGCTTCACTAGCATTAGGGAATCCCCATGCCATATGCTCCTGTTCTCATCATCAATATCTACACGGAGTTGCATTTATCTGCACATCCTTTAGCCCAATACCCGTGTGTCCCTATTAATCCTGGCACCTTGCACTTTATATCTCTCATCTTGTGACATTAATTTCTGGTATACTTTGTTATGTAACCTTTATTGAATAAAATAATGTTTTTTATGCCGCTATACTCAAGTTTTCTCGTTTTTCAACATGTTTACTGTTTGAGTAGGCAACAACCGGTCCATGGCCTGGCACTTGCGACCAGGTACCATGATTCGTTTAGCAATATAAGGTGGGCCACCGTTTGTTCATATAATACTGCCATGTATAAGAATATAACTACTATAATACTACCCTCTATGTACAAGAATATAACTACTATAATACCGCCTCCTATGTACAAGAATATAACTACTATAAAACTGCCCTCTATGTACAAGAATATAACTACTATAATACTGCTGCTATGTACAAGAACAGAACTACTATACTACTGCTCCTATGTACAAGAATATAACTATTATAATACTGCCCCTATGTACAAGAATATAACTACTATAATACTGCCCCTATGGAAAAGAAGATAACTACTATAATACTGCCCCTATGTACAAAAATATAACTACTATAATACTGCCTTCTATGTACAAGAATATAACTACTATAATACTGCTCCTATGTACAAGAATATAACTACTATAATACTGCTCCTATGTACAAGAATATAACTACTATAATACTGCCTTCTATGTACAAGAATATAACTACTATAATACTGCTCCTATGTACAAGAATATAACTACTATAATACTGCTCCTATATACAAGAATATACAGTAACTACTATAATACTGCTCCCTATGTACAAGAATATGAATACTATAATACTGCCCCTATGTACAGGAATATAAATACTATAACACTGCCCCTATGTACAAGAATATAACTACTATAATACTGCTCCTATGTGCAAGAATATAACTACTATAATACTGCCCCTATGTACAAGAATATAACTACTATAATACTGCCCCTATGTAAAAGAAGATAACTACTATAATACTGCCCCTATGTACAAGAATATAGCTACTATAATACTGCCCCCTATGTACAAGAATATAACTACTATAATACTGCTCCTATGTACAAGAATATAATTACTATAATACTGCCTTCTATGTACAAGAATATAACTACTCTAATACTGCTCCTATGTACAAGAATATAACTACTATAATACTGCTCCTGTGTACAAGAATATAACTATTATAATACTGCTCCCTATGTACAAGAATATAACTACTATAATACTGCTCCTATGTACAAGAATATAACTACAATAATGCTGCCCCTATGTACAAGAATATGTCTACTATAATATTGATCCTATGTACAAGGATATAATTACTATAATACTGCCCCCTATGTACAAGAACATAACAACTATAATACTGCTCCTATGTACAAGAATATAACTACTATAATACTGCTCCTATATACAAGAATATACAGTAGCTACTATAATACTGCTCCCTATGTACAAGAATATGACTACTATAATACTGCCCCTATGTACAGGAATATAAATACTATAACACTGCCCCTATGTACAAGAATATAACTACTATAATACTGCTCCTATGTACAAGAATATAACTACTATAATACTGCCCCCATGTACAAGAATATATCTACTATAATACTGCTCCTATGTACAAGAATATAACTACTATAATACTGTTCCCTATGTACATGAATATAACTACTATAATACTGCTCCCTATGTACAAGAATATAACTACTATAATACCGCCTCCTATGTACAAGAATATAACTACTATAAAACTGCCCTCTATGTACAAGAATATAACTACTATAATACTGCTGCTATGTACAAGAACAGAACTACTATACTACTGCTCCTATGTACAAGAATATAACTATTATAATACTGCCCCTATGTACAAGAATATAACTACTATAATACTGCCCCTATGGAAAAGAAGATAACTACTATAATACTGCCCCTATGTACAAAAATATAACTACTATAATACTGCCTTCTATGTACAAGAATATAACTACTATAATACTGCTCCTATGTACAAGAATATAACTACTATAATACTGCTCCTATGTACAAGAATATAACTACTATAATACTGCCTTCTATGTACAAGAATATAACTACTATAATACTGCTCCTATGTACAAGAATATAACTACTATAATACTGCTCCTATATACAAGAATATACAGTAACTACTATAATACTGCTCCCTATGTACAAGAATATGAATACTATAATACTGCCCCTATGTACAGGAATATAAATACTATAACACTGCCCCTATGTACAAGAATATAACTACTATAATACTGCTCCTATGTGCAAGAATATAACTACTATAATACTGCCCCTATGTACAAGAATATAACTACTATAATACTGCCCCTATGTAAAAGAAGATAACTACTATAATACTGCCCCTATGTACAAGAATATAGCTACTATAATACTGCCCCCTATGTACAAGAATATAACTACTATAATACTGCTCCTATGTACAAGAATATAATTACTATAATACTGCCTTCTATGTACAAGAATATAACTACTCTAATACTGCTCCTATGTACAAGAATATAACTACTATAATACTGCTCCTGTGTACAAGAATATAACTATTATAATACTGCTCCCTATGTACAAGAATATAACTACTATAATACTGCTCCTATGTACAAGAATATAACTACAATAATGCTGCCCCTATGTACAAGAATATGTCTACTATAATATTGATCCTATGTACAAGGATATAATTACTATAATACTGCCCCCTATGTACAAGAACATAACAACTATAATACTGCTCCTATGTACAAGAATATAACTACTATAATACTGCTCCTATATACAAGAATATACAGTAGCTACTATAATACTGCTCCCTATGTACAAGAATATGACTACTATAATACTGCCCCTATGTACAGGAATATAAATACTATAACACTGCCCCTATGTACAAGAATATAACTACTATAATACTGCTCCTATGTACAAGAATATAACTACTATAATACTGCCCCCATGTACAAGAATATATCTACTATAATACTGCTCCTATGTACAAGAATATAACTACTATAATACTGTTCCCTATGTACATGAATATAACTACTATAATACTGCTCCCTATGTACAAGAATATAACTACTATAATACTGCTCCTATTTACAAGAATATAACTACTATAATACTGCCCCTATGTACAAGAATATAACTACTATAATACTGCTCCCTATGTACAAGAATATAACTACTATAATACTGCCCCTATGTACAAGAATATAACTACTATAATACTGCCCCCTATGTACAAGAATATAACTACTATAATACTGCCCCTATGTACACGAATATAACTACTAGAGATGAGCGTTGTTCTACTCGAACTGTTCGCCAATCTCAAATTCGAGCTGTTTTGGGCGGTGTTCGAGCCGTTCGGCGAACACGAACAATTTGAGAAAAATTCGGCTGTTCGAGGTTATGTTCGATAACTGTTCGTGCATCAAAATCATAACTGGATTTTTTCTCAGTAATGATGAAAATTAATGTTAATACGCAGTTTGAGTGTACAGCGGGGTGGGGGGAGGGGCAGGGGATGGATCTCTGCAGGAACAATGAAGATCTCCATTTTTTTTTCTCTTTCCCGCATTTGCAGTGGGGAGGTGCAATCTGTCAGCCTATCAGCAGCGCACACACGGAGCGAAGTGCTTTTTTTCACACAAGCAAGGGCATGTGTGATTGGCAGTGTATGTCACATGTCCTTGCCCTATAAGACCAAGCCATTTTCCCCGTCGCCACCATTTTCTCACTGCTGCAGCTGCGTGTTAGACGGCACCGCTGTTGCTGTGTGCGCTATACCTTGTTAATTTCAAGCCAATTTTCGCACAAATATACAGATAGCTTGGGAGTAGGGAATAGTTGTGATTGCAGTCCTTTTAAGGACTAGGTTACAGCATTTCCTACGACTTTTATCAGGCAGGTCTGTGCTCTTAAATAGATAGATTGTGGGAGTAAAGACTAATTGTAATTGGAGTCCTTTTCAGGACTAGGTTACATCAGTTCCTATCAGTTTTTGCCAGGCAGGTCTGTGCCAGTGCTGTGCAAGTTTTTTTCACAGCATTTGGCTGAATCTAGCAAAGCTAATCGTTTTTGGCCTATTGCAGAGTGTGTTAGTCAGTGGAGTAGCCTATCTGTGTTGCAAGATATACCACCTGTGTATAGAATACCAATTTTTTTACTGCACCCAGTGAAGTAAAATCTTTTGGGCATAGCATCATTCTATTAGTCCATCTATACTGACCTCCATCAGGTTGCAAACTGAATATATTTTTTTCTGCATCTAGCTCTGAAAAAATATTTGGCCTTCTAGCAGTGTGTGGGACTTGTTCTATTAGTCCACCTATACTGACCTCCATCAGGTTGCAAATTCAAAATAATTTTTTGTATGCATCTAGCTCTGAAAAAATATTTGGCCTTCTAGCAGTGTGTGGGACTTTCTCTGTTAGTCCATCTATACTGACCTCCATCAGGTTGCAAATTGAATATAATTTTTTTCTGCATCTAACCCAGCCAATAGTTTTGGTCTAATACCACAGTTTGGCCACTCAGCTCTGCTCGGTTACCATCCATTGTTTTTTTGTGCAAACAACTCCAGAGTTGTGAATTAGTTAACCACCAAAATGAGTGGAAAAAGGCCTGCTGCTGGTGGAAAGGGGAATAGGCGTGTTGGGAAGGGGAAAAAAGGTTGTGTCCGTGGGGTAGGTGTTAAAGCAACAGTAACATCTGCAGAAGAAAGACCATCTTCCAGCCAAACTAAAATGTCTACTTCTTTTAGCGGACAATGTGATAAGATCCCTTTCTTACGGCCACGCCAATCGCTACAAATTCCAGATGAGGCACAAAAACAGCAGGTGCTTCAACGGATATCAAGTGCTCCTTTAAGTGGGCTCTCCTCCACATCAACTTCAACATCACAAATACTCCAGTCCTCAAAGGTGTCACCCAAATCGCACTTGCTTCCTCACAGCTCCCAAATCTCCAGCTGCCCGTCTGAGTATGAGGTAGAACAGATGGTTGAGTCTGCAGAGCTGTTTTCTCATACTATAGCCTGGGAATCAGAGGTCGACTCCAGCGCTTCTGTGAATCCAGACGAGGAAATGATCTGCACTGATGCCCAGAATCTTTATGAGTCGGATCCAGGACCAGACGCAGAAGGTTCTGACCATAATGTAGACCCTCATTCCCAAACTGTAACTCCTGTTGGTGGAGACAATGAGGAAGACGATGATAAGACTCAAATACCTGATTGGAGCGACAACTTTAGTTTTTTGTCAGGGCAGGAACAGGTTGGCTCTGAGGACGACGGGTGTGATAACGCACAGGGTGATGATGATGAGGTTGGAGATCCCACTTACTGTCAACCCACAGTCAGCCAAGAGATGAGGTCAGCAGAGGAGGTGGAGGAAGATGCTAGTGACGACGAGGTCAGGTTGCGCCTTCCTGGACAGAGACGTAGTACTGGAAGCACGTCAACAACTGCATCCTCAAACACAACTCTGCCTCTCACCACAAGTCGTGGTGGCTCTTCAGATCGCATGGGTGCTAAGCCTTGCATAGCCTGGGCATTTTTTCAGATCGATAAAGATGACCCAACTCGTGTTATCTGTAACATTTGTCAGCAAAAGCTAAGTAGAGGCCAAAAAATACATAGTATGAGTACTTCATGCATGAACCGGCACATGGACATGAAGCATAAGTTGCAGTGGGAAGCTCAGTGTGCTACAATGCGGCCTAGCCGGCCGGGCCAACCACCGTCTGCCATATCTTGTGCATCCGCGGCCTCTTCATCCTCTGTGACTGGGGGGACAGCAGTCACACCTGTTTTGGGGCGCAGACCTGCCACCTCTTTACCCGCAACAGCCAGCGTGATTGGCAGGTCATCATTTTCTTTGGAGGTAGTAACACCAGCTGGTGTTGAGCGCTGTCCGACATCGATAGCACCACCTTTGGATCAAGGCAGCCTAACATGTCCGCCTGCATCTTCCTCACAGACCGGCAGTTTGCCGGGGACACCCTTATCAACCCCGTCTAAGCACAATAGCCAGCCCTCGGTCCCTCAGATGTGGACAAGTAAAACACCATTTCCTCCTAGCCATGAGAAAGCTAAGAGGTTGAATTTCACCATCTGCAAGCTCTTGGCTACAGAAATGCTGCCTTTCCGCCTGGTGGACACAGAGGATTTTCGAGACCTTATGTCCGTCGCAGTGCCCCAGTATCAGATGCCCAGTCGGCACTACTTCTCAAAGAAAGGTGTGCCTGCGCTCCACCAGCATGTCGCACACAACATCACCGCTTCTTTGAGAAACTCTGTGTGTGACAGGGTGCATTTCACCACAGACACTTGGACGAGTAGGCATGGACAGGGGCGTTACATGTCGCTGACTGGGCACTGGGTAACTATGGTGACAGCAGGACAAGGGGCTGCTGTCCAAGTCTTGCCGTCCCCACGAGTTGTGCGTCAATCCTCTTTATGTCAAAGTTCCTCCACTGCTTCTGCCTCCTCAACCTCCTCTCGGTCTTCCACCTGCACCCAAAGCCTGTCTGGTCATGCCACAAGCTTTCTAACTGCGCAGAAGGGATCCTGCACACCTCCTTACTATGCTGGCAGTAGGGCTCAACGTCATCAGGCGGTTTTTACTTTGAAATGTCTGGGAAATGTGAGTCACACAGCTGAGGAGTTGTGGTCAGCTCTGGAGAACCAATTTCATGAATGGCTGTCTCCACTGGACCTGAAACCAGGGAAGGCCGTGTGCGACAATGCTGCAAACCTGGGTGCGGCCCTTCGCCGGGGCAATGTCACACACGTGCCTTGTATGGCTCACGTGTTGAACCTGGTTGTCCAGCAATTTTTAGCCCACTATCCCAGACTAGATGGCCTTCTGCAGAGGGCACGGTCGCTGTGTGCTCACTTCCGCCGTTCGCATCCCGCAGCTCAGCGACTTACATCTCTACAGAAGTCGTTGGGCCTGCCACTTCACCGGCTAAAATGCGATGTGCCTACCCGGTGGAATTCAACTCTGCACATGTTGCAGCGACTGTGGCAGCACCGACAAACCCTGGTGCAATACGTTCTGACGTATAGCCTGGGCCAACGAGATCCAGAGGTGGGGCAAATCACGCTGGAGGAGTGGTCTCAGATCAGGGACCTATGCACCCTTCTGCACAGTTTTGAAATGGCGACGAAGATGTTTAGTGCTGACGATGCCATTATCAGCATGACTATTCCGGTGATTTACATGCTGGAGCACATGTTAAACAGAATTCGGAGTCAGGTGGTGGCACAAGAGGAGGTGGAGGAAGTAGAGGAGGAGGAGTTGTATGCAGAAGGGCTAACATCTGCAAGGTCCAGACGGTCGGCAGCCCAAGGCGGCAGGCATGTGAGGGTGGGGGAGATGGTTTTACCAGGGCGCATGGTAGCAGCCAAACTAGTGAGGAAGGTGCAGGAGCCCAGGAAGAAGTGGAGGACGAACTGATGGAAGACTCATCAGATGAGGGAGACCTTGATCACATTTCTGTTGTGCGAGGTTGGGGGGAGAGGACAGAGGAAGGAAGCATGATTGTTACCTCGCCACCAACACAACAGGGACTTGGTGCTCCTGGATACGCAACACACATGAGTGCCTTCTTGCTGCACTACCTGCAACATGACCCTCGAATTGTGAGAATTAGAAATAATCCTGACTACTGGGTTGCCACACTGTTAGATCCCCGGTACAAAAGTAAATTTGCCGAAATTATTCCTGCCATAGAAAGGGATGCACGCATGCAGGAGTATCAGCAGAGACTGTTGCAGAATCTTACATGTGCTTTTCCACAAAACACCAGTGGTGCACGTAGTGAATCTCACAGTTCCAACTTGCCAACCGTGGGACCGTCAAGTGTTCAGCACTCAAACCGTAACAGAACCACAGTATCTGCTGGTAACATCAATTTTGCGGAATCATTTCACCACTTTTTTAGCCCATCCTTTGCAAGGCCACAGGAGACAAGAAGTCTGACACATAGTCAACGCCTAGAGACGATGGTACAGGAGTATCTCCAAGTAAACATTGAAGCCACGACTGTGTCACTGGACCCTTGCTCTTTTTGGGCTTCCAATCTGGATAAATGGCCGGAGCTAGCCACTTACGCCTTGGAGATCTTGTCATGCTCCGCAGCCAGCGTTCTGTCTGAACGTGTGTTCAGCGCTGCTGGTGGTGTGCTGACAGATAAGCGCACGCGGCTCTCCACTGATAATGTAGACAGACTCACGTTCATAAAGATGAACAAATCATGGATCCGAAATGACTTTTCTACCCCTGTGTCATCCTGGGGAGAGTAAAAGCTTGATGATTGGTTAAAATCACCCTACCAACCGTTTTAAGCTTTCAAATTACTAATCATGTTTATCTGTATCTTGACTGGAAAATAATTTGGGCTTTGTAGCAGTGTGCAGCACTGATCCTATTAGGCCATCTATAATAAGCTCCACCAGATTTAAAATTAAAAATAATTTTTAGCTGCATCTAGCCCGGAAAATAATTTTGGGGCTCCGAGATGCGCAAGACACATAAGTGCCTTCTTGCTGCACTACCTGCAGCATGACCCTCATATTGTCAGAATTCGAAGTAATCATGACTACTGGGTTGCCACACTCTTAGATCCCCCAAACTTTTCGATCAACCTTTTCATTTTAATAAAGACCAAAAAAATGGTCATTTTTGAAATTATAAGCATTAGCAGGTTGTTAGAAACTGAAATCAAACAGTTTTCAACTCAAAACTTTATTCTAGGTGATGTTACATTTTCACATAGGACCCCTTGTTCGAAAGGAGCTTCTGAACTCTCTCGTCCATTGAATTTGTCAGGTTTTGGATGGTTTCTGCTTCAATTGTTTTGCATGAGGACAGAATACCCTCCCAGAGCTGTTGCTTAGATGTGAACTGCCTCCCGCCATCATAGACACTCCTTTTAATGATGCTCCAAAGGTTCTGAATGGGGTAGAGGTCAGGGGAGCATGGGGGTCACACCATAAGTTTGTCCCCTTTTATGCCCATATCAGCCAGAGATGCAGATGTTTTATGTGCAGCATGAGATGGTGCATTATCATGCAGAAAAATGATCTTGCTGTGAAATACACGGTTCTTCTTCTTGAACCATGGCAGGAAGTGCTGTTTGAGAAAATCCACATACATTATGGAGTTCATCTTTAGCGCCTTCAGGGATCCTAAAGGGGCCGACAATCTCTCTCCCCATGATTCCAGCCCAAAACATTACTCCACCTCCTCCTTGTTGGCGCTGTAGCCGTGTTTGCGTGGGGTGTCCATAAACCAGCCATCCTCCACTCCATCCATCTGGACCATCGAGCGCTGCACGGCACTCATCCGTGAACAAAACAGTTTTGAAATCAGTCTTCATGTAATGTTTGGCCCACTGGAGCCGTTTCTGCTTGTGTGAAGTGGATAGAGGAGGTCGACAGGATGGCGTATGCACAGCTGCAAACCTCTGAAGGACCCTGCATCTTGTTGTTCGGGGGACGTTGGAGGCACAAGCAGCTTCAAAAACTTGTCTGCTGCTATGACAAGGCTTTTTTGCCGCTGCTCTTTCAACCTGACGTAATTGCCTGTAGGAAAGAGTCCTCAATTTGCCCTTATCAGCACGCACACGTGTGTACTGTGAATCAGCTACATACTTCTTGATTGCCAAGACACTTCATCCTGATCATCGCACAATGTTGATTGTAGTCATGCCTTGACCTAAACACTCCACAATTTGTTGCTTCTCAGCAGCCGACACATCCTTTTTCTTTCCCATTTTGGCAGAAAATGTAGGCTGCTTAATAATGTGAGAGAGCCTTCTTAAGTAGTCTTGCCTTTCATTGGACACACCTGCCAAACTAATTAGCACAGGTGTCTGCAATTGCTTACAGTGATATAAAGAGCCCTGACACACATCACCATCAATGAGTTTAACTGACAAACAAACAAATTCTTCCCTTATCACTCCTAAACACTTTTTGCATAATAATTTGGAACGCGGTGTACATGTGCTTTTCCACAAAACACCAGTGGTTCACGTAGTGAATCTTACAGTTCTAACTTGCCAACCGTGGTCTGTATGGAATTGTTCAATAAAGGGCCCAAAATTAAGATAACATAGATGGGAATTCCTAAGTATTTGATACCCTGTGAGGGCCAGGCAAAGGGAAAGTTGGACTGGATGGAATCCTATATGGATTTGGGGAGGGAGACATCGAGGGCCTCAGACTTCGCTGCATTGATTTTAAAATTTTACCATGTAACAAAGTGATCTATTTCAGCCATAACAGCAGGGATGGATATATGTGATTGAGTGATATATACTAGGACATCATCAGCAAATAGAGAGCACTTGTACTCGGTGCCTCCCACCTCAATCCACCTAATATTGGGTTTATGGCGAATTGATGAGAGCAGGTGCTCCGTCACTAGGATGTATAAGAGAGGGGACAGAGGACATCCCTGCCTTGTCCCATTGGTGATTGTGAAAGGTGATGAAAATGTTCTGACGCACCCCCTGGGCCTTGGGACACCCGGAGCCGGACCCTTTTTGGTGGATGCTGGTGGTTGTAGTCTTCGTGGCGGCGACCCAGTTCCGTGGCTCAGGGCGGTCAAACCAGTGGCGGAACTATTTATGTGGTTTTGATGTTTAAATGTCCGACTACGCCACCCGTGGATTGCGGTCAGAGTGAACCGCCGCTACAGGGCAGACCGCTGAGGCTGGTGTTGTGGGTGCAGCAGAGCGTAGCATAACTCCCCACGGGAGGAGTATAGCCTCAGGGCAGTGTATGCGGAGGATGACGGGGTGATGGTGCAGGGCAGCAGCAGTAACGACACGGAGTCAGTGATGCAGTCCAGGGCCTTTACTCACAGTTCTTATTATCCAGACCACGTCTGCAGGTAACGGCTGCCCACGTCGTACTGTGCTCACCAGGTGAGGGGATCAGACAACTCCCAGATAACTTTGGAGCGCTTCACAGGACCCCCTTTGTGTGTCCTTTGTCTGGCCTTTCTTACCAACACTTCTGTCCCGCTGCCTCGGGCCTCCTCTTGGTAAACTTGGCGCCAGTTTCCCTGACCCTATGTGGTGCCTTCCTAGCGGGTGTAGCGAGGGGCTGCGCCACATAAAATGTCAGAGCCTCCGGTTTCTAGCTGAGGGTCGTTTCCTGCCTCCACTAGTTCGGGGACCGGTCTCCCCCTTTGGCCTGACCCCTCCACGCAGGTGGATTCGGGCGTGCGGTGGCGACTCGCCCGTCCGCACCCCTGGGATCCCTTCATTCCTCGTTCCTGGAGCCTTCTCCGCTCCTCTTCCTTCCTTCTCCCTCTTCCAGGCCTGGGCCTCTGTTACTAGGCACGCCTCCGGAGCAGAGCTCATGCAGAGCCCCTGCTCCCTGCCACTTCTGCTCAGACTTCTCTGCACTGAACTAAGATGGTGCCCACCTTTTATACTCCCTTCTCAATGCACCCAGGAACTGCTTCCTCCCTGCTCCTGCACTACAGGGTTCCCCTTCCTCAGTGTTCCCTCCCCCCACTCCAGCCAGGGACAGGGACTGTCGTGCCCATCTCAGGGGCATATTGGTCGCCCTGCCCCACAGCAATGTGGTGTAATGCATGCAGGTGTCGGGTCCTGATCCACACTCCATCCTTACCTGAGAGTGAGATATCACACCTCTGGGTGAGGTGCAATACGTCTGTAGCAACCGAGCCCTCAGGGTGCTATAGTTCCATTTATCTTCAGCCTAGGTGACGTATTGCGATACAGGGCCGTGATTTTGGCTATAAAAGGGTCCCCTAGACCCCTACCCCAAGCTTTTTAAGAGAATCATATATGGCGTGCCAGGAGACTCTATGGAATGCTTTCTCAGCATCCAACGAGAGTATCTAATTACAAATTTTTAACTGCATCTAGCCCAGGAAATACTTTGTGCCTAGTAGCAGTGTTTGCTAGTCAGCGGATTATCCCGGCTGTTAAGCAAGCTACACCACCTGTAGTTTAGACACTTAATTTTTTCAAAGGAAATGCTTCGGGACCATGGGATACTTAGTGAAGAGCATCAGGAGGCACCCCAAGGCATAGGGGCTGGGACTGGCAGTAGGATGCCTTGCGGTGGACAGCCGAGCTCGATCCTTATAAAAGCTTTTTAACTGCAGCAGCTTTAGTGGACGCTACTGGAGCTGGAATTACCGCGGCTGCTGGCATGAGACTTGCCCTCCAATAGATCCTTGTAAATGGATTTAAAGTGTATTCATTCAAATTAGAGAGACAATTTAAATTAAAAAGCTTAGAGCTGCCTCCACCACAGGGGGGCTCGCTCGACCCACCAGCGGACAGGCACCAGTATTGGGAGAGGGGGGCTGGCCGTCAGGGTTCACCGCGGCTCTGGCACAAACCCGGCGACATGGAGGTGGCACGGGCAGGAGCGGACTGGCCGTGTCGGCTTCTCACTTTTTGGATTTTAGAAGGGCATGACATGCCTATATCTGTGTCTCCCCCTCCTTTTACTCCTCCACCTCTTTTATTTTCGCATGACTATATGTACTTGTCACTTTTCCATGTGTTAGTTATGTCTTCTGAGCAGTTTGTCAGCTTTTGGACACCTTTGAAGGTGTTTTCTATGTGTTTCTATGTGTTTTTGTTTGCCTGCCATTGGTTTTAACGGTGTTCGAAGGTGTTCGACGAACAGTTCGACGAACAGTTCGGCGAACACACGGGTGTTCGACGAACCGAACCGAACTCGAACACTACGGGGGTGGCTCAACACTAATAACTACTATAATACTGCTCCTATATACAAGAATATAACTACTATAATACTGCTCCTATGTACAAGAATATAACTATTATAATACTGCTCCCTATGTACAAAAATATAACTACTATAATACTGCCCCTATGTACAAGAATATAACTACAATAATGCTGCCACTATGTACAAGAATATATCTACTATAATATTGCTCCTATGTACAAGAATATAATTACCATAATACTGCCCCCTATGTACAAGAATATAACTACTATAATACTGCTCCTATGTACAAGAATATAACTACTATAATACTGCTCCTATATACAAGAATATACAGTAACTACTATAATACTGCTCCCTATGTACAAGAATATGACTACTATAATACTGCCCCTATGTACAGGAATATAAATACTATAACACTGCCCCTATCTACAAGAATATAACTACTATAATACTGCTCCTATGTACAAGAATATAACTATTATAATACTGCCCCCATGTGCAAGAATATAACTACTATAATACTGCCCCTATGTACACGATTATAACTACTATAATACTGCTCATATGTACAAGAATATAACTACTATAATACTGTTCCCTATGTACATGAATATAACTACTATAATACTGCTCCCTATGTACAAGAATATAACTACTATAATACTGCTCCTATTTACAAGAATATAACTACTATAATACTGCCTTCTATGTACAAGAATATAACTACTATAATACTGCCCCTATGTACACGAATATAACTACTATAATACTTCTCCTATGTACAAGAATATAACTACTATAATACTGCTCCTATGTACAAGAATATATCTACTATAATACTGCTCCTATGTACAAGAATATAACTACTATAATACTGTTCCCTATGTACATGAATATAACTACTATAATACTGCTCCCTATGTACAAGAATATAACTACTATAATACTGCTCCTATTTACAAGAATATAACTACTATAATACTGCCCCCTATGTACAAGAATATAACTACTATAATACTGCCCCTATGTACACGAATATAACTACTATAATACTTCTCCTATGTACAAGAATATAACTACTATAATACTGCTCCTATGTACAAGAATATATCTACTATAATACTGCTCCTATGTACAAGAATATAACTACTATAATACTGTTCCCTATGTACATGAATATAACTACTATAATACTGCTCCCTATGTACAAGAATATAACTACTATAATACTGTTCCTATTTACAAGAATATAACTACTATAATACTGCCCCCTATGTACAAGAATATAACTAATATAATACTGCCCCTATGTACACGAATATAACTACTATAATACTTCTCCTATGTACAAGAATATAACTACTATAATACTGTTCCCTATGTACATGAATATAACTACTATAATACTGCTCCCTATGTACAAGAATATAACTACTATAATACTGCTCCTATTTACAAGAATATAACTACTATAATACTGCCCCCTATGTACAAGAATATAACTACTATAATACTGCTCCTATGTACAAGAATATAACTACTATAATACTGCTCCTATGTACAAGAATATAACTACTATAATATTGCCCCTATGTACAAGAATATAACTACTATATTACTGCTCCTATGTACAAGAATATAAAAACTATAATACTGCTCCTATGTACAAGAATATAACTACTATAATACTGACCCTATGTACAAGAATACAACTACTATAATACTGCCTCCTATGTACAAGAATATAACTACTATAATATTGCCCCATGTACAAGAATATATCTACTATAATACTGCTCCTATTTACAAGAATATAACTACTATAATACTGCCCCTATGTACAAGAATATATCTACTATAATACTGCCCCTATGTACAAGAATATAACTACTATAATACTGCTCCTATGTACAAGAATATAACTACTATAATACTGCCTCTATGTACAAGAATATAACTACTATAATACTGCCCCTATGTACAAGAATATAACTACTATAATACTGCCCCTATGTACAAGAACATAACTACTATATTACTGCTCCTATGTACAAGAATATAACTGCTATAATGCTGCCCCTATGTACAAGAATATAACTACTATATTACTGCTCCTATGTACAAGAATATAACTACTATAATACTGCCCCTATGTACAAGAATATAACTACTATAATACTGCTCCTACGTACAAGAATATAACTACTATAATACTGTCCCTATTTACAAGAATATATCTACTATAATAGTGCTCCTATTTACAAGAATATAACTACTATAATACTGCCCCCTATGTACAAGAATATAACCACTATAATACTGCCCCCTATGTACAAGAATATAACTACTATATTACTGCTCCTATGTACAAGAATATAACTACTATAATACTGCCCCCTATGTACAAGAATATAACTACAATAATTGTTGGAATAATACATATTAATCTGTATGTGTATTGCAACAACTACTGTGCTGTTTCATATGTTGTGCATATTGTGAGGTTGTTAACAAAGTTTAGTTAAAAAAAAAAAACTCCCACAGACAGGATGCCCCCTCCTTCTCTTCCTGTGTTGTTGTTATATATGTATTTTGATTTCCTCATGCTGCAGTAACACCAGACTCCATGTTGTGCCTATGCTTGATATGAATAAACCTATATTCTGTGTTCTAAACTCTGGATGTCACGTGGATTAATCCTCTGCTAACAATAATACTGCCCCCTATGTACAAGAATATAACTACTATAATACTGCCCCTATGTACAAGAGTATAACTACTATAACACTGCCCCTATGTACAAGAATATAACTACTATAATACTGCCCCTATGTACAAGAATATAACTACTATAATACTGCCCCTATGTATAAGAGTATAACTACTATAACACTGCCCCTATGTATAAGAATATAACTACTATAATACTGCCCCCTATGTACAAGAATATAACTACAATAATTGTTGGAATAATACATATTAATCTGTATGTGTATTGCAACAACTACTGTGCTGTTTCATATGTTGTGCATATTGTGAGGTTGTAAACAAAGTTTAGTTAAAAAAAAAAAACTCCCACAGACAGGATGCCCCCTCCTTCTCTTCCTGTGTTGTTGTTTTATATGTATTTTGTTTTCCTCATGCTGCAGTAACACCAGACTCCATGCTGTGCCTATGCTTGATATGAATAAACCTACATTCTGTGTTCTAAACTCTGGATGTCACGTGGATTAATCCTCTGCTAACAATAATACTGCCCTCTATGTACAAGAATATAACTACTATAATACTGCCCCTATGTACAAGAGTATAACTACTATAACACTGCCCCTATGTACAAGAATATAACTACTATAATACTGCTCCTATGTACAAGAAAATAACTACTATAATACTGCTCCCTATGTACAAGAATATAACTACTATAATACTACCCCTATGTACAAGAATACAGTGCCTACAAGTAGTATTCAACCCCCTGCAGATTTAGCTGGTTTGATAAGATGCAAATAAGTTAGAGCCTTCAAACTGCAAACGAGAGTAGGTTTTATGAACAGAAGCATAAATCTTACAAACCAAAAAGTTATGCTGCTCAGTTTAATTTTAATAAATTTTAAACATAAAAGTGTGGGTCAATTATTATACAACCCCTATGTTTAATATTTTGTGGAATAACCCTTGTTTGCAATTACAGCTAATAATCGTCTTTTATAAGACCTGATCAGGCCGGCACAGGTCTGTAGAGTTATCTTGGCCCACTCCTCCATGCAGATCTTCTCCAAGTTATCTAGGTTCTTTGGGTGTCTCATGTGGACTTTATTCTTGAGCTCCTTCCACAAGTTTTCAATTGGGTTAAGGTCAGGAGACTGACTAGGCCACTCCAACACCTTGACTTTTTCCCTCTTGAACCAGGCCTTGGTTTTCTTGGCTGTGTGCTTTGGGTCATTGTCTTGTTGGAAGATGAAATTACGACCCATCTTAAGATCCTTGATGGAGGAGCGGAGGTTCTTGGCCAAAATCTCCAGGTAGGCCGTGCTATCCATCTTCCCATGGATGCGGACCAGATGGCCAGGCCCCTTGGCTGAGAAACAGCCCCACAGCATGATGCTGCCACCACCATGCTTGACTGTAGGGATGGTATTCTTGGGGTCTTATGCAGTGCCATCCAGTCTCCAAACGTCACGTGTGTGGTTGGCACCAAAGATCTCGATCTTGGTCTCATCAGACCATAGAACCTTGAACCAGTCTGTCTCAGAGTCCTCCAAGTGATCATGAGCAAACTGTAGACGAGCCTTGACATGACGCTTTGAAAGTAAAGGTACCTTACGGGCTCGTCTGGAACGGAGACCATTGCGGTGGAGTACGTTACTTATGGTATTGACTGAAACCAATGTCCCCACTGCCATGAGATCTTCCCGGAGCTCCTTCCTTGTTGTCCTTGGGTTAGCCTTGACTCTTCGGACAAGCCTGGCCTCGGCACGGGAGGACACTTTCAAAGACTGTCCAGGCCGTGGAAGGCTAACAGTAGTTCCATAAGCCTTCCACTTACGGATGATGCTCCCAACAGTGGAGACAGGTAGGCCCAACTCCTTGGAAAGGGTTTTGTACCCCTTGCCAGCCTTGTGACCCTCCACGATCTTGTCTCTGATGGCCTTGGAATGCTCCTTTGTCTTTCCCATGTTGACCATGTCTGAGTGCTGTTCACAAGTTTGGGGAGGGTCTTAAATAGTCAGAAAAGGCTGGCAAAAGAGATCTTTAATCCACACATGTGAAGCTCATTATTCTTGGTGCCTGAACTACTTCTTAATACCTTAGGGGGACCAAACAGAATTCTTGTGGTTTGAGGGGTTGAATAATAAATGACACTCTGAATTAACTTTTAACGTTTAAAAAAAAAAAAAAAAAAAAAAAAAACAATATTTGCTGCAGTGCATTTCCCACTTCCAGGCTGATCTACAGTACAAATGTCACAATGCCAAGTTAATTCCGCATGTGTCAACCAGCTAAATCTGCAGGGGGTTGAATACTACTTGTAGGCACTGTATAACTACTATAATACTGCTCCTATGTACAAGAATATAACTACTATAATACTGCCCCCTATGTACAAGAATATAGCTACTATAATACTGCTCCTATTTACAAGAATATAACTACTATAATACTGCCCCCTATGTACAAGAATATAACTACTATAATACTGCCCCTATATACAAGAATATAACTGCTATAATACTGCCCCTATGTACAAGAATATAACTACTATAATACTGCTCCTATGTACAAGAATATAACTACTATAATACTGCTCCTATGTACAAGAATATAACTACTATAATACTGCTCTCTATGTACAAGAATATAACTACTATAATACTGCCCCCTATGTACAAGAATATAACTACTATAATACTGCCCCTATATATAAGAATATAACTACTATAATGCTGCCCCCTATGTACAAGAATATAACTACTATAATACTGCCCCTATATACAAGAATATAACTACTATAATACTGCCCCTATATACAAGAATATAACTACTATAATACTGCCCCCTCTATACAAGAATATAACTATCATAATACTGCCCCCTATGTACAAGAATATAATTAACCATTATAAGGCCACATTCACACGTTCAGTATTTGGTCAGTATTTTACATCAGTATTTGTAAGCCAAAACCAGGAGTGGCCAAAAAATTCTGAAGTGGTGACTTGTATCTATTATACTTTTCCTCTGATTGCCCCACTGCTGGTTTTGGCTTGCAAATACTGATGTAAAACACTGACCAAATACTGAACGTGTGACAGTGGCCTATTGCTTCCCCCCATATACAAGTAAATTATTATTCTTCACAGTAAATAGCCGTATTATTGGTCATTTAGAGGTTAGGATTTCATATTGAAAAGTACACTGCTCAAAAAAATAAAGGGAACACTTAAACAACACGATGTAACTCCAAGTCAATCACACTTCTGTGACATCTACCTGTCCAGCTATGAAGCAACACTGATTGTGAATCAATTTCTCCTGCTGTTGTGCAAATGGAACAGACAACTGGTAGAAATGATCGGCAATTAGCAAGATACCCCCTATAAAGGAGTGGTTCTGCAGGTGGTGACCACAGACCATTTCTCTGTTCTCATCCTTTTTGGCTGTTGTTTTGGTCACTTTTTCATTTTGCCATTGCTCTCACCCCTAGAGGTACAGTAGCATGAGGCGGTGTCTACAGTACAACCCACAGAAGTTGCTCAGGTAGTGCAGTTCATTCAGGATGGCACATCAGTGTGAGCTGTGGCAAGAAGGGTAGCTGTGTCTGTCAGTTGTAATGCAGCAGCTTGCTAGCATTACTGTAAATGGTTTAGGATGTGTTTTACCTGACCATTTACCTTCCCCTTTAACTGACTGGTCACATGACTGTGACATCACACAGGTCCTGTATGCACAGTAAAGGTCTGTACACATGACTGGGACAGCACACAGGACCTATACACACAGCTGACTGATCACATGACTGTGACATCAGCAAGGTCCTGTCAGTATGTTGGTGTCTGTGCACAGGATATATAAACCCTGGTGATTTGAGACAGGTGTGTTCGGTGTGAGGCGTGAGGCCTGTGCTCCGTGTGTGTGGGACACCGTTTGTGAGAGGCCTAGTGAGGCCGAGTGAAGCCTGGTGCCTGATAGGCAAAGCCTGGATCCTGTGCGGATGCTAGTGGCCTTGGAAGGCAGAGGCTTGAGGAAGAGTCCTGAAAGGCAGAGCCTGGATCCTGTGGGGATGTCAGTGGCCTTTGAGGGAACGACGGCTGGAGACCCCTACCTGGGAAGCCACAAAGCCACAGTGGTGGCGGATTAAGTGGACTGCAGCAACTAAACCCGGCAAAGGTAATACACTTTGTTACATGGACTGTGTTATGGTCATTGATAATTTATTACCTTGCCGTAGGCTGTAACCTGGAGCAAGTGGGCCTGTGTGCCACTTGGCTCATGAATATTGTAGATATGTGTGTCGGTGTGCCACGGAGTTGGACCCGGTGAACTGTGGCTTATGAAGTAATAAACTGCAGCTTTGTGAGAAAAACGTAAAGACATTGCACGTGTGCATTGATTGACGCAGCGAAGCGAGTAACCCCCATTATGATGACTAGCGCTGCCTTACATATGGTTCGAGGATGCGGGCAACGACAGCCCGGTTGCTAGTGTCAACGGCACAGGACGACGAGTGTGGATAAAGCATCTTGCGGCAACTCGGCGGGGTTGCGAAGATTATCGTCGCACTCAAATCTGGTTTGCGGTGGCTCAGCGGGGCCACAAATATTTTTTCCGGGAGAGCGGTGAAGTTCTAGTGTGAACAGCGTACTGCGATGGCTGTGAGCAAAGCAGCAGATCTGTCTGGAGCTATTGAGCGGTTGAAGGGCCGGTTGGGACCGGAGCAGGTATTTGTGAAACTTTTACTGGACATGGTGCAGGAACCGCAGGAGCTGTGGGCACCATATGGAATGGCAGCAGTGGACCATCCTATGGACTCTCCGGGGGCGCCAGTGTTGTCCCAGAGTGCCCGGGGAGCTGGTAAGAGATGTTGTGAACTGAGTCCTAAGACTACTGCTGATTTTTTGTGTAAAAATTACCCTGCCGGTGTGGTTGTTAAAAAGGGGGCGGAGTCTAAAAAGGGGCGGATTTTCACAAGAGTGTGGAGTGTAGAAAACTGAAAATTGTTACTGGTTGTGGGTTGGTACCTCCTAAAAATGACAATGTGACTGTTGATAATGGGGTAACTCCAGTAGAAGGGGGTGACGTCAAAGTGGGAGGTGGCCTGTTAGTCCACAACGCCATGGGGAGTGACACAGACCCCGTAGCTGACTGTGACACTATGAAAGTAAAAAGTGAGTTCAGTCAGGAGGGGCTAGACGAGGGGAGAGAGTCCCCCTCTCGTCGTCGATGGCGCAAGGGCCACAAAAAGGTTGCTCCGGTAGTACTCCCTGAAAATGAAAATAAAGAGAATATAATACTGTGTGCCTATGCTTCAAGTGTGGATCCTCCTTTAGAGGTAGAAGAGGAGATGACGTTGCCAGTAGCAACCTCCGGTACGGTACTGAGACTGACGGGTCAGGATCCGACAGCCCTGAAAGGGGAGGCGGCCAGTCATGACCAAGAGCTGGAGCCTATCAGGCCGCAGTGTCAGATTGACGTGCAGCAGTTATGTGAAAACCTGGGGAACGTGTCCTCAGACCAGCCGAACCTGGAGTCTGAGCAGCGGAAAATATACCAGGTTATGAGGAACTGGAAGCGAGACATGGAGGGAAGCAACGTGGAAATTAACCATTGGAAGGAAATGTTTTACGGAATTAAGGAGGACCGCCGCAAAATCAAGGAGGAGGTTTTTCAATTACAGATTGACAAAGCGGTGTGTGAAGATGAGTTATGCGAGGTGAAAGATCGCTTCTCCCTGGTACAGTTAGAGCTGTCTGCCCTCAAAGAGGCGCTGCAGCATGAAGTTGCTGGGCGTGAACAAAACCTAGAACGATTGCGTGAACAGTTCAACCAGGAGCTGTGTGACTCCAAGAAGGAGTGTGATGAAAAGTTCGGTATGGAACTGCAACAACTTAAGAGAGATTATGAGGATCTCCTCAAGGTAAAAGAAAAACTAGAGGAGGATAAGGCGGGTGCAGAGCAAGTGCGCCAAGTGGTTGAGACCACTCTGCAAGACACCCGTGAGTAGAATGATGGTCTCCGGGGAAAGACCCTAGATCTGGAAGCTCAGGTGAAGGAGCTACAGATGTCCTGTGATACTCTCCAGAAGGCGGAGACGTACCTTAAGGAAACAGTCGGCAAGATGGAAGCTGAGCGAGAGAGGATGGAGGAGTCCATCGGAAAAGCCACAGACCAGGGCCAGGAGTTGACCGCTGGTGATGGGAGGTATGAAGCAGATACCTCCTCGAGTGATGTGGGCTCGGAGGGTTCGGTGGATGTCGGAGCCGAGTTCAAGCAGCTCAAGGAGTTGCTACAAACCCAGTGGACGCAAGAGAAGCGTGAGAGACTGGCTGTTGAGAGCCGAGTGGGCGCATTGGAGACGGAGAGGTCTGAGAGAACTCTGCTGCTGGAAGAGCAGTTGAAGCAGGAAGAGCTTCAGAGACGGGCCGCTGATAGGCGAGTGGCGGAGCTAGAGGAAGAAGTTTCCGGGCTCAAAAGTCGCCTGACAAAGTATCACTCAGTGAACGAGGCCTTCTTGGAGAAGGAAAAGGGCGAACAAGTTGCACTCACTCCCTTATACCATGAGAAGGTGGACCTGAGGAGAGCTAAGAGAGTGTTAACCACAGATAAATATGAGATGGAAGTGGTCAAGACGAAAATTCGTGAATTTGTAGCTGTGAGTCAGCTCAGGAGAAGCATACAGGGTGAAGAAGCTGGAGGTCAGTTGTCCCTGAAACCTGACAAGGTTAGGACCTGGAAAGGTGACCTGACGAAGTCAGTGACAGTGACAAATGGTAGGTCCCTAAGGAAGGGGCTAATGTCGTTGACTAAGGTTCCAGGGGCTGAGTAGCACAATTGTAAAGTACATGGTCTCTATGTGAGCTGGGGGTTATAATGTTATTGTGTATATTATGTGTTCAACCCCACAAGTTTGAACAGAGGGGGGGGGATATGTAATGCAGCAGCTTGCTAGCATTACTGTAAATGGTCTAGGATGTGTTTTACCTGACCATGTACCTTCCCCTTTAACTGACTGGTCACATGACTGTGACATCACACAGGTCCTGTATGCACAGTAAAGGTCTGTACACATGACTGGGACAGCACACAGGACCTATACACACAGCTGACTGATCACATGACTGTGACATCAGCAAGGTCCTGTCAGTATGTGGGTGTCTGTGCACAGGATATATAAACCCTGGTGATTTGAGACAGGTGTATTCGGTGTGAGACGTGAGGCCTGTGCTCCGTGTGTGTGGGACACCGTTTGTGAGAGGCCTAGTGAGGCCGAGTGAAGCCTGGCAGCCTGAAAGGCAAAGACTGGATCCTGTGCGGATGCTAGTGGCCTTGGAAGGCAGCGGCTTTGGAGTGAAGCCTGGATCCTGTGTGGATGCTAGTGGCCTTGGAAGGCAGAGGCTTGAGGAAGAGTCCTGAAAGGCAGAGCCTGGATCCTGTGGGGATGTCAGTGGCCTTTGAGGGAACGACGGCTGGAGACCCCTACCTGGGAAGCCACAAAGCCACAGTGGTGGCGGATTAAATGGACTGCAGCAACTAAACCCGGCAAAGGTAATACACTTTGTTACATGGACTGTGTTATGGTCATTGATAATTTATTACCTTGCCGTAGGCTGTAACCTGGAGCAAGTGGGCCTGTGTGCCACTTGGCTCATGAATATTGTAGATATGTGTGTCGGTGTGCCACGGAGTTGGACCCGGTGAACTGTGGCTTATGAAGTAATAAACTGCAGCTTTGTGAGAAAAACGTAAAGACATTGCACGTGTGCATTGATTGACGCAGCGAAGCGAGTAACCCCCATTATGATGACTAGCGCTGCCTTACACAGCACAGTGTCCAGAGCATGGAGCAGATACCAGGAGACGTGGAGGGGGTCATAGGAAGGCAACAACCCAGCAGCAGGACCGTTACCTCCGCCTTTGTGCAAGGAGTAACAGGAGGAGCACTGCCAGAGCCCTGCAAAATGACCTCCAGCTGGCCACAAATGTGCATGTGTCTGTACAAACGGTTAAAAACCAACTCCATGAAGGTGGTATGAGGGCCCGACGTCCACAGATGGGGGTTGTGCTCACAGCCCAACACCGTGCAGGACGCTTGGCATTTGCCACAGAGCAACAGGATTGGCAAAGTCGCCAATGGCGCCCTGTGCTTTTCACAGATGAAAGCAGGTTCACACTGAGCACATGTGACAGACGTGACAGAGTCTGGAAACGCTGTGGAGAGCGATCTGCCGCCTGCAACATCCTTCAGCATGACCGGTTTGGCAGTGGGTCAGTAATGGTGTGGGGTGGCATTTCTTTGGAGGGCCGCACAGCCCTCCATGTGCTCGCCAGAGGTAGCCTGACTGCCATTAGGTACCGAGATGAGATCCTCAGACCCCTTGTGAGACCATATGCTGGTGCGGTTGGCCCTGGGTTCCTCCTAATGCAGGACAATGCCAGACCTCATGTGGCTGGAGTGTGTCAGCAGTTCCTGCAAGATGAAGGCATTGAAGCTATGGACTGGCCCGCCCATTCCCCAGACCCTGAATCCGATTGAGCACATCTGGGACATCATGTCTCGCTCCATCCACCAACGTCACGTTGCACCACAGACTGTCCAGGAGTTGGCGGATGCTTTAGTCCAGGTCTGGGAGAAGATCCCACAGGAGACCATCCGCAACCTTATCAGGAGCATGCCCAGGCGTTGTAGGGAGGTCATACAGGCACGTGGAGGCCACACACAATACTCAGCCTCATCAGGAGCATGCCCAGGCGTTGTAGGGAGGTCATACAGGCACGTGGAGGCCACACACAATACTCAGCCTCATCAGGAGCATGCCCAGGCATTGTAGGGAGGTCATACAGGCACGTGGAGGCCACACACAATACTGAGGCTCATCAGGAGCATGCCCAGGCGTTGTAGGGAGGTCATACAGGCACGTGGAGGCCACACACAATACTCAACCTCATCAGGAGCATGCCCAGGCGTTGTAGGGAGGTCATACAGGCACGTGGAGGCCACACACAATACTCAGCCTCATCAGGAGCATGCCCAGGCATTGTAGGGAGGTCATACAGGCACGTGGAGGCCACACACAATACTCAACCTCATCAGGAGCATGCCCAGGCGTTGTAGGGAGGTCATACAGGCACGTGGAGGCCGCACACAATACTCAACCTCATCAGGAGCATGCCCAGGCGTTGTAGGGAGGTCATACAGGCGCGTGGAGGCCACACACAATACTCAACCTCATCAGGAGCATGCTCAGGCGTTGTAGGGAGGTCATACAGGTACGTGGAGGCCACACACAATACTCAGCCTCATCAGGAGCATGCCCAGGCGTTGTAGGGAGGTCATACAGGCACGTTAAGGCCACACACAATACTGAGCCTCATCAGGAGCATGCCCAGACGTTGTAGGGAGGTCATACAGGCACGTGGAGGCCACACACAATACTCAGCCTCATCAGGAGCATGCCCAGGAGTTATAGGGAGGTCATACAGGCACGTGGAGGCCACACACAATACTCAGCCTCATCAGGAGCCTGCCCAGGCGTTGTAGGGAGGTCATACAGGCACGTGGAGGCCACACACAATACTCAGCCTCATCAGGAGCCTGCCCAGGCGTTGTAGGGAGGTCATACAGGCACGTGGAGGCCACACACAATACTCAGCCTCATCAGGAGCATGCCCAGGCATTGTAGGGAGGTCATACAGGCACGTGGAGGCCACACACAATACTCAGCCTCATCAGGAGCCTGCCCAGGCGTTGTAGGGAGGTCATACAGGCACGTGGAGGCCACACACAATACTCAGCCTCATCAGGAGCATGCCCAGGCGTTGTAGGGAGGTCATACAGCCACGTGGAGGCCACACACAATACTGAACCTCATCAGGAGCATGCCCAGGCGTTGTAGGGAGGTCATACAGACACGTGGAGGCCACACACAATACTCAGCCTCATCAGGAGCATGCCCAGGCATTGTAGGGAGGTCATACAGGCACGTGGAGGCCACACACAATACTGAGCCTCATCAGGAGCATGCCCAGGCGGTGTAGGGAGGTCATACAGGCACGTGGAGGCCACACACAATACTGAGCCTCATCAGGAGCATGCCCAGGCGTTGTAGGGAGGTCATACAGCCACGTGGAGGCCACACACAATACTGAACCTCATCAGGAGCATGCCCAGGCGTTGTAGGGAGGTCATACAGACACGTGGAGGCCACACACAATACTCAGCCTCATCAGGAGCATGCCCAGACGTTGTAGGGAGGTCATACAGGCACGTGGAGGCCACACACAATACTGAGCCTCATCAGGAGCATGCCCAGGCGGTGTAGGGAGGTCATACAGGCACGTGGAGGCCACACACAATACTCAGCCTCATCAGGAGCCTGCCCAGGCGTTGTAGGGAGGTCATACAGGCACGTGGAGGCCACACACAATACTCAGCCTCATCAGGAGCATGCCCAGGTATTGTAGGTAGGTCATACAGGCACGTGGAGGCCACACACAATACTCAGCCTCATCAGGAGCATGCCCAGGCGTTGTAGGGAGGTCATACAGGCACGTGGAGGCCACACACAATACTCAGCCTCATCAGGAGCATGCCCAGGCGTTGTAGGGAGGTCATACAGGCACGTGGAGGCCACACACAATACTCAGCCTCATCAGGAGCATGCCCAGGCGTTGTAGGGAGGCCATACAGGCACGTGGAGGCCACACACAATACTGAGCCTCATTGTGACTTGCTTTAAGGACATTACATCACAGTTGGATCAGCCTGTAGTGTGTTTTTCCACTTTAATTTTGGGGGTGACTCCAAATCCAGGCCTCCATTGGTTAATAAATGTGATTTCCATTGATGATTTTTGTGTGATTTTGTTGTCAGCACATTCAACTTTATACGGAACAAAGTATTCAATGAGAATATTTCATTCATTCACATCTAGGATGGGTTATTTCAGTGTTCCCTTTATTTTTTTGAGCAGTATATATACTTTCTAATCCCTAATGTTTGTATTCAAAATACTATGTAAATGCCTATATTCTGCATATTTATATCATTTGTATTCAGGAGATTTGGTTAGACATTCTCTTTTTGTCTTCTCCCGTTCAGTATATTGAAGGTTTATTCATTTGCTTACAAATCCCCAAACTTTCAGCAACTGACCCGAGTAACACAACATTTCCAGCTGCAAATGTCATGCTCTGCTCTATCTTTATAGTGAACGCACAGAAGGTTTGTGAAGTGAACTTTGCTTTGAAGCAGATGATGGAGTTATGCAAGATTTATTTCTGTCTTCAAAGTATAAGTCCCTAAGTCAAACGTTCTTCTTGCTCTGTCCGTAGGGAGGGACGGCTCTAACCGGTAATGACAGCAAGAAATATATACACTACACACCTCCCTGTAGCGGAGCCATGTCACAGATACTACCACCTCCATGATGACAGGACCTGGTCAGATACAGGTCTAACACCAACCTGATACATGTGCAATCATCCAGTTTTGCATGTGGCTTCTACCTTCAGACCAACTCTTGCCAAAAATTCCTCACTGCCCCCATAGAGTTGTGCTACGTACCAATGGGGAGAGCAACAGATCCTTGTATTACATGAGTGGCCATTCATCTATTTCTCAAAAACAGGAGCCGGTCATATCATCCCCTTTGTAAAATTTGTTGTTTACAGAGGTCTCAGGAGCTTCATCAGGAGTCACACTGGTTCTCTGATGAACTCTGTTAATAACCACCCACTGTCCTTTTACAGAGGGCAGCGCAAAAAAATGTATTTTCCTCCTGCTTTACATATGGGTTTGGAGGGTTTACCGTACAGTAAAAAAGTTTGGAAGACCATAACAGCACCTACCACTTAGTGTCTTGAAAAAGCATTCATACCCCGTGAACTTTTTCACAATTTTTCATGTTACACTCAGTAACTTAAATGTTTTTTTATTAGGATTTTATGTGATATCAACACAAAGTAGCAAGAAATTATGAAATATCAAGGAAATGATACCTGGTTTCTGAAATATTTTAAAAATATAAATCTAAAAATCGTGACTTCCATTTGTATTCAGCCCGTCACGCACTGGCGTGGAAAACACTAAGTGCAACACGAAGGGATGAGGGGAGGGTAGCCCAAATGCTAGGGAAAAGGGGAGTGGAGACCCCTAGGCAGATCTAATATCACCCTACCTGTCCTACCGTTCCTATATAGGATCTGCACCTATCGCCAAACAGGAAACCTAATCTCTGTTTATCCCTAGAGCTAGGCCCTAGATAGGGAGGGGGAGTGGGCACTGGTCTGTCCCCACTATAAACAAAAGACAACAAGGGAGACAAACAAAGGTGGGAAAACTTAGCTTGAGCAGACACCAGAGAGATAACACCAAACGTCCTCCAAGGGCATCAGAGGAAGCTAGCTGACTGCTATTGCTCCAAGCCTTCACAAGGGAAAATGAGAATATCAACGGTGACTCCCAGAAGCAGGCTGAGAGTTTATGAACACCCTGACCAGGGTGTGTCAACCAGAGCAGGAGGGAAATTGCCACTGGGTCCAAAAGTAAGAAGGATTAAGAAGGTGTCTGCAATGCCAAACGCAGTGACCTTCTGCAGCCTGAACCAGAGCGACTGTCTGTTACATCTGACACACCTGTGACAGTTACCCCCCCTTCTACGAGTGGCCTCCGGACACAAAGGACTAGGTTTCTCAGGATAAGAGGTGTGGAATGAACTAACCAGTCTGGGGGCATTCACCTCTGATGCTGAAACTCACATCCTTTATTCTGGACCATAACCCTTCCAATTCACCAAGTATTGTAGTGAACGACGTTGGAGACGAGAATCTACAATCCTCGAAATCTGAAACTCCAGATTACCATCAACCATTATTGGGGGCGGCGGTAGCGGTGAGGACTAAAGAGGTTCCACATATTTCTTGAGCAGAGACCTGTGAAAGACATTGTGGATGTTAAGGGCCTGAGGAAGCTCAAGACGAAACGCTGCTGGGTTTATGACGGCAGTTATTTTATAGGGACCAATAAATCTAGGTCCCAGCTTCAAAGAAGAAACCTTCAACTTGATATTCCTGGTAGACAACCACACAAAGTCATTCACATTCAGGTCCTGACCTGGCAAGTGTTTCCTGTCAGCCATACATTTGTACCTGTCTCTCAGGATTTTCAAATTACTCAGAACCCCCTGCCACACCGAGGAGAGCGACGAAGCAAAATGTTCCTCCCCAGGAACTTCTGAAGTCCCTCCCCCACTAAAAGTACAAAACTTTGGATGGTAACCGTATGCACCAAAGAACGGTGACCTGCCGGTAGATTCTTGACGATGATTATTAATAGAAAATTCTGCCAGCAGTAAGTAGCATGAACAATCCTTCTGGTTTTTGAAGACAAAACACCTGAGGTAAGTCTCCAAATTCTGATTAATGCACTCGGTCTGTGCATTCGACTGAGAATGGAAGGCAGAGGAAAAGGACAGCTCACCCCCAGTTGAGAACAGAATGCTTTCCAGAACTTGGAAACAAACTGGGTTACCTGATCTGACACCACATCGGAGGGAACCCCATTAAGCTTCATGATCTCATTTATAAACACCTGTGTCTTGGCATTTGGAAGTGCCGGTAATGTGATGAAGTGAACCACTTTATTGAACCTATCTACAACCACCAAAACCACAGTTTTGCCTGCAGATTCCCTATAGGTCAGTAATAAAATCCTTGGACAAGTGTGTCCATGGCCTGCTAGGAATAGGTAGCGGAAGAAGAGTACCATATGGATGGGTATGCCATACTTTAGAATGAGCGCAAATACTACAAGCAGATACGTGTTCAACCACATCCAGATGCAACCCCGGCCACCAAAAACGACAAGAAAGGAGGTCCACAGTTGCCTTACCACCTGGATGCCCAGCAACCACAGAGTTGTGATGTTCCTTGATTACTTTGCGGCACAGATTAGATACAAATAACCTTCCTGAAGGGCAGGAGGCAGGGGTGTCCCCCTGAGCCTCCAACACCTCACCCTCCAGTTCAGGGTACAATGCCGAAATGACTACCACCTTCTGTAAAATCGGGGCAGAGTTCTCATGGTCACCACCACCAGTGAAGCTCCGGGACAAAGCATCAGCCTTGACATTTTTGACCCCTGGATGGAAAGTGACAACAAAATTGAACCTAGTAAAAAACAGGGACCATCTAGCTTGCCTAGGATTGAGACGTTTAGTCGATTGAAGATATGACAGGTTCTTATGGTCAGTAATAACAGTAATAGGATGGACAGCCCCTTCCAACCAATCTCACCATTCTTCAAGCGCCAATTTAATGGCCAAAAGCTCCCTATTACCCACGTCATAATTTCTCTCAGCCGAAGATAATTTCTTAGAAAAGAAAGCGCATGGACGCCATTTACCTGAGACAACACAGCCCCAACCCCCACCTCTGACGCATCAACTTCCACAATAAAGGATTGGGAAACATCGGGTTGACTGAGTATAGGTGCAGTGGCAAAACAGCTCTTTAGGGAGGAAAAAGCCTGCAGGGCGGCATGTGACCATTTGGAAAAATCAGACCCCTTCCTTGTCATGTCAGTCAGTGAGGGGTTTCACAATTACTGAATAATTTTAGATGAATTTCCAGTAAAAATTAGTAAAGCCCAGAAAACGTTGCAGAGCCTTCAGGTTCTCGGGATGGTCCCAATCAAGGACACCACAGATCTTCTCCGAATGCACCCGAAAACCTGAAGATGATAACAGGTACCCCAAAAACTGCACCTCTTGGATAGCGAAAACACACTTTTCTAGTTTGGCATAGAGTTTGTTATCCCTTAACCCTCCGTCACATACAATAGGCCTGACAGGCACATCTCTTTTACTTTCATTTCTCCTTCCTCACCAGATTGTGAGGAAATCCCCTCCCTCCAGGTAGTCTCCTGTCTCTAGCAGCTCTGTGAAACCTCATACCACAGTTGGATTGCAGAGCTTCAGGAGGACAGATATAACTGCGCTAATCTCTCAGGCTCATTGTATGTGAACACGTCACACTCAATAAGGTTGGTATTTTATGTTTTTATTCATCACAATTGTTTATTTAGCTTGTTTTATGAATGTATAGCACAAAGTGTGAGGATATTTCATAGAAATAAGGCAGATTAAAAAAGAAAGTGTGCTGCTCAGGCATATACAGTAGTTCCCTAACACATATTCCTTCTCTTGCTTCAGATTATCTGCTGAAATGGAGAGGAAAATGTACAATTTATCAAAAAACCTTGATGTTGAGGAAGTAACAAACATGCTGTTAGATGATGCAGACCCCACACTGAATGAGGATTTAGGAGAGGAAAGTGAGACTGATTCTCATGATGAGGTGGAAGTATGTGAAGTGGATTCTGAAACAGAGCAAGATGGTGACAGTGATGAGGATGAAGATGTAGAATCTTATTATATGGGAAAAGATAAAAAAAACCAATGGAACATGAAGCCACTCCAGAAAAAATGAAGGGAACCTCAAAACATTATTACTCACCTTCCTGCAGTTATAGGAACTGCAAGTAATGCAAAAACTGCAGTTGAATGCTGGAATAGTTTATTCACAGATGACATTCTGGACTCTATTGTCACATATACCAACCAATATATAGACATTATAAAGGACAAGTTCATCTGCAACAGAACCATCAAGGCCACAGATGAAATAGAACTGCGTGCTTTTTTTGGATTATTATACCTTGCAGGAGCTTATAGGGCAAATAGACAAAGTTTGGAGGAACTTTGGAGTAAAGATGGGGATGGAGTTGAAAAATTTGGCCTTGTTATGTCCATAAACAGATTCAAGCTTCTAATTCGTTGCCTTCGGTTTGACGACAGAACTACCCGAACCGAACGTAAAACACATGACCGACTTGCTCCAATTCGTGATATATTCCAAAAATTTGTTGAAAACTGTAAAAAAAGCTATTGCCCTGGGGAGAATCTCACTATTGACGAAATGCTCCCTGGTTTTCGTGGTAAATGTGCCTTTCGTCAATATATTCCATCAAAGCCTAACAAATATGGAATAAAAATGTATGCCCTTGTTGATGCCAGTAAGACCTACACTTACAACCTGGAAGTTTATGCAGGAATACAACCAGAAGGTCCTTACTGTGTCAGCAACAAGCCCAGTGATGTTGTAAAAAGACTGGCTGAGCCCTTATTTGGATCGGGTCGCAATTTAACAGCTGACAATTGGTTTTCAAATTGTGATCTGATTGATTATCTGAAAATGCAGAAGCTTTCATATGTCAGAACTTTAAGAAAAAATAAAAAAGAATTGCCTACACAGTTTGTAAGTGTGAAAGGGAGACAACAGTACAGCAGTATGTTTGCATTCCATACTGGAAAGGTTTTGGTTTCCTATGTACCACAAGCAAAAAAAATTGTACTTCTTCTATCAACACTTCATGATGATGATGCCATCAATCCTGGGACTGAGGCACAAAAAAAACGGAGATAATTACATTTTATAATGCAACCAAAGGGGGTGTTGATATAGCTGATCAGATGTGCTCAACTTTCAACATCAGCAGAAACACCAAACGCTGGCCAATGGTCATATTTTTGCTATGTTGAATTTGGGTGGTATAAATTCACAAGTCATTTACCTTGAAAACAAGCTTGAACCACTCCATAGACGATTCTATCTGAAAAAATTGGCCCATGAACTAGTGCTTGGAGAGCTACGCAGGAGAAGTATGAAAACAATCGGTATCCCCTCTCGCCTTCAAGTTCAGCTCAAAAGATTCCGCCCAGAAGATGATAGTGAAAATTCACCACCTGCACCACCTCCCAAAAGAAGGAGATACACCACCTGCACCACCTCCCAAAAGAAGGAGATGCACCACCTGCACCACCTCCCAAAAGAAGGAGATGAACCACCTGCACCACGGAAAGCGGAATCAGAAGGCTTTCTAATTATGAATGTCACAAATGTCATAATGCAATCTGCCTGACACATGCAAAAATGATGTGTAATTCTTGCTCTTTGCTCTGCAAGTGTAATTTTTCTGGGGAAACTTCAGGATCTAATTCTGATTGAATATGTGTTTAAGAGTACTTAAGGTACCTTAAAATTAAGTTTGTTTCCATAAATTTTCTTTGTAGAGTTTTTTGACAGAGTCGAACTGGGGACTATTTGGCGGGAGTTTTGAAATGTTTGTGTGGCACCCCAGGGGTCTGGTTTCCACAGTAATAGCAATATTACGTCTGAGAGCAGGTGGGAGGTCTCTTGGTCAGGAATCCTATGCATGCCACACCTCCTGCCCAGTCCTGGGAGGGGAAGAACTTCCCCTATATAAAACTGGGGCTGAGGCAGGGTTAGAGAGTTGAGAAAGAGCAGAGAACACAGACAGAGACACAGTCTGGTCTGTAGTGGAGCAGCTATAGGAAAGAAAGATCAGGAGCTCAGTGGGAGCAGTGCTACAAGGAATCAGGGGCTGGCAGCTGTAGAGCTCGCCCTGATTGAAGAATTATCACCGGACCCGGAGTCCGAGGCTGTGGGGACGAATCCTTACCCAGCAGCAGAAACCGACCGGCAGGGGATTTCAGGTCCTCTGGCCAAGAAACCCGAAGGCACGGTCACACGCGTGGGACCAGCACCGCCGTCGTGGAGCGGAAGCTACCAGAAGGCCCCGAGTCACCGGCCATACGGGTGAGCACCACACGGTACACTCAGGGACGTGGGCTACTTTTACCCGCCTCTAGCAAGGTAGCCAGAAGAGTACAATTAGTTGGGGAGGCCTACAACTCCGCCTGGCCAGGGGAAATCCCATCTGCTCAAAGACTGACCAGGCCCCGATCGCTAGCCAGTACTCCGGGAGGGTCTATCTTTATCACCAGTAAAGACCCTGAACTACACCGCATCGTCTCTGAGTGGTTCCTGCTACCCCCATCATCCACGTCGGCTGCCCTGAGGCCATACCCCTCCCGTTGGGGGTTATACCATCTAGGCTGCACAATCGTACTACCGGCCTCAGCGGTCTGCCCTGCAGCGGCAGCTCCAAAGCTGCATTCAACGGATGGCGTAGTCGTCCAACATCTACTGCTAATACTCAGCCACACAGTTTGACTCCCTGGGCACGGACCGGGTCACCGCCACGAGACTACTACCCCCAACAGGCCCGGCTCCGGGTAGTCCCCGCGTGCGCAACGCTACACCAAGTAGGACCAGGGGCGCGTCAACTTTGGCGTAGTCGGCAGGATTTCGTGCCCGCAACCACCGGGTACTGCGTGCCTGAAAAAGACTGTTCAAACTTACCAGTGGTGAAGATTCCCGCCATCCGTGGAGGTTTCCCGCCATCCGGCGCCATCTTCTACCTTCTTCCCGCCATCCGCGAAGTTTTCCCGCCATCCGGCGCTATCTTCTGCCTTCTTCCCGCCTTCCGTGGAGTTTTCCCGCCGTTGGACGCCATCTTGAAGACGCCGCGCGGGAAGAAGAGGGGCGTGGACTCCGAAAGCGCGCGAGAACTGAAGCCCCGCCTCACGTCCGGACGTTGCGTAAGGTCCTGGAAGGAGCCCAGCAGACGCCGACGTCACAGGAGCGCGACGGAAGGTCCTCGACCCTGACGATTCACTGCGGAGCCGCGGCCTACGGAAGAGGATCATCGCAAGGTAGGCCACGGTCCACTAGGGGGGGAGAAAGATGTCGGATACGGAGGAGAGCTTCACTGCCTCAACCCCCGCCAGCGCCACCGCTGCTGCAGTCATGCCTTTCACCATGCCCTATATCCCGGGAGCAGCCTGGCTACCCCAGTACTCAGGGGAGTCACATACCCTGAATGACTTTAAAGAAAAGCTGGATAGCCTCTTCCAGGTGTACCCCCTCACAGAAGAGCAAAAAGTGAGCATCCTGGTGGCCCAATTAACCGGGGCAGCCCAAAGGGAGGTAAAGTCCTGGCCACCTGGGAGGAGGACTGTCGCAGGGATATTAACCCGGCTGAAGGACACCTTTGATACCCGCACCTCAGCCGAGATTAAGCTTAGATTCTACGGGTGCAAACAGCGAGCACATGAGAATATAAGGGACTATGCACTAAACCTACAAGAGGCCCTGAGAGCCATTAAGCAGACCGACCCTGACGGCGTGGGAAACGAGGACAGGCTGTTGACCGAACAATTTATAGAGGGACTATATTGCAATGCCCACCGAACCCAGTTGCGGGCAATGGCCTTACAGGATCCTCATCTGGACTTTGCACAGTTCAAGGACAGAGCCATCCGGGTGCTCCGAGAACCGGCACCGGGTGGCGTGGTGACCCACAGGCGCCCTACTACCGCTTACCACCAGGAGGCGGCGCCCTTGTCGGCAGGGCCTGTGGGAGCTGATGCGCAGGCTTTGAACAATGACCCGGCTCCAGACCTGCACCATCAGGTCCAAGAGCTAGCTAAAAGCGTTGCTGCGCTAACCCGAACTGTGCAGTCTTTACAGGTTTCTGCTCCAGGGAAGATCCAGCTGGCATCCGGACCGGAGGACATCCTGTGGCGTCGACCAAGGAGGACCCCACCGGCCAGAGGAAGACCCAGCGACCGATACAACGAGGACGGACAACCCATCTGCCGCCGCTGCAATCAACCCGGACATATGGCAAGGTACTGTCCTTTAAACTGGCACAACCTGGGGTAGAGGGCCAACCCCCAGGAATAAGATCACCAGGCCCATCGAACTGGCGTGACAAATATGTGGGAGGACGTCCAGTCTTGCCTGTGGTACTGGATGGCATTCCTATGAGTGCCCTACTTGACACCGGGTCACAGGTCACCACCATCCCGTACGTGCTCTTCAAGCAGTACTGGAATGACTCGGATATAACCCGCTACCCAGACGACGACTTGAGTATCATCGCCAGCAATGGTCAACCCGTGCCACAGATCGGATTCAAAGAGATGACCATTAAAATCGGTAGAGTCGAACTGGCAGCACAGGGACTGATCATTGTAGACATTGACAAGCGCGAGAGTCACCCAAAGATAACTCTAGGAACTAATGTGATTGAAAATTGTCTTGCAGAAGTGATTTTCATTTTACAGCAGGTTGCCAAGAACGCCAGCTCCGGCCAGCAGCGAGTGCTCCAAAAAGAGATCCGGGCACTGATGCGACGGCAACAGGTGGAACTCTCCGGTGGTGAGATTGGAAGCGTGAGAATGTGTGACCCTTTCCCTATTGCCATGCCCCCAAAAAGTGAAATGATGATTTGGTGCCGGGCAGCTATTGGTCTAAGAGGTAGAGACTACCAAGCAATGGTAGAACCCGTCTACTCAGACAGTAGGCCCACCATTTTGACAGCACGGGGGGTGGTTGATGTACGCCATGGGAGGGTGCCCGTTCGCATAATAAATATCGGGAAGAGGGAAGTGTACCTGCCCCGGTATGCTACGCTAGCCAAATTGTATACCATCAATCAGAATTCTATACAGGCCGTGGAACCCTTGCCTCCATCTCAACCAGAGGAAGGTAACGGCTCTAAGAAACCAATGGAGTACTGGTGTCAGCAACTACATCTGGGTACTGACTCCACTCCCTCACACCAGAAACAAGGAGTCTATCGGGTGGTTCAAGAGTACGAGAGAGTGTTTAGTAAACACCCGTTAGACTTCGGGCAAGTAAAGGGGGTAGAACACCACATCCCCACGGGAGACCATCCTCCCATAAAGGAGAGATACCGACCCGTACCCCCTGCACACTACCAACACGCCAAGGGGATGCTTAGAGACATGAAGGAGGCTGGGGTAATCAGGGATAGCTGTAGCCCCTGGGAAGCTCCACTAGTCTTGGTTAAAAAGAAAGACAACACCATGAGAATGTGTGTAGATTACCGGATAATCAACCGTATCACACACAAAGATGCGTACCCCTTACCAAGGATAGAGGAGTCTTTGGCCGCTTTAAAATCTGCTAACTTCTTCTCCACTTTGGATCTCACTAGCGGGTACTGGCAGGTTCCTGTAGCAGAGGCGGACCGGGAGAAGACCGCATTCACCACCCCGATGGGACTTAGCGAGTTTACCTGCATGCCGTTCGGACTCTGCAACGCACCAGGAACCTTCCAACGGTTGATGGAATGCTGTCTGGGACACTGAAACTTTGAGACGGTCCTGTTATACCTGGACGATGTCATCGTCTATTCCAAGACCTACGAGGACCACCTGAAACACCTGGCGGAAGTGTTCGAAGCTCTGGCAAGTTACGGCCTAAAGGTGAAACCCTCCAAGTGTCACCTCCTGAAGCCAAAGGTGCAGTACCTGGGACACGTGGTGAGTGCTGACGGAGTGGCTCCCGACCCTGATAAGATCACCGCAATTAAGGAATGGCCAAGCCCCTCCAGCGTAAAGGAAGTGAGGCAGTTCCTCGGGTTGGTAGGCTACTACCGAAGGTTCATTCCCGGTTTCACCAAAAAGGCAGCTCCTATGCAGGACCTCCTGATAGGCCAGTCCAGGAAGGCCAAGAACCAGAAGCCACCCTTCAGATGGGAGAAGCTGGAAGAAGAGTCCTTCCGCCAGCTGAAGATGGCCCTCACGGGGGATGAAATCCTGGCGTACCCTGATTATAGCCAGCCCTTTATCCTCTACACCGACGCCAGTAACATCGGGCTAGGAGCCGTACTGTCCCAGATCCAGCAGGGGAAGGAACGGGTAATTGCTTACGCCAGTCGAAAACTGCGACCCACCGAAAGAAACCCTGAGAATTACAGCTCATTTAAGCTAGAGTTCCTGGCAGTGGTGTGGGCAGTCACCGAACGCTTTAAGCACTACCTCGCTGCTTCCCGGTTCACCGTGTACACGGATAACAACCCGTTGACACACCTGAACACTGCAAGACTCGGTGCCCTAGAGCAGAGATGGATGGCCCGCTTGTCCAACTATGAGTTTACAATCAAATACCGGGCAGGACGCTCCAATACCAACGCGGACGCCCTGTCCAGGATGCCGAACCTACCGGACGTAGGGGAAGATTCAGAGGAACTGGAAGAAGTTGAACTCCCCGCGTTCCACCGTCATGGGACTATCCAGTATTCCCACCGTGTAAGGAGTAAGCAATCCGCTACGTTCAACCCATTACCTCATTACAACTGGGCGGAGACGCAAGACAGTGACCCTGCTGTCCGACTGGTAAAGGAGATGCTGACTCGGCCAGATGCACGCCTTGACCCAGACGCTCCGGAGGAAGCCAAGCAACTGTGGGCTGAGAAGAGTCGACTGTTCCTTTACAAGGGGAAGTTGTGCCGCAGAATGGTTAACTCCCGGACGCATGAACTAATCTGGCAAGTAGTAGTGCCAAGAAGAGACGCAGCTATGGTGATGGAGGCATACCACGACGGAGCTGGGCACTTCGGATGGAAGAAGCTGGAGTTCCTGCTGCGCGGGCGGTTCCATTGGGTAGGCATGAGAGGAACCATCGAGAGGTGGTGCAGAGACTGTGGCCCATGCAACCTAAGAAGGAGGGACCGTGCCAGCCAGAAGACTCCCCTGCAGTCCATCATCACCAGACAGCCGTTGGAACTGGTAGCCTTGGATCATGTAAAACTGACCCCAAGCAGAAGTGGCTACGTCTACGCGTTAACCATCGTGGATCACTACTCCCGGTTCTTGGTTGTCGTCCCCGTCAAGGACTTAACGGCTCAAACAGCAGCTAGAGCCTTCCAGCAGCACTTCTGCCGTCCGCACGGATACCCGGAGCAGGTGCTGACGGACCAGGGGCCTGCCTTTGAAGCGGAAGTCTTCCAGGAGTTCTGCACCCTGTATGGCTGCCGGAAGATAAGAACAACACCCTATCACCCGCAAACTAATGGACTTTGTGAGAAAATGAACCAGGTGGTGATAAATCTTCTGAAAACATTGCCCCTGGAAGAACGTAGTCTGTGGCCTGAAAAGCTGCCCGACCTGGTGGACCTATACAACCACATCCCTGTGGGTTCCACCAACTGCACCCCGGCTTACCTAATGAGGTCGAGACCTGGTAAGCTTCCTGTTGATCTGGAGATGGGAGTCCTGACACCCGAGTACACTTCACCAGAAGCAGACTGGGACACAGAGAGGCAGCAGCAGTACCGGAAAGTACAGGAGAGCGTGGAGCGAAGTCTCTGTCAAGCTAGGGAAAGACAAGAGAAAACTTACAACCAGTATGCTCCCGCTGTTCCCCTGGTGCCCGGAGAGCAGGTCTTGAAGAGGAAAAGACGGCTCCACAAGTTGGACGACCAGTGGGAGAAGGACCCGTACACCGTACTGCCCTCAAGCCACGACAACCCAAAGATCTGTACAATCAGTAAAGACAGAGGGGAAACCACAGCCATTGTATCTCGGGATCACCTGAAGAAGTGTCCCGAACAGCTACGGAACCCTGAAGAGGAACAAGAAGACCCTCGACCCGTAGAGGAAAGGGAAGATATGGTTAGTTCTGTGCTCGGAGACTTCCCTCGGTCTTGGACTCAAGTCAATGGTGCTGTTGTGGTACCCGTCCTCACGTTCCTCCAACCAGCATCCCAAGTGCCTACGGAGACACAGGTAGAGCTGGAAGAACAGCCGGTCCAGGAGGCAGAAGACCCCACACAAGCAGACCAGGAGAATCAACCCTCTGCTTATAGTGAGCCTGCCATACCTCTAGTGAGCCAAAGAGCCCGTAGACAGCTGCCCAGTTTACCGTTGACAGCTCCTATACCCTGTAGCTCAGGACCAGTCAGTTAGCTTCGTAGGTCCACTAGGGTTACTAGAGGCCAGCTGCCCATACGTTGGAGGATCTAAGTGTTTAGACTGTATTATTTGTATTCACTTGTTTTCTGTTACTTGTAAATAATTATGTGTTTCTAGTTATTTCATAGGAGTCTTTGGTGGATTTACCGGGAATCCTTTGTGCATATGGTTGGAGCGTAACCCAGGAACGGACTAAAGACTGTTAAGGACTCAGGGCAGGACAGACCCCTACCTGGTTACGTCTCCCTGTTTTTGGTGAAATGGACACCCTTGTTTTCTTCAAAGACTGCACCCGGTTGCGGACACGCCGTGACCATCCTAATGTTTTTCTTTATTGCGTTGTTTCTGTTTGTAATTTGTTATGTTATGTGGCACCCCAGGGGTCTGGTTTCCACAGTAATAGCAATATTACGTCTGAGAGCAGGTGGGAGGTCTCTTGGTCAGGAATCCTATGCATGCCACACCTCCTGCCCAGTCCTGGGAGGGGAAGAACTTCCCCTATATAAAACTGGGGCTGAGGCAGGGTTAGAGAGTTGAGAAAGAGCAGAGAACACAGACAGAGACACAGTCTGGTCTGTAGTGGAGCAGCTATAGGAAAGAAAGATCAGGAGCTCAGTGGGAGCAGTGCTACAAGGAATCAGGGGCTGGCAGCTGTAGAGCTCGCCCTGATTGAAGAATTATCACCGGACCCGGAGTCCGAGGCTGTGGGGACGAATCCTTACCCAGCAGCAGAAACCGACCGGCAGGGGATTTCAGGTCCTCTGGCCAAGAAACCCGAAGGCACGGTCACACGCGTGGGACCAGCACCGCCGTCGTGGAGCGGAAGCTACCAGAAGGCCCCGAGTCACCGGCCATACGGGTGAGCACCACACGGTACACTCAGGGACGTGGGCTACTTTTACCCGCCTCTAGCAAGGTAGCCAGAAGAGTACAATTAGTTGGGGAGGCATACAACTCCGCCTGGCCAGGGGAAATCCCATCTGCTCAAAGACTGACCAGGCCCCGATCGCTAGCCAGTACTCCGGGAGGGTCTATCTTTATCACCAGTAAAGACCCTGAACTACACCGCATCGTCTCTGAGTGGTTCCTGCTACCCCCATCATCCACGTCGGCTGCCCTGAGGCCATACCCCTCCCGTTGGGGGTTATACCATCTACGCTGCACAATCGTACTACCGGCCTCAGCGGTCTGCCCTGCAGCGGCAGCTCCATAGCTGCATTCAACGGGTGGCGTAGTCGTCCAACATCTACTGCTAATACTCAGCCACACAGTTTGACTCCCTGGGCACGGACCGGGTCACCGCCACGAGACTACTACCCCCAACAGGCCCGGCTCCGGGTAGTCCCCGCGTGCGCAACGCTACACCAAGTAGGCCCAGGGGCGCGTCATTTGTATTTCAGAGTTATTAGTTTTATGTTAAGTAAATGGGTTTTTTTTGCACCTGATTATGTGTAGTCTCTTTTATTACATCCCTATGAAGGTCACTGATCACTTTTAGAGCACTGAAATTGCAAACATTAGATATTATAGGTATTTTTCTAGCCTGCGCCTGACAGTCACATTGTATGTGAACTCGTTAGAACCGATATTGTATGTGACGGAGGGTTAATATCTGAAGCACTTGTTTAACATGCCCCCGATGTGTCTCAAAATCAGGTGAGTAAATCAAAATATCATCCAGATAAACCACCACAAACCATGCCCACCAAATGTTGGAAAATATCATTAATGAAATGCTGGAACACCCCAGGTGCATTGATCAACTGAAAGGCATAACCAGACTATCAAAATGCCCTTCAGGAGTATTGAACGCTGTTTTCCATTCATCCCCTTCTCTGATTCTAACCAGATTGTAGGCTCCCCAGAAATCGAACTTGGAGAATACCTTAGCTCCCACAACCTGGCTGAACAAATCTGGAATCAGAGGAAGAGGGTATAAGGACATAGGCCGCCATATTTTTTCTTCATAAAGAAGAAGAGGGTCTGATATGTCCCTTCTCCAGCCTTTCCGCAATGAAATCCTTCATGGCTTGTCTCTCAGGGCCAGAAAGATTATACAGTCTGGACTTTCGTAGTTTAGCTCCGGGGATCAGGTTAATAGGACAGTCATATGCACGATGTGGAGGCAAATCCTGACACCCCCTCTCAGAAAAAAACGTCCTCAAAACAAGACAACAAAAATGCAGGTAAGGTCTCTGTAGAGACTGTAGAAAGGGAAATATTTAAACATTTCTCATGACAGTAATCTCCTCACTCAATGATCTCCCTGGATTGCCAATCCACCAAAGGATTATGTTTCACCAACCACGGTAGACCCAAAACAATTGGGGTGGGAAGACCATCCAGGACATTGCAAGGAATTATCCCACAATGAACTGACCCTATCCTCAGTTTTACATTATGTACTATCTGAGTCAGAGCTTTTCGTGCAAGTGACGCTGAGTCGATGGCAAAGATGGGAATGGGCTTAGCTAAAGTACAGCAAGCAAGACCATGAGTTCTCACAAACTTAGCATCAACCATGCTGACTCCAAGCAGAAATTTTCTCGGTTTTGCTCTCTAGCACCACCTCTGCTGTCACGACAAACCGGGAACTGCAGGTTGACGATAAATGCACCACTTGCTTATCCAACTCCAGACTACCAAGGGTTAATCGAGTCTCCTTTTGCTTAGGAATTTAAGGACATTGTCCCTTTTTCCACAAGAAAAGCTGCACGCCCTTCTTTTTGTGGATCTCTAGGGAAATGTACGATGCAGAGGCACCCCCTAACTGCATGAGTTCTTCCACCTCCCCCCATACTAGTTCACTGGTTCACTGCCAGACCGCTCCCCTGGCAAAGGAGCATTACCCTGAAAAGAAGGCTCCGGAGAAGGTGGTCTCACTCACCTATCCCAAAGGCGTCTATCAACACGTATAGTCAATGACATGGAAGCCTCCTAGGACTCTGGGGCTTCATAAACTGCCAAAGCATCTTTCAACTTTTCAGTAAGGCCCTGACAAAATTGGCTCATTCCATTTTGTATCAGTTGCCCATCTACGGAATTTGGAGCTTTACGTCTCCACTGACTGACTCCCCTGATGAAGGCGACGCAACCTGGATTCAGCCAAAGAGATTCGGTAAGGGTCATCAAAAATGAGGGCTAGAGCCCTGAAAACCCCTCCACAAACTGGAGACAAACCGAACCCTGTGGCAAAGAGAAAGCCCAGGATTGAGGATCTCCTTGCAGCAGTGAGATCACAATTCCCACTCGTTGCTTTTCATCTCCGGAGAAGTAAGGACAAAGTTTAAAATACAGTTTGCAAGCTTCCTTGAACAGAAAAAGCTTGTCCCTACTTCCTGAAAACCTGTCCGGGAGGGCAACCTTGGGTTCAAGCTGGACCGGCCTAACTACAGAGACCCCAACATTAGGGACCTGCAGCCGCTGTTGCTGCTGCTGAACCTCATAGCGGAGGTCAGTCACCTCCAGAGACAGCCTGTGCAGCTGCTCTGTCAGTTCAGCAATGGGATCCATGAACCAAGAGAAATAAAAAAAACACACCCGAAAAAAACACACACAAAAAAAACAATGTTTTTTTTTCCTATGTATGCACGGCCGCTAATAAAGTCACGAATGGTGTGGTAAGGACTAAGCGCAACACGAAGGGATAAGGGGGGGCAAATGCTAGGGAAAGGGGGAGTATAGACCCCTAGGCAGATCTAATATCACCCTAACTGTCCTACCGTCTCTATATTTGTTTCACACCTATCGCCAAACAGGAAACCTAATCCCTGTATATCCCCAGAGCTATGCCCTAGATAGGGTGGGGGGTGAGCACTGATGAGTCCCCACTATAAACTAAAGACAAAAAGGGAGACAAACAAAGGGGGAAAACTTAGCTTGAGCAGACACCAGAGAGATAACACCAAACGTCCTCCCAGGGCTCCAGAGAGGAAGCAGACTGCTATTGCTCCAAGCCTTCACAATGGAAAATAAGAATATCATTGGCGACTCCCTGGAGCAGACTGAGAGTTTATAAACACACAGACCAAGGTGTGTCAATCAAAGCAGGAGAGCGGATGCCTCTGGGTCCAAAAGTAAGAAGGATTAAGAATGTGTCTGCAATGCCAAACGCAGTGACCTTCTGCAGCTGGAACCAGAGCGACTGTCTGTTACATCTGACACACCCATTACAGCCCCCCTGAGTCAATACTAAATGGGATTTCAGGCTGGACTGTGACTGGGCCATTCAAACAAATGAATATGCTTTGATCTAGTCCATCCATTGTAGCTCTGGCAGGATGTTTAGGGTCTTTGTCCTGCTGGAAGGTGAACCTACGTCCCAGTCTCAAGTCTTTTGCAGCCTCTAACAGGTTTTCCTCCAGGATGATCTTTTATTTAGCTCCATCAATCTTCCCATCAACTCTGACCAGCTTCCCTGTACCGGCTGAAGAAAAGCCTCCCCACAGCAGGATGCTGCCACTACCATGTGTGATGGTGGGGTGGTGTTTTCAGGGTTTTGCAGTGCTAGTTTTCCATCACACATAGCATTTTGCATTTAGCCCAAAAAGTTCAACTTTGGTCTCATCTGATCAGAGCCCCCTTTTCCACCTGCTCACTGTGTCCCAAAATGGATTTTTGCAAACGGGACTTCTTATGGCTTACTTTCAGAAATATCTTTCTTCTTGCCTTTCTTCCATACAGGTCAGATTTGTGGAATATATGACTAATAGTTGTCCTGCGGACAGATTCTCCCACCTCCAATGATCATGTGCCTCTCGGCTGCTTCTCTACTTGCTTGGAATGTCAGGTTAGGTGGACGGCCATGTCTTGGTAAGTTTGCAGTTGTGCCGTATACTCCTTCCATTTTTGGATAATGGATTGAACAGTGCTCCGTGAGATGTTCAGAGCCTGGGCTATTTTTTTACAATCTAACCTTGCTTTACTTTTCTCTACAACTTTATCCCTCACCCGTCTGGTGTGTTCCTTGGTTTTCATGATGCTGTTTGATCCCTAATGTTCTCGCTCAAACCTCTGAGGCCTTCACAGAACAGCTGTAGTTATACTGAGAAGACATTACACAAAGATGGATTCAATTTACTAATCATGTGATTTCTGGAGGTAATTGGTCACTTAGGATTTTATTTAGGGGTATCAGACTACAGGGGGCTGAATACAAATGCACCTCACAATTTTCAAATTTATTGTTTTAAAATAATTAGAAAAACATGTATCATTTGTTTTCTTTACACTTCACAATTACTTGCTACTTTGTGTTGTTGGATCACATATAATCCCAATAAATAATGTGGGTGTAACATGAAAAAATGTGTAAACGGTCATGTGTTAAGAATACTTTTTCAAATCACTGTACTTTGCAGAAAGAGATGTTGGCTGCATGTTTAATCCTTTTGGAAACTTCTATAGACCTCACTGCCGTGCACAAGTTAGAAATGTCTTTTGCTTACCCTTAACTTTTCTAGAAATTCACTAAGGACTGCAAAGTATCACAAACTCAATTCAATACATCATAGTCACAATAATTTTTCGATTTTTGCCAGAGCACTCGGAGAAGATTTCAGAGATATGAATCCTTTTACAACGAGTCGCCATTAGAATCAATGTTCTCAAAAAAATGTCTTCAATACGAGACGATATAAAATGTCAAAACTGAAAAAGAAGAAAATGCAGATAAAGTTTGTTCCACTTGAGAAACAGTAAATCTGATGATGATTAAGGCATCACATAAAAGACGATACGATACAAAGAGACAGAGAAAACTACAGAGAGATCTATCATTGATTGCCTGAACCTGGCGGATGCCTCGTGATTTGCCCTTTCTTCTCGTAGCCGGTTCCTCATGTAATGATGCTCTGTACTCGACTTTGAATCAAGATGGGATGAAATATTAGATAAAGCCATGCTTCACGCTCCTCCTGTGGAATACATACATGCACAAGCAGATCTCCCGGAAAGCAGAAACTATTTCAATATGAATACGTCTGCATTAAAATTCACAAATCCCAACCTCTTCAAACTTCTGTAGGAGACGTAATTGGTTCGGGCAAGCTAGACAATAAGAGGCACTGGCAGCTCAGAGGGGCTCCGGTGCTGCTCAGGTTTGATTGACGTCATCCCGCAAAAGGAATCCTCAGAGAAAATTACAAGGTGGTGGAAGAAAAAGAAGACGAAGAGACGTGGAGTCAGCAGCAGTCATGGCCTCTGGACCTTGGAGGAGAATTCTTCTGCCTTTGTGAATATTTTTTGTCTTCATTGTTGCCGGTTTTTCAGCTCAAAACCTGGATGACCCTTGTCAAAGAGGTAGGAAGTAGATCAGACAGTGATGGAGCAGAGGATCTGACCCAATTTCCTGACCTTGGAGACAAGTATGAACTTCTAAGATGCATAGATTCATGGCTAGAAGAGATGTCCTCACATAACCTTGAAAATAATATTATTGCTCCGAAGTTAAAGAAGAACCTCAAACACCATAGAAAATATTTTGTTTCGGTGAACAAATGTGGGAAAGCTGAATTTCTCAATACAGTAGAGTTTAATGGTAAGCCAACCATCGAGACAGAGACCAAGACTGCTATGGGGGAGCGGTGGTGGTTAAAGTCCCAGAACTGAACTGCTTCCCTAATTTATTGTGCCACTTCATTGCAATTATAGGTACCCTCCACTAGGGGAGCAGCTCACTGCATAATTTATACAGCTCCAATGAGTTTACCCCCTCCTGCCCTCTGCCATACTATTATACGCATAGTACAATAATGAGTGCTAGTTCCACTACAAACACCCTGCTTTACTGTTTTAAAAGAAAGAAATTGTAAACTATTTAACCCTTTAATGACTATGCCTGAAATCGTCTTAAAAAGATTTTTTTTGTGCAGAAAATAAATTTTCCCTAGGTGCTTGGCACTGTAAAAAATTAACTAAGTTATGCTTATCTACGAGCGGCCACCTGGATCCAGCACATGCCACTCCGTATTCTGAAAAGAGAAACAGAATGAGATGACGTCAACATTTCACCAGCAACAAGACCGCTGCAAACTGTGATTGACTGCAGCGGTCAGACAGATTACTGCATCATCAGATGTTTTTCTGATGATATGCTGCTCAAGTCACATGATGGCACCGGAAAATTCCTTCAGTGTCCGGGCAATTATTATTTTGTTTTTGCCTCTCTGCTTTTTTTTTTTTTGCGGATGTGGCTTTATGATGCTATGTCTTGAATAAATTGTATGAATTTGCTGCACTATTTTAGAGTATATATAAATTACCATGTAAACATTTTTATAATTTTTTTATAAATTTTTGGTTTAGTTTTCTTTTTGATATTTTTTTACTGTTCACGTTTCGCATCAAATGACATTTTGAATACATTTTCTAGGTTATTCAACTTGTGTGTATTTTTTGGTATACTTACGCAACAAAATGTATTTTATTGGGAAAAATAAAGTCAGAAATTTTTTCAGATTTTTTTGAAGATGGAACTTTTTTCTTTTTTTGCTATTTTGTTTTCCAACAATTTTCATATTTGTATATATTTTTTTGCATAAAAGTTTTCTGGGGAACATGTTTTTAATTGGTTGCTCAGATTTTTTTTCCCACTTTAACTGGGGCATCCATATCAGCAGTAGTTACAGGATAAAACAACACTCATTATTGTTCACTCACCGTCGGGCACCCCGGCGTGCTATGGAACGAGTGAGCGGTGCGGTGCCGGTGTCAGCACCAGCTCCCCCCCGCTTGCTTAAGGCCCCGGCACAATACTTACTTCTCCCCGTGCCTCTGCAGCAGCTCCGGTCTCTTCCGCGGCTGCTGCACAGTGACGTCTCAGGTCAGAGGATGCGGTGACGTTTTTACACTGCGCTCTCTCCTGAGCCGTCACAGCGCAGAACAGGAAGACACCGGCGCGGGTGAGGAGTCCAGAGCAACGGCAGCAGGTGAGAAGTGAGGTGAGCATTTGATTTTTTTTATATGTATGGAGGCATGGGGCATTATATTGGGGGGCAGGGGGACAAGTGACATCCTGCATGGGGCATTATATGGAGGGGGCGGGGGGACAAGTGACATCCTGCATGGGGCATTATATGGAGGGGGCGGGGGGACAAGTGACATCCTGCATGGGGCATTATATGGAGGGGGCGGGGGGACAAGTGACATCCTGCATGGGGCATTATATGGTGGGGGCGGGGGGACAAGTGACATCCTGCATGGGGCATTATATGGTGGGGGTATGAATCGTGGTATGTGTTAAAGGGGCTACTGAGACTCTTTCACCCAGGGCCCAGAAAAACCTGGAGTCGGCCCTGATGTGATCAACTGGTCCTATAGAAGCATCAACAGAGCCAATGCTTCCATTCACTATGTTGTGCTAACTGAGCGCTGTGCAGTTTGCAAAATAGAAGCCAGAAGTGGTTATAATCTGCTTCTTTCGCCTCCCCAAGGTCTCTGGCTACATTTTACACTCAGGGACTGGAACTGCTCATGCTAGATTGCAGGAACAGGAGCTTAAACCCTGTAACAAATATTTACAAAAACACAGGTTTAAAGCCCAGAACCAAGAACCATAAATTTACAGCACTTGGTCATTAATGAGTTAAACTGCAGCATCTAAGTAGTTAAACAGAGGGAGGGGGACACTATCTGCTACCTTGTGGAGTTAACAATGGCTTGCCATGTTATTCCAGGCCCAATGAGTACTGCAGTTCTGGCAAGGAAGCAGGACAAGCCCTGCCAGTGGCAGATTTTTATTAGGACTGTCACTGTAGTAAGTAACAAAATGCATTACAGAGGGAGACAATCAATGAATTGCATGAAAAAAAAAGTTTGAAAAAGTATGAAAAATATTTATTTTAGAAAAAATCCAAGATAAATTACAAATCAACAAAAAACACCATATGACAGATATAGTATGAATGTGGGCTAAATATAATTCGCTATATTTGAACCCAAGAAAATCAGAGAAGTTGTAGTTGCGTGCCAAAGTCCTGCCATTCACGGCTGTGTTCATAGCTTGTTTACATATCGCTGTCTCACTCTATGGACTTGACTCATCATTTGCATTTTTTAGGCCACTTTTATTCCCTTATTTTGTCTCTTGCTGTATTGATTGCTATTTTGTATTAATAAATTCTTCAAAATGGCGCTTGCGGGTTAATGAATTTTGCGTGACACAAAAATAGTTCTGTATTTTTGCCTTCGACCTTTTTTTTTCGAGCCTTGTTAGAGACAAAAAATTGCATGTTCCATTGAAATGTAGCACGCAACTCCAACATTTGTGCAAAAATATCTGAAGTACAAAAAAATTCACTTTATGGGAGATTAAAGTAAATTTGCACAAAAAAATTGCAACTTTTTCCAAAGTTGTAAATAATGAACATCTGGATTACAAAAAGCCATGCCCATGATGGTAAAAAACAACTGGCAAACAAGTAGAAAATGGACTTCAGAAACGCTGCTAATTAAAAGAAGAATTTGGTGCAAAACAAAAACTTGGACTGGATTTGTTTGCCATTGAGCACATCTGCCATGTTACAACAGATGAATCTGTTCAATTAAAAGTAAGATTTGAGTGTAATAATTTTACGCCATCATATGTTATAGGGGGAGAAAAACCAGAAGTGTATCTTGTAGAGAAGGATCTGGGTGTAAGAACCTGAAGGTATCATAAGTTCTAGGACAGTAAATCTAGGAGAGTCACTTGTATAGAAGGATCTGGGTATAATAACTCGTGGGAATAATATGTTATAGGAGACTAAATCAAGGAGAGTCACTTGTAGAGAAGGATCAGGGTATAATCACGTGTGGGCATAATATGTTCTAGGAGACTAAATCTAGGAGAGTCACTAGTAGCGAAGGATCTGGGTATAATAATTTGTGGGCATAATATGTTCTAGGAGACTAAATCTAGGAGAGTCACTTGTAGAGAAGGATCTGGGTATAATAATATGTGGGCATAATATGTTCTAGGAGACTAAATCTAGGAGAGTCACTTGAAGAGAAGGATCTAGGTGTAATAATCTGCCAGCATAATATGTTCTTGGGGGAGAAAAACTAGGAGAGTTTACAAAACTAGGAGAGTCACTTGTAGAGAAGGATCTGGGTGCACTTGTAGATAACTAAATAACAGCACAACGTCAATCATCAGCTTCTACAGTCAGCGGGATTTTGTTATTTATTAAAAGAGTCATGGATTCGCGGGACAGGTAAGTAATACAGGATGGGGACGTAATACGACCACTTTGTAAAGTGTGACCTCATGTGGAATATGCTGTTCAGTTCTGGGCACCAGTTAACAGAAAGGAGGCCCTGGAGCTAGGAAAGGTACAAAAAAGAGCCACAAAACTGATAAGGAGCATGGAGGATCTTCGCTATGGAGAATGATTAAAATAATTACTTGCATTCAGTCTTGAGAAGAGATATCTAAGGGGAAACAAGATTAATTGTATAAGTGCATAACTGGCCGATACAAAAGGTGTGGTCAAAAACTTAACAGACAAGGAGGAGCTCCCTCCACCTGGAATAAGAAAGGTTCAATCTCCAGAGGATACAATTAGTGTTGAGCCACCCCCGTAGTGTTCGAGTTCGGTTCGGTTCGTCGAACACCCGTGTGTTCGCCGAACTGTTCGTCGAACTGTTCGTCGAACACCTTCGAACACCGTTAAAACCAATGGCAGGCAAACAAAAACACATAGAAACACATAGAAAACACCTTCAAAGGTGTCCAAAAGCTGACAAACTGCTCAGAAGACACAACTAACACATGGAAAAGTGACAAGTACATATAGTCATGCGAAAATAAAAGAGGTGGAGGAGTAAAAGGAGGGGGAGACACAGATATAGGCATGTCATGCCCTTCTAAAATCCAAAAAGTGAGAAGCCGACACGGCCAGTCCGCTCCTGCCCGTGCCACCTCCGTGTCGCCGGGTTTGTGCCAGAGCCGCGGTGAACCCTGATGGCCAGCCCCCCTCTCCCAATACTGGTGCCTGTCCGCTGGTGGGTCGAGCGAGCCCCCCTGTGGTGGAGGCAGCTCTAAGCTTTTTAATTTAAATTGTCTCTCTAATTTGAATGAATACACTTTAAATCCATTTACAAGGATCTATTGGAGGGCAAGTCTCATGCCAGCAGCCGCGTAATTCCAGCTCCAGTAGCGTCCACTAAAGCTGCTGCAGTTAAAAAGCTTTTATAAGGATCGAGCTCGGCTGTCCACCGCAAGGCATCCTACTGCCAGTCCCAGCCCCTATGCCTTGGGGTGCCTCCTGATGCTCTTCACTGAGTATCCCATGGTCCCGAAGCATTTCCTTTGAAAAAATTAAGTGTCTAAACTACAGGTGGTGTAGCTTGCTTAACAGCCGGGATAATCCGCTGACTAGCAGACACTGCTACTAGGCACAAAGTATTTCCTGGGCTAGATGCAGTTAAAAATTTGTAATTAGATACTCTCGTTGGATGCTGAGAAAGCATTCCATAGAGTCTCCTGGCACGCCATATATGATTCTCTTAAAAAGCTTGGGGTAGGGGTCTAGGGGACCCTTTTATAGCCAAAATCACGGCCCTGTATCGCAATACGTCACCTAGGCTGAAGATAAATGGAACTGTAGCACCCTGAGGGCTCGGTTGCTACAGACGTATTGCACCTCACCCAGAGGTGTGATATCTCACTCTCAGGTAAGGATGGAGTGTGGATCAGGACCCGACACCTGCATGCATTACACCACATTGCCGTGGGGCAGGGCGACCAATATGCCCCTGAGATGGGCACGACAGTCCCTGTCCCTGGCTGGAGTGGGGGGAGGGAACACTGAGGAAGGGGAACCCTGTAGTGCAGGAGCAGGGAGGAAGCAGTTCCTGGGTGCATTGAGAAGGGAGTATAAAAGGTGGGCACCATCTTAGTTCAGTGCAGAGAAGTCTGAGCAGAAGTGGCAGGGAGCAGGGGCTCTGCATGAGCTCTGCTCCGGAGGCGGGCCTAGTAACAGAGGCCCAGGCCTGGAAGAGGGAGAAGGAAGGAAGAGGAGCGGAGAAGGCTCCAGGAACGAGGAATGAAGGGATCCCAGGGGTGCGGACGGGCGAGTCGCCACCGCACGCCCGAATCCACCTGCGTGGAGGGGTCAGGCCAAAGGGGGAGACCGGTCCCCGAACTAGTGGAGGCAGGAAACGACCCTCAGCTAGAAACCGGAGGCTCTGACATTTTATGTGGCGCAGCCCCTCGCTACACCCGCTAGGAAGGCACCACATAGGGTCAGGGAAACTGGCGCCAAGTTTACCAAGAGGAGGCCCGAGGCAGCCGGACAGAAGTGTTGGTAAGAAAGGCCAGACAAAGGACACACAAAGGGGGTCCTGTGAAGTGCTCCAAAGTTATCTGGGAGTTGTCTGAGCCCCTCACCTGGTGAGCACAGTACGACGTGGGCAGCCGTTACCTGCAGACGTGGTCTGGATAATAAGAACTGTGAGTAAAGGCCCTGGACTGCATCACTGACTCCGTGTCGTTACTGCTGCTGCCCTGCACCATCACCCCCATCCTCCGCATACACTGCCCTGAGGCTATACTCCTCCCGTGGGGAGTTATGCTACGCTCTGCTGTACCCACAACACCAGCCTCAGCGGTCTGCCCTGTAGCGGCGGTTCACTCTGACCGCAATCCACGGGTGGCGTAGTCGGACATTTAAACATCAAAACCACATAAATAGTTCCGCCACTGGTTTGACCGCCCTGAGCCACGGAACCGGGTCGCCGCCACGAAGACTACAACCACCAGCATCCACCAAAAAGGGTCCGGCTCCGGGTGTCCCAAGGCCCAGGGGGTGCGTCAGAACATTTTCATCACCTTTCACAATCACCAATGGGACAAGGCAGGGATGTCCTCTGTCCCCTCTCTTATACATCCTAGTGACGGAGCCCCTGCTCTCATCAATTCGCCATAACCCCAATATTAGGTGGATTGAGGTGGGAGGCACCGAGTACAAGTGCTCTCTATTTGCTGATGATGTCCTAGTATATATCACTCAATCACATATATCCATCCCTGCTGTTATGGCTGAAATAGATCACTTTGTTACATGGTAAAATTTTAAAATCAATGCAGCGAAGTCTGAGGCCCTCGATGTCTCCCTCCCCAAATCCATATAGGATTCCATCCAGTCCAACTTTCCCTTTGCCTGGCCCTCACAGGGTATCAAATACTTAGGAATTCCTATTCATAGAGACCTCTCCCATCTATGTTATCTTAATTTTGGGCCCTTTATTGAACAATTCCATACAGACCACGGTTGGCAAGTTAGAACTGTAAGATTCACTACGTGAACCACTGGTGTTTTGTGGAAAAGCACATGTACACCGCGTTCCAAATTATTATGCAAAAAGTGTTTAGGAGTGATAAGGGAAGAATTTGTTTGTTTGTCAGTTAAACTCATTGATGGTGATGTGTGTCAGGGCTCTTTATATCACTGTAAGCAATTGCAGACACCTGTGCTAATTAGTTTGGCAGGTGTGTCCAATGAAAGGCAAGACTACTTAAGAAGGCTCTCTCACATTATTAAGCAGCCTACATTTTCTGCCAAAATGGGAAAGAAAAAGGATGTGTCGGCTGCTGAGAAGCAACAAATTGTGGAGTGTTTAGGTCAAGGCATGACTACAATCAACATTGTGCGATGATCAGGATGAAGTGTCTTGGCAATCAAGAAGTATGTAGCTGATTCACAGTACACACGTGTGCGTGCTGATAAGGGCAAATTGAGGACTCTTTCCTACAGGCAATTACGTCAGGTTGAAAGAGCAGCGGCAAAAAAGCCTTGTCATAGCAGCAGACAAGTTTTTGAAGCTGCTTGTTCCTCCAACGTCCCCCGAACAACAAGATGCAGGATCCTTCAGAGGTTTGCAGCTGTGCATACGCCATCCTGTCGACCTCCTCTATCCACTTCACACAAGCAGAAACGGCTCCAGTGGGCCAAACATTACATGAAGACTGATTTCAAAACTGTTTTGTTCACGGATGAGTGCCGTGCAGCGCTCGATGGTCCAGATGGATGGAGTGGAGGATGGCTGGTTGATGGACACCCCACGCAAACACGGCTACAGCGCCAACAAGGAGGAGGTGGAGTAATGTTTTGGGCTGGAATCATGGGGAGAGAGATTGTCGGCCCCTTTAGGATCCCTGAAGGCGCTAAAGATGAACTCCATAATGTATGTGGATTTTCTCAAACAGCACTTCCTGCCATGGTTCAAGAAGAAGAACCATGTATTTCACAGCAAGATCATTTTTCTGCATGATAATGCACCATCTCATGCTGCACATAAAACATCTGCATCTCTGGCTGATATGGGCATAAAAGGGGACAAACTTATGGTGTGACCCCCATGCTCCCCTGACCTCTACCCCATTCAGAACCTTTGGAGCATCATTAAAAGGAGTGTCTATGATGGCGGGAGGCAGTTCACATCTAAGCAACAGCTCTGGGAGGGTATTCTGTCCTCATGCAAAACAATTGAAGCAGAAACCATCCAAAACCTGACAAATTCAATGGACGAGAGAGTTCAGAAGCTCCTTTCGAACAAGGGGTCCTATGTGAAAATGTAACATCACCTAGAATAAAGTTTTGAGTTGAAAACTGTTTGATTTCAGTTTCTAACAACCTGCTAATGCTTATAATTTCAAAAATGACCATTTTTTTGGTCTTTATTAAAATGAAAAGGTTGATCGAAAAGTTTGGGGGATCTAAGAGTGTGGCAACCCAGTAGTCATGATTACTTCGAATTCTGACAATATGAGGGTCATGCTGCAGGTAGTGCAGCAAGAAGGCACTTATGTGTCTTGCGCATCTCGGAGCCCCAAAATTATTTTCCGGGCTAGATGCAGCTAAAAATTATTTTTAATTTTAAATCTGGTGGAGCTTATTATAGATGGCCTAATAGGATCAGTGCTGCACACTGCTACAAAGCCCAAATTATTTTCCAGTCAAGATACAGATAAACATGATTAGTAATTTGAAAGCTTAAAACGTTTGGTAGGGTGATTTTAACCAATCATCAAGCTTTTACTCTCCCCAGGATGACACAGGGGTAGAAAAGTCGTTTCGGATCCATGATTTGTTCATCTTTATGAACGTGAGTCTGTCTACATTATCAGTGGAGAGCCGCGTGCGCTTATCTGTCAGCACACCACCAGCAGCGCTGAACACACGTTCAGACAGAACGCTGGCTGCGGGGCATGACAAGATCTCCAAGGCGTAAGTGGCTAGCTCCGGCCATTTATCCAGATTGGAAGCCCAAAAAGAGCAAGGGTCCAGTGACACAGTCGTGGCTTCAATGTTTACTTGGAGATACTCCTGTACCATCGTCTCTAGGCGTTGACTATGTGTCAGACTTCTTGTCTCCTGTGGCCTTGCAAAGGATGGGCTAAAAAAGTGGTGAAATGATTCCGCAAAATTGATGTTACCAGCAGATACTGTGGTTCTGTTACGGTTTGAGTGCTGAACACTTGACGGTCCCACGGTTGGCAAGTTGGAACTGTGAGATTCACTACGTGCACCACTGGTATTTTGTGGAAAAGCACATGTAAGATTCTGCAACAGTCTCTGCTGATACTCCTGCATGCGTGCATCCCTTTCTATGGCAGGAACAACTTCTGCAAATTTACTTTTGTACCGGGGATCTAACAGTGTGGCAACCCAGTAGTCAGGATTATTTCTAATTCTCACAATTCGAGGGTCATGTTGCAGGTAGTGCAGCAAGAAGGCACTCATGTGTGTTGCGCATCCAGGAGCACCAAGTCCCTGTTGTGTTGGTGGCGAGGTAACAATCATGCTTTCTTCCTCTGTCCTCTCCCCCCAACCTCGCACAACAGAAATGTGATCAAGGTCTCCCTCATCTGATGAGTCTTCCATCAGTTCGTCCTCCACTTCTTCCTGGGCTCCTGCACCTTCCTCACTAGTTTGGCTGCTACCATGCGCCCTGGTAAAACCATCTCCCCCACCCTCACATGCCTGCCGCCTTGGTGCTGCCGACCTTCTGGACCTTGCAGATGTTAGCCCTTCCGCATACAACTCCTCCTCCTCTACTTCCTCCACCTCCTCTTGTGCCACCACCTGACTCCGAATTCTGTTTAACATGTGCTCCAGCATGTAAATCACCGGAATAGTCATGCTGATAATGGCATCGTCAGCACTAAACATCTTCGTCGCCATTTCAAAACTGTGCAGAAGGGTGCATAGGTCCCTGATCTGAGACCACTCCTCCAGCGTGATTTGCCCCACCTCTGAATCTCGTTGGCCCAGGCTATACGTCAGAACGTATTGCACCAGGGCTTGTCGGTGCTGCCACAGTCGCTGCAACATGTGCAGAGTTGAATTCCACCGGGTAGGCACATCGCATTTTAGCCGGTGAAGTGGCAGGCCCAACGACTTCTGTAGAGATGTAAGTCGCTGAGCTGCGGGATGCGAACGGCGGAAGTGAGCACACAGCGACCGTGCCCTCTGCAGAAAGCCATCTAGTCTGGGATAGTGGGCTAAAAATTGCTGGACAACCAGGTTCAACACGTGAGCCATACAAGGCACGTGTGTGACATTGGCGAAGGGCCGCACCCAGGTTTGCAGCATTGTCGCACACGGCCTTCCCTGGTTTCAGGTCCAGTGGAGACAACCATTCATGAAATTGGTTCTCCAGAGCTGACCACAACTCCTCAGCTGTGTGACTCACATTTCCCAGACATTTCAATGTAAAAACCGCCTGATGACGTTGAGCCCTACTGCCAGCATAGTAAGGAGGTGTGCAGGATCCCTTCTGCGCAGTTAGAAAGCTTGTGGCATGACCAGACAGGCTTTGGGTGCAGGTGGAAGACCGAGAGGAGGTTGAGGAGGCAGAAGCAGTGGAGGAACTTTGACATAAAGAGGATTGACGCACAACTCGTGGGGACGGCAAGACTTGGACAGCAGCCCCTTGTCCTGCTGTCACCATAGTTACCCAGTGCCCAGTCAGCGACATGTAACGCCCCTGTCCATGCCTACTCGTCCAAGTGTCTGTGGTGAAATGCACCCTGTCACACACAGAGTTTCTCAAAGAAGCGGTGATGTTGTGTGCGACATGCTGGTGGAGCGCAGGCACACCTTTCTTTGAGAAGTAGTGCCGACTGGGCATCTGGTACTGGGGCACTGCGACGGACATAAGGTCTCGAAAATCCTCTGTGTCCACCAGGCGGAAAGGCAGCATTTCTGTAGCCAAGAGCTTGCAGATGGTGAAATTCAACCTCTTAGCTTTCTCATGGCTAGGAGGAAATGGTCTTTTACTTGTCCACATCTGAGGGACCGAGGGCTGGCTATTGTGCTTAGACGGGGTTGATAAGGGTGTCCCCGGCAAACTTCCGGTCTGTGAGGAAGATGCAGGCGGACATGTTAGGTTGCCTTCATCCAAAGGTGGTGCTATCGATGTCGGACAGCGCTCAACACCAGCTGGTGTTACCACCTCCAAAGAAAATGATGACCTGCCAATCACGCTGGCTGTTGCGGGTAAAGAGGTGGCAGGTCTGCGCCCCAAAACAGGTGTGACTGCTGTCCCCCCAGTCACAGAGGATGAAGAGGCCGCGGATGCACAAGATATGGCAGACGGTGGTTGGCCCGGCCGGCTAGGCCGCATTGTAGCACACTGAGCTTCCCACTGCAACTTATGCTTCATGTCCATGTGCCAGTTCATGCATGAAGTACTCAAACTATGTATTTTTTGGCCTCTACTTAGCTTTTGCTGACAAATGTTACAGATAACACGAGTTGGGTCATCTTTATCGATCTGAAAAAATGCCCAGGCTATGCAAGGCTTAGCACCCATGCGACCTGAAGAGCCACCACGACTTGTGGTGAGAGGCAGAGTTGTGTTTGAGGATGCAGTTGTTGACGTGCTTCCAGTACTACGTCTCTGTCCAGGAAGGCGCAACCTGACCTCGTCGTCACTAGCATCTTCCTCCACCTCCTCTGCTGACCTCATCTCTTGGCTGACTGTGGGTTGACAGTAAGTGGGATCTCCGACCTCATCATCATCACCCTGTGCGTTATCACACCCGTCGTCCTCAGAGCCAACCTGTTCCTGCCCTGACAAAAAACTAAAGTTGTCGCTCCAATCAGGTATTTGAGTCTTATCATCGTCTTCCTCATTGTCTCCACCAACAGGAGTTACAGTTTGGGAATGAGGGTCTACATTATGGTCAGAACCTTCTGCGTCTGGTCCTGGATCCGACTCATAAAGATTCTGTGCATCAGTGCAGATCATTTCCTCGTCTGGATTCACAGAAGCGCTGGAGTCGACCTCTGATTCCCAGGCTATAGTATGAGTAAACAGCTCTGCAGACTCAACCATCTGTTCTACCTCATACTCAGACGGGCAGCTGGAGATTTGGGAGCTGTGAGGAAGCAAGTGCGATTTGGGTGACACCTTTGAGGACTGGAGTATTTGTGATGTTGAAGTTGATGTGGAGGAGAGCCCACTTAAAGGAGCACTTGATATCCGTTGAAGCACCTGCTGTTTTTGTGCCTCATCTGGAATTTGTAGCGATTGGCGTGGCCGTAAGAAAGGGATCTTATCACATTGTCCGCTAAAAGAAGTAGACATTTTAGTTTGGCTGGAAGATGGTCTTTCTTCTGCACCTACCCCACGGACACAACCTTTTTTCCCCTTCCCAACACGCCTATTCCCCTTTCCACCAGCAGCAGGCCTTTTTCCACTCATTTTGGTGGTTAACTAATTCACAACTCTGGAGTTGTTTGCACAAAAAAACAATGGATGGTAACCGAGCAGAGCTGAGTGGCCAAACTGTGGTATTAGGCCAAAACTATTGGCTGGGTTAGATGCAGAAAAAAATTATTTTGAATTTGCAACCTGATGGAGGTCAGTATAGATGGACTAATAGAGAAAGTCCGACACACTACTAGAAGGCCAAATATTTTTTCAGAGCTAGATGCAGAAAAAAATTATATTCAGTTTGCAACCTGATGGAGGTCAGTATAGATGGATTAATAGAACAAGACCCACACACAGCTAGAAGCCCAATATTTTTTCAGAGGTAGATGCAGAAAAAAATATATTCAGTTTGCAACCTGATGGAGGTCAGTATAGATGGACTAATAGAACAAGTCCCACACACAGCTAGAAGCCCAAATATTTTTTCAGAGGTACTGTAGATGCAGATAAAAATTAGTTTTAATTTGCAACCTGATGGAGGTCAGTATAGATGGACTAATAGAGAAAGTCCGACACACTACTAGAAGGCCAAATATTTTTTCAGAGCTAGATGCAGAAAAAAATTATATTCAGTTTGCAACCTGATGGAGGTCAGTATAGATGGATTAATAGAACAAGACCCACACACAGCTAGAAGCCCAATATTTTTTCAGAGGTAGATGCAGAAAAAAATATATTCAGTTTGCAACCTGATGGAGGTCAGTATAGATGGACTAATAGAACAAGTCCCACACACAGCTAGAAGCCCAAATATTTTTTCAGAGGTACTGTAGATGCAGATAAAAATTAGTTTTAATTTGCAACCTGATGGAGGTCAGTATAGATGGACTAATAGAGAAAGTCCGACACACTACTAGAAGGCCAAATATTTTTTCAGAGCTAGATGCAGAAAAAAATTATATTCAGTTTGCAACCTGATGGAGGTCAGTATAGATGGACTAATAGAGAAAGTCCGACACACTACTAGAATGCCAAATATTTTTTCAGAGGTAGATGCAGAAAAAAATATATTCAGTTTGCAACCTGATGGAGGTCAGTATAGATGGATTAATAGAACAAGACCCACACACAGCTAGAAGCCCAATATTTTTTCAGAGGTAGATGCAGAAAAAACTATATTCAGTTTGCAACCTGATGGAGGTCAGTATAGATGGACTAATAGAACAAGTCCCACACACAGCTAGAAGCCCAATATTTTTTCAGAGGTAGATGCAGAAAAAAATATATTCAGTTTGCAACCTGATGGAGGTCAGTATAGATGGACTAATAGAACAAGTCCCACACACTGCTAGAAGCCCAAATATTTTTTCAGAGGTACTGTAGATGCAGATAAAAATTAGTTTTAATTTGCAACCTGATGGAGGTCAGTATAGATGGACTAATAGAGAAAGTCCGACACACTACTAGAAGGCCAAATATTTTTTCAGAGCTAGATGCAGAAAAAAATTATATTCAGTTTGACACCAGATGGAGGTCAGTATAGTTGGACTAATAGAGAAAGTCCGACACACTACTAGAAGGCCAAATATTTTTTCAGAGGTAGATGCAGAAAAAAATATATTCAGTTTGCAACCTGATGGAGGTCAGTATAGATGGATTAATAGAACAAGACCCACACACAGCTAGAAGCCCAATATTTTTTCAGAGGTAGATGCAGAAAAAAATATATTCAGTTTGCAACCTGATGGAGGTCAGTATAGATGGTCTAATAGAACAAGTCCCACACACTGCTAGAAGCCCAAATATTTTTTCAGAGGTACTGTAGATGCAGATAAAAATTAGTTTTAATTTGCAACCTGATGGAGGTCAGTATAGATGGACTAATAGAGAAAGTCCGACACACTACTAGAAGGCCAAATATTTTTTCAGAGGTAGATGCAGAAAAAAATATATTCAGTTTGCAACCTGATGGAGGTCAGTATAGATGGACTAATACAACAAGTCCCGCACACAGCTAGAAGCCCAAATATTTTTTCAGAGGTACTGTAGATGCAGATAAAAATTATTTTTAATTTGCAACCTGATGGAGGTCAGTATAGATGGACTAATAGAGAAAGTCCGACACACTACTAGAAGGCCAAATATTTTTTCAGAGGTAGATGCAGAAAAAAATATATTCAGTTTGCAACCTGATGGAGGTCAGTATAGATGGATTAATAGAACAAGACCCACACACAGCTAGAAGCCCAATATTTTTTCAGAGGTAGATGCAGAAAAAATATATTTAGTTTGCAACCTGATGGAGGTCAGTATAGATGGACTAATAGAACAAGTCCCACACACTGCTAGAAGCCCAAATATTTTTTCAGAGGTACTGTAGATGCAGATAAAAATTAGTTTTAATTTGCAACCTGATGGAGGTCAGTATAGATGGACTAATAGAGAAAGTCCGACACACTACTAGAAGGCCAAATATTTTTTCAGAGGTAGATGCAGAAAAAAATATATTCAGTTTGCAACCTGATGGAGGTCAGTATAGATGGATTAATAGAACAAGACCCACACACAGCTAGAAGCCCAATATTTTTTCAGAGGTAGATGCAGAAAAAAATATATTCAGTTTGCAACCTGATGGAGGTCAGTATAGATGGACTAATAGAACAAGTCCCACACACTGCTAGAAGCCCAAATATTTTTTCAGAGGTACTGTAGATGCAGATAAAAATTAGTTTTAATTTGCAACCTGATGGAGGTCAGTATAGATGGACTAATAGAACAAGTCCCACACACTGCTAGAAGCCCAAATATTTTTCAGAGGTACTGTAGATGCAGATAAAAATTAGTTTTAATTTGGAACCTGATGGAGGTCAGTATAGATGGACTAATAGAGAAAGTCCGACACACTACTAGAAGGCCAAATATTTTTTCAGAGGTAGATGCAGAAAAAAATATATTCAGTTTGCAACCTGATGGAGGTCAGTATAGATGGATTAATAGAACAAGACCCACACACAGCTAGAAGCCCAATATTTTTTCAGAGGTAGATGCAGAAAAAAATATATTCAGTTTGCAACCTGATGGAGGTCAGTATAGATGGACTAATAGAACAAGTCCCACACACAGCTAGAAGCCCAAATATTTTTTCAGAGGTACTGTAGATGCAGATAAAAATTAGTTTTAATTTGCAACCTGATGGAGGTCAGTATAGATGGACTAATAGAATGATGCTATGCCCAAAAGATTTTACTTCACTAGGTGCAGTAAAAAAATTGGTATTCTATACACAGGTGGTATATCTTGCAGCACAGATAGGCTACTCCACTGACTAACACACTCTGCAATAGGCCAAAAAGGATTAGCTTTGCTAGATTCAGCCAAATGCTGTGAAAAAAACTTGCACAGCACTGGCACAGACCTGCCTGGCAAAAACTGATAGGAACTGATGTAACCTAGTCCTGAAAAGGACTCCAATTACAATTAGTCTTTACTCCCACAATCTATCTATTTAAGAGCACAGACCTCCCTGATAAAAGTCGTAGGAAATGCTGTAACCTAGTCCTTAAAAGGACTGCAATCACAACTATTCCCTACTCCCAAGCTATCTGTATATTTTTGCGAAAATTGGCTTGAAATTAACAAGGTATAGTGCACACAGCAACAGCGGTGCCGTCTAACACGCAGCTGCAGCAGTGAGAAAATGGTGGCGACGGGGAAAATGGCTTGGTCTTATAGGGCAAGGACATGTGACATACACTGCCAATGACACATGCCCTTGCTTGTGTGAAAAAAAGCACTTCGCTCCGTGTGTGCGCTGCTGATAGGCTGACAGATTGCACCTCCCCACTGCAAATGCGGGAAAGAGAAAAAAAAATGGAGATCTTCATTGTTCCTGCAGAGATCCATCCCCTGCCCCTCCCCCCGCCCCGCTGTACACTCAAACTGCGTATTAACATTAATTTTCATCATTACTGAGAAAAAATCCAGTTATGATTTTGGAGCACGAACAGTTATCGAACATAACCTCGAACAGCCGAATTTTTCTCAAATTGTTCGTGTTCGCCGACCGGCTCGAACACCGCCCAAAACAGCTCGAATTTGAGATTGGCGAACAGTTCGAGTAGAACAACGCTCATCTCTAGATACAATCTCCTCTACTATTAATCTGTGGAATAGTCTACCTCAGGAGGACTGGATCATGCATTATAGATGTACCTAAAGTTCTTCCCTATATCCTTTCCCATCCCTCAGTTGAACATGTCTTTTTTCAACCCTGATGTGTAATATTACCATGAGTGGTCAGGTTCCTGCTCTTACAAGATCAATATTCCCCTGCTTATATACTCTGTGCTGCTTGCACAATGTAAAGTCTATGGTGACTTGCCTTTATTCTTCTGATTAGTGCACCCCTCTCCTTGATTACAGACAGATCTGCTTTCATACATTTCATGCTTCGTTTGACCATCGTTTGCCCTTTTATGACACTACAAGAGCGGGTTCTTGGTGCACGTATGGTATCCGGACTCGGCTGTTCCGCACAGCTCTGCTGATTCAGAAGCTCGGGAGTTTTCCTGTTTGTTTTGCTGTCATTTCATCAGTCTAATTAAGATCCACTAATGCTTTCCATTGCCGATCTGGCAGGTGTTGGAAATAATAGCGCAGATGGAAGCTACACCTTTTAATCAAATGCACTCCACATCTCGAGTATTTACTCAAAGTGGATAATGCAAATATATATCCAAGCCCCATAAATCTCCCCCATAAACAGCCGCACACTTAACTCCATCCTCAGATGTTCACAACTGGGAGAACAATTTACAAATAAAGTATTGTCTGCAAGAGGGAAAATCTGCGCGGAGTTCCTCCAGAGAAGGAGACATTAATCCTCAGCTTCCTCCACATCGCTGTGCCTCTCGCTCCTCCATCTTTATGGGCGATGCATCAGCTCAAACAAGTGCTGCCTGGAAACAGCTGCAGACCCGCCATTTGCCGCAGGATGCAATCAATATCCGAATGAATATGGGAAAACCGAAAACCAATGTTCTTCCTTCCAGAATGAAACTTCTTCTGCAAAATTAATTTTGGTTTCTTATGGGGGTTTTTTAGCTGAAGGTAAAATTTTGTTAACTAACTCGGAAATACAAGAACTAGGTGTTAAGGGGACGGTTGCAAACAACTTTATTAAATAATGGAAAGCAACCAAACCCGGGGTCCGCGATGCAGCCTGGAGGACTGCGGCCGAACACCTTCCGGGTAAGAAGGTAAAACAACCAACTGAAATAACAATCCCCTCCGTGTTACTGCACACCGGAACGGGAATAGGGATTCGCACTATCTCCGTTAACTGCACGAGAGATGTGCGATAAATAATGTATCCGTAGCCCTGTTTACTGCACAGGGACTACGCAGCAGGCGCTAGGATGCGTGTGTGATTCACGCCGGCGTATACGTGCTACAAGCCGGCGTGCTACCGGACTGAGGAGTATCTCTCCACGTGGCTAACAGGCGGTGCCGGGAATACGGAGTCTGCAGTCTGCTCGGGGTGTATGGCGACCCCCTTGTCGGAGCCAGACTGTCAGACGAAGCTACCTGCCTCCCTCCATCTAAGGCTGCCTATCTCCCGCTAAACCTGCCTGTCAGAAGCTATAACAGCAAAAGCACACGTGGAGCCGAAACGACCAAGCGTCCACACAATAACACCATCTCAGCTCAATGATCAGAGCGCGCCGCCATGTCTGTGGGCGGGCTATTTAAAGATTAAGCCCTGCCCACCGTCGCATTATTGGTGACGTCACCCGCGACCAATCAGGCGGTGCCAGGTCACCGGATCAACTGACTGCCAAATCACGGCCCGCCATGTCACGGGCATGCTCAGTGCAGTAAATCCTGGACTTAGGCTGTAACAGCCCTGTCTCCCTCCGCAACCTATGCTTCATGTTGCTAGGAACAAAAACCCAAGAGACAACCTGTACATCTCGTGCACAAGCTAGGCGTTGGGACCGACGATGATGCTGAGCAGCATCTGCCCTGGCTGCACCAGAATGGGAGACCACAAAATCCACTTGATTTTGAACCCATTTTGGATCCAGAAAACACCTGACACGTAACACTAGGATTCTATAATCATCTGATGAGAAGCATCACAGTTGGCCCCATTATGATCTAACCACAAGGCCCTTCCTTCATAATCTACACATGTGTACAGGAGTCTAATAATGGGTTGTCCAAAATCAAGAATGGAGTCTTAAATGCCCCCTAAGGCTGAATGCACAAGGAGTCCTTTTGATGAGTTTTCGGAGCAGAAACTGAAACTCAAAGTATTGGAGAACTGAAGAGTTTCCTCACCGTTTCAACTCCAAAATCTCCTCTAAAAACTGTGTGTGCACATACAGTATCCTAAAGCTTTGTTCACGCTGAGTTTTTTTGGACCAGATCATCACCAAATTCCTCTTTTATGTTATGGTCTTTTAAAATACTTCCAATTCATTTTTATGGAAAATCCACTTTGCTGTCCATATGACAAGGTTTATTTTTAGCTTTTTTTTTCCTTATTTCTAACTTTGAAAAATTCCTGGTGCGAAAAATAAAGTGCATGTCACTTTTTTGAAGATGATCTTGAAGGAAAACTCATCAAACTAGGCGCTGTTCAATCAAAAGACTGCAAAGAGCACTTCAGGGATAAAAAAGAGTTTTCCAAATTATTTCAAAACTGCTTCAGAAAATACTTCAGGAAAACAAAAACTCCATAAACTCCCAAAGGGTATGTACACAAGACATCTTTTTTCAGGTGGATTCAGCCTGGAACCTGCTGAAAAAGATGTAAATAATCCACAACAATGTAAAAACAGCATCACCGTGCACATGTTCCATCGTATGTCACTTCTTTCAACCACTCGAGGGTTTGGAAACCATGAAGTGGTAAAAGAAGTACCATGTCCATTCTTCGGGAGTTATGCCTTGAATCATAGGTCCACCAACGTCTTAAAGAAACCGAGTTCATATTATCCAATAAAAGGGGAATTTGCTGAAGTGATTTCTGCTGTAAAAGCTCGTGTTTTTGGACTCTCCAAATAAACTATAAATTGTGTTAAATAGCAATGAAATCAGCAGTCTCAGAGAATCCCATAGACAGTGGAGACGCGCATATGTGGCTGTCTCAACATTCTAACTGGTGTTTTAGATTCCTCTTTCAAAGTTGCCAACTGTCTCAGATTTACGAGACTCCTGTGCTGAAAGGCAGTGTGTGGTTTTATGTAAACCCATTTTTGAAGACCTGGGGTCTTCTGTGGGCGTAATACTACTCAGACAAAACAGAGTGAGGTTTAAAACATCGTGGCAATACTTTATTGAACCACCAAATGGACAATAAACACATAGAACAGTCCCAGCAAATACCCAAGATGGTACAACATTACACAGTCTCACCCTTCTGCTGGCCCACCGAGAATAGAACAGTTGCGACTTTGGGACTTCCAGGGCTGACTACCTCAACCAGTGGTCCCCCGCTTTTGGTGGGCCCCCGCAGAGAGAAGGTAGCGGCAAGCTTAGGAAGCTAGCAGTCCATCGGAGTAAAAGGCCAGGAGACCTGAGGGTTTCACCCTGGCCTCTCCGAGAGTTTCCATGGGGCCAGATGACCGACTGGTCCCAATCTGGCTTCCCCGAACATCTCCATGGGTTACAAGCGACCAGAGAGTCCCACCTGGAAATCGCAAACAACATATCCATGGGGAAAGGTGACTTCATCGTCCCAACCTGGTCTCCCCAAATGTATCCAAGGGCTCTCTGATGGTCAATGGAGCAGATCCGTATCCTTCCAATCAGGGCTGTGTACCCTTAGTCCAGAATCATGTAGAATCCAAATCTGTGTCTCTCTGGATAAAGCCATGCTACCAAGCTGATGTCCTGAAGAGTCTGTCTGATCTTTGAACTCTCTACGTTTTTACTAAAGGGCTGATATTCTGATATTTATACATGTGTTCTTTAGAGATGGGCAAATAGCTTGAGGCAAATTGAATTCTCCTCAATTTTATCAAAGTATTTACATTCTGTTTGAGGGAATCCAGCTTCTTACCTTGTCCTTGTGGCCTCCTGATTTGTCCTTCTGGTGGGGTTTTCACAGGCTGCCAATCTTTTTCACGTTGTGCGTCCTTCGAATCTTCAGAGCTACCTTATAATATTTTGAAAACAAATGAGGCCTACTCATTCATCAGGATGTGTGCGAAGTTGCAATTTTGCGCTTTCATTGGGGTGCACATACTTATGCATTCTCCAAAATAATACAAATACAATAATACACAAATATTAACATCAAAGACTTTGCTATGTTTCCTCATCTTTATTAAGCTCTTAGAAGGAATCTGTCACCAGGTTTTTGTTCCCCCATCTGAGAGCAGAATGATGTAGGGGCAGAGAACCTGATTCCAGCCATGTGTCACTAACTGGGCTGTTTATGGCAGTTTTGATAAAATCCTTGTTTTCTCTGCTGCAGATCTAGCCGTTCTCTGAATGCTGAGCTCTGTAAAACCCCGCTCACGCCCCTGATTGGACGCTTTCTGTATATACTGTGCATAGGCAGAAAGCTGCCAATCAGTGCAGGGTTATACAAAGCTCATCAATATGGAGGACCATAGTCCTTTAGTAATAATATGATAAAACTGTGATTTTATCAAACCTACGGCAAGCAGCCCAGTAAGTGACACATCCCTGGAATCAGGGTACATCATGCTGTTTTCAGATTAGGTGTAAAAAATCCTTTAAGTAAACCATTTTCATTTCTGCATTTTCATCTTTTCCTTCTCGTCTTCCAAGAGCCGTAACTTTGCCGTATGAAGACTTTTTTTTTTTTCCGTTGTTGTTATACGGGTTGGAATTTTGAACGGCACAATTCATTTTTTAAATTTCTTTATTTTCCACTGGGGTTTATTGAATGATTTGACTTTTTATTTATTTTTTTCAAATATTTTGAAAACTTTTTTTTAACTTTGCACTTTATTTTTAGTCTTGAACCTCTGAACGCATTTGATCGCTTGTTCAATAAACCGTAAGGCTACAATTTTGCAACTTATAAGACAAATCACAATCCTCTATGAAGTCCAAAGAGTATCAAGATGGCAGCAAAGGGGGCTTTCAGCAGGCTCCCACCCTGGTCATGATTGTAGGGAGTATCTGGGTGCTTGAATGTTGCCTTCCGGGATGGCATGACTTAAATGCAGCCGTCGGTGATTGACAGTGGCTATGCATGGATTCGAGTCAGCGCCACACTCCCCGACCCACATGACGTATATATCCGTCGTAGAGCGCGAATAGGTCATAGTGCATGCTAATTGTCGCCTCCTGTGTTATTTCCCTCCAGTCGTGTTGCTGTCGACAGAATATCTTCAGGAACTTGAATTGAACGCTCTTGATGGAAACAGGATTTGCAAATAGCAAACAATCCCAGTAAGCACCGCTGCAAATGAAAACTCGCTGAAGCCCGACGAGCGAGCGGCTTTGAACTGACGGGTGACAGGCGTTGAATACCATTTTGTTTTAATAAGTTTGTCACAGCTGACAAATAATTCCCTTTCATCTCCCAGTAATATGCACTGGCCTTGTTTCTCGTGGCTGGTAACAATCTCTGCGGGAGGTTGCACAACGTTAGCATTCGTGTACGTGATGATAAATCTCACTCATGTAAACAAAATCCTTCAGGGCTTTCCAGCGCTGCCTGCTCGGCGCCTGACACTTTCTTGCAAAAATTAAGGCTTGGAAAAGTCTGGGAAATACATTATTAATAATAGAGCTTGACTTCCTAAAGACGAGGCAGAGATGTCACAATGTTCCTTTCTTCTCGCTGCTAAATCGGGCTGGTTATAAAGTGACATCTCCGCGCCGTGACGGGACATTAAAGTCTTTATCAAGACACCGAGACGACGATTATTACTCATTTGCAGAACTTTCCCTTGGAAACAGAAAACGAGCGTTTTCCGATAACATTGGTGATTTCATAGCAACTGTCACATTGTAGAAAATCTCTGGTATTGAGGATCCAGCTTAAAGGGTTTGTCCAAGACGTAATATCAGATGAGTGGAGGTCCAACACTCAACACCCAACCGATCAAGGAACACCACCAGCCGTTTTCGGTACTGCAGCTCCTGTTGAAGTGATTGGGAGCTGAGCTGGAGAACCCATGAGTGGTCACTACTGCACCAGCTTCATATATGGTGGCCTTAGGTCCCCTAACAGCTGATGGATGGGGGTGAAGGGTGTCAGACCTCTTCAAATCTGATATTGATGACCTTTCTGAGGGATTGGTCATCATTCAATATCAAAGTCATGGATTGCCCTGTTAAATTGTAAAACAAACCCAGATGTATAATGTGGAGACATGAAGATGGTCCTCTTTTGTTTGCCTCCTTCTTGAAACCAACTTGCCTTCCCAGCTTCAAGTAAACTTTCCACCTTCCCTGTAAAGTGTCTGGATTTTTTCCAAACTCCTTGACTTGAACCCCTTCCCCAACAGTGGTGCACCCATCAGATACTGGAAAGTCAGGATCTGACATAAACAGAAACTAGGATATCATTGCAGATCTACTGCACCATGGACACCAGCAGCAACCAGTAGACCATAATTACTTACAGTAGGGAATCGTAGGGTTCCACCCAATCACATGACACCTTATTCTTACCCTCCGTAATGGAGCCTTCAACATTGACGTTAATTGTTATACACCAGGCTGGGCTGACATAGATTGGTGATATCTTCTATTGGTACAATCCTTCTGGCACATTGTTACACAATGAATCAATAATAATCTTACCATGCAGTGTTATCAGCCCCATACTGCACAGAACCCAAATACTGGCCCATGTACTGTGAAACCATGCAGAGCATTACAGCTATGATAGAAAGGAATCAGGACATTCAGAGCATAACAGCTATGATAGAAAGCAATCAGGACATGCAGATCATCACAGCTATGATAGAAAGCAATCAGGACATGCAGATCATCACAGCTATGATAGAAAGATGTCAGGACATGCAGAGCATCACAGCTATGAGAGAAAGGTGTCAGGATATGCAGAGCATCACAGCTATGATAGAAAGGGGTCGGGACATGCAGAGCATCACAGCTATGATAGAAAGGTGTCAGTACATGCAGAGCATCACAGTTATGATAGAAAGGAGTCAGGACATGCAGTGCATCACAGCTATGATAGAAAGGTGTCAGGACACGCAGAGCATCACAGCTATGATAGAAAGGTGTCAGGACATGCAGAGCATCACAGCTATGATAGAAAGGGGTCAGGACATGCAGAGCATCACAGCTATGACAGAAAGATGTCAGGACATGCAGAGCATCACAGCTATGACAGAAAGGGGTCAGGACATGCAGAGCATCACAGCTATGATAGAAAAGAGTCAGGACATGTAGAGAATCGCAGCTATGATAGAAAGGAATAAGGACCTGCAGAACATCACAGCTATTGTGGCGCCCCTGAGGGTTCAGTCGCCACAGAGGTACTGCACCTCACCCAGAGGTGTGGTGTCTCCCTTCTCTCAGGTAAGATGGGAGTGCTGCATGGAACCCCAAACACCTGCATCCAATAGTACACTACTCCAGGCCGGCTGGAGGGGAAACATGCAGAGCGCAGCTGCTGAGCCCTGACCCTGGCTGGAGTGGGGGGAACCCAAAGGTAGGGGGAACCAGTAGTGGGTGTGGGTGGAGGAAGTAGGTAGAGGGAGCACTTTACTAGGAGTATAAAATAGGGAAGCCATCTTAGGGTGGCAGTTCTGAGATAGGTTCAGTTCTAGGGAGCAGTTCAGAAGAACAGTCTGGGAGCACAGTCTCATTAGGAGCTCTTCTCCACAAGTAGGGCCAAGTCAGGAGGCCCAGGTGGGGAGCAGGGAGTAGGTTCCATTCTAAGAAAGAATCCCAGGGGGTACGGCGCGTGCAGGAAGGCACCCGTACGCCCCGCATCTGTCAGAAGACAGAGGGATCGCAGCCGCATTCTAGTCCCCTGAGGGTCAAGCAAGTCTGTGTAACTCCGACGGACAGGAGCGATTTCAGAGTACCTGAACAGGATTCAGAGTGGACAGCGCAGAGCAGGAGGGAGAGAGACCAGAGTAAAGACGGTCAAAATAGGAACACGAGAGAGTGGGGTTCTGCCAGGTATTCCCAAGTTGCCTGAGGAAGGATTGAACCCCTGCCCGGTGAACGCAGCGCGACGCGGGAGGCCTTTACCTGTACAGTGCACCTGTGAAGTGTCTTAAGAACTGTGAGTAAAATCTAGGATGACTGCACTGCACTGCCTCCATCCATTCTTTCATCGGCGCCATTGTTCCCCCCTGCAATACAACGCCCAGCGCAACCCACCCTCCATCACTTCACTGCCCTGAGGCCTGCTCCACCTGTGGGCAGCCGTCCCATCACAAGTTGCTCTAACATCTGCCTCAGAGGACTGTTGCAGCGATGGTGATCCTCACCAGACACCACAGGTGGCGTCACAAACTTTCTAAAAACAACCCCTTTTGCACTGACCGCCCTGGGTCACAGACCAGGCCAGCCACCGTGATATTCCCCGCCAACCGGCATCTAGAGGCCCGGCTGCCGAGTACCCCACGGCCCTGGGGGCGCGTCACTATGATAGAAAGGTGTCAGGACACACAGAGCATCACAGCTATGATAGAAAGGAATAAGGACATGCAGAGCATCACAGCTATAATAGAAAGGGGTCAGGACATGCAGAGCATTACAGCTATGATAGAAAGAGGTCAGGACATGCAAAGCATCACAGCTATGATAGAAAGGAGTCAGGATACGCAGATCATCACAGCTATGATAGAAAAGTGTCAGTAAATGCAGAGTATCACAGCTATAATAGAAAGAAGTCAGGACATGCAGAGCATCACAGCTTTGAGAGAAAGGAGTCAGGACATGCAGAGCATCACAGCTTTGAGCATCACAGCTATAATAGAAAGGAGTCAGGACATGCAGAGCATCAAAGCTGTGATAGAAAGTAGTCAGGACACACAGAGCATCACAGCTATGATAGAAAGGTGTTAGGACACAGAGCATCACAGCTGTGATAGAAAGGTGTCATTACATGCAGGGCATCACAGCTATGACAGAAAGGTGTCAGAACATGCAGAGCATCACAGCTATGATAGAGAGGATTCAGGACACGCAGAGCATCACAGCTATGATAGAAAAGTGTCAGGACATGCAGAGCATCACAGCTATGACAGAAAAGAGTCAAGACATGCAGAGCATCACAGCTGTGATTGAAAGGTGTCAGGACATGCAGAGCATTACAGCTATGATAGAAAGGAGTCAGGATACGCAGATCATCACAACTATGATAGAAAAGTGTCAGTACATGCAGAGCATCGCAGCTATGATAGAAAGGCGTCAGGACATGCAGAGCATCACAGCTGTGATAGAAAGGAGTCAGTACATGAAGAGCATCACAGCTATGACAGAAAAGAGTCAGTACATGCAGAGCATCACAGCTATGATAGAAAGGTGTCAGGACATGCAGAGGTATACAGCTATGATAGAAAGGAGTCAGGATACCAGATCATTACAGCTATGATAGAAAAGTGTCAGTACATGCAGAGCATCGCAGCTATGATACAAAGGAGTCAGGACATGCAGAGCATCACAGCTATGATAGAAAGGTGTCAGTACTTGCTGGGCATCACAGTTATGATAGAAAGGAGTCAGTACATGCAGGGCATCACAGCTATGATAGAAAGGTGTCAGGACATGCAGAGCATTACAGCTATGATAGAAAGGAGTCAGGATACGCAGATCATCACAGCTATGATAGAAAACTATCAGTACATGCAGAGCATCGCAGCTATGATAGAAAGGAGTCAGGACATGCAGAGCATCACAGCTGTGATAGAAAGGTGTCAGTACTTGCAGGGCATCACAGCTATGATAGAAAGGAGTCAGTACATGCAGGGCATCACAGCTATGATAGAAAGGTGTCAGGACATGCAGAGCATTACAGCTATGATAGAAAGGAGTCAGGATACACAGATCATCACAGCTATGATAGAAAAGTATCAGTACATGCAGAGCATCGCAGCTATGATAGAAAGGAGTCAGGACATGCAGAGCATCACAGCTATGACAGAAAAGAGTCAGGACATGCAGAGCATCACAGCTGTGATAGAAAGGAGTCAGGATACGCAGATCATCACAACTATGATAGAAAAGTGTCAGTACTTGCAGCGCATTGCAGCTATGATAGAAAGGAGTCAGGACATGCAGAGCATCACAGCTGTGATAGAAAGGAGTCAGTACCTGCAGAGCATCGCAGCTATGATAGAAAGGAGTCAGTACTTGCAGGGCATCACAGCTATGATAGAAAGGAGTCAGGACATGCAGAGCATTACAGCTATGATAGAAAGGAGTCAGGATACGCAGATCATTACAGCTATAATAGAAAAGTATCATTACATGCAGAGCATCGCAGCTATGATAGAGAGGATTCAGGACACGCAGAGCATCACAACTATGATAGAGAGGATTCAGGACATGCAGAGCATCACAGCTATGATAGAAAGGAGTCAGGACACGCAGAGTATTGCAGCTTGCTGTGCATATAGAAGACCTAGCATGGAGTAGAGCCCATGCTAACCAAATCTAATGCTCAAAGCCCCTATAGTGAGCTCATGAGCATAGAAAGTGGACAATGAAGCCATGGAAGTAGTTGGCTTGGTCTGATGAATCACTGGTTACATCATGTGGACAGAAATAGTTGCATTTGTAGCAGAGCTGAGTTTGTCTTCTTGCGTATTGGTGTTTTCACCCTTTGACGTATTTTGTTATTTTTTATTCATTGTTTGTATTATAGAATAATAAATAAATAAAGTAAATAAATAAATTCCTGCTCTTTGTGGATCGTCTGGTGGGAGAAGCTACAGAAATATGGAAAATTATGCAATGCAATATTAACCTTGTTATAAATAGAGCAATTCTTCTCAGCAGAAAAGGAAGGAAGGAAGGAAGACTGCGAGGAGGTGAGAAAACAAGAACGAGAGGAAAAGTCCAAATCAGAATCATTAGATAAGCACACATTATAGCGATCAACTCAAGGTAAAGACATGAGAGTCTGATGGGGCAGGTGTCATGGCTGCTGGGAGTAGGGTCAGACCAAGTCGCCACTTTGCTTCGCCTGATATAATAAAGGCAAGGACAGCAAACTGCATCTTTACCACAAGTTAAAAAAAACAGAAATAATTCTTTTGCCCTTAAGATTCCTTTGATAATGATCATTCATGGGTCGCTCGGCCATTGTCATTACTCATGGTGTGTGACACTTTCTCATTCATAGTTCTCCTTATAAAGAGGGAAATGACCAAGGTTAAACCCTTCATTGACATCCATTTTCATTCTGATGAACAGCTATTTTTAAGTATCCATTAGTTCCACTTCTGATAAATAAGTAGCATCCATTAGAAGACAAAAGACATAACATTTCTCACTTCCTCCAATTGTCATTTGAAAAGAAAAACAAAAAGTCACATTTAGCATTTCAGATGTGGTTTTCTTCCACTTTCTCCACGTTTTTGTTGTTTTCTTGCGTGCTTTTTGTTGTTCTGTCTTTAGCAATACATAGATTCTTAGATCATGCCATTCTAAGATTCCTCTTTGCTGTTGGGTTGTAATGTGAAAAATCCAACAAAAATGCACCATAACACATGCCGTTATTAAATAAAGAAATAAAGCAATGGAGATCTGAGAAAGAAAAATGCCATAAAGTGGCCAAAAAAATGCATCAAACAATGAATGAATGTGCATCAAAGTCCTTGTTGCTAGTGATTCCAGTTAACTTTTTACATGATACAAAGAAACATCACATACAAACTCCACAAGTGAGGTGTAAAGTCCATAAACCTGCACCCTAGGGTGTTATTCAATGGTTCATCCAGGCAGAGGAAGAGGCGAAGTTGAGCGCTGATGATTCATAATGTGGAAACATGTCGGGAGAGTGCCGCTCTGCACAATATACTGACATCCACTATAGTCCTTTATTTATGCTATGTATTTGTGGAAATAATGCACCGCCTGCTGCCTGCTGCGGTTCCCTTAGGTGATGTGCACACTATGTCTTCTTCAGGTGGATTCCTCATGGAACCCACCTAATAAAGCACCTAAAAAATGCCCAAAAAAATTAACATAAGCACGGCAGTGTCAGAACGGCTTACTGCGCACTTTTTCCAAAAAAATACACCACAAAAATGGCCAAAAAGATGCCAAAAGGAAGAGTCTTCAGCTTCAAAAAGTCAGCGGGTATGCTGGCTTCTAAAAGATGTTACCTGCATATACCCCCGGAATCTGTGAACACGGAGTATTTTGAGGAGTTTCTAGAGCGGAAACTGAACAGAAATTCCCTAAATCCTCCTGAAAAACTCAAAACTCCTCAAAAACTGTGAGTTTTCACTCAGTTTATGTTCTGGAAATTGAGAAAAAAAAACAGCCAGGGGGGTCACGCAGATCCCACCACTGTTGCCACTTAGTCACAGATGACACCAGAGAGTTCACACAGATCTCACCGCTGCCACCAGTCTGTCAGGGGAACACAACTTCACCGCCTCCAATTGTCAGGACAATTATGCAATTGAGTGATGAGGATGAGTGATGGATGAGGCCACAGCTGCTTACATTACTAGGCCGGTTATTGGAGAACTCACCGTGAGAGTATGGTATATACACCTCCTATTCCAACACATGGAATGTATGTGTATATATATAAATAAATAAATATATATATATATATACAGTACAGACCAAAAGTTTGGACACACCTTCTCATTTAAGGATTTTTCTGTATTTTCATAACTATGAAAATTGTACATTCACACTGAAGGCATCAAAACTATGAATTAACACATGTGGAATTATATACTTAACAAAAAAGTGTGAAACAACTGAAAATATGTCTGATATTCTAGGTTCTTCAAAGTAGCCACCTTTTGCTTTGATGACTGCTTTGCACAATCTTGGCATTCTCTTGATGAGCTTCAAGAGGTAGTCACCGGAAATGGTTTTCACTTCACAGGTGTGCCCTGTCAGGTTTAAGAAGTGGGATTTCTTGCCTTATAAATGGGGTTGGGACCATCAGTTGTGTTGTGCAGAAGTCTGGTGGATGCACAGCTGATAGTCCTACTGAATAGACTGTTAGAATTTGTATTATGGCAAGAAAAAAGCAGCTAAGTAAAGAAAAACAAGTGGCCATCATTACTTTAAGAAATGAAGGTCAGTCAGTCCGAAAAATTGGGCAAACTTTGAAAGTGTCCCCAAGTGCAGTTGCAAAAACCATCAAGCGCTACAAAGAAACTGGCTCACATGAGGACCGCCCCAGGAAAGGAAGACCAAGAGTCACCTCTACTTCTGAGGATAAGTTTATCCGAGTCACCAGCCTCAGAAATCGCAGGTTAACAGCAGCTCAGATTAGAGACCAGGTCAATGCCACACAGAGTTCTAGAAACAGACACATCTCTTCAACAACTGTTAAGAGGAGACTTTGTGCAGCAGGCCTTCATGGTAAAATAGCTGCTAGGAAACCACTGCTAAGGACAGGCAACAAGCAGAAGAGACTTGTTTGGGCTAAAGAACACAAGGAATGGACATTAGACCAGTGGAAATCTGTGCTTTGGTCTGATGAGTCCAAATTTGAGATCTTTGGTTCCAACCACCGTGTCTTTGTGTTACGCAGAAAAGGTGAACGGATAGACTCTACATGCCTGGTTCCCACCGTGAAGCATGGAGGAGGAGGTGTGATGGTGTGGGGGTGCTTTGCTGGTGACACTGTTGGGGATTTATTCAAAATTGAAGGCATACTGAACCAGCATGGCTACCACAGCATCTTGCAGCGGCATGCTATTCCATCCGGTTTGCGTTTAGTTGGACCATCATTTATTTTTCAACAGGACAATGACCCCAAACACACCTCCAGGCTGTGTAAGGGCTATTTGACCAAGAAGGAGAGTGATGGGTGCTACGCCAGATGACCTGGCCTCCACAGTCACCAGATCTGAACCCAATCGAGATGGTTTGGGGTGAGCTGGACCGCAGAGTGAAGGCAAAAGGGCCAACAAGTGCTAAGCATCTCTGGAAACTCCTTCAAGATTGTTGGAAGACCATTTCCGGTGACTACGTCTTGAAGCTCATCAAGAGAATGCCAAGAGTGTACAAAGCAGTCATCAAAGCAAAAGGTGGCTACTTTGAAGAACCTAGAATATAAGACATATTTTCAGTAGTTTCACACTTTTTTGTTAAGTATATAATTCCACATGTGGTAATTCATAGTTTTGATGCCTTCAGTGTGAATGTACAATTTTCATAGTCAAGAAAATACAGAAAAATCTTTAAAGGAGAAGGCGTGTCCAAACTTTTGGTCTGTACTGCTTATATACACCCCAGTACGGTTACTGCCAGCTTGGTAATAACTAACAAAACAACTACCAACAATCGTTTACACAGGCCAATTGGACCCCCGTTACAGGTAATGTATGGCTTCAGGGTTGCGGTTTACAGAGCAAGATATTAAATTTTCCATACATTTTAAAGGCAAGCAGTGTTTATAAAAATATACAAAGATGATACAGAATGAGAACAAAACAATACGGTATATACAATGACGAAAGAGAACTACTAATCCTGATGTTATGGAAATGGCTCAGAGCTTAGCAGATGGAAGCACTCTGATTAGGAAAATGGACCATCATCACAGTGAATTGTGTTTTCCTAAATAAACGATGACCCAAACCCAAATACTGCTGTCATGTGGTGACAAGGAACTGTGGGCACCCACCCAATCCCTCAAACTAGGGGCACCCTAGTCTATCCCTGTCGCCTGGATTACTCCTGAAGGTGGAGACACTGGGTTCTCCTACCTGTTTATGCTCCTAAACTAGCCCTTATCTGATCCCTCCCTCACCCAGGGAGGTGAGGGGCTGAAGTTTATAGCAAAACACTAGAGGTATAGGAAGGGGAAACCAAATGTGAGAGGATATGGAAAGATGCGAAAACCAACTCCACGAAGCAATCTCCAGAAAAACTCTCCCACTGCCAACTTCAAACACTGTACTCTCTCCTTCACTACCCTCCAAACCAGGAAGTAGAACTATCACTGGCATCTCCCAAGTACCAGTTGTGAGCATATATGCCAAAGGGGAGTGACCAACACTGAACAGCTGAGACAATTCAGGATGGAGAGCTCCAGGAGAACAACTGAACTGATTGACTCTTGCCACGACAGCAAGGAAACCTGCACTGTTTAACAGGATGGTGAAGCAGTTATAATAAGTGCAGGAGTTTGTATAACCAGAAGCCGTGATATTCTGGCCCCTTCTCTGTCACGGTATCTCTGTGATAACTGCTTTTTATTAGCTCAGGGTTATGCCTACGTACCTTACCTTGATGAGCTCATGTGGGGGCTGATTGTGAGAAGTGCTGGATCTCCAACTTACAGGATATCTTCACCCCTGGAAGTCCCAGGCGGTAGATATTGTCATCATATTGCTTATCGTGATTTTACCTTTACATGGAGATGAAATATGACATAGATATCACCATCCATTCGCTCCGTTATTAAGTTGTAAGGGTTATAATGGCCTGAGGCTATGTTCACACATGTTGGGTTTTTGCAGCGTATTTTTCTGCAGATTTTAATGCAAATTTTCAGCTGCGTTTTGCAGTACCAGCAAAGTCTATGAGAAACCAGAATTCTCTGTTCACACGTTTTTGTTTTGCTGCGTATTTTGTGACTTGGTTGTGTTTTTGGAAAATAGAGCATGTCATTTCTTTCAGCGTTTTTGCTGCATATTTGCAGCGTTTTTTCACCCATAGGAAGTAATGGGTGGTAAAAAAAAAAAAAGCAGCAAAAACGCAACAAAAAAACGCATCAAAAACTGCATTTTTAACTCAGCTGTTTTCCTGCCAGACAAAAGTTAGCAGCAGATTTGCAGCAGAAAAAAAACACAACATGTGTGAACATAGCCTTACAGTCATGTGAGTGAATGCATTCTGTTCGTCCCTTCGCTATGACGCCGAAAATCTATCTCCTATAAATATCAGATCTATGCAAACCCCAATATTCATATCTTTACACTGGCGCCATCTGGTCTGCGACAGATTCTTTGATCAAAGGAAACTCTTTCCTGGGGAAGGCTATTTCCCCCCCCCGCCTCTGTGTAAAAAAATCTCAGCCTTATTGTCTCACCTCAAAGCATTCTCTGCTGTATCTACCTGGTCACTGTAGGGGCCCCTGCAGAAGAGGAGATGGAAGTGTCACCTTACTCTTTTATTTCCCCTGTTTTAATTAGTTGCTTTGTTCCTAATTCTAATTAAACACCCAGATGTTCAATGTGAAGGGGGATATGTCCCCTCTCTGGTCTTATGGGTTTTTATTTTTTCCCTATGACATTTCCTCTTTCTTTTTAATCTGCTTCTGGATTAACTCAAAAACGTACATGTGTGATGCCAGCCTTATTAGAGATTTGGCACTATGTAAGTAAAGCTTATTCTCTGTATAAATAAAAACTTCCATAAATTTCTAATAAACTTTGCTTCAAATCCAAGCCAACTTTAAGGTCTCTGTTTGCTGTCGCTGCGTGAGAAGCTTCTTGTCTGGTCTATAACTAGTCCTGCTCTCAGTTCAGAAATGGATTTATTTTTTAGTAATTTTACTCGCTTATATAACACCGTTATATTCCGCAGCGCTTTACGGACAATGTCATTGCTGTCCCCATTGAGGCTCACAATCTAAATTCCCTATCAGGATGTCTTTTGGAGTGTGGGAGGAAACCGGAGAACCCAGAGGAAACCCACGCAAACATGGGGAGAACATACAAAACTCCTTGCAGATGCTGTCCTTGTCGGGATTTGACCCCAGTGCTGCAAAGCTAGATACAGTGCTAACCACTGAGTCACGGTACAGTGCTAACCACTGAGTCACAGTACAGTGCTAACCACTGAGTCACAGTACAGTGCTAACCACTGAGCGAATGTGGATACAATTGTATCTAGTCTAAACAATACTCTGGGCTCGAAATGATAAACTGTATCAAGCTAAGACAAGGTTCACATTAGGCCTCTGCTCAACATCCACGATTCCATCAGTGATTACTCCTAAACCCAGGAAAACCGAGATACTGATGAAACCTTTAACTATATTGAAATAACTGACCAAGCTATTTTGTTCAGATAGAATGATGGATGCTTCCAGAATAAATGACAATGCAAAGTTCAAATTTGTAGAATTTGCACCCCTAATGCCTTCTTGTACTCAATGTCCCTCTCTGTGGTTCCATCTGTATCAAATTTTTGGGGAATTCAGATGGAGCTCTGTGAGTTTCTTGGGCATAGAGAAGTGTTTTAATAAAGAAGCCTCCTCCTCCTCCCATGAAAGTTGTCATCATATTATATAGCACTGTGTACTTACAATTGCTCATTTTGACATTCTACCGAGTTAATTCTTCACTTTTTTCTGCACTATGTAGAAACGGGTAGTCTCTTTCCCCTGCATGAGTCATTCTCCTCTTTAAGGGGATTGTCTTGTCCAAATCGATAAGTCTGCAGTCACTCTGTGTGCACTGCAGTGATTCCCTAGTTTCTGAGTCGGGACTGGCGTGTACATATGTATTATACATACTCCAGGCTAGAGCCCGTCCAGTAATTACTTGGATGGAGTGAAGCTGTGCCCTCTAGCCACACACAGAGTGACTGCAGACTTATCTATTTGGACCAGACAACTCCTTTACCTCTGCTCCTTTCCCCTGCCAGGGACTTTTGCAATGACTCATGACTTGTGCAGAGAAAATTGACCTCCTGTTTCTACATAAAGCTTAGTGCGACCTAATGGAAAAAAGAAGAATTAACTGTGTAGAAAGACAAAATGAGCAATTGTAAGTACACAATGCGATATACATAATATGATTAGTGATGAGTGAGCATGCTCGCTACTGCTCGGTGCTCGTCCGAGCATCTCACTGCTCGAGATGCTCGGCCCTCGCCGAGTAATTCTGGGGTTGCTTGGCGGGAGCTCGGGTCCCCTCCCTGCATGTTTGGTTCTCTTTACAGACCCGATGAACATGCAGAGCTTGCCTGCCACTTAGTGTAATGCCGCAGCCATGTTGGTTGTGGCATTACAGTGATTGGCTGGCCGCACAACCTCATCAGGTCTATATCAGAACTGGCGCCGCCATGCTCGTCACAGTCACTCCAGAATCAGGCAGAGTAGGGAGAGCTGCTGCTGAGCTAGGGAGAGATTTGCTTGTTTAGAGTTAGTGTAGGTATTCCACAACATATATCTATAATATCCATCTGAACTAACAGTCCTTCTGAGGACTAATCGAGCAGCATATAATAAGTGGTGATAGCAGGAATTAGGCAGGCAGGAAGTGTATGTGGCAGACTGCAGTGCATATAGCAAGAGGGTCCATTGAACGTCCTATTAATCTAGGTATTCCACAACAAATATCTATAGTATAATCAGCTAAGCGTCCCTCTGTCTGAAGCTCCTATAGACTGCGCATGCGCGACGCTCAGTCTGGCTCCAAACAGAAGAACGCATGGAGCCATTACAGGTAAGAGGAGTGCATGGCGCCGGAGATCGCGGTATGCATAGACACTGAACGCATACCACAACCTCCGGCGCCATACTTACATACTTACCTGACCGGGAGGAGCGTTGCCGCGGCGCATCTCTTCTGGCCGGAGACCGGGGCGGAATGAAGGCGTCGGAATTGGCGCATGCGCATAGCGCTATCCGGCGCCATTTTACTGAAGACACATTTACAGTGTCAGCAAAATGGCGCCGGACAGCGCGGTGCTCCGGCGCCGCACTCCTCCCCCAGCCTCCGGCAGGACAGGACACAGTAGCGCTGGAGCACAGGGAACAAAGGTGAGTATAAGTGTTTATTTTTTTGTATGAGTGCAGCATGAAAGGGATAAGGGATGCCATACATACCAGGATTGGTGGATGAGGGGACCATGCATAACAGGATTGGGGGTGAGGGGACCATGCATACCAGAATTGGAAGTGAGGGGACCACACATACCAGGATTGTGGGATGAGGGGTGCCATGCATACCAGGATTGGGGATGAGGGGACCATGCATACCAGGATTAGGGATGAGGAGTGCCATGCATACCAGGATTGGGGGTGAGGGGACCATGCATACCAGGATTGGGGGTGAGGGTACCACGCATACCAGGATTGGGGGATGACGGGTACTACGCATACCAGGATTGGGGGATGAGGGGTTCCATGCATACCAGGATTGGAGGATGAGGGGTACCATGTATACCAGGATTGGGGGATGAGGGGTACCATGCATACCAGGATTGGGGGATGAGGAGTGCCATGTATACCAAGATAGGGATGAGGGGTACCACGTATACCAGGATAGGGATGAGGAGTACCATGCATACCAGGATAGGGATGAGGTGTACCATGCATACCAGGATTGGGGGTGAGGGGTGCCATGTGTACCAAGATTGAGGGTGAGGGGTGCCATGCGTACTAGGATTGAGGGTGAGGGGTGTCATGCATACCAGGAAAGGGATGAGGCGTGCCATGTATACCAGGATAGGAATAAGGGCAGCACATAACAGGATGGGGGAACAGGATTGGGGAGCACAAATCCCAGGATAGGGGCCAAGATACATAAAGACAATAAAAACATTTGATCTAAACTGTGTTATTACTCAGTAAGCTTTATTTACAAAAAATGGAGGTTCTTAGCGCATAAATTGGCCAATTCATGTGTGCCCATCAACCGCTGCAAGGTGACCTCCCGTCTGATGGGTACTACTCTGCCTACATGCCACTCTTGGGCTACAAGCCTACAACTCTGGACAAAACATGTCACTTCTGGGCTAAATGTTTTGTCCAGAGTTGTAGGCTTGTAGCCCAAGAGAGGCAGGTAGGCAGAGTAGTACCCATCAGACGGGAGGTCACCTTGCAGCGGTTTAATCTTAATCCTGATTGTTTGGTTAAAAAGCAATCCAGAGAACACAGTTTTTCTGCGCCATTTGCTTGTTGGCACTGCAGAATACAGCCAGGTCCTTTCCATATTACAGCATTAAAAATCCATCTATTTAAACCTGTGGTTTTTCCGTCACACGGATCACATATCATGCGCTTAAAATTCTGCCATTGAAATTTTGTTGCAGTCTGTCAGCAAACTTATTGACACGAGGTCGGAGCAGATAAAAATAGTTACCTACAGGCCTGCTATTTAAAACTGTGGTTTTCCGTCACACATTTCACATATCACTGCGGTTCAAATCCAGCCATTTGTACTGAACGTGAAAAATATTGTCCTCCATTTAAAATGGGCAAGGCGCGTGGCAAGGGACGGGGAAGTGGACGTGATAGTGATGGTGCATGCAGAGGCCAAGGCCGTAGGCAGGCTAAAATTGTGCCACAACAAACACCCACATCTTCTCTCTCGACCTTCCTGTCCCAATTAATAGGGGACCGCAGAGCACCACTATTGAACACAGAGCAGTGTGAAAAGGTTATTGGTTGCTTCCAGTCACTTAGCCACCACCACCACCACCCTGTCTTACACACGGTCAAGTCTCAGTAGCCGTGAGTCTGTGACGCGCCCCCTGGGCCGTGTTGAGGGGAAACCCGGAGCCGGATCTGGATAGGGGTAGTAGTCCTTGTGGCGGTGACCCGGTCCGTGCCCAGGGTGTCAAACTCAGTGTGTGGCAGTCTTGATAGGTGTTATTTGAGTGTCGACTACGCCACCCGTTGATTTGCAGCTATGGAGCTGCCGCTGCAGGGCAGACCGCTGAGGCCGGTGTAGAATTGTGCAGCGTGATAGTATAACCCCCAACGGGAGGGGTATGGCCTCAGGGCAGCCGACGTGGAAGATGGGGGTAGCAGGAACCACTCAGAGACGGTGCGGTGTAATTCAGGGTCTTTACTGGTAACAACGATAGACCCTCCCGGAGTACTTGCTAGCGAACGGGGCCTGGTCAGTCCTTGAGCAGATGGGATCTCCCCTGGCCAGGCGGAGTTGTAGGCCTCCCAAACTGACTGTACTCTTCTGGCTACCTTGCTAGAAGCGGATATAAGTAGCCCACGTCCCTGAGTGTGCCGTGTGGTGCTCACCCGTATGGCCGGTGACTCGGGGCCTTCTAATGGCTTCCGCTCCACGATGGCGGTGCTGGTCCCACGCGTGTGACCTTGCCTTCGGGTTTCTGGGCCTGAGGACCTGAAATCCCCTGCCGGTCGGCTTCTGCTGCTGGGTAAGAGTTAGTCCCCGCAGCCTCGGACGCCGGGTCCGGTAAGAAAGCTTCTCAGTCAGGGCGAGCTCTGCAGCTGCCAGCCCCTGACTCGTAGTAGTATTGCTCCCACTGAGCTTCTGCTGTTTCTTCCTATGACTGTTTCTCGTCTCTACTCTCCTTGACTCCTAACCCTGCCTCAGCCCCGGGTTTATATAGGGGAAGTTCTTCCCCTCCCCAGACTGGGCAGGAGGTGTGGCATGCACAGGATCCCTGACCAAAGGACCTCCCACCTGCTCTCAGACATAACATTACATTACAGTGGAAACCAGACCCCTGGGGTGCCACATTCCCCCCTAGTGAAATTTAGTACTCCGGGACTAAACATATTTTAGAAAAACATAACAAGATATAACAACAATAACAGTACAATAAGAAGAAACACATAAAGGTGGTCACGGCATGTCCGTAACCGGGTGCAGTCTTTGAAGAAAAGCAAGGTGTCCATTTCACCAAAACAGGGAGACGTAACCAGGTAGGGGTTTGTCCTGCCCCGAGACCTTAACAGTCTTTAGTCCATCCTGGGTTACGCTCCAACTATGTACAAGGGATTCCCGGTAAATCCACCAAGGACTCCTACAAATAACTAGAAACACAAAATTATACACAAGCAACAATACACAGGTAAACATAAATAAAACAATTTATACACTTCAAATCCTCCAACGTGCGGGTAACTGGCCTCTAGTGGCCCTAGTGGACCTACGGAGCTGACTGTCTAGCCCTGAACTACAGGGTGTAGGAGCTGTCAAGGGTAAACTGGGCAGCTGTCTACCGGCTCTTTGGCTCACTAGGGATATGGCAGGCTCACTGCAAGCAGAGGGTTGATCCTCCTGGTCTGCTGGTGTGGGGTCTTCTGCCTCCTGGACCGGCTGTTCTTCCAGCTCTACCCGTTGCTCCGTAGGTGCTTGGGATGCTGGTTGGAGGAAGGTGAGTACGGGTACCACAACTGCACCATTGACTTGAGTCCAAGACCGAGGGAAGTCCCCGAGCACAGTACTAACCATATCTTCCCTTTCCTCTACGGGTCGATGGTCTTCTTGTTCCTCTTCAGGGTTCCTCAGTTGTTCGGGACACTTCTTCAGGTGGTCCCGGGATACAATGGCTGTGGTTTCCCCTCCGTCTTTACTGATGGTACAAACCTTCGGGTTCTCGTGGCTTGAGGGCAGTACGATGTACGGGTCCTTCTCCCACTGGTCGTCCAACTTGTGGAGCCATCTCTTCCTCTTCAAGACCTGCTCTCCGGGTACCAGGGGAACAGCGGGAGCATACTGGTTGTAAGTTTTCTCTTGTCTTTCCCTAGCCTGACAGAGACTTCGCTCCACGCTCTCCTGTACTCTCCGGTACTGCTGCTGCCTCTCTGTGTCCCAGTCTGCTTCTGGTGAAGTGTCCTCGGGTGTCAGGACTCCCATTTCCAGGTCAACAGGTAACTTACCAGGTCTTGCCCTCATTAGGTAAGCCGGGGTACAGTTGGTGGAACCTACCGGGATGTGGTTGTATAAGTCCACCAGATCGGGCAACTTCTCAGGCCACAGACTGCGTTCTTCCAGGGGCAACGTTTTTAGAAGATCCATTACCACCTGGTTCATTTTCTCACAAAGTCCATTAGTTTGCGGATGGTAGGGTGTCGTCCTTATCTTCCGGCAGCCATACAGATTGCAGAATTCCTGGAAGACCTCCGCTTCAAAGGCAGGTCCCTGGTCCGTCAGCACTTGGTCCGGGTACCCGTGTGGACGGCAGAAGTGCTGCTGGAAGGCTCTAGCTGCTGTTTGAGCCGTTAAGTCCTTAACGGGGACGACAACCAAGAACCGGGAGTAATGATCCACGATGGTTAACGCGTAGACGTAGCCACTTCTGCTTGGGGTCAGTTTTACATGATCCAAGGCTACCAGTTCCAACGGTTGCCGGGTGACGATGGACTGCAGGGGAGTCTTCTGGCTGGCACGGTCCTTCCTTCTCAGGTTGCACGGGCCACAGCCTCTGCACCACTTCTCAATGGTTCCCCTCATGCCTACCCAGTGGAATCGCTCGCGCAGCAGGAACTCCAGCTTCTTCCACCCGAAGTGTCCAGCTCCGTCGTGGTATGCCTCCATCACCATGGCTGCGTCTCTTCGTGGCACCACTACTTGCCAGAGTAGTTCATGCGTCCGGGAGTTAACCATTCTGCGGCACAACTTCCCCTTGTAAAGGAACAGTCGACTCTTCTCTGCCCATAGTTGTTTGGCTTCCTCCGGAGCGTCTGGTTCAAGGCAAGCCTCCGGGCGAGTCAGCATCTCCTTCACCAGTCGGACGGCAGGGTCGCTGTCTTGCGTTTCCGCCCAGTTGTAGTGAGGTAAGGGGTTCAACGTAGCAGCCTGCTTACTCCTTACCCGGTGGGAATACTGGATAGTCCCATGACGGTGGAACGCAGGGAGTTCAACTTCTTCCAGTCCCTCCGGATCTTCTCCTTCGTCCGGCAGGTTGGGCATCCTGGACAGGGCGTCCGCGTTGGTATTGGAGCGTCCGGCCCGGTATTTGATTGTGAACTCGTAGTTGGACAGACGGGCCATCCACCTCTGTTCCAGGGCACCGAGTCTTGCCGTGTCCAGGTGTGTCAACGGGTTGTTATCCGTGTACACGGTGAACCGGGAAGAAGCGAGGTAATGCTTAAAGCGCTCGGTGACTGCCCATACTACGGCCAGGAACTCTAGCTTAAATGAGCTGTAATTCTCGGGGTTCCTTTCGGTGGGTCGCAGCTTTCGGCTGGCGTAGGCGATTACTCGTTCCTTCCCCTGCTGGATCTGGGACAGTACGGCTCCTAGCCCGATGTTACTGGCGTCGGTGTAGAGGATAAAGGGCTGGCTATAATCCGGGTACGCCAGGATTTCGTCCCCCGTGAGGGCCATCTTCAGCTGGCGGAAGGACTCTTCTTCCAGCTCCTCCCATTTGAAGGGCGGCTTCTGGTTCTTGGCCTTCCGGGACTGGCCTATCAGGAGGTCCTGCATAGGTGCTGCCTTTTTGGTGAAACCGGGAATAAACCTTCGGTAGTAGCCTACCAACCCGAGGAACTGCCGCACTTCTTTTACGCTGGAGGGGCTTGGCCATTCCTTAATTGCGGTGATCTTATCAGGGTCAGGAGCCACTCCGTCAGCGCTCATCACGTGTCCCAGGTACTGCACCTTTGGTTTCAGGAGGTGACACTTGGAGGGTTTCACCTTTAGGCCGTAACTCGCCAGAGCTTCGAACACTTCCGCCAGGTGTTTCAGGTGGTCCTCATACGTCTTGGAATATACGATGACATCGTCCAGGTACAACAGGACCGTCTCGAAGTTTCTGTGGCCCAGACAACACTCCATTAGTCGTTGGAAGGTTCCTGGTGCGTTGCAGAGTCCGAACGGCATGCAGGTGAACTCGCTAAGTCCCATCGGGGTGGTGAATGCGGTCTTCTCCCGGTCCGCCTCTGCTACAGGAACCTGCCAGTACCCGCTAGTGAGATCCAAGGTAGAGAAGAAGTTAGCAGATCTTAAAGCAGCCAATGACTCCTCTATCCTTGGTAAGGGGTACGCATCCTTGTGTGTGATACGGTTGATTTTCCGGTAATCTACACACATCCTCATGGTGTTGTCTTTTTTTCTGACTAAGACTAGTGGAGCTGCCCAGGGGCTACAGCTATCCCTGATCACCCCAGCCTCCTTCATGTCTCTAAGCATCCCCTTGGCGTGTTGGTAGTGGGCAGGGGGTACGGGTCGATACCTCTCTTTTATAGGAGGATGGTCTCCCGTGGGGATGTGGTGTTCTACCCCCTTGACTCGCCCGAAGTCTAACGGGTGTTTACTGAACACTCTCTCGTACTCTTGAACCACCCGATAGACTCCTTGTTTCTGGTGTGCGGGAGTGGAGTCAGTACCCAGATGTAGTTGCTGACACCAGTCCTCCATGTTTTTCTTAGAGCCGTTACCTTCCTCCGGGTGAGATGGAGGCAAGGGTTCCACAGATTGTATAGAATTTTGGTTAATGGTATATAATTTGGCTAGCGTGGCATACCGGGGCAGGTACACTTCCCTCTCCCCGATATTTATTATGCGAACGGGCACCCTCCCATGGCGTACATCAACCACCCCCCGTGCTGTCAAAATGGTGGGCCTACTGTCCGAGTAAACTGGTTCTACCATTGCCTGGTAATCCCTACCTCTCAGACCAATAGCTGCCCGGCACCAAATCATCATTTCACTTTTTGGGGGCATGGCAATAGGAAAAGGGTCACACATTCTTACGCTACCAATTTCACCGCCGGAGAGTTCCACCTGTTGCCGTCGCATCAGTGCCCGGATCTCTTTCTGGAGCACCCACTGCTCGCCGGAGCTGGCGTTCTTGGCAACCTGTTGTAAAAGGAAAATCACCTCTGCAAGACAATTTTCAATTACATTAGTTCCTAGCGTTATCTTTGGGTGACTCTCGTGTTTGTCAATGTCTACAATAATCAGTCCCTGTGCTGCTAGTTCGACTCTACCAATTTTAATGGTCGCCTCTTTAAATCCGATCTGTGGCACGGGCTGACCATTGCTGGCGATGATACTCAAGTCGTCGTCAGGGTAGCGGGTTATATCCGAGTCATTCCAGTACTGCTTGAAGAGCACGTACGGGATGGTGGTGACCTGTGACCCGGTGTCCAGTAGGGCACTCATAGGGATGCCATCCAGTACCACAGGCAAGACTGGACGTCCTCCGACATATTTGTCGCGCCAGTTCGATGGGCCTGGTGATCTTTTTCCAGGGGGTTGGCCCTCTACCCCCAGGTTGTGCCAGTTTAAAGGACAGTACCTTGCCATATGTCCGGGTTGATTGCAGCGACGGCAGATGGGTCGTCCGTCCTCGTTGTACCGGTCACTGGGTCTTCCTCTGGCCGGTGGGGTCCTCCTTGGTCGACGCCACGGGATGTTCTCCGGTCCGGATGCCAGCTGGATCTTCCCTGGAGTGGAAGCCTGTAAAGACTGCACAGTTCGGGTTAACGCAGCAACGCTTTTAGCTAGCTCTTGGACCTGATGGTGCAGGTCTGGAGCCGGGTCATTGTTCAAAGCCTGCGCATCAGCCCCTACAGGCCCTGCCGACAAGGGCGCCGCCTCCTGGTGGTAAGTGATAGCTGGGCGCCTGTGGGTCACAACGCCATCCGGTGCCGGTTCTCGGAGCACCCGGATGGCTCTGTCCTTGAACTGTGCAAATCCCAGATGAGGGTCCTGTAGGGCCATTGCCCGCAACTGGGTTCGGTGGGCATTGCAATATAAACCCTCTATAAATTGTTCAGTCAACAGCCTGTCCTCGTCTCCCACGCCGTCAGGGTTGGTCTGCTTAACGGCTCTCAGGGCCTCTTGTAGGTTCAGGGCATAGTCCCTTATACTCTCATGGGCCCGCTGTTTGCACCCGTAGAATCTAAGCTTGATCTCGGCTGAGGTGCGGGTATCAAAGGTGTCCCTCAGCCGGGTTAGTATCCCTGCGACAGTCCTCCCCCCAGGTGGCCAGGACTTTACCTCCCTTCAGGCTGCTCCGGTTAATTGGGCCACCAGGATGCTCACTTTTTGCTCTTCTGTGAGGGGGTACACCTGGAAGAGGCTATCCAGCCTTTCTCTAAAGTCCTGCAGGGTATGTGACTCCCCTGAGTACTGGGGTAGCCAGGCTGCCCCCGGGATATAGGGCATGGTGAAAGGCATGACCGCGACAGCGGTGGCGCTGGCGGGGGTTGAAGCGGTGAAGCTCTCCTCCGTATCCGACATCCTTCTCCCCCCTAGTGGACCGTGGCCTACCTTGCGATGATCCTCTTCCGTAGGCCGCGGCTCCGCAGTGGATCGTCAGGGTTGAGGACCTTCCGTCGCGCTCCGGTGACGTCGGCGTCTGCTGGGCTCCTTCCAGGACCTTACGCAACGTCCGGACGTGAGGCGGGGCTTCAGTTCTCGCGGGCTTTTCGGAGTCCAGGCCCCTCTTCTTCCCGCGCGGCGTCCTCAAGATGGCGTCCAACGGCGGGAAAACTCCACGGATGGCGGGAAGAAGGCTGAAGATGGCGCCGGATGGCGGGAATCTTCACAGATGGCGGGAAGAAGGCTGAAAATGGCGCCGGATGGCGGGAATCTTCACCACAGGTGAGTTTGAAAGTCTCTTTTTCAGGCACGCAGTACCCGGTGGTTGCGGGCACGAAATCCTGCCGACTACGCCAAAAGTTGACGCGCCCCCTGGGCCGTGTTGAGGGGAAACCCGGAGCCGGATCTGGATAGGGGTAGTAGTCCTTGTGGCGGTGACCCGGTCCGTGCCCAGGGTGTCAAACTCAGTGTGTGGCAGTCTTGATAGGTGTTATTTGAGTGTCGACTACGCCACCCGTTGATTTGCAGCTATGGAGCTGCCGCTGCAGGGCAGACTGCTGAGGCCGGTGTAGAATTGTGCAGCGTGATAGTATAACCCCCAACGGGAGGGGTATGGCCTCAGGGCAGCCGACGTGGAAGATGGGGGTAGCAGGAACCACTCAGAGACGGTGCGGTGTAATTCAGGGTCTTTACTGGTAACAACGATAGACCCTCCCGGAGTACTTCCTAGCGAACGGGGCCTGGTCAATCCTTGAGCAGATGGGATCTCCCCTGGCCAGGCGGAGTTGTAGGCCTCCCAAACTGACTGTACTCTTCTGGCTACCTTGCTAGAAGCGGATATAAGTAGCCCACGTCCCTGAGTGTGCCGTGTGGTGCTCACCCGTATGGCCGGTGACTCGGGGCCTTCTAATGGCTTCCGCTCCACGATGGCGGTGCTGGTCCCATGCGTGTGACCTTGCCTTCGGGTTTCTGGGCCTGAGGACCTGAAATCCCCTGCCGGTCGGCTTCTGCTGCTGGGTAAGAGTTAGTCCCCACAGCCTCGGACGCCGGGTCCGGTAAGAAAGCTTCTCAGTCAGTGTGAGCTCTGCAGCTGCCAGCCCCTGACTCGTAGTAGTATTGCTCCCACTGAGCTTCTGCTGTTTCTTCCTATGACTGTTTCTCGTCTCTACTCTCCTTGACTCCTAACCCTGCCTCAGCCCCGGGTTTATATAGGGGAAGTTCTTCCCCTCCCCAGACTGGGCAGGAGTTGTGGCATGCACAGGATCCCTGACCAAAGGACCTCCCACCTGCTCTCAGACATAACATTACATTACTGTGGAAACCAGACCCCTGGGGTGCCACATCTGGACCTCATATTCCTCACTCTGATCCTCCTTCCTCCCACCATACTGAGTGCCTGGAGACAACTGATCCCACACTTGGACACTCTGAAGAGCTGTTCACTTTTCCATTTATAGATTCAGGCCTCTCGCCCGGTCCACTTGAAGCGGGGCAAGAGGAGATTGCGTGTAGCGATGCCCAAATATTTGAGCAACCACGGTCACACGAAGGCGATGGTGGGATAGAGTCACAAGAGGTGGATGATGATGAGACACAATTGCCAGAAAGTCAGGAGGACGACCAGGGTGCGGAAGTGGAAGACGAGGTGGTGGATGATATAGTAACTGACCCAACCTGGCAGGGGGACATACAGAGCGAGGACAGCAGCACACAGGGGAGGGAGGCGTAGCACCACAACAGGCAGGAAGAAGCAGTGTGGAAGCAGCAGACAGAAGGCGGGCAACCGTTTTCCGTAATATCAGCACAACGGAAGTTGCCAGTATAACTGTTAGGTCTTCCCGAGTCTGGTTGTTTCTTAAAGACTCTGCCGATAACCCCAAAAAGGCCATTAGCACCACCTGCCACGCCAGCATCAGCAGGGGTAGCAAAATTAGCAGCCTGACCACCACCACCATGATCAGGCACATGGCAGCAAAGCACCTGACTAAGTGGGCTGAACCCCAGGTTCCAGGAACAGTGTCTGCGAGTGGCAACACTGCTTCTTCCGCTGTCCATGGCGGATACGAAGATGCCTCCTGCCCTGCACCTGCCATTGCACACTCTCAACTAACACCATCAGCAAGCACATCCACGTCCTAGTCCCAGCGCAGCATTCAGTTGTCCCTACTACAGTCCTTGGAATGCAAGCACAAATACACAGCCAACGCCCAACAGGCCTCCCTACTAAATACACACATTCCACGACAGCTTGCGCTCGAAATGTTGCCTTTCAGGCTCGTTGAGATGGAGGCTTTCCGCATCCTGATGGCAGCGGCCGTCCCTCGGTACTCAGTCCCCAGCCGCCACTATTTCTCACGGTGTGCCGTCCCCGCGTTACACGAGCACGCGTCCCACAATGTTAGACGTGCCCTCAACAAAGCAGTTACTGGGAAAGTCCACCTAACCACGGACACGTGGACAAGTGCTTGTGGGCAGGGATGGTACATCTCGCTGACAACACACAGGGTTAACATAGTGGAAGCCGGGACCCAGTCGGACCTTTGGATGGAACACGTCCTCCCGACGCAGAGGATTCCGGGCCTAGAATCAATCAGGGTTGCCCCCCCCATTCTACAGCTCCTGCACCTCCTCGTCCTCTTCAGCACCCATCTCCGGAATGACCACATCAGTCACAAGCTGGAAGCACCGCAGCACTGCCTCAGCCAAGCGGCAACAGGCTGTACTTCTGAAACGCTTTCTGCTCACATTTAAAGAGGATGCATTGCAGGCGTAGCACGATGAGATGGAGCAAGGAACCATACAGGGTGATTACACATAGCCTAGCCTCATCTCATCCCAATGTGGATTGGGTGACAATGAGGAAGAGGAGGAGGAGCTATTTTCATGCGCTATAGATGGTACTACCTGCGCAACTGTCACTCCGTTTGTTCAGCGTGGATGGCCTGAGGACAGAGAGGAGAGCATGGTCACTCGTCCTCTCTGTGAGGACAAGGAAGTCTTGCCTGGTAGCAGTCTGGCATGCATGGCTGAGTTTATGTTACGCTGCCTTTCCTGTGACCCTCGCATTCTCCAAATTGTGGGTGACAGTCATTACTGGTTGACTGGTGACACTTCTTGACCTACTCTACAAGGAGAACTTTATATCTCTTATTCCTGAGGCGGACAGGTCTACAAAAATGGGGCTGTACAAAAAGGCCCTTGTTGCGGAACTATTAAAAAAATTCCCATCTGAAAACGCTGGAGGCAGAGGGCATACTTCGTTGGACAACCAAGGAGTACAGGCGAAAGAGACACAACTTCAATCCAGCAGAGGCAGGGGAACACTGTCAAAGTTCTGGTAGAGTTTTCTCAGACCCTCCCATCGCACAGGCCCTGAGGCGCGGGGTACTCTCACAAGGAGTGCAAAGTTTGGGAAGATGCTGAGGGAGTACCTTGCCGACCGTACCAACGTCCTCCGTGATTCCTCTATGCCTTATAATTATTGGGTATCCAAGCTGGACACATGGAATGAACTGGCTCTCTACACCTTGGAGGTCCTGGCTAGTGTTGAGCCAATTTGTTTTGCGACTGTTCTAAAGTTTCAAGTTCGAAACAAATATGGCACATTCGGATTCGTGATCGCAAAGGCGAGCAAATTTTCTTAAAATTGGAAAAGTTTGACGAATTTGTGCGGGACCTCGAATACAGGGCAACTACGACATTTTGAACAGTTTTGTTAGCATAGTGCAAATGTATGATGAGTAGTGTTGAGCGAACATGCTCGACACTGCTCGGTACTCGTCCGAGCATCACGCTACTCGGGATGTTCGGCGAGCACCGAGCATTTCCGGGTTACTCGGGCGAGAGCTCGGGTCTCCGCCCTGCATGTTTGGCTCTCTTTACAGAGCCAATGAACATGCAGGGATTGCCAGCCAGTCACTGTAATGCTGCAGCCATGTTGGTTGTGGGCATTACAGTGATTGGCTGGCCGCACAGCGTCACCTCGAGTATTTAAAACCGGGCGCCGCCATCTTGGACACAGTCGCTCCGGATTAGACAGTGTAGGGACAGCGCTGCTGATTTAGGGAGAGATATAAACTGCGAAATAGTTAGTGTAGGGTCTGTAAAGGCTGCCAGAACAAACAAACAGTCCTTTTCAGGACTAATATCCATCCCAGATACCAGGCAGGCAGGCTGTATAGGAGACACAGTGGTTATACCAGCAAACGCTGCATTACAGTCCTGTGTGCTCCTGTTGCTGAAATTGCTGGACTTAGCACCAGGTGTCGGGGGCCAGGAAAAATCCTTTTTTTTTCATCTAAATCCTCCTTTTTTTTTCCTCCTTCACACTGTACAAATACCCGTCTTGTTAACCTTTTGGTGTGTCCCCCCCCCCAAAAAAAAAGCGTGTCTCTGATTTTTCAGACACAAATATAACTGTTGAAAATAGTCTGGTGTAGGCTAGAGAAACAGAAGTGTTGTTTTGCACTTCCACGGTTCAAACCTCTGTATTATCCATTTTGGGCCATTTGTATCTAAAAAAAAAAAACAGTTTGAGTGTGCCGCTCACTGTTCAACCGCAAATATCTCTATTTAAAAATGTGTGGTATACCCCAGTAAACAATAACTGTGGTTTTGCCATCCCACGGTAAAAAATCTCTATTATTCAGCTTTTGGTAGCTTTTTCCGTAAAGAAAAACAGTAGTGTCTCCTGACTGTTGTGACACAAAAATATATCTGTTGAAAATAGTCTTGTGTAGGCCCGACATCCCAGTGTGGTTTCGCAGTTCCACGGGTCAAATCGCTGTACTATCCAGTTTTGGGCCTTTGGTATCTAAAAAAAAAAGCAGTTTGAGTGTGTCGCTCACTGTTCAGCCGCAAATATCTCTATTTAAAAAAAGTGTGGTATACCCCAGTAAACAATAACTGTGGTTTTACCATCCCACAGTAAAAAATTTCTATTATTCAGCTTTTGGTAGTTTTTTCCGTAAAGAAAAACAGTAGTGTCTCCTGACTGTTGTGACACAAAAATATATCTGTTGAAAATAGTCTTGTGTAGGCCCGACATCCCAGTGTGGTTTCGCATTTTCCACGGGTCAAATCGCTGTACTATCCAGTTTTGGGCCTTTGGTATCTGAAAAAAAAGCAGTTTGAGTGTGTCGCTCACTGTTCAGCCGCAAATATCTCTATTTAAAAAAGTGTGGTATACCCCAGTAAACAATAACTGTGGTTTTGCCATCCCACGGTAAAAAATCTCTATTATTCAGCTTTTGGTAGTTTTTTCCGTAAAGAAAAACAGTAGTGTCTCCTGACTGTTGTGACACAAAAATATATCTGTTGAAAATAGTCTTGTGTAGGCCCGACATCCCAGTGTGGTTTCGCAGTTCCACGGGTCAAATCGCTGTACTATCCAGTTTTGGGCCTTTGGTATCTAAAAAAAAAGCAGTTTGAATGTGTCGCTCACTGTTCAGCCGCAAATATCTCTATTTAAAAAAGTGTGGTATACCCCTGTAAACAATAACTGTGGTTTTCCTCTTCCACGGTTCTAATCTACTCTTTATTACCCTTTTTCCATTGATAGTGCAAGTGTAAGCTATTTTACTTCATTTACAATGGGCAAGGCGCGTGACAAGGGACGTGGAAGTGAACGTTCTGGTGATGGTTCGTGCAGAGGACGGGGCCGTGGCCAAGGTGAAGATGTGCCACAACCAACAGCCACATCTTCTCGCTCCCACTTCTTGACTGAATTACTAGGGAAGCACAGAACAACACCAGTATTGAGAACTGATCAGTGTGAACAGGTTATTAATTGGATAGCAAATAATACTTCCCGTTACCTGGGCACGACCACCTCCGGTCTGTCTTCCACGCGGTCAACTCTTAGTAGCCGTGAGTCTCGACCGCATACTCCTCCTCACCCTGCTGCTCCTTCCTCCCACCATGCCGAGTGTCGTCAAACAGCAAGTGATCCCACACTTGGACACTCTGAAGAGCTGTTCACTGGTCCATTTCCATATTTGGACCCCTCGCCTGATACGCTTGAAGTGGTGGAAGTGGAGATCCCATGTTGCGATGCCCAAATATTTGAACAGCCACGGCCACAGGAAGTCGACGTTGGCAATCTGTCACAAGAGGTGGACAATGACGAGACACAATTGCCAGGAAGTAAGGAGGAGGATCGTGGTGCGCAAGTGGAAGAGGAGGAGGTGGTGGATGATCTAGTAACTGACCCAACGTGGAAGGAGGACATGCAGAGTGAGGCCAGCAGCACACAGGGGGAGGGAGGCAGAGTACCCCAACAGGCAGAAAGAAGCAGTGTGGTGGCCGCAGACAGAAGGCAGGCAACCGTTCCCCGTAACACCAACACGAGGGACGTTGCCAGTACAAGCGGTAGGTCTTCCAGAGTCTGGAATTTTTTTAAAGACTCTGCTGATAACCCCAAAAAGGCCATATGTTCCACCTGCCATGCCAGCATCAGCAGGGGTGACAAAACTACCAGCCTGACCACCACCAGCATGATCAGGCACATGGCAGCAAAGCACCCGACATTGTGGGGCGAAACCCAGGGTCCACGACCAGTGTCAGCAGGTGTCACCACTGCTTCTTCCACTGTTGTGCATGCAATAGAACCCCCTGTTGTGTGTGCAAGGCAATCCCCTGTCCATACTGCATGTAAAGATGCCCCCTCCTCTCAGTTTTCACTTGTTATGGCAGTTTCTCAAGAAACAGCATCAACGTCCACGTCCACGTCCCACCGCAGCGTTCAATTGTCCATATCCCAGACCTTTGAATGAAAGTCCTAAATTCGCACATTTCACGACTGCTTGCATTGGAAATGCTGCCTTTTAGGCTGGTGGAGACGGAATCCTTCCGCAATCTTATGGCAGTGGCCGTCTCTCGGTACTCGGTCCCCAGCCGACACTATTTTGCCCGGTGTGCCATCCCCGCACTACACAAGCACGTGTCCCAAAGCATCTGCCGTGCCCTCAACAAAGCAGTTACTGGTAGAGTCCACCTGACAACGGACACGTGGACAAGTGCTTGTGGCCAGGGACGGTACATCTCTCTGACGGCACACTGGGTAAACATAGTGGAAGCCGGGACCCAGTCGGACCTTGGGATGGAACACATCCTCCCCATACCGAGGATTGCGGGCCCTATGTCAGTCAGAGTTGCCCCAACAATGTACAGCTCCTGCGCATCCTCCTCCTCCTCCTCATGTTCAGCCTCCATCTCAGATATCACCACATCAGTTACAAGCTGGAAGCATTGCAGTACTGCCTCCGCCAAGCAGCAACAGGCTGTGCTGAAACTCATAAGCTTAGGTGATAAACCTCACACTGCTTGTGAGTTGTGGACAGCTGTGAAAGAGCAGGCAGATCTGTGGCTGAGACCGCTGAACCTACATCCCGCCATGGTCGTGTGTGACAATGGCCGTAACCTGGTGGCGGCTCTGAGGCGAGGTGAGATCACACACGTACCATGCCTGGCTCATGTGCTTAACCTCGTGGTTCAGCGGTTTCTTAAATCGTTCCCCGAGTTGCCAGATCTGCTCGTGAAAGTACGCCGCCTGTCAGCTCATTTTCGCAAGACGGCTACAGCTTCCGCCGCCCTTGCTGTGTTGCAGCAGCGTTTGCTGCTTCCGGCACACCGACTGGTGTGTGATGTCCCCACACGTTGGAACTCTACCCTCCACATGTTGCAAAGGATTTGTGAGCAGAAGAGAGCAGTTGTGGAGTACCAGCTGCAACAAGGCAGTCGATATTCAGGTCAGACTCCACACATAAGTCCTCAGGAGTGGACCTGGATGTCTGACATATGTACCATCCTGACAAACTTTGAGGAGGCCACCAAGATGGTGAGTGGCGATGACGCCATCATTAGTGTCAGCATCCCACTTGTCTGTCTTTTGCAATGCTCTCTGCAGAGAATTAAAGAGGAGGCATTGCAGCCAGAGTATGATGAGATGGATCAAGAAGCCGTAGCGGGCGATTACACACAGCCCAGCCTCATCTCATCCCAACGTGCATTGGGGGACAATGAGGGAGAGGAGGAGGAGGAAGAACAGGAGCTGCTATCATGCGTTGTAGACGGTAGTACCTGTACAAGTGTCATACCGTCGGTTCAGCGTGGGTGGCCTGAGGACAGGGGGGAGGAGGAAGAGGAGGAGGAGGAGAGCATGGTCAGTCGTCATCTTGGTGAGGACACGGAAATCTTGCCCGTTACCAGTCTGGCATGCATGGCTGACTTTATGTTACGCTGCCTTAACCGTGACCCTCGCATTGTCAAAATGTTGGGTGACAGTCATTACTGGTTGGTGACACTTGTAGACCCCTGCTACAAGGAGAACTTTCACTCTCTTATTCCTGAGGTGGAGAGGTCTACAAAAATGGGGCAATACCAGAAGGCCCTTGCTGCAGAACTCTTAAAAAAATTCCCATCTGAACACGCTAGCGGCAGAGGTCACAGTTCGTAGCCCAACTAAGGCGTACAGGCGAGAGAGATGCAACTCTAATCCAGCAGAGGCAGGGGAACACTGTCAACGTTCTGGGACAGTTTTCTGACACCCGCCCAGCTTACAGGCCCTGAGTCGCGGGGTACTCTCACAAGGAGTGGAAAGTTTCAAAAGATGGTGAGGGAGTACCTTGCCGATCGTACCAGCATCCTCCGTGATTCCTCTGTGCCTTTTAATTATTGGGTATCCAAGCTGGACACTTGGAATGAACTCGCTCTGTACGCCTTGGAGGTCCTGGCCTGCCCTGCCGCTAGCGTGTTATCGGAGCGTGTTTTTAGTGCCGCTGGGGGAATTATAACTGATAAGCGCACTCGCCTGTTAACTGACAATGCTGACAAGCTGACCCTTATCAAAATGAACAAGGGCTGGATTGGGCCAGACTTCTCATCACCACCAAATGACAGCAGAGTAACAAAAAGTCAAATCCACAGTGTTATTTCGGGAGGTGTATTCACATGCACCGCTTCACACCCACACATGGGTATACGCTTCCTCGTATCGGCTGTTTAATCTTCTTCTCCTTATCCTCAGCCTCCACCACCACTATACCACCAGGGTGCCAGCATTGCAAGTTCCTCCGTCCTTATTTTTGGCAGCTTTTGCTTGCAAGGCATAAGCAAATACTATGGGACACCCACTCCCCAATAATGGGACTTATGTTTGTAATATGCTATACTGCATGGTTCTTGTAAGGGGCATTGCAAGTTGCTCCGTCCTAATTTTTGGCAGCTTTTGCTTGGAAAGCAAAAGCAAATACTATGGGACACCCACTCCCCAATAATGGGACTTATGTTTGTAATATGCTGTACTGCATGGCTCTTGTAAGGGGCATTGCAAGTTGCTCCGTCCTAATTTTTGGCAGCTTTTGCTGGGAAAGCATAAGCAAATACTATGGGACACCCACTTCCCAATAATGGGACTTCTGTTTGTAATATGCTGTACCGCATGGCTCTTGTAAGGGGCATTGCAAGTTGCTCCGTCCTAATTTTTGGCAGCTTTTGCTGGGAAAGCATAAGCAAATACTATGGGACACTCACTCCCCAATAATGGGACTTATGTTTGTAATATGCTGTACTGCATGGCTCTTGTAAGGGGCATTGCAAGTTGCTCCGTCCTAATTTTTGGCAGCTTTTGCTGGGAAAGCATAAGCAAATACTATGGGACACCCACTCCCCAATAATGGGACTTATGTTTGTAATATGCTGTACTGCATGGCTCTTGTAAGGGGCATTGCAAGTTGCTCCGTCCTAATTTTTGGCAGCTTTTGCTGGGAAAGCATAAGCAAATTCTATGGGACACCCACTCCCCAATAATGGGACTTATGTTTGTAATATGCTGTACTGCATGGCTCTTGTAAGGGGCATTGCAAGTTGCTCCGTCCTAATTTTTGGCAGCTTTTGCTTGGAAAGCATAAGCAAATACTATGGGACACCCACTCCCCAATAATGGGACTTATGTTTGTAATATGCTGTACTGCATGGCTCTTGTAAGGGGCATTGCAAGTTGCTCCATCCTAATTTTTGGCAGCTTTTGCTGGGAAAGCATAAGCAAATACTATGGGACACCCACTCCCCAATAATGGGACTAATGTTTATAATATGCTGTACTGCATGGCTTTTGTAAGGGGCATTGCAAGTTGCTCCATCCTAATTTTTGGCAGCTTTTGCTGGGAAAGCATAAGCAAATACTATGGGACACCCACTCCCCAATAATGGGACTTATGTTTGTAATATGCTGTACTGCATGTGACGCGCCCCCTGGGCCGTGTGTACACGTGTGTGGGATACCCGGTGCCGGGTCTCTGGGGTCTGTAGTCTCCGTGGCGGTGACCCGGTCCCGTGGCTCAGGCTGGTTTTGAGGTTAATTGTCCGACTGCGCCACCCGTGGATTGCGGTCAGGGAGTACCACCGCTGCAAGGCAGACCGCTGAGGCTGGTGTTGTGTGCGCAGCATAGAATGGGATAACTCCCCTCGGGAGGAGTATAGCCTCAGGGCAGTGAGTATGGATGATGGCGGTGATGGTGCACGAGCGCAGCAGGAATGACTCAGAGTCTTTGCAGTGCAGTTCAGGGTCTTTACTGATGATTATAAGGTAGACCCTCCCGGGAGTACTGGCTAGCATAAGAGGCCTGGTCAGTCTGTGAGCAAACAGGAGTTCCCCTGGCCAGGTGGAGTTGTAGGCCTCCCCGTCTGTCTGCACTCTTCCTGGCTACCTTGCTGTAAGCGGGTAGAAGTAGCCCACGCCCCTGAGTGTGCCGTGTAGTGCTCACCCGTATGGCTGGTGACTTGGGGCCTTCTGTTAGCCTCCGCTCCATGACGGCGGTGCTGGTCCCTTGCTTGTGACTGAGCCTCTGGGCTTCTATGGCCAGAGGACCTGAAATCCCCTGCCGGCTGGTTTCTGCTGCTGAATATATAAGTCCTCACAGCTTCGGACTCCTGTGTCCGGTTCCTATTGTCTTCTGCCAGGGCGAGCTCTGCTCAGCTTCCAGCCCCTGGTCTTTAGCTCCTAGCTCTTTCAGAGCTCCTTGCTGTTACTTTCCCTTGCTCTCACTCTGACTGTTCTCTGACTCACTCAACCCTGCCCCAGATCCAGTTTATAAGGGCATGTTTAAGGGATCCTGACCAGGAAACCTCCCACTTGCTCTCCGACGTAATATCTCTATTACTGTGGTGACCAGACCCCTGGGGTGCCACACATGGCTCTTGTAAGGGGCATTGCAGTTCCTCATAATTTTTGGAAAGCCTTCCATTCACTGCTTAGGCCAACAGTGCACGGGAGACCCAGTTGCTATAAATGGAAAAAAAGGTTTAGTTAACGCCCTCTGACCTCCATGTCATTTCCAAGGGGCATTGGAGTGGCTCGAAATTTTTGGTAGGCATTGCACTCACTGTATGCCCTATAACTGTGTAGCCGAACCGCTCCTTTTGTTACAGAAACATATCCTACAAGACATATCTGGTTGACTGGCCTGATATTGATGTGAATGGTCCCTGTTCCTCCTGCTCTTTCTCCTTTGCCACTACCTCATCCATCATTTATCACCTGAAGCTTTGTTTTAACGGGAGTCATAGAACTTGGATAGTAGCAGGAAAACATCCAGCAATCCTCGGAGGAGGTAGGATATGCGCCAAAACGCTGACCACCTCAGGCCTAGCCGCTACTACATACATGCGCTTGCATTACAACAAAACAAAGCAGATGCTAACTTCTATCATCCTCATCATGCTCCTCACCTTGGCACTCTCAACTCCCCTGATGGAGAAGCCAGGGCCCACCGGAGGAGTCTCATAGTCCGGTGGGCTCGGCCAATGCTGCCCTAAAGCAGGCCAGGCTAAGAAAAGTGTGGGAAAGGTTACCGGGACAAATAGGGGTGGCTGGGGACCGAGTATGGACACCCTGCCACTCCCTGGAGGCTGGGGAGCAAGCGGGGACACCCGGCCACCAGGCGGCTGGGGACTGATTATGGATACCAGGCTGCCGACACAGCCATGGCGTGGTTGCCAGATTCCGCCTCCACATGCCTAAAAGGCCCAATTTAAAGTGCAAGCAAGCAAGCAGTATGGTATTGCAGCCTGCGGGTGGGTGGGTGGCAGGCTGCATACTTGCGCTTGCATTGCAAGGAATGGGAGAGGTACAATTGAACACTGCCCTGGGACAAGGACTTGAATGGGGATAGTTGCAAGTCTGCAATGACAGGTGCAAGGTGGGAGGCATCTTCGCATGTACCATGAACAGGGGTTTGGCATGCACACACTACAGCGGAATAGGCTCTCCTTCCCACTAAATGCACTGGGGAGGGCACAGGTAATGTTTTGGTATACGCGCTTAATCTTATGTATAAGGCACACCAGGAAAAATAGGGGCGGCTGGGGACTGAGTATGGATACCTCGCTGCCGAAGCAGCCATGAGGTAGTGGCCAGCTTCGGCCTCCTCCAAACTAAAAGGCCCCATTTCAAGTGCAAGCTAGCAGTATGGAATTGCAGTCTGGGGGTGGGTGGGTGGCAGGCTGCACACTTACACTTGCATTAAAAGAAAACATAGCAGATGCTAACTTCTGTCATCATCATCATGCTCCTCACCTTGGCACTCTCAACTCCACCGATGGAGAAGTCAGGGCCCACCGGAGGAGTCTGGTTCTCTGGTGGGCTCGTCCAATGCTGCGTAAAGCTAAGAAAAATGTGTGGGGGGATGTTCCAAGGAGAAATAGGGGCGGCTGGGGACCGTTTATGGACACCCGGCTGCCCCCAGGCGGCTGGGGACCGTGTGTGGACACCCGACCGCGGGGCGGCTGGGGACCGAGTATGGACACCCGGCCGCCGGGCGGCTGGGGACTGAGTATGGATTCCAGGCCGCCAACACAGCCATGACGTGGTGGCCAGATTCCGCCTCCACATGCCTAAAAGGCCCAATTTCAAGTTCAAGCAAGCAAGCAGTATTGTATTGCAGCCTGGGGGTGGGTGGGTGGCAGGCTGCATACTTGAGCTTGTATTGCAAGGAATGGGGGAGGTACAATTGAACACTGCCCTGGGACTAGAACTTGCATGGGGATAGTTGCAAGTCTGCATCTTCTGATGCGGTAAGGATCACTTATGATGGGCACACTTTTAGACAGTGACCTGGGAGTCAGAGATGCTTCCAGGGGTCTTCCCCATGCTGTTCCCTTGTCTTTTCAGCACTTTATGCATGTGTCACACAGCACATGGCCAGATAAGGTTGTAAAATGTTAAAATGACATTTCACGGTGAATGCATTTGTCATAGTTGAAAGCAATACAAAAGTGCAAAAACGCATAAAAAATGCTACTTGTGAACATAGCCGAAGGTGTGGAGGAGTATTTTTGTTTTTGGTCATTTATTTTAACTTATACACAAGTCTTTACCCTGGAAAGGATGCTCCTTAACATATTTCACAGGAAAAAAGTTTCAGTTTAGTTTTTGAACGTTTTATTGTGAGCCCGTAAAAGTGGCTTAATACCTCTGACCACGTTGTTGACAGCAGTGACCTGGGGGTCAGAAATGCTTCCTGGGGCGATCCCCATGCTGTCCCCATGTCATTTGAGCACTGTCACTATCGTTTTGGGCACTTGTTAGGCTTTTAAAAGACTGCCGGGGGTGCCACCGCAAAAATGCTCGAGTCTCCCATAGACTAACATTGGGCTCGTTGCTCGGGTCGAGCACCCGAGTATCAAGGCGAGCTCGGCCCGAGCTTCGAGCACCCGAGCATTTTAGTGCTCGCTCAACACTAATGATGAGCGGTGACATGTGCCAGGTGAGTGTGGGGGCTGTGGAGAGCTTAGAACAGGTCAGATCAGCGGCGCACTGTTTTTTTTTCTTTTCCTGTGGGCGGTAACTTTTACTGAGGAAAGCGCGGCCAGCCAATCATAGCGTAGGAAGCATCTACACTGTCCAGACATAAGGGCTTCTGCAATTGGCTGCAGAAATCACATGTCCTCTCAATATAAAAAGCGGCCATGTTCCCTCAGCGCCATTATATCCATGTCACTGCTGGAGACAGACGCAGCTCAGCGTTCTCCTGTGTAATGAGAGATGCTTGCTAGATAGTTGGGCGCTTGTGTGGTAGTCAGATAGTGTAGATAACTCCTGGCCTCTGTACCTCTGCAACCGCTGGTGCAGCACATTTTTGGTGTTCTTGTGCAAGTACTGAGATTCTGACAGAAACATAGGGCCCATGCCATACAATAGTGCTGTGCACCGCTGGTATAGAGCTCCATGTCTCAGTATACCTTGAATCTTTTTTTGCACTTGATAATGTGATCAAGCAAGCGCAGTGCACCTTTTCATTTAGTGGGGTTGACATTGTGCTCTGCACAGTCTGCAGAGCTTCTTATTGCAGAGCACAAAATCATTTTTTTTCTGTTGTTATTGTGATATTGAAAGCTGTGTGCACTAATGTTTTTTTTAGTGTCAGATATTATTTTAGTGGAGTTGAACTTCAGGTGGTTTCAGAGTAAAAAAAAATACATTTTTTCTCTTACTAGGCCCAGTCCAAAAAATATTTTTTTCCTGTATCAAAAGTCATACAGTGCTATAAGCCAGCTACTACGTCAGTGGCGGTCAAATTCAGCTTGTACGCACAGTCAAACCTCTATATATATTTTTTGTTGGCAGGAAGAATCCACCAAAGGTTTTTTAATGTGCAAAGTTGATCCAGTCTGCTAAAAGACAGATCCTATTTTAGTGGCGTTGAACTTGTCCTGGTTTCACAGTTAAAAAAAAAAGCTTCTCTTACTAGGGTATAGCCATATAGCCGCATACCACAGGTGGCGTCACGAACATTATCTCTAAAAACTTTATTCCCCTTTTACTTTTCCCCTTTTATTTCCCCTGGGTCATCGACCGGGTCACTGCCACTGTGACATCCCCCAGCACTGACCGGCCTGGCTACCGAGTGCCCCATGGCCCAGGGGGCACATCAGTAACATCTGCACCTCACTCACGCTCCACCAGTTTTTCCGGTTCACCATACTCCGCCCTCTCTCAGTACCTTAGCCAGCCCTCGGTCCCCCAGTTGTGGTCATTTAAAAGATTGTGTCATCCTACGCATGACAAAGCTAAGAGGTTGAACTCCACCATCTCCAATCTGTTGGCCATGGAAATGCTGCCTTTCCGCCTGGTAGATACAGATGGTTTCCAAAAAACTGATGGCCGTCGCTATCCCCCAGTACCAGTTGCCTAGTCGCCATTACTTCTCTAAGAAAGCTGTGCCTGCACTACACCAGCATGTCGCAGACAGCATCACCCGTTCCTTGTCTAAATCTACGTGTGTCAGGGTGCTTTTCACCACAGACACCTGGACGAGTAAGCATGGCCAAGGGCATTACATCTCGCTGACTGGGCACTGGGTGACGGGTGACTGGTGGCTGTGGAGGCAGGCGGGTAAGGGGCTGCTCCACAAGTCTTGGAATCACCAAGGCTTGCAGAAGAAACCTCTGTATTTCCCATTTCCTCCGCTGCTTCTGCGTCCTCCCCCTCTTCTAGGGCCTCCACCTGGGCACTTAACCTCTGCCTTAACGAGAAACACGTTCCAAGGGTGCGGAGCAAATACACAGCACCTCCGTACTGCGCAGTCAGGACTCACCGTAATCAGGCAGTCTTCAAATTAATATGCCTTGGAGATCGTAGTCATACAGTTGAAGAGTTGTGGACAGCTCTCTAGGCTCAGTTTGAGCAATGGCTGTCTCCGTTGAACCTAGAGCCAGGGAAGGTCGTGTGCGCACCTGTTAGCGGCCCTAGGCCGAGGCAAGCTCGCACACGTGCCTTGTATGGCTCACGTCCTCAACCTGGTGGTACAGTGATTTCTCTGCCACTATCCTGGCCTGGATGAGCTGCTTCACAAAGCACGGAAGCTGTGAGCTCAATTCCGCCGTTCCCACCCCTCATGTCATCGACTTGCATTGATACAGAGGTCTTTGTCAGTGCCAGTTAACAGGTTGATCTGCGATGTGCCGACACGGTGGAATTCCACTCTGCACATGTTGCAGCGACTGTGCCAGCAGGAATGAGCTCTGACGCAGTATGTCATGTCGTATAGCATGGGGCAACACAGTACGGACTTGGGGCATATCACGTTTGCTGAGTGGGAACAGATTAAGGACCTCTGCACCCTTCTGCACGGTTTTGAAATGGCTACTAAACTGGTCAGTGCTGACGATGCCGTCATCAGCATCACTATTCCGGTCATCTATATGCTGGAGCAAACTTTGAATAACCTGCGGCAGGAGGTGGTGGCACCAGAAGAAGAGGAGGATGCGGAGGGAATATCAATTTCTAAAATTTCCAGACTGTCGTCACACAGGTAGATGCCAAGTGCTGGTGGATTACAGCGATCGAGGGGGTTTGGTGATACCAGGCAAACTGTTAGTGAAGGTGCAAGAGCCGAGGAACTAATGGAGGTGGAAGAGGTGATGGGCGAGCAGCTGTCAGAGGATGAAGAGGATAATCATCCCCTCTCTTTTGTACGTGGTTGGCAGGAGGGGACGGAGGAAACAAGCATCAGTGTTACGCAGCCCACAATACAGCCTGGCTTTGGACCTCCTGGAAGAGCCCGACATATGAGTGTCTTCTTGATGCACTATCTGCAACATGATCCCCGTATAGTTAGGATTCAAATAATGCTGACTACTGGGTTGCCCCTCAGTTAGATCCACGGTATAAGAATCAATTTTGCCAGATGCATCCCCCCTTGGAAAGGGACCAGCTTATGTTGGAGTATCGAAACAAGCTTTTAAGCAACCTTAATAGAAGATTTCCCCAAGATAACAATGAGGCACACAGTGTGCATCGCAGCTGTAGTCTTTCAACCTCTGGCACGTCAGTTCGTCAATGCCAAAACATTAGCCGCAGCAGCAGAGTAAGTGGCAGAAGCAATTTCTGGGAGTCCTTTCACACATTTTTTGCACCAGCTTGTTCACCAGCACAACAGAGTACAAGTCTGACACTTGGTGAATGACTGGAGAGGATAGTGGAGGAGTATCTAGAGCTTAATATGAATACCATCAGGGAGGATTTTGACCCTTTTACATTTTGGTCTTCAAAAATGGATGAATGGCCTGAGCTCGCCTCTCACGCCTTGGAGGTTTTATCATGCTCGGCAGCCAGCGTTCTCTCTGAATGTGTCTTCAGCGCTGCTGGTAGTGTCTTGATTATAAGCGCACCCGGCTGTCCCCTGAAAGAGTAGACCACCTAACTTTCAACAAGATGAACAAGTCATGGATCTCCAAGGACTTTTGCACCCCAATTGCAGACTGTATAGAGTAGGTGTCACGGGTGTGTCGCCACGAAGATCGTCACGATTACACAGCCTGACTTCTCGCAGCTGACTTTTTGGTGCTTTGTGTTTTCGGCAGTGAGGGAGTTAATTCTCTCTCTCTTTGTGCTAGACGAGGTCCAGCCTCGCCCAGCTGCAATCAATGCTGCTGTAGTGAGACTCCTTCAAATGCCTGCTGGTCTGTTTGGGAAGTGTCGGTGAAAGCATTTCATACAGACTAACAGAGCGGATCGTGGTATTTGGAGTTTCTGAGATAAGTGTATTTGGAGTGTTTTTTCCCTTCCTCGCTTTATCATTTATCTCCTTTCCCGTTGGTGTTCCCTCTGTTGTAGTTGTGTAGTTTTTGTATGCAAGGTGGTTTTGGTTTTTCCCTTGTACTGTCTCGTTCGTCTAAGTACTGTGTGTGGGCATATTATTACTTGTCCTCTTTTGTTGTGATCGGGGTCCTTCTCAGGACTAGATTACTTAGGTGCAGGGATCCTCAGGAGGTAGGGGTTACGCTGGCGGCCTGGACCTCTGTACCTTTAACAGTACCTCCAGGTTGAGGGATTAGTCAGGGCCCCAGCTTAGGGTCAGCTTAGGCCCCCTACCTCCAGTATACAGAGACAGCGTGACATTTTCACCGACCCACTTAGTTTTTCTCCAGCTACCATGGATCCAGTAGCCGGTCTAGCTCGGCAGTTGCAGAGTTTGTCCATGGAGCTGGCGGACGTTAGGTCCAAGGTTTTGCATCCTCAGGAGCAAGCCGGACCAGAACCTAAAGTAGCTCTCCCTGACAGGTTCACTGGGGGGCGGGACAAGTTTTTTGTTTTCCGGGAGGCATGCAAATTGTACTTTCGGCTGCGGCCTCGGTCATCGGGGAGTGAAGAACAAAGGGTGGGAATTGTCATCTCGCTCCTACAAGGGGACCCACAATCTTGGGCGTTCTCTCTTCCCCCGGGCTCCCCGGCTCTCCAGTCAGTGGATAGGTTTTTCGCTGCTCTGGGACTCGTATATGATGACCCAGATCGGATCTCCCTTGCTGAGTCTAAGTTACGTAGGATCCAGCAGGGAGATCGTCCGGCGGAGGAATTCTGTTCGGAGTTCCGTAGGTGGGCCACGGACACCCAGTGGAATGACCCGGCTCTTAGGAGCCAGTTTTGTCAAGGTTTATCCGACAAATTACAGGATGTGTTGGCACAGTATGACTCTCCCGCGTCACTGGAAGCCGCTATGGCCCTGGCTATTCGCGTTGACAGACGGCTTCGGGAGAGGTGCGGGATAACTCGACCCCCTGTGATGACTCCACATCCTACAAGGTCCCCTCATATGGTGGTTCCCCTGGTCAGTCCAGAGGAGCCTATGCAATTAGGAGGGACATCATTTCGGGGGAGGGGACCGGTGGTGCGCCATAAGACAGGAAGGTGTTTCTTCTGCGGGAGAAAGGGACATTTTATTGGGGGGTGTCCATCCCATTCCTTGCAGAGTGAAGAGTCGTCGGAAAACTGTTGATCCCAGGTTGTGTGGTGGACGGCAATCTGGGAGTAGGTATTTCGTCCCTAGGTTCGTCTCAGTTTCTCGTACCGGCGGAGGTGGTGGTGGGTACGAGAACTGAGAGGATATCTGTTCTTCTGGATAGTGGGGCCGGGGCTAATCTGGTTGATGCTCGGTTTGCCCGGGTTCAAGGTATGCGATTGAGTGAGTTGGCTAAACCCATCCCCATATTCTCGATCGATGCCAGGCCTCTCGGTCAGGGAAGTTTTTTGCAAGCTGTGCATGACGTAAAACTTCAAGTGGGGGCGATACATAAAGAACTGTTGTCTTGCTACGTGTTGGAGGGTCTTCCCACTCCTATAGTGTTGGGCCTTCCTTGGTTAACTAAGCATAACCCGGTTATTAATTGGCAAACCAGAGAGATAAGCCAATGGAGTAAATTCTGTAATAAAAACTGCATGAACACGGTCATCGGTGCGGTTACTCCTTGGGTCTTACCTCCATTTCTGGCGGACTTTGAGGATGTATTCTCGGAGAAAGGGTGTCAGGAACTACCTCCTCATCGCGAGTATGACTGTTCTGTAAAACTGCTCCCTGAGGCCAAGTTACCTAAAGCTAGGTTGTATAACCTTTCTGGTCCTGAGAGGCAGGCCATTAAGGATTATATTTCAGAAAGTCTGGCTAAGGGGCATATTAGACCTTCATCTTCACCGGTGGCTGCGGGGTTCTTCTTTGTTAAGAAGAAAGATGGAGGCCTACGCCCTTGCCTGGATTTCCGTGAACTTAATCGGATTACGGTCCGAGATCCGTATCCACTCCCACTTATTCCCGATCTCTTTAATCAGATTGTGGGCGCCAAATGGTTCTCTAAGTTGGATCTCAGGGGGGCGTACAATCTGATTAGGATGAAGGAGGGGGATGAGTGGAAGACGGCGTTTAACATTCCGGAGGGGCATTATGAGAACCTTGTCATGCCATTCGGTCTGACTAATGCCCCGGCGGTGTTCCAACACTTTGTTAATGACATTTTTCGCCGCCTGGTGGGACAGTTTGTTGTCATATATCTGGATGATATCTTAATTTACTCGCCGGATCTGGTGTCTCATCAGGAGCACGTTAGGCAGGTGTTACAGATCTTGCGGGATAATAAACTGTATGCCAAATGGGAAAAGTGTGTGTTCGCCGTACAGGAACTCCAGTTTTTAGGCTTCCTGGTTTCAGCGTCCGGTTTTCGTATGGACCCTGGGAAAGTGCGGGCAGTTCTTGAGTGGGATCGGCCAGAGAATCTTAAGGCACTACAACGTTTCCTGGGGTTTGCTAATTATTACCGGAAGTTCATTCGTAATTTCTCGTCCATGGTTAAGCCTCTCACAGACATGACTAAAAAGGGGATGGATTTTTCTAGGTGGTCTGACAAGGCTTGTCAAGCATTCTCCTCCTTGAAAAAATGTTTTGCCTCGGCACCCATACTCATTCAACCTGATGCGTCACAGCCATTCATTGTAGAGGTAGACGCTTCCGAGGTAGGGGTGGGAGCAGTATTGTCACAGGGTTCGTCCCCTGGTAAGTGGCATCCGTGCGCCTTTTTCTCTAAAAAATTGTCGTCCGCTGAGAGGAATTACGATGTCGGCAATAGGGAACTCTTGGCCATTAAGTTAGCTTTTGAGGAGTGGCGCCATTTTTTGGAGGGGGCAGTCCATCCGGTCACCGTCATCACCGATCACAAGAACCTGCTATATCTGGAGTCCGCGAAACGTCTGAATCCCAGACAAGCTAGGTGGTCATTGTTTTTTACCAGGTTTAATTTTGTCGTTACATATCGTCCTGGGTCAAAAAATGTAAAGGCGGATGCCTTATCTCGTAGTTTCCCTGGGGCCGGGAATACGGACGACCCGATTCCTATCCTTCAGGAGGGGGTGGTGGTTTCGGCAGTATGCTCTGAGCTGGAGGAGGAGGTATTGGAGGCTCAGGGGGACGCCCCTGTTGGACCTCCGGGGAGATTGTTTGTTCCAGATCAGTTGCGACAAAAGGTGATCGAGGCACACCATAACTCAGTTTTGGCAGGACACCCGGGGAGTAAAGCAACTGTGGATCTCCTCTCGCGTCGGTTTTGGTGGCCTAACTTACATAAGGAGGTGGTAACTTTTGTCGCGTCCTGTGGGGTTTGTGCGCGCTCTAAGACCTCACATACCCGTCCGTCTGGGGCCCTCTTACCTTTGAAGATCCCGGAGCGTCCTTGGACTCATCTGTCTATGGACTTTATTACGGATCTCCCTCCGTCTTCGGGTAAAACGGTCATACTCGTTGTAGTGGACAGGTTCAGCAAGATGGCACATTTTATCGCTCTTCCGGCTCTCCCTAATGCTAAAACTCTTGCGCAGGTGTTCATTGGGGAGATTGTGAGGCTTCACGGGGTACCCTCCGATGTGGTGTCTGATCGGGGGTCTCAGTTTGTGTCCAAGTTCTGGAAGGCGTTTTGTGCACGGCGGGGGATGCATTTGTCATTCTCATCGGCTTTTCACCCTCAGACCAATGGTCAGACGGAACGTATGAACCAGAGCTTGGAGACATATCTCCGGTGTTTTGTGTCAGAGAACCAGGAGGACTGGGCTTCTTTCTTACCTCTGGCAGAGTTTGCTCTTAATAATAGGCGGAGCGAGTCCACTGGTAAGTCCCCGTTTTTTGGGGCATATGGTTTTCACCCCCAGTTTTGTACTTTCAGTAGGGGGGGCTCTTCGGGGGTTCCTGAGGAGGAACGATTTTCCTCATCACTCGCTTCAGTATGGAGAGGGGTGCTGAAGAATCTGAATACTATGGGGAACCGATACAAACGTATGGCTGATAGGAGGAGAGTGTCTTGTCCGGACCTAAGTGTGAACGATCGGGTATGGTTGTCTACCAGGAATATTAAACTTAAGGTTCCCTCCTGGAAACTGGGTCCCAGGTTCATCGGGCCGTACAGAATCAGTTCTATTATTAATCCGGTGGCATTCCATCTTGACCTCCCCCCTACGTTTAAAATTCACAACGTGTTCCACAGATCGTTGCTTAAGAGGTATGTGGCGCCGGTGGTACCGTCACCTTTACCTCCCCCTCCAGTGGTGGTCAATGGTAACTTGGAGTTCCAGGTATCAAGGGTCATCGATTCACGTTTTAATCGCCGGTCCCTTCAGTACCTGGTTCATTGGAAAGGGTATGGTCCTGAGGAGAGGATGTGGGTTCCTGCGTCGGATATTAACGCAGACCGATTAGTTCGGGCCTTCCACACGACTCACCCGGATAAACCTGGCCCTGAGGGTCCGGAGGCCCCTCGTAGAAGGGGGGGTACTGTCACGGGTGTGTCGCCACGAAGATCGTCACGATTACACAGCCTGACTTCTCGCAGCTGACTTTTTGGTGCTTTGTGTTTTCGGCAGTGAGGGAGTTAATTCTCTCTCTCTCTGTGCTAGACGAGGTCCAGCCTCGCCCAGCTGCAATCAATGCTGCTGTAGTGAGACTCCTTCAAATGCCTGCTGGTCTGTTTGGGAAGTGTCGGTGAAAGCATTTCATACAGACTAACAGAGCGGATCGTGGTATTTGGAGTTTCTGAGATAAGTGTATTTGGAGTGTTTTTTCCCTTCCTCGCTTTATCATTTATCTCCTTTCCCGTTGGTGTTCCCTCTGTTGTAGTTGTGTAGTTTTTGTATGCAAGGTGGTTTTGGTTTTTCCCTTGTACTGTCTCGTTCGTCTAAGTACTGTGTGTGGGCATATTATTACTTGTCCTCTTTTGTTGTGATCGGGGTCCTTCTCAGGACTAGATTACTTAGGTGCAGGGATCCTCAGGAGGTAGGGGTTACGCTGGCGGCCTGGACCTCTGTACCTTTAACAGTACCTCCAGGTTGAGGGATTAGTCAGGGCCCCAGCTTAGGGTCAGCTTAGGCCCCCTACCTCCAGTATACAGAGACAGTGTGACAGTAGGCGATGTTGTAGTTTTGAGTGTGCTGCATTGATCTCTTGAAATTGCAGTCTGAGATATGGCTTCTGTGCCTGCTCTTGCTGCTGCAGGTTTTTGGCCCTAATTTTGGGAAATGTGGAGAATTCTGATTGTGTTTCCATCCATTGGGTTGGCTGTAGTGGGACAGGATTGGGTCTGCGTTAAATTACTTGTAGTCTGATGACATTGATGCCACTTCGGTGGTTTTAGGCCCTCATTTAGGGCAATGTGAACACTCCTGGTTAGGTCTCCATCCGCTGGGTTGGCTGTACTGGAAGAGTTGCTAGTGTCTACCACAAATTTTTTGAAATGTGGAGAATCATGATTGGGTCTCCATCTATTGGGTTGGCTGTAGGGGAACTGGTTTAGGCCTTCTTTGCAATACTTATACTCTAGTCAAATTGATGCCACTTCGGTGGTGTTAGGCCCTCATTTAGGGCAATGTGAACACTCCTGGTTAGGTCTCCATCTCCTGGGTTGGCAGTACTGGAAGAGGTGTGGGTCTTATTTACACTATTTCTACTGTAGTGAAATTGATGCCACTTTGCTGGCGTCTGCCACAAATTTTTTTAAATGTGGGGAATCCTGATTGGGTCTCCATCAATTGGGTTGGCTGTAGTGGAACCTTCCTCTTTTGCAGTCTATGTTGTGTAAGGTTGCGTACTAGTCCTTGCTGCGCTCCTGATACAGACTCTGCCTGCTGCACTCCTGATACAGACTCTAAGACCTACAAGTACCAATCGGAGTCATAAGCTTAAATAAAATCAAAAAACCTTTATTAAATATACATAATACAGACGATGATTAAAATTTTAAATAGAGGTGAAGTTTGGAGAAACTCAACATAAAGTCTCTGTAGAGTAAGGAATGCCACATATAATGTAGTGATTTAGCCAGTTATAACCATCATTTCAAGTATATATATATATATATATATATATATATATATGAGTTATTGGGATCACCCCATACACCAATATCAGTCCCTGTTTCTCATCATGGGAAATAAGTGCGGGGTCCCATCAGTATGCAGACATGTATAAATTATGCAACCATATATCAATTTTCAATATACATTACATTAAAAAGACTCACCCATTCTTTATGTGTCACTCCCACTCAGGAGACGCCCTTGGATGCGCGTTTCGCGTAAGCTTTTTCAGCAAGGAGAGTCAGCAAGACTCTGCCTGCTGCACTCCTGATACAGACTCTGCCTGCTGCACTCTGATACAGACTCTGCCTGCTGCACTCTTGGTACAGACTCTGCTTGCTGCACTCCTGATACAGACTCTGCCTGCTGCACTCCTGGTACAGACTCTGCCTGCTGCACTCCTGATACAGACTCTGCCTGCTGCACTCTGATACAGACTCTGCCTGCTGCACTCCCGATACAGACTCTGCCTGCTGCACTCCTGATACAGACTCTGCCTGCTGCACTCCTGATACAGACTCTGCCTGCTGCACTCTGACACAGACTCTGCCTGCTGCACTCCTGATACAGACTCTACCTGCTGCACTCCTGATACAGACTCTGCCTGCTGCACTCCTGATACAGACTCTGCCTGCTGCACTCTGATACAGACTCTGCCTGCTGCACTCTTGGTACAGACTCTGCTTGCTGCACTCCTGATACAGACTCTGCCTGCTGCACTCCTGGTACAGACTCTGCCTGCTGCACTCTGATACAGACTCTGCCTGCTGCACTCCTGATACAGACTCTGCCTGCTGCACTCCTGATACAGACTCTACCTGCTGCACTCCTGATACAGACTCTGCCTGCTGCACTCCTGATACAGACTCTGCCTGCTGCACTCGGATACAGACTCTGCCTGCTGCACTATGATACAGACTCTGCCTGCTGCACTCAGATACAGACTCTGCCTGCTGCACTATGATACAGACTCTGCCTGTTACACCATCTAGTCTGTCCTACTGGGTCCTGCTGCTGCGCGTCCATTGGTCTGTCCTGGAGTGGCACCTGGCGTTCATCGGGAGCCAAGTCTAACCTCACCATCAGAGGCTCTAGTGAACAGTCCGGTGCTTGCTTAGTCACGCCCCTCCAGGCTCTCTGGGGTCCGTGGCACAGTGGTTCCACAAACCATGTCCGTGACAGTGCGTCCTTGCAGGCAGGGTCTTCTCTCCAGTTGGTGACCCCTTTTGACATGTAAAGCGCAACTGAATAAATGTCGCTGTCACAGTAATAATAATTATAGTACTTGTACTCTGGATCAATTGATGGCACTTCCCTGGTGTCTACACCTAATTTGATGTGTTTTGGCAGCTTTTGGTCCCGTTTTTAGGTGTTGTCTATGCATTTTTTTTGGTCCCCCCATTGACTACTATGGGAACGAACGAACGAACATTTGGCGAATAAACTCGGCTAATATCAATTTGTTCGGCGAATTTTTCCGAACCGAACATTGAAATGTTCGCTCATGCCTAGTCTTGGCCTGCCCTGCCGCTAGCATTTTATCAGAGCGGGTTTTTAATGCAAGTGGTGGAATTATAACTGATAAGTGCATCCTCCTGTCAACTGAAAATGCTGACAGGCTGACTCTTATAAAAATGAACAAGGGCAGTATTGGGCCAGACTTCTCAACACCACCGAATGATAGCAGCGTAACATAAACTCAAATCCAGTGTCTTTTTTTGGCACCTCTTCACACCCACACATGGGTATACGCTTCCTGATTTTGGCTATCTGCTCTTGTCCTCTTCCTTCTCCTCATCCTCCATCACCATATCATTCACCAACATATCTACCATATCACCTCCTCTACATGTCTTGCAAGGGGCATTGGAGTGCCTCCAAATTTTTGGCAGCCGTTGCTTCACTGCATAGGTCAACACTATTGGAGACCCACTTCCTAATAATGGGAACATTGTTTTTAGGAGGCTCTCTGACCTCTACGTCTCTTGCAAGTGGCATTGGAGTTCCTCCAAATTTTGAGCAGACCTGCCACTCACTGCATACGCAATAACAGTATAGGAGACCCACTCTTTAGTAATGGGAACAACAAAGCATAGCTGGCTGATGGCTCTCTAACAATAGCGAGGGCTGACTGCTGGCCCTTTAAGAATAGTAAGGGCTGCCTGATGGCCCTAGAAAAATAGGCTTTGTGACTTTCAGAGTCTCTCCATCATAAATGAAACAGGATGTGTCTGATGATATCTCACACACCACATGGCCAGATAAGATTGTAAAATGTTTTAATGACATTTCCCAGTGAATGCATTTGTCTTTGTTGAAAGCAATGCAAAAGTGCAAAAACGCATCAAAAACACTACGTGCGAACATAGCCCAAGGTGTGGAGGAGTATTTTTGTTTTTGGTTATTTATTTTGCCTTATATACAAGTCATTACCCTGGAAAGGAAGTTCCTTAACATATTTCCCAGGAAAATCCATTTTGGTTTCGTTTTTGTATGTTTTATTGTGAGTCCGTAAAAGTGGCGTAATACTCTGACAACGTTATTGACAGCAGTGACCTGGGAGTCAGAAATGCTTCCAGGGGGTCTTCCCCATGCTGTTCCTATGTCATTTGAGCACTGTTCCCATCGATTTGGGCAATTTTTAGGCCCTCTGCAGACCGCCGGGGGGAGCCGCCTGAAAAATGCTCGAGTTTCCCATAGACTTACATTGGACTCGTTGCTCGGGTCGAGCACCCGAGTATTCCAATGTGCTCGACCCGAGCATCCAGCACCCGAGCATTTTAGTGTTCGCCCATCATTAAATATGATTATTGCAATATATTAAGAAGATAAGACCTTTGATGGGAGGAGGAGGAGGAGGAAGAAGAGGAGGAGCTTCTTTAATATGAGCCCAGAAATACTATTAGTGGTTGCTAATCTGTTTCATTCTCCTCCCAGCCATAGCTTACTTCAATGCATCAGACTGGAGTTTAACTCACAGAGCACTGTCTGCATTGGATATAATTTTAGAGCCTTTTCAGCAGATTTTAGAGCCTTTTCACTGCCTCTGATGGTTTTCTTTCACTGACAGCAAACAACAATTCACAAATGGGGAAGATCTGAAGCACAAAGTGAATGACAGAGATGCAGAACTTTTCATGTCACAACGATTAGAGTTTCTTTATATAGTATCGTATGGTCCCTTTAAAGAATACCGCACTCCTGTTTGGTTGCATTTTTGATAAATGCAGAATATTTTTCGGGTCATTATCCATCGTTTGCTCGGAGCGTTATTTTATCACTTACGTTGCTTTGCACTTTTCCCACCCAGACAGGGAGACAATCTAATCTCCTAATATAATAGTGCTGACGTGGATTTTGTAGATCACTGAACAGGAGATATCATGCAGAATAAAAGTGGAACAATCCTGTAAGCAAAAAATCCACTAAGGTGCGACAAATACACAAAAAACACACAGACGAGCGCCGGCGTCCTCGCTCTTACCCAGAACTTTATCCTCCAGGAAACGATTACTCAGAAAGATGTGCAGGATCAATCTCCTGTCAAACAGACTTGATCTTCAAACTCCAGTGGCCATAAAACACCCAGACACAGATCGATGGGGAAGCAGTGTGCAGGAAGGCTATCAATCAGCGCCGAGGAGATAGGCGAGAAAAGGGATTTATGAAGTGGACGAGTGTGAAAAACACAACGTTTATTATTCTCTAAAATCCTGCACAACTTATTACTCAACTGTCCCCCCACACTTTACCCCACAAACAACATCTCCAAAAAAATACATTAATAAATGCAAATGTGACTACAGTTTAAAAATAACTTTTTACTTTCTAAAGCAAACACTAGAGGGAGCTCCGTACAACAGATTGTTATCATTAGTGTTCAACTCAATGGGAGCTGTACATCCCTGTGTGTAGCGAGCGCCCCCTAGTGGTAAAAAAAAAAAAAGGATTTAGACCTCTGTAATAGTAAAAATGAGCTCTATTTACGCATGGGAAGTAACTTCATCATCCTAAATCCTCAATAATATTGGGTGCTTCACCAACTTTAGCAATGTATTAGGCAATATCCGAAGGAAGACCATAGCCCTTATTAATATAATGGTGGAGTCAACAGATTGGAAACCGAAGGGAACCTATTTAAGTCATTTCCAAGCTATAGTTTCATAGTTTTTAAGGTTGAAGGTAGAATTAAGTCCATCAAGTTCATCCTATAGCCTAACATGTTGATCCAGAGGAGGCAAAAACGCCATGGGGACGACACTAATAGCTCTATATTAGGGGAAAAATTCCTTCCCAACTTCATACAGTGATCAGACTCGTTCCCTGGATCAATGTCTCATCACAGAATCTAGTGGCCATAACCTGTAATATTATAATTATCCATAAAGGCTTCCAGGACCCTCTTGAATTTTAGTAGTGAATCAACCGTTACAACATAGATATGATGAGTGTTGGTTTGGGCATCCTAGGAGTCACAATTAAGGAGTGATGTGGCCATTATAGTAAAAATACCTTTTTTATAGGCCCTTAATGGTGGCAGCTGACAGATATAACTCAATTGCAGTGCGGGGGAATCAGAGGTTTGGATTGGATGCATGAAGCTTATAGATCTAGAAAGATGATGTATGAAATTAATGAGATGAATTAAAATGAAACAAAATGAACAACTGAACCCTTCCCTGACCCATAACCAATAATTTCTTTGCCACCCTTAAAAGCTAGAATAATCAATGCCATGGGAAACCTTCCATCATTGTTGAAAAAAAAATCATTGCTGTAATTTGTTGCAAAATGAAAATTTGTAACAATTTTGTTTCTGCAGCTTGCACCTGTTACCATACACTGCAAGCTGCTCGATGCTGTTCAGTTGTGATCCTCACTGTGTCCCATCTGATGTACAAGTGTATGTGTGATCGACAGGACATAACTGCATGGCACGGAGCAACTGCTGTGAAATTATGATGTGCAAGAGGTTAAGCCATCATCATTTTACATTTTTTACTTTTTGTTAATATAATTTTTTTCCGCTACAATATTCGTAGAATAAAGCAAGACACCACAGAGAGAGGTTAAATCGCCGTCCAGCTGAGCATTACGCCAATCAGATTGCAGCAATGTGACTTTAAATGGACATAAGTCATTGTTAATATAATAAAGTAATATAATAAAGCTGATTGCAGATAAGTTAACGGTGGATGTCCCGCTTCGGCCGTGTTAATTGCATCGAGTGATTCATTTCCGTAGTGACTCATTGTATCCAGTGCTAATCAACATTGTAGTGTTGGGGGGAGACAAACCTGAACAGAAAAAAAAAAATGAGGTCTTCTTGAAGCATAAGTGTGAAAAATCCCAATCACCAGGCTGATCTAAGGCAGACATATACAGTATATATGTATATACGATTATATTTAAGATATCTCAGCCAGGTTAAAGTTTGTTACATCTGCAAATGTTGCAAATGTTATCCTAATAACTGTATCAATGTCGTGCCGCCCGTGCAATTTGTGCAGCATGGCTGCTAATCATACAAAGTGAATGAGCAGCCGCCTACAGGAATAGCGGAGGCGAGCTACAATGTATCGCGCCACAGCTGTTAGTTTAAACATAGCAAGATGTAGATACATATAGATAGATGGATATAGATAGATCATGTATCGAAGCTAATGCTACGCAGCTGCGACAGATGTCAACACGGCGAGTTAGAATCACTAAAATACCTGTTGCACGTTTTATCTAAAAGTCGATCATTCTGCGCTGAATCATTTTCTAATATCGAGTATTTGTAGCGTTCCGAGCTTCTTTTTTTTATTCTATTACACAACTTCAAATCCCCTGCTGAGAAATAGGGACAATTTATCATGGGACACATTTTATGTCACACCTTTGAAGATGTTTTTTTTTAAAGTTTTACTTAAAAAAAAAAAAAAAAGTAAATCATGATATTCATCAATGTATCTAAATCCTGCCCAAGCATATAGCTAAGCCCAGTGTTCACAAACTAACGTGCATAGTGACAACAGCTCTAAATTCGGGCTAAAAATGCCTTATATATGTGTCACAGACATTATTTTGGAGTAAAATGGCCAGAAAAATGGGGAAAATACATTAATAAGTGTGAGGTATAAAGTGCACTGATAAAGTTTTGGTTGCTGTTAACCACCACTAGGGGGAGCTCACTGCATACTGTGTTATTATTGGGCTTCCAAATTTCAATAAGAACAAATCTGCAGTAATAAATGGAAGCTGCGGACAGGTTGTTTTTTTTTTATTATTTTATTTTTTATTTTCTATATTTTAGCTGTATAAAAAAACGGGGATTTGAAGATCTGTATAAAAATATAGTGAAGTCTATTGTAACAGTAAAATACGGCAGTACATGTTATAGGGCTTTTAATCTTTGGAATAGGTATTCAATATCAGATCTGTGGGGGCCGCAAGCAGTCTGCTGTTTTCAGCTTCGACACAACTCCATTAAGTTTGCAGTGGCCGTTTTTGGTACTGCAGCTCAGCTGCTATTGAATTGCACGGGATCTGAGCTGCAGTACCTAAGAACGGCCACTACACAAATTGTTTTTTTTTTAGATCCAGCTGAAGCTGGAAACCGCTGATTGGTTGAGGTATTGATCTGATATCGATGACCAACCGTAAGGATATCATAGATCATCATTGTCATTAGCCTGGACATTCCCTTTAAGAAATGGCAGTTTGGCAAACATGCAACTCTGTCTACAAAACAACTGCAACAAAATTAGCATTTAGTACAATTTGACTAATGCTGCTCAGCTTCATCAGGGAGGCCAAAATAAGATGCAGCAGAGCTGAAGCTGTCATTAAGGCTGTGTGCCCACGTAGCATTTTTCAAGCGTATAGGCTGCGGAATTTCCGCAGCGTAAACGCTTGAAAAACGCATGTATATCCGCACCCCATGGTCCCCAATGGGATTCCGCAAGTTCTATGCACATGCTGCGGATTTTTCCGCAGCGTTTATGCCGCGTTCAAAAATCCGCAGCATGTCATTTAATTTTGCGTTTCCGCAAGCAGAATTGCCTTTGTCCAATGCATAAAAAACGCAAGGCAATTCCGCATGTGGAAAACGTGTGATAAACGCGCGAAAAATGCGCGATAAACGCGTGCGGAATTCCGCATGCGTTTTTCCGGGAGAGGACTTGCATTTATGCAGCAGAAATTTTCTGCTTCATAAATGCAACGTGGGCACATAGCCTTAAGGATTATCCACCCCCCCCCAAAAAAAAAAAAAATATTATAATAATAATAAGATATCAACTATCTTATTTTTATTGTCTGTACATGTCCCTGCTTAATTGTAAAGTGCTGCAGAATATGTTGGCGCTATATAAATACAAGTTATTATTATTAACTATCATCAGGATAAAGAATAACTTGCTGATCATTGGGAGTGAAACTGTTAGAACCCTCCTGTTAGTTTTTTCCATCTTGTGTTTAGCGGTCACATGACCATCTGCCTTTATATTCCAGCTCCGCCCCTTTGGCTGTGCTGGACTTCAGTGTTGTTTGACTGTTTCTCTAGCCAGGTGTTTCGGTGCCTTTCTCTGTCAGTTTGCTTGGTTCTTCTGGGACCTCTAGTACCTTTTTGTCAGTTTATCTTTTTGTGTTCTGCAACAACTTCTCTGTTTAGGAGGTGTCCCATTTTTTGTCCCAGTACTTAGTTCTTTTAGGGACCCCTCCCCTTATGCTATAGGTCTTCGTTCAGACAAGCCGAGGACTAAGGCGGGTCTGTTTGCAAGGAACAGGCAGCCCGCTACATCGTAGGGATTCAGCTTAGTCTTACTGTAGGGACAGCTTTCCTCTTTCTTTCCTTAGTACATGTTGCAGATCATAACAGAAACATCAACACCCCAGTTGATCCCGAGAAAGAGGTTCTGCAGTCCCTTGTTGAATGGAGCAGAGGTGCGTATGCTCGTCTGCGCATGCTCGACTTCCTCTCAATTCATTGTGTAAAAAACTGACGGAAATAATGGAGTGCAGAGCTCCACTTTCTCCTGCAGTCCCATAGACAATGAATGGGGGCTGAGTATGTGCACCTCTGCTCCATTCAACTGCAGAGACCCCTTCTCGGAATCACTGGGGGTTCCAGTAATCAGACCACCAGCGATCCCCTTCCTTATTGACAGGAATTAACTTTTTTGGGGGTGGGGGGGGATTTTTTTCGCTCAGCATCTCACCTCGCTGAATTGGGTTTAGCTGCAGTCCCATGTAAAAACAAAGGGAAAACATTATGTGAATTCAAGTTGTTCCAAATGACAAGCTGAGAGTTGTAGAGAATATTGGAGAAATGCTACATGTGTAAGTGGCAGCAGCCTAGCTCCGGGGCTGCAGTCACCTTCACTGGTTCTTCTTTTCTCAGACATTATTACATATTCCGAGTCCCCATCCTCCGCAGTGGAAACACTTTGCCGGATAAAACATAAAATGTGATAAATGTTGCGAGCAATCAAAGACGATAGACATTGTTATACCTGCATTAACAATTGTATCTAATGTATCTGCTGTCTCCCTCTTCAATGTCCTGTAGTTGCTAAGCAACGCTATCGGTGCCGCGCCGAATGATCTTCTATCAAATTTATTTTTATTGTCCAGAAAGGAAAAAAAACAGATAAAATAACCAAAATATTGATTGTATTAAGGTAAAAAAAGCGAGAAAATAAAGTATTCGCCGGGAAAAAGTCATAAACACAAAGGGCGGAAATCCACTATAGTCTATTGTACTGTATCTTTTAGATATCTGTAGGGATCAAGGCTGTAATGGGGGTTACATCAGTGATAGAGATGAGTCAACCGTTTTAGCATTTTTGCAATTGTAATGAAAGTTGGGCCAAATCTAAAAGTTTAAAAAAAAAAAGTCAAACTTTTTATTTTAACTAATGGTGAAATAATATCAGACAATCATGATTCTCCATTCAGGGCTTGTAATGGAAACCATAGGAAATCTGTAGAAGTATTCGCAGCAAGGTCAACAAGAAAGTCAGCAGCTTAACCCCTTAGATGCTAGGGTCAATACCATCTGGAGCATCTAAGCAGTTAAACAGAGGACGTCCTTCTCTATCATGTTCTTTACCAAGCAATCGTCCTTGCATTGCAATCATGGCACTACTGTCATGGCAGAAACAATCTACTGAAGACTGCCATGTCTGCCATGTCCGTACTTCTTCTGCATGCTCCTGACAGTTTGGGGAAGCAACATGGTCGCACGTCTACTTCGAACTTTGCGCCCTTCCATGTTGCATGGAGAGTCTTGAGAACAAAAAGGATTTATAATAAGAAGTAATTTGCAAAGTTGCTTAATTTTTACTATTTATCTCCAATGATATACAATTAATAAGATGTGAACAACCCCTTTAACGGAATCTCCCATAGACAGATACCCTATATTGGACCAGGAGATAAGCATATATAAGCTAAATCTGGGAACTAGTGATGGGCGAGCACTAAAATGCTCGGGTGCTCGATGCTCAGGTTCAGCACATTGGAATACGCGGGTGCTCGACCCGAGCAACGAGCCCAATGTAAGTCTATGGGATGCTCGAGCATTTTTCAGGCGGCTCCCCCCGGCGGTCTGCAGAGGGCCTAAAAATTGCCCAAATCGATGGGAACAGTGCTCAAATGACATGGGGACAGCATGGGGAAGACCCCTGGAAGCATCTCTGACTCCCAGATCACTGCTGTCAACAACGTGGTTGCTAAAAATTGGGAGGCACTCCAATGCCCCTTGGAAGAGATGTGGAGGAGGGCCTCATAAAAAAATGTTCCCATTAGAAAGAGCGGGCCTCCTATACTTGTAATGTCCATGCACTAAGTGTATGGGCTGACAAACATTTACCCCTGGGGGGTATACATGAACATACTGTATATGACGCGCCCCTGGGCCTGCTGTGTCGCGCAGCGTCCCGCGCACGGGGGCTTACCCGGAACCGGATCAGATGAGGGTTGTAGTCTCCGAGTGGCGGGGACCCGGTCCGTGCCCAGGGAGTCAAACTCAGTGTGTGGCAGTCTTGATAGATGTTATTTGAGTGTCGACTACGCCACCCGTTGATTTGCAGCTATGGAGCTGCCGCTGCAGGGCAGACCGCTGAGGCCGGTGTAGAATGGTGCAGCGTGATAGTATAACCCCCAACGGGAGGGGTATGGCCTCAGGGCAGCCGACGTGGAAGATGGGGGGTAGCAGGAACCACTCAGAGACGGTGCGGTGTAATTCAGGGTCTTTACTGGTAACAACGATAGACCCTCCCGGAGTACTTGCTAGCGAACGGGGCCTGGTCAGTCCTTGAGCAGATGGGATCTCCCCTGGCCAGGCGGAGTTGTAGGCCTCCCAAACTGACTGTACTCTTCTGGCTACCTTGCTAGAAGCGGATATAAGTAGCCCACGTCCCTGAGTGTACCGTGTGGTGCTCACCCGTATGGCCGGTGACTCGGGGCCTTCTAATGGCTTCCGCTCCACGATGGCGGTGCTGGTCCCACGCGTGTGACCGTGCCTTCGGGTTTCTGGGCCTGAGGACCTGAAATCCCCTGCCGGTCGGCTTCTGCTGCTGGGTAAGAGTTAGTCCCCACAGCCTCGGACGCCGGGTCCGGTAAGAAAGCTTCTCAGTCAGGGCGAGCTCTGCAGCTGCCAGCTCCTGACTCGTAGTAGTATTGCTCCCACTGAGCTTCTGCTGTTTCCTCCTATGACTGTTTCTCGTCTCTACTCTCCTTGACTGACTAACCCTGCCTCAGCCCCGGGTTTATACAGGGGAAGTTCTTCCCCTCCCAAGACTGGGCAGGAGGTGTGGCATGCACAGGATCCCTGACCAAAGGACCTCCCACCTGCTCTCAGACATAACATTACGTTACTGTGGAAACCAGACCCCTGGGGTGCCACATTCCCCCCTAGTAAAATTTAGTACTCCGGGACTAAACACATTTTTGTAAACATACCAGAGTACAACCAAAACATTATAATAAAGAGACACATAACAATGGTCACGGCGTGTCCGCAACCGGGTGCAGTCTTTGAGGGGAAGCAAGGTGTCCATTTCACCAAAACAGGGAGACGTAACCAGGTAGGGGTCTGTCCTACCCCGAGTCCTTAACAGTCTCTAGTCCATCCTGGGTTACGCTCCAACTAATTGTACAAGGATTCCCGGTAGATCCACCAAGGATTCCTAAAAATAACTAGAAACACAAAATTATACACAAGCAACAATACACAGGTAAACATAAATAAAACAATGTATACACTTTAAATCCTCCAGCGTGCGGGTAACTGCCCTCTAGTGGCTCTAGTGGACCTACGGAGCTGACTGTCTGGCCCCGAACTACAGGGTGTAGGAGCTGTCAAGGGTAAACTGGGCAGCTGTCTACGAGTTCCCTGGCTCACTAGGGATATTGCAGGCTCACTGCAAGCAGAGGATTGATCCTCCTGGTCTGCGGGTGTGGGGTCTTCTGCCTCCTGGACCGGCTGTTCTTCCAGCTCTACCCGTTGCTCCGTAGGTGCTTGGGATGACGGTTGGAGGAAGGTGAGTACGGGCACCACAACTGCACCATTGACTTGAGTCCAAGACCGAGGGAAGTCCCCGAGCACAGTACTAACCATATCTTCCCTTTCCTCTACGGGTCGATGGTCTTCTTGTTCCTCTTCAGGGTTCCTCAGTTGTTCGGGACACTTCTTCAGGTGGTCCCGGGATACAATGGCTGTGGTTTCCCCTCCGTCTTTACTGATGGTGCAGACCTTCGGGTTCTCGTGGCTTGAGGGCAGTACGGTGTACGGGTCCTTCTCCCACTGGTCGTCCAACTTGTGGAGCCGTCTTTTCCTCTTTAAGACCTGCTCTCCGGGTACCAGGGGAACGGCGGGAGCGTACTGGTTGTAAGTTTTCTCTTGTCTTTCCCTAGCCTGACAGAGACTTCGCTCCACGCTCTCCTGTACTTTCCGGTACTGTTGCTGCCTCTCTGTGTCCCAGTCTGCTTCTGGTGAAGTGTCCTCGGGTCTCAGGACTCCCATTTCCAGGTCAACAGGTAACTTACCAGGTCTCGCCCTCATTAGGTAAGCCGGGGTACAGTTGGTGGAACCTACCGGGATGTGGTTGTATAGGTCCACCAGATCGGGCAACTTCTCAGGCCACAGACTGCGTTCTTCCAGGGGCAACGTTTTTAGAAGATCCATTACCACCTGGTTCATTTTTTCACAAAGTCCATTAGTTTGCGGATGGTAGGGTGTTGTCCTTATCTTCCGGCAGCCATACAGATTGCAAAATTCCTGGAAGACCTCCGCTTCAAAGGCAGGTCCCTGGTCCGTCAGCACTTGGTCCGGGTACCCGTGTGGACGGCAGAAGTGCTGCTGGAAGGCTCTAGCTGCTGTTTGAGCCGTTAAGTCCTTGACGGGGACGACAACCAAGAACCGGGAGTAATGATCCACGATGGTTAACGCGTAGACGTAGCCACTTCTGCTTGGGGTCAGTTTTACATGATCCGAGGCTACCAGTTCCAACGGTTGCCGGGTGACGATGGACTGCAGGGGAGTCCTCTGGCTGGCACGGTCCTTCCTTCTCAGGTTGCACGGGCCACAGTCTCTGCACCACTTCTCGATGGTTCCCCTCATGCCTACCCAGTGGAACCGCTCGCGCAGCAGGAACTCCAGCTTCTTCCACCCGAAGTGTCCAGCTCCGTCGTGGTATGCCTCCATCACCATGGCTGCGTCTCTTCGTGGCACCACTACTTGCCAGAGTAATTCATGCGTCCGGGAGTTAACCATTCTGCGGCACAACTTCCCTTTGTAAAGGAACAGTCGACTCTTCTCTGCCCATAGTTGTTTGGCTTCCTCCGGAGCGTCTGGTTCAAGGCGAGCCTCCGGCCGAGTCAGCATCTCCTTCACCAGTCGGACGGCAGGGTCGCTGTCTTGGGTTTCCGCCCAGTTGTAGTGGGGTAAGGGGTTCAACGTAGCAGCCTGCTTACTCCTTACCCGGTGGGAATACTGGATAGTCCCATGACGGTGGAACGCAGGGAGTTCAACTTCTTCCAGTCCCTCCGGATCTTCTCCTCCGTCCGGCAGGTTGGGCATCCTGGACAGGGCGTCCGCGTTGGTATTGGAGCGTCCTGCCCGGTATTTGATTGTGAACTCGTAGTTGGACAGACGGGCCACCCACCTCTGCTCCAGGGCACCGAGTCTTGCCGTGTCCAGGTGTGTCAATGGGTTGTTATCCGTGTACACGGTGAACCGGGAAGAAGCGAGGTAATGCTTAAAGCGCTCAGTGACTGCCCATACCACGGCCAGGAACTCTAGCTTAAATGAGCTGAAATTCTCGAGGTTCCTTTCGGTGGGTCGCAGTTTTCGGCTGGCGTAGGCGATTACTCGTTCTTTCCCTTGCTGAATCTGGGACAGTACGGCTCCTAGCCCGATGTTACTGGCGTCGGTGTAGAGGATAAAAGGCTGGCTATAATCCGGGTATGCCAGGATTTCGTCCCCCGTGAGGGCCATCTTCAGCTGGCGGAAGGACTCTTCTTCCAGCTCCTCCCATTTGAAGGGCGGCTTCTGGTTCTTGGCCTTCCGGGACTGGCCTATCAGGAGGTCCTGCATAGGTGCTGCCTTTTTGGTGAAACCGAGAATAAACCTTCGGTAGTAGCCTACCAACCCGAGGAACTGCCGCACTTCTTTTACGCTGGAGGGGCTTGGCCATTCCTTAATTGCGGTGATCTTATCAGGGTCGAGAGCCACTCCGTCAGCGCTCACCACGTGTCCCAGGTACTGCACCTTTGGTTTCAGGAGGTGACACTTGGAGGGTTTCACCTTTAGGCCGTAACTCGCCAGAGCCTCGAACACTTCCGCCAGGTGTTTCAGGTGGTCCTCATACGTCTTGGAATATACGATGACATCGTCCAGGTACAACAGGACCGTCTCGAAGTTTCTGTGGCCCAGACAACACTCCATTAGTCGTTGGAAGGTTCCTGGTGCGTTGCAGAGTCCGAACGGCATGCAGGTGAACTCGCTAAGTCCCATCGGGGTGGTGAATGCGGTCTTCTCCCGGTCCGCCTCTGCTACAGGAACCTGCCAGTACCCGCTAGTGAGATCCAAGGTAGAGAAGAAGTTAGCAGATCTTAAAGCAGCCAAGGACTCCTCTATCCTTGGTAAGGGGTACGCATCCTTGTGTGTGATACGGTTGATTTTCCGGTAATCTACACACATCCTCATGGTGTTGTCTTTTTTTCTGACTAAGACTAGTGGAGCTGCCCAGGGGCTACAGCTATCCCTGATCACCCCAGCCTCCTTCATGTCTCTAAGCATCCCCTTGGCGTGTTGGTAGTGGGCAGGGGGTACGGGTCGATATAGGAGGATGGTCTCCCGTGGGGATGTGGTGTTCTACCCCCTTGACTCGCCCGAAGTCTAACAGGTGTTTACTGAACACTCTCTCGTACTCTTGAACCACCCGATAGACTCCTTGTTTCTGGTGTGCGGGAGTGGAGTCAGTACCCAGATGTAGTTGCTGACACCAGTCCTCCATGTTTTTCTTAGAGCCGTTACCTTCCTCCGGGTGAGATGGAGGCAAGGGTTCCACAGATTGTATAGAACTTTGGTTAATGGTATATAATTTGGCTAGCGTGGCATACCGGGGCAGGTACACTTCCCTCTCCCCGATATTTATTATGCGAACGGGCACCCTCCCATGGCGTACATCAACCACCCCCCGTGCTGTCAAAATGGTGGGCCTACTGTCTGAGTAAACTGGTTCTACCATTGCCTGGTAATCCCTACCTCTCAGACCAATAGCTGCCCTACACCAAATCATCATTTCACTTTTTGGGGGCATGGCAATAGGAAAAGGGTCACACATTCTTACGCTACCAATCTCACCGCCGGAGAGTTCCACCTGTTGCCGTCGCATCAGTGCCCGGATCTCTTTCTGGAGCACCCGCTGCTCGCCGGAGCTGGCGTTCTTGGCAACCTGCTGTAAAAGGAAAATCACCTCTGCAAGACAATTTTCAATTACATTAGTTCCTAGAGTTATTTTTGGGTGACTCTCATGTTTGTCAATATCTACAATGATCAGTCCCTGTGCTGCCAGTTCGACTCTACCGATTTTGATGGTCACCTCTTTAAATCCGATCTGTGGCACGGGCTGGCCATTGCTGGCGATGATACTCAAGTCGTCGTCAGGGTAGCGGGTAATATCCGAGTCATTCCAGTACTGCTTAAAGAGCACGTACGGGATGGTGGTGACCTGTGTCCAGTAGGGCACTCATGGGAATGCCATCCAGTACCACAGGCAAGACTGGACGTCCTCCCACATATCTGTCGCGCCAGTTCGATGGGCCTGGTGATCTTTTTCCTGGGGGTTGGCCCTCTACCCCAGGTTGTGCCCGTTTAAAGAACAGTACCTTGCCATATGTCCGGGTTGATTGCAGCGGCGGCAGATGGGTCGTCCGTCCTCGCTGTATCGGTCACTGGGTCTTCCTCTGGCCGGTGGGGTCCTCCTTGGTCGACGCCACGGGATGTCCTCCGGTCCGGATGCCAGCTGGATCTTCCCTGGGGTGGAAGCCTGTAAAGACTGCACAGTTCGGGTTAGCGCAGCAACGCTGTTAGCTAGCTCTTGGACCTGATGGTGTAGGTCTGGAGCCGGGTCATTGTCCAAAGCCTGCGCATCAGCTCCCACAGGCCCTGCCGACAAAGGCGCCGCCTCCTGGTGGTAAGTGATAGCAGGGCGCCTGTGGGTCACAACGCCACCCGGTGCCGGTTCTCGGAGCACCCGGATGGCTCTGTCCTTGAACTGTGCAAAGCCCAGATGGGGATCCTGTAAGGCCATTGCCCCCAACTGGGTTCGGTGGGTATTACAATATAGTCCCTCTATAAACTGTTCGGTCAACAGCCTGTCCTCGTTTCCCACTCCATCAGGGTCGGTCTGCTTAATGGCCCTCAGGGCCTCTTGTAGGTTTAGTGCATAGTCCCTTATACTCTCATGCGCTCGCTGCTTGCACCCGTAGAACCTAAGCTTAATCTCGGCTGAGGTGCGGGTATCAAAGGTGTCCTTCAGCCGGGTTAGTATCCCTGCGACAGTCTTCCTCCCAGGTGGCCAGGATTTTACTTCCCTTTTGGCTGCCCCGGTTAGTTGGGCCACCAGGATGCTCACTTTTTGCTCTTCTGTGAGGGGGTACACCTGGAAGAGGCTATCCAGCTTTTCTCTAAAGTCATGCAGGGTATGTGACTCCCCTGAGTACTGGGGTAGCCAAGCTGCTCCCGGGATATAGGGCATGGTGAAGGGCATAACTGCAGCAGCGGTAGCGCTGGCGGGGGTTGAGGCAGTGAAGCTCTCCTCCGTATCCGACATCTTCCTCCCCCCTAGTGGACCGTGGCCTACCTTGCGATGATCCTCTTCCGTAGGCCGCGGCTCCGCAGTGGATGGTTAAGGACCTTCCGTCGCGCTCCTGTGACGTCGGCGTCTGCTGGGCTCCTTCCAGGACCTTACGCAACGTCCGGACGTGAGGCGGGGCTTCAGTTCTCGCGCGCTTTCGGAGTCCACGCCCCTCTTCTTCCCGCGCGGCGTCCTCAAGATGGCGTCCAATGGCGGGAAAACTCCACGGATGGCGGGAAGAAGGCAGAAGATGGCGCCGGATGGCGGGAAACTTCACCGATGGCGGGAAGAAGGCTGAAGATGGCGCCGGATGGCGTGAATCTTCACCACAGGTAAGTTTGAAAAGTCTCTTTTTCAGGCACGCAGTACCCGGTGGTTGCGGGCACGAAATCCTGCCGACTACGCCAAAGTTGACGCGCCCCTGGGCCTGCTGTGTCGCGCAGCGTCCCGCGCACAGGGGCTTACCCGGAACCGGATCAGATGAGGGTTGTAGTCTCCGAGTGGCGGGGACCCGGTCCGTGCCCAGGGAGTCAAACTCAGTGTGTGGCAGTCTTGATAGATGTTATTTGAGTGTCGACTACGCCACCCGTTGATTTGCAGCTATGGAGCTGCCGCTGCAGGGCAGACCGCTGAGGCCGGTGTAGAATGGTGCAGCGTGATAGTATAACCCCCAACGGGAGGGGTATGGCCTCAGGGCAGCCGACGTGGAAGATGGGGGGTAGCAGGAACCACTCAGAGACGGTGCGGTGTAATTCAGGGTCTTTACTGGTAACAACGATAGACCCTCCCGGAGTACTTGCTAGCGAACGGGGCCTGGTCAGTCCTTGAGCAGATGGGATCTCCCCTGGCCAGGCGGAGTTGTAGGCCTCCCAAACTGACTGTACTCTTCTGGCTACCTTGCTAGAAGTGGATATAAGTAGCCCACGTCCCTGAGTGTACCGTGTGGTGCTCACCCGTATGGCCGGTGACTCGGGGCCTTCTAATGGCTTCCGCTCCATGATGGCGGTGCTGGTCCCACGCGTGTGACCGTGCCTTCGGGTTTCTGGGCCTGAGGACCTGAAATCCCCTGCCGGTCGGCTTCTGCTGCTGGGTAAGAGTTAGTCCCCACAGCCTCGGACGCCGGGTCCGGTAAGAAAGCTTCTCAGTCAGGGCGAGCTCTGCAGCTGCCAGCCCCTGACTCGTAGTAGTATTGCTCCCACTGAGCTTCTGCTGTTTCCTCCTATGACTGTTTCTCGTCTCTACTCTCCTTGACTGACTAACCCTGCCTCAGCCCCGGGTTTATACAGGGGAAGTTCTTCCCCTCCCAAGACTGGGCAGGAGGTGTGGCATGCACAGGATCCCTGACCAAAGGACCTCCCACCTGCTCTCAGACATAACATTACGTTACTGTGGAAACCAGACCCCTGGGGTGCCACATATACATTTTTTTTTTTACGTGCATCATAAACACCCTCTAAGTGTATGGGCAGACAAACTTTTACCCCTGGGGGGTATACATGAACATACTGTATAAAAATTTTTTTTTACGGGCATCATAAACACCATTTAAAAAAATTATGTGGATGTTGCATCACGGACCACGGTCACCCTGGCGATATGGTGGTGGAGGATGAGGAGAAGGAGGAGCAAGAGCAAATAGCCAAAATCAGGAAGCGTATACCCATGTGTAAGTGTGAAAAGGTGCATGGGAATACACCTCCTAAGAAAAGACACTGGATTTGAGTTTATGTTACGCTGCTATCATTCGGTGGTGTTGAGAGACTTCCCAATCCAGCCCTTGTTCATTTTTATAAGAGTCAGCCTGTCAGCATTTTCAGTTGACAGGAGGATGCGCTTATCAGTTATAATTCCACCAGCGGCACTAAAAACCCGCTCTGATAAAACGCTGGTGGCAGGGCAGGCCAGGACCTCCAAGGCGCAGAGAGACAGTTCATTCCACGTATCCAGCTTAGTTACCCAATAATTATAAGGCACAAAGGAATCACGGAGGATGTTGGTACGGTCGGCAAGGTACTCCCTCAGCATCTTCCCACACTTTGCACTCCTTGTGAGAGTACCCCGCGCCTCAGGGCCTGTGCGATGGGAGGGGCTGAGAAAACTCTCCCAGAACTTTAACAGTGTTCCTCTGCCTCTGCTGGATTGAAGTTGTGTCTCTCGCCTGTACTCCTTGGTTGTCCAAAGAAGTGTGCCCTCTGCCGCCAGGGTTTTCAGATGGGAATTTTTTTAATAGTTCCGCAACAAGGGCCTTTTGGTACAGCCCCATTTTTGTAGGCCTGGCCACCTCAGGAATAAGATATATAAAGTTCTCCTTGTAGCATAGGTCTAGAAGTGTCACCAACCAGTAATGACTGTCACCCAAAATTTTGAGAACACGAGGGTCATGCGAAAGGCAGGTTAACATATACTCAGCCATGCATGCCAGACTACTAACAGGCAAATCTTCCGTGTCCTCATCAAGAGGATGACTGACCATGCTCTCCTCCCCCTCCTCTCTGTCCTCTGGCCATCCACGCTGAACAGATGGTATGAAAGTTGTGCAAGTAGTACCATCTATAGTACATGAAACTAGCTCCTCTCCTTCCTCCTCCTCCTCTTCCTCATTGTCACCCAATCCAGGTTGGGATGAGATGAGGCTGGGCTGTGTGTATTCACCCTGTATGGTTCCTTGCTCCATCTCATCGTGCTCTGCTTGCAATGCATCATCTTTGATTGTGAGCAGAGAGCGTTTCAGAAGACAGAGAAGCGGGACGGTGATGCTAATTATGGCGTCATCGCCGCTCACCATCTTGGTGGAGTCCTCAAAGTTTTGGAGGATGGTACATATGTCTGACATCCTGTCCGCTCCTGAGGTCTTATGTGTGGAGTCTGAACTGAATACCGACGGCCTTGTTGATGCTGGTACTCAATAATTGCCCTCTTCTGCTCAAAAATCCTTCCCAACATCTGCAGTGTAGAGTTCCAACGCGTGGGGACATCACACACCAGTCTGTGAGCCGGAAGCTGCGAATGCTGCTGAAACACTGCAAGGGCGGTGGAAGCTGTAGGTGACTTTCTAAAATAGGCACACAGGCGGCGTACTTTAACAAGCTGATCCGGCAGCTCCGGGTAGGATTTGAGAAACCGCTGAACCACGACGTTAAGCACATGGGCCAGACATGGTACATGTGTGAGCTCGCCTCGCCTCTAAGCCGCCACCAGGTTCCGGCCATTGTCACACACGACCATGCCTGGCTGTAGGTTCAGCTGTGTGAGCCACAGATCTGCCTGCTCTTTCATAGCTGTCCACAACACTTCAGCATTGTGTGGTTTGTCACCTAAGCATATTAGCTTCAGCACAGCCTGTTGCCACTTGGCCGAGGCAATGCTGCAGTGCTTCCAGCTTGTGACTGATGTGGTCATTTCGGAGATGGAGACTGAAGAGGAGGAGGAGGCTGAGGAGGATGACGTGCAAGAGTGCAACCCTGATTGACCTAGGGTCTGCAATCCTTGGCGTTGTTCCGTCCCAAGGTCCAACTGTGTCCCAGCTTCCACTATGTTAACCCAGTGTGCCGTCAGCGAGCTGTACCGTCCCTGCCCACAAGCACTTGTCCACGTGTCCATGGTTAGGTGGACTTTCCCGGTAACTGCATTGTTGAGGGCACGGCAGATGTTTTGGGACACGTGCTTGTGTAATGCAGGGACGGCACACCGGGAGAAATAGTGGCGGCTGGGGACCAAGTACCGAGGGACGGCTGCCGCCATCAGGTTGCGGAATGCTTCTGTCTCCACGAGCCTAAAAGGCAACATTTCGAGCCCAAGCAGTCGTGAAATGTGAGAATTTAGTAGTGTGGCCTGTGGGGCGTTGGCTGCATATTTGCGCTTGCGTTCCAAGGACTGAGGTGTTGACAACTGAACGCTGCGCTGGGACAAGGACATGGACGTGCTTCCTGATGCTGCTACTTGAGAGTGTGAAATGACAGAGGCATCTTCGCATGCACCATGGACAGGGGATTGGCTTGCATGCACAACAGCGGAAGAAGCAATGGTGCCACCTGCAGACACTGTTCCTGGACCCTGGGGTTCGGCCCACAAAGTCGGGTGCTTTGCTGCCATGTGCCTGGTCATGCTGTTGGTGGTCAGGCTGGTCGTTTTGCCACGCCTGCTGATTCTGGCCTGGCTGGTTGTGCAAATGGCCTTTTGGGGTTATCGGCAGAGTCTTTAAAAAAACAACCAGACTCGGGAAGACCTAACAGTTGTACTGGCAACTTCCTTCGTGTTGGTGTTACGGGGAATGGTTGCCTGCCTTCTGTCTGCAGCCACCACACTTCTTCTACCTGCCTGTTGGGGTGCTGTGCCTCCCCCCCCCTGTGTGCTGCTGTCCTCGCTCTGCATGTCCTTCTGCTAGGTTGGGATAGTTACTATATCATCCACCACCTCATCTTCCACTTTCGCACCCTGGTCCTCCTCCTGACTTTCTGGCAATTGTGTCTCATCATCGTCTACCTCTTGTGACACTTTCCCACCGTCATCTTTGTGTGACCGTGCCTGCTCAAATATTTGGGCATCACTACATGCGATCTCCTCTTGCCCCGCTTCAAGTGGACCGGGCGAGAAGCCCGAATCTGTAAATTGAAAAGTTAACAGCTCTTCAGAGTGTCCAAGTGTGTTATCAGTTGTCTCCGGGCACTTGGCATGGTGGAAGGAAGGAGGATCAGGGTGAGGAATATGCGGTCCAGACTCACGGCTACTGAGACTTGACCGTTTGGAAGACAGGGTGGTGGTGGTGGCTAAGTGACTGGAAGCATTATCCGCTATCCAACCAACAACCTTTTGACACTGATCTGGGTTCAATAGTGGTGTGCTGCGGTCCCCTAGGAATAGGGTCAGGAAGGTCGGGCGAGAAGATGTGGGTGTTTGTTGTGGCACAATTTCAGCTTGCCCACTGCCTTGTCCTCGGCCTCTGCATGCACCATTACCATCACGTCCAGTTCCCCGTCCCTTGCCACGTGCCTTGCCCATTTTAAAAGGAGGATAGTATCTTCCACGCTCACTACAAATGACTGAGTTTGAAGCGAAGTTATATGTGATCGGTGTGATGGAGAAAACAGAGTTTTAAATACCTGGCCTGTAGGTAAGTAGTGTGAACAGCAATCTGGTGTTAATTGCTTCACTGACACACTGAAAAAATGGAGGCCAGAAATGGCAGTATTTTCTGACAACGTATATGTGATCCGTGTGATGGAGAAAACACAGTTTTAAATAGCTGGATTTCTAGCGCTGTAATATGGAAAGGACCTGGCTGTATTCTGCAGTGCCAACAAGCAAATGGCGCAGAAAAAATGGTGTTCTCTGGATTGCTTTTTAAGCAAATAATGAGGATTAAGATCCAAAGAAAACTATTCCTGGCCCCTGAGACCTGGGTCTTTGTATAGAAATATCTAACAGCAGCAGAAGGCAGAATTGGAATGGAGCCTCTTGTGCTATATGCACTGCAGTCTGCTATATACACTGCCTGCCTGCCTATATACACTGCCTGCCTGATATCTCTGCAGATGGATTAGTCCTCAGAAGGACTGTTTGTTAGGATGGATATGTGTAATGTACGGTTTTTCTCCCTACACTACCTAATGCACGATCAAATCTCTCCCTAACGCAGCAGCAGCTCTCCCTACTGTTAGAACCTTGCTCTTAGGTTTTTTTTCCTTTGCTGGTCACATGACCTTGTTGGCCTATTTAATCCTGCTCCGCCCTTCTGGCTTTGCTGGACTTCATTGTATATCTACTTTCTAGCTAGCCTGTGCTCTGTGTCTTGCTCTGTTAGTTTGCTTGGTCTTCTGACCTCTATGTTCTATATATTTTGTTTGTTCGTCTGTCTGCTACTATTTCTGTTAGGAGGTGTCCCATTTTCCTCCCAGTCCTTAGTACTTGTAGGGATTCCTTCCCCACATCTATAGTTCTCCGTACAGACTAGCTTAGGACTTTAGCAGGTCTGATCGCAGGATCAGGTCCCCTGTTACATCGTAGGGATTAAGCTGAGTTCTATCGTAGGGACAGATCTCCTCTCTTTCCTTAGCTCTGGTAGCAGAACATAACAGTAAGTCCAGCCAGCAAATTCTCTAAGGAAAGATTTTTCTGTTCCATCATGGTGTCGGTTCAGGATTTGGTTCATCGCCTGCAGGGACTCTCTCTGGAGGTGGCCGAGCTCCGTCAGCACGTGAGTAACTGTCCTGGAGCACATTTCTTGGAGCCTAAGGTATGTTTGCCGGATTTATTTTTTGGTGAACACCGAGAATTTTTTTCATTTAAAAATGCTTGCTTATTGTATTTTCGTTTGAGACCTAAGTCCTCTGGGGATGAATCCCAGCGCGTAGGGTTCATAATGTCACTTTTGCGCAAAGAGCCTCAGGAGTGGGCCTTTTCTTTGCAACCTAGTGATACATGCTTCAGATCAGTGGATAGTTTTTTTTCTGCTTTGGGACTATTATATGATGATCCTGACCGTGTCGCATCAGCTGAGACTGAGTTGAGACGTTTAAAACAGGGATCAGGTAATGTGGAAAAATATTGTACTCATTTCCGTCGTTGGTCTACTCAAACAGGGTGGAACGATTCTGCTCTGAAAAGTCTATTTCTTGCTGGGCTCAGTGAAAGGGTTAAAGACCTGCTAATTGCTTATCCTACACCTGAAGATTTGCAACAGGCTATGCAATTAGCTATACGGGTGGATAGAAGACTGCGTGCAAGGGTTAATGAGAGCAAATCCTCTGCTATGTCAGTTTCTGGTTATGAGAATGTGTGTACTAACAGTGGTGAACCGATGGAGATTGGATCGGTGGCACCTCGCTCTCAAGAAAAAGACCGTCGATTTTCTGAAGGCTTGTGTTTCTATTGCGGAAAATCTGGTCATTTGATTAAAGGCTGTGAGCTTCGTATGAAGAAAGAAAAAAAAATGGTCAGTCACACCCGTATTGCCTGTTTAAATTCCAAGGGTATATTTTTAGCTGCTTCCACGATTGCTCAGAAAGAATTAATGGAATTTCGGGTGTTTGTTGATTGCGGGTCTACTCTGAATGTAATTGATGGGGGATTCGTGGAAAGATTCAATTTAAAACCTGAACCTTTATCATCCCCCATTGCTGTGGTTTCTGTGGATGGTTCCCCTTTGAAGAATATTACTCTCAAGGTCTGTGAATTTCCTCTCACTATTAATGGTGTTCACCATGAGAAATTGGATTTGGTAGTGTTGAATAACTTGCCTTCTCCAGTAATATTGGGATTGCCCTGGTTAAAATTTCACAATCCTGTACTGGATTGGTCTACCAGTGAAATTAAATCCTGGAGCCATAAATGTTATGACAAGTGTTGTAACGGGCGTATTGCAGCTTTGGATAGGGGAGAATTGCCTGTTCCTATTCAGGATTTTTGGAGAGTTTTTTCTGAGAAGGAATCGCAGGTTTTGCCTCCCCATAGAGACTATGATTGTTCTATTGAATTTGTCCCTGGAGCGACTCTTCCTAAAAGTCGTTTATTTAACCTTACTATTCCTGAGAGGAAGGCTTTGGAGGAATACATACAGACAAGTTTGGCCGCCGGTCACATTAGGCCCTCTAAGTCTCCTGTGGCGGTTGGATTTTTTTTTGTAAAAAAAAAGGACGGCGGTTTACGTCCTTGTCTGGATTTTCGTGAGATTAACAAAATTACTGTACGCAATCCTTACCCACTGCCATTGATTCCTGATCTGTTTAACCAGTTAATGGGGGCCAAGTGGTTCTCTAAAATTGACCTTAAGGGGGCATACAATCTGTTGCGCATGAAGGAGGGTGACGAATGGAAGACTGCTTTTAACACTCCTGTGGGTCATTTTGAGAATCTGGTTATGCCTTTTGGTCTTACTAATGCTCCTGCATTCTTTCAGAATCTGATTAATGACATCCTTAGACCTTTGATCGGCAAAAATGTGGTTGTGTATTTGGATGACATTTTGATTTATTCGCCGGATCTGGAGTCTCATTGGCGGAGCGTGCGTGAGGTATTACAGTTATTAATGGACAATTCGCTTTTTGCTAAGCTGGAGAAATGTGAGTTCGCTGTACAGAGAATTAGTTTTTTGGGCTACATTATCTCCAGCAAAGGTTTTGAGATGGATCCGGTTAAGGTTCAGGCTGTGCAGGAATGGCCTAGGCCTATTGGTTTGAAATCGATACAGAGGTTTTTGGGTTTCCCCAATTACTACAGAAAATTCATAAAAAATTTTTCTAGTATTGTCAAACCTCTGACTGATCTCACCAGGAAAGGTGCTGATGCGGTTCAGTGGTCTTCTGAGGCCATTGAAGCTTTTGTGTATCTCAAGGAGAGGTTCACCTCTGCTCCCATCCTTATGCAGCCTGATGTGACTAGGCCGTTTTTGGTTGAGGTTGATGCTTCCTCTGTGGGGGTTGGTGCAGTATTGTCTCAGGATAACGGGGATGGATTACATCCCTGTGCCTTTTTTTCAAAAAAATTTTCGGAGACTGAACTGAATTACGATATTGGTAATCGGGAATTATTGGCTATTAAACTCGCATTTGAACACTGGCGCCACTTCTTGGAAGGTGCGGAATTTCCCGTTCAGGTTCTTACGGATCATAAAAATCTGATATATCTTGATGCTGCCAAGCGCCTGAATGCCCGTCAGGCTAGGTGGGCACTGTTTTTCTCGCGGTTTAATTTCTCCGTTACTTACATCCCTGGTACTAAGAATGTTAAGGCGGATGCCTTGTCTCGCAGTTTTTCTCCCATAGTCGGTGCTGAGAAAGAGGAGAACATTTTACAAGAAGGTGTTGTGATAGCTGCTTTGGACTCCGTTTTGGAAAATGAGATTCTTAAAGCACAGGAGAATGCCCCTTCTAACACTCCTCATGGGAGGTTGTTTGTGCCTGGGACCTTTAGGAGAGATTTGTTTGTTGAGTGTCACGAATCTCGGTTGGCAGGTCATCCCGGAATCTCTGAGACCAAGAGACTGGTGGGTCGCAGTTTTTGGTGGCCTGGATGGCAGAAGGAAGTCATTAAGTGGGTGCGTCAATGTACTATATGTGCTAGATCTAAGTCCTCACATACTCCTGCTGCGGGGTTGCTTTGTCCTTTGGAGGTTCCCAGTGCTCCTTGGACACATTTGGCTATGGACTTTATAACTGACCTTCCCCCCTCTGAGGGTTTTACTGTCATCTGGGTGGTCGTGGACCGTTTTAGCAAGATGTGTCACTTGGTTCCTTTCGTCAAACTGCCCTGCGCTAAAACTCTCGCTAAGGCCTTTGTCAAGGAAATTGTCAGACTTCATGGCGTTCCTACTGACATTGTTTCTGATAGGGGTCCTCAGTTCGTGGCTCATTTTTGGCGTGCCTTTTGTGATAGGTTGGGAGTTCATTTGTCGTTCTCGTCCGGATATCATCCTGAATCTAATGGCCAGACAGAAAGGAAAAACCAGGATGTTGAGCAGTTCTTGCGTTGTTTTGTGGCAGACAATCAAGAGGGGTGGTCTGAGTTTCTGCCACTTGCTGAATTTGCTCTGAACAATCATACATCTTCTTCTGCTGGTTGTTCGCCTTTTTTTTGTTGTTCTGGGAGACATCCGTCGTTTGGGTCGTTCTCCAAGTTGGGATCTGCCGTGCCTGAGGAGGAGAATTTTTCCGGTGATTTGGAGAGAGTTTGGACGGATGTGCGTGGTAATCTTCAGGAGGCCAACAGAAAATCTAAAGACTACTTTGATAGGAAACGACAGGAGGTTTTGTTCGCTGTTGGTGACATGGTTTGGTTGTCCTCTAGGAATCTGCGGTTGAGGATTCCTTCAAGGAAATTGGGTCCCAAGTTTGTAGGGCCCTTTAAGGTGCTTCAGGTTGTCAACCAATCTGCTGTTAGGTTGGAGGTTCCTACCTCCCGGAGAATTAATCCGGTATTTCATGTCTCTCTGTTGAAAAAAGCTGTTGTATCGGATTGTGACGCCTCTGCCTCTGTTCCTCCGGTGGTGGAGGACAGGGAATATGAAATTTCTCGCATCCTTAACTCTAGACGGTATAGAGGTAGTTTGCAGTATCTTGTGGCCTGGAAAGGTTTCGGTCCCGAGGATAACTCTTGGGTGAGGTCGGATGATGTTTCCGCGTCCAGACTTATCAGAGCGTTTCACAGGAGATTTCCTGATAAGCCTGGTCCTAGGGGGTCCGGAGGATCCTCTTAGAAGGGGGGGGTACTGTTAGAACCTTGCTCTTAGGTTTTTTTTCCTTTGCTGGTCACATGACCTTGTTGGCCTATTTAATCCTGCTCCGCCCTTCTGGCTTTGCTGGACTTCATTGTATATCTACTTTCTAGCTTGCCTGTGCTCTGTGTCTTGCTCTGTTAGTTTGCTTGGTCTTCTGACCTCTATGTTCTATATATTTTGTTTGTTCGTCTGTCTGCTACTATTTCTGTTAGGAGGTGTCCCATTTTCCTCCCAGTCCTTAGTACTTGTAGGGATTCCTTCCCCACATCTATAGGTCTCCGTACAGACTAGCTTAGGACTTTAGCAGGTCTGATCGCAGGATCAGGTCCCCTGTTACATCGTAGGGATTAAGCTGAGTTCTATCGTAGGGACAGATCTCCTCTCTTTCCTTAGCTCTGGTAGCAGAACATAACACCTACACTGTCTGATCCGGAGTGACTGTGATGAGCATGGCGGCGCCAGGTCTGATATAGACCTGATAACACTGTGCGGCCAGCCAATCACTGTAATGCCCACAACCAACATGGCTACGGCATTACAGTGCATGGCAGGCAATCCCTGCATGTTGATTGGCTCTCTAAAGAGCGCCAAACATGCAGGGAGGAGACCCGACCATCCGCCCGAGCATCTCGCAAGTACTTGGCGAGCGCCGAGCATCTCGAGTACTGAGATGCTCGGGCGAGTACAGAGTACTTGCGAGTATGCTTGCTCATCACTACTTGGAACCTATCGGTGTAAAATGAGTGCAGGATCAGAGTCCAATAGTCCCCATCGGTATGGCACCAAGTAGACTAGAAGAATCTCTTCCAAACTGCCCATGCTCTTCATGTAGTTTTTTTCTGTAGCCACAAATTGTCCCGTAGTGGCCATTTGAGTGGTTTGAGTCCACCAGACGGGTAGTAGATCTTACAATGTGTTTCTGCTTATAGGGGGGGATTTAAGTTGAGGACCCCCGTATGACAGCCATATGTGCAATGGCATATTTATAGGGCTTTTTTCATAACTTTATGGCTATTCACTCAGGGAAATAATATGCAAAGTGGAATTAGATTTATATGAAAATCGAAAACTTGGAAACGGCTCTATCTTAGCTCATACTAGAGCCAGATGCAATATTTTAAGTTTCTTTTTTTAGGAGTTACCCATTATCTCTCTCCCATGGAGGCCCTGGTTCAAGAATGGTTTATAAACCTGTGGTTTCAAATAATTCATTGTAAAGCCTCTTAATGTCTTCAATCCATCTGTGATGATGAACTAGGGGATTTGTGAAAATCTGGACAAAGGTGCACAGACCAGGCAGAAGTGTAAGGAACAAGATGTGGGTGAGGGTGATGGTAGCGCTCATCTGTAAGGGTTGTGCAAGGACATAACACCTGTAGCTGCAGCCCCGTGGCTGGAGGAGAGAATTGTCCCGATAGAGATTATCACGATGTGCTCACAGAAAGGATGAGATCCGGACAGCATAAACAAGGGATTTTTTTCAACCAACGCATTTTGGTGCCAAACTGGCGCCTTTCTCAAGGTAAAAAGAGTGGGATTTCTGAGCTCACTCCAGTAAATATTAGGAAGCTGCTGGTTGCATTTAGTGTGGCCCCTTCTCTATGGGACCCCTGTACAGATAACATGTCCGCTCCCATGGGTATTAGAAGTGTCCTTACTTTTGGAGAAGAGCAATGTGGTCTGAATGCGGCCGCTGACACTTTGGGGTGAAGCTCCTTTCTTCATGCGTCAGTTACACAGTATCCTAGAAGCCGAGTCTTTCGTGCTCCATCCATGATCAGCACAACATGAGCCGCTCCTCTCGCGTTCATCAGCCTTCTCTCTCTTTAGATCTTTCCATGTGCAGAAGATCCAAAAAAGACAAAGAAGAAATGTCTGTGCCGTAAAGGTATTTCAGATGTTCTGTCCAGTGCCATAAAGCCTTAAAGGGGGTCTTACAACCCAAAGTTACCAGATAAATTAGGCACATAGATTTGTAAGCGATTTGGCCCCTATAAAAAACGCACCTTTAATGTTTTAATTGCTAACTACATTCTGGGGAAAATTAAGCTTAATTGAATATGCTAATTAGGCTGCTTTGTGCACCCTGGGTGTGGCCAAGAGGCTCAGCCTGCTATTCCGCCCACTGGTTTCGTATGCTCCACGTCCCTCACTTATAATTGACAGCTGACTACCCTGCATCTAAATCTCACCTTCCTCTTACCCATGACATGAGCATGGTTGTCTGGTTAATACACATAGGTCATGTCCACAAAGGTCATGCATATATAAAATAATGCACAGAAACTTAAAGGATAAGTTATTAGAGTTTCCAGATATTTAACTTTAGCCTTTATGCTGATTCCAAGATGAGTGATCTGAGACAACCAGCTTTAAAAAGAACAAATAAAAAACATAATTTTGTGATAGTATATCGGGTGATGTTTATGCTATGTGTGTCTACATGAGGCCATCTGGTGGTAGTGATATGAACTGCAGCTTGCCCAGGGTTTCCGTAATGTATTGAATTTCTAATGTTAAACTTTAGCATAATGAATTTTATGGAAAGGTCACATGGACACATCTGTAGTTCCGGTTCTCTGTTCTCAGCACCCTGTTTCATTGTTCTAGTGCACTAACAGCAACTGGATTTTTATTTGCTGGGTGATAATTACTTGTAAAGTAGTCAGTTCATTTTATCAACCTGGATTAAGACCGTGCTGCTTGCTACTGTTTTCTCCAATAAATCATTTTAACAATGTATCTTAAAGAAAACTTGTGAGCACAATTTTAAAATGTAAAGACATGACTGTAATATAGATTAAACTGATAACTTTGGTGAAGAAATCGGTTTTGTCTTTCTGTTTTAATCACCATTTGAAGGTCTGTGATTCCCCGGCCCCTCCACCTGCCTCCTGTCTGTGATTACCTGGCGCCTCTGTTGCTTTCGGTCTGTGATTCCCCGACCCTTCAACCTGCGTCTAGTCTGTGATTCCCTGGCCCCTCTGCCACCTCTGGTCTGTGATTACCTGGTGCCTCTGCTGCTTCTGGTCTGTGATTCCCCAATCCCTCCACCTGCCTTCTGTCTGTGATTACCTGGCGCCTCTGCTGCTTCCAGTCTGTGATTCTCCGACCCTTCCACCTGCCTCCAGTCTGTGATTCCCCGGCCCCTCTACTGCCTCTGGTCTGTGATTCCCCGACCCCTCCATCTGCCTCCAGTCTGTGATTCCCTGGCCCCTCTGCTGCCTCTGGTCTGTGATTCCCCGACCCCTCCATCTGCCTCCAGTCTGTGATTCCCTGGCCCCTCTGCTGCCTCTGGTCTGTGATTCCCCGACCCCTCCATCTGCCTCCAGTCTGTGATTCTCTGGCCCCTCTGCTGCCTCTGGTCTGTGATTCCCCGTCCCCTCCACCTGCCTCCAGTATGTGATTACCTGGCGCCTCTGTTGCTTCCGGTCTGTGATTCCCCGACCCTTCAACCTGCGTCTAGTCTGTGATTCCCTGGCCCCTCTGCCACCTCTGGTCTGTGATTACCTGGTGCCTCTGCCGCTTCCAGTCTGTGATTCCCCGACCCTTCCACCTGCCTCCAGTCTGTGATTCCCCGGCCCCTCTGCTGCCTCTGGTCTGTGATTCCCCGACCCCTCCATCTGCCTCCAGTCTGTGATTCCCTGGCCCCTCTGCTGCCTCTGGTCTGTGATTCCCCGACCTCTCCATCTGCCTCCAGTCTGTGATTCCCTGGCTCCTCTGCTGCCTCTGGTCTGTGATTCCCCGACCCCTCCATCTGCCTCCAGTCTGTGATTCCCTGGCCCCTCTGCTGCCTCTGGTCTGTGATTCCCCAGCCCCTCTGCTGCCTCTGGTCTGTGAATCCCCGACCCCTCCATCTGTCTCCAGTCTGTGATTCCCCGGCCCCTCTGCTGCCTCTGGTCTGTGATTCCCCGACCCTTCCACCTGCCCCCAGTCTGTGATTCCCCGGCCCCTCTGCTGCCTCTGGTCTGTGATTCCCCGACCCCTCCATCTGCCTCCAGTCTGTGATTCCCCGGCCCCTCTGCTGCCTCTGGTCTGTGATTCCCCGACCCGTCCATCTGCCTCCAGTCTGTGATTCCCTGGCCCCTCTGCTGCCTCTGGTCTGTGATTCCCCGACCCTTCCACCTGCCTTTTGGTCTGTGGTTCCCCGCCCCCTTCACCTGCCTTTGGTCTGTGATTCCCCGGTCCCTCCACCTGCCTCCAGTATGTGTGTCCCCAGCCCCTCCACCTGCCTCCAGTCTGTGATTCCCCGGCCCCTCCACCCGCCTTTGGTCTGTGGTTCCCCGGCCCCTTCACCTGCCTCCAGTCTGTGATTCCCCGGCCCCTCCACCTGCCTCCGGTCTGTGATTCCCCGGCCCCTCCACCTGCCTTTGGTTTGTGATTCCCCGGTCCCTCCACCTGCCTCCAGTCTGTGATTCCCCGGTCCCTCCACCTGCCTCCAGTCTGTGATTCCCCGGTCCCTCCACCTGCCTCCAGTCTGTGATTCCCCGGTCCCTCCACCTGCCTCCGGTCTGTGATTCCCCGGCCCCTCCACCTGCCTTTGGTTTATGATTCCCCGGTCCCTCCACCTGCCTCCAGTCTGTGATTCCCCGGCCCCTCCACCTCCCTTTGGTCTGTGGTTCCCCGGCCCCTTCACCTGCCTCCAGTCTGTGATTCCCCGGCCCCTCCACCTCCCTTTGGTCTGTGAGTCCCCGACCCCTCCACCTGCCTCCAGTCTGTGATTCACCGGCCCCTCCACCTGCCTCCAGTCTGTGATTCCCCGGCCCCTCCACCTGCCACTGGTCTGTGATTCCCCGGCCCTTCCACCTGCCTCCAGTCTGTGATTCCCCGGCCCCTCCACCTGCCTCCAGTCTGTGATTCCCCGGCCCCTTCACCTGCCTCCGCTCTGTGATTCCCTGGCCCCTCCACCTGCCTCCAGTCTGTGATTCCCCGGCCCCTCCACCCGCCTTTGGTCTGTGGCTCCCCGGCCCCTTCACCTACCTCCGGTCTGTGATTCCCCGGCCCCTCTACCTGCCTCCAGTCTGTGATTCCCCGGCCCCTCCACCTGCCTCCAGTCTGTGGTTCCCCGGCTCATCCCCTGCCTTTGGTCTGTGGTTCCCCGGCCCCTTCACCTGCCTCTGCTCTGTGATTCCCTGGCCCCTCCACCTGCCTCCAGTCTGTGATTCCCCGGCCCCTCCACCCGCCTTTGGTCTGTGATTCCCCGGCCCCTTCACCTGCCTCCTTTCTGTGATTCCCCGGCCCCTCCACCTGCCTCCAGTCTGTGGTTTCGTGGCCCCTCCACCTGCCTTTGGTCTGTGGTTCCCCGGCCCCTTCACCTGCCTCCACTCTGTGATTCCCCGGCCCCTCCACCTGCCTCCAGTCTGTGATTCCCCGGCCCCTCCACCTGCCTCCAGTCTGTGATTCCCCGGCCCCTCCAACCGCCTTTGGTCTGTGGTTCCCCGGCCCCTTCACCTGCCTCCGGTCTGTGATTCGCCAGCCCCTCCACCTGCCTCCAGTCTGTGATTCCACGGCCCCTCCACCTGCCTTCGGTCTGTGTTCCCCCAGCTCCTCCACCCGCCTTTGGTCTGTGGTTCCCCGGCCCCTTCACCTGCCTCCGGTCTGTGGTTCCCCGGCCCCTTCACCTGCCTCCGGTCTGTGATGCCCCGGCCCCTCCACCTGCCTCCAGTCTGTGATTCCCCGGCCCCTCCACCTGCCTCCAGTATGTGTTTCCCCAGCTCTTCCACCTGCCTCCAGTCTGTGATTCCCCAGCCCCTCCACCTGCCTCCAGTCTGTGATTCCCCGGCCCCTCCACCTGCCTCCAATCTGTGATTCCCCGGCCCCTCCACCTGCCTTTGGTCTGTGGTTTCCCGGCCCCTTCACCTGCCTCCGGTCTGTGATTTCCCGGCCCCTCAACCTGCCTCCAGTCTGTGATTCCCCGGCCCCTCCACTTGCCTCCAGTCTGTGGTTCCCCGGCCCCTCCACCTGACTTTGGTCTGTGGTTCCCAGGCCCCTTCACCTGCCTCCGCTCTGTGATTCCCCGGCCCCTCCACCTGCCTCCAGTCTGTGATTCCCCGGTCCCTCCACCTGCCTCCAGTCTGTGATTTCCCGGCCCCTCCACCTGCCTCCAGTCTGTGATTCCCCGGCCCCTCCACCCGCCTTTGGTCTGTGATTCCCCGGCCCCTTCACCTGCCTCCTTTCTGTGATTCCCCATCCCCTCCACCTGCCTCCAGTCTGTGGTTCCGTGGCCCCTCCACCTGCCTTTGGTCTGTGGTTCCCCGGCCCCTTCACCTGCCTCCGCTCTGTGATTCCCCGGCCCCTCCACCTGCCTCCAGTCTGTGATTCCCCGGCCCCTCCACCTGCCTCCAGGCTGTGATTCCCCGGCCCCTCCACCCGCCTTTGGTCTGTGGTTCCCCGGCCCCTTCACCTGCCTCCGGTCTGTGATTCCCCAGCCCCTCCACCTGCCTCCAGTCTGTGATTCCCCGGCCCCTCCACCTGCCTCCAGTCTGTGATTCCCCGCCCCTCCCCCTGCCTCCAGTCTGTGATTCCCCGGCCCCTCCACCTGCCTCCAGTCTGTGATTCCCCGGCCCCTCCACCTGCCTCCAGTCTGTGATTCCCCGGCCCCTCCACCTGCCTCCAGTCTGTGATTCCCCGGCACCTTCACCTGCCTCCGGTCTGTGATTCCCCAGCCCCTCCACCTGCCTCCAGTCTGTGATTTCCCGGCCCCTCCACCTGCCTCCAGTCTGTGATTCCCCGGCCCCTCCCCCTGCCTCCAGTCTGTGATTCCCCGGCCCCTCCACCTGCCTCCAGTCTGTGATTCCCCGGCCCCTCCACCTGCCTCCAGTCTGTGATTTCCCGGCCCCTCCACCTGCCTCCAGTCTGTGATTCTCCGGCCCCTCCACCTGCCTCCAGTCTGTGATTCCCCGGCACCTCCACCTGCCTCCAGTCTGTGATTCCCCGGCCCCTCCACCTGCCTCCAGTCTGTGATTCCCCGACACCTCCACCTGCCTCCAGTCTGTGATTCCCCGGCCCCTCCACCTGCTTTTGTTCTGTGATTCCCCGGCCCCTCCACCTGCCTCCAGTCTGTGATTCCCCGGCCCCTTCACCTGCCTTTGGTCTGTGGTTCCCCGGCCCCTCCACCTGCCTCCAGTCTGTGATTCCCCGGCCCCTCCACCTGCCTCCAGTCTGTGATTTCCTGGCCCCTCCACCTGCCTCCAGTCTGTGATTACCCGGCACTTCCACCTGCCTCCAGTCTGTGATTACCCGGCACTTCCACCTGCCTCCAGTCTGTGATTCCCCGGCCCCTCCACCTGCTTTTGTTCTGTGATTCTGTAGCACCCTGAGGATTCGGCTGCTACAGGGGTATTACACCTCAACCCAGAGGTGTGGTATTCCACTCCCGGGTAAGGATGGAGTGTGGAACTGAGCTCAGTTAGCTGCATACACTACATACATCCCATTTCCGGGGGACAGATCGACGGTACTCCCACCAGTTTATGTGCAGGTACGATAGTGTCTGTCCCTGGCTGGAGTGGGAGGGGGGTGGAACATCCCAGTAGTGTAGGGGCAGATAGGGGGAGCAGTCTGGGTAAGGCTAGGAGCTCATTGGGTGCTGGTCACCTGAGCTCACACATAGAGGGAGTATATAAGGTGGGCACCATCTTAGATCAGGGTCTTTTGTAGAGTCAGAGGAGCAGAGCAGAGAAGCTCAGCCAGAAGGGCTGACAGGGAGTTGTGGTTCCGGCTGGGCCCAGCTCCAAGGCCAAGTCTGAGAGAGAGAGAGGAGTCAGAAGGACCCAGAGAGAAGAAGAAGGAACCCCAAGACCCCAGAATACAAACAGCAGGGTGAAGGGTTGGCACCCAGGGTACCGGATCCCAAGCTGGCAGAGAGAGAAAAGCACACCTTAGCCAGGAACCGGAGGTCGTGGGCAGGATCTGCCACGACCCTCACTAAATCCACTAGGAAGGCATAACAAGTATAGGGTCAGGGAACCCAGAAGAGGTGTACCCACCAAGAGACCCGAGGGAGCCGGACATAAGTGGATCCCTGGTGGGAACGGCCAGTAGAGAGGACAGTCAGAAAGGGAGCTCAGGACCACGCTCCAGAATTGCTTGGGGGTTGGCCGAGTCCAGGACCTGGTGGACGCAGCACGGCTCGGGTGGTCGCTTCAGGCCAGAGTGACCATAAGAACACCCGTAAGTAAAAACCCCTGAACTACACAGCCCGACTCTGAGTCTTCTTGCTTAGCTCTCCTGCACCTTCACAACCACCATCCTCTACATCTGACCCCCTGAGGCTATACCCCTCCCGTTGGGGGTTATACTACCACAGCTGCACATATACCACCAGCCTCAGCGGACCCTGCTGTAGCGGCGGCCTTTTGACCGCAAATCAACGGGTGGCGTAGTTGACACTAAGAACATCAATAATATCTATCAAGACTGCCACACACTGAGTTTGACACCCTGGGCACGGACCGGGTCGCCGCCACTCGGAGACTACAACCCCCATCTGATCCGGCTCCGGGTATCCCCCAAACAGCACTGGCCCAGGGGGCGCGTCAACTTTGGCGTAGTCGGCAGGATTTCGTGCCCGCAACCACCGGGTACTGCGTGCCTGAAGAAAAGTTCAAATTTACCTCAAGAAGAAGTCTCCCGCCGGTTCCAGAGTGTCCCCGCCATGGGACGCCATCACGGATCGTTTCCCGCCGGTTGCCCGCCATCTGCAGCCTTTTCCCGCCATCCACGGAGTTTCCCGCCACTGGGAGATGATTCCCCCCATTTCCAGAAGATTTCCCGCCTTGGAAGAGCGGACGCCATTATGGGCGTGCCAGAGGGTGGCAAGAGGTCACCTCCCATCGTGGGCCAGGTCAAGGAATGGCGCCAAAAGCGGAAACCGCCCCCACCAACGGAGACTGTGATGCTAGAGATGTCCATCAGCGTGAGAGAACTGCCCCTGGTACTGACAATCACAAAGTTGCCCCGGGACCACCCCCAATGTGGGCGGAGACAGAACAAGAGAGCGAAGATGGGTGCAGCCTGGAGGGGTCTGGAGAGAGCGCACCCGGAGACAAGAAGTCTGGAGAGGACTCCGGAGAAGTCGTACCCGGAGATGGAAGGAGAGTCAGGCAGCACCGACCCTGTGGTCAGGAGCCTGCTGCAAGCAACAACCCCACTAGGCTTAGTGGAGATCCTGGCACAGCTCCCCCGAGACCGGGAGTGTGCGCAGACCGAGCTGGAGCGCCTCGCATGGAGGATGGCCCAGGTGCAGCGAGAGACGCTGATGGAGTGGAGCCGAGAGATGGCCCTGCAGGCAAGAACCCGCCAGCGAAGTACGCCACCCGAGACGAGGAGACAGATCGCCTCTGAGGATGGTGCAGGAGGAGTGAAGGCCGGAGACGGCGCCGAGGAAGGAGCTAAAGAAACGGAGGCAGGTAAAGGGGACGTCACTACCCCGAGCCGAGAAACCGCGTGCCTGCCCCAGCTCCCCGTCGCAGAGCCCGAAATTCCCCCTGCCGTGCCCGTCGCTGCATCGTCACCGCTCCAGACAAGGCCTCAAGCAGAAGCCGCGGCCGCGACCCCTGTGACGTCACGCGCCTCAACCCTGAGCGCGGCAAAGCAGGAAACACCACCGGCCTGGTCGCAAGGTCTAGTACCCCCGGGCGCCGCAGTACCAACAGCGCCCTCTACCTTCACTGAGCCACCGGCCTGGTTGCTGGGCCAAGTAACCCCGGGCGCCGCCGTCTTCACGGTGCCCTTTACGTTCAGGGTACCCCAGGCCTGGTCGCAAGGCCTGGTCAATCCGGGCGCCGCTTCCACCACCGCGCCCTCAACATCTAGAGTGCCGCACCTGGGTGAAGACTTATTTGCCCAGCATACGTGCCCGGATGGGCAGCCCTTTATATGGCCACCGGAGTATTACCAACTGGAACTCCAAAAAGCAAGACCCCTCTGCGAGCCCCTGGTTCCGGCTCCGAAGCCCGTTAAGAGGACCCCGCTCCCGCTGGAAGAAGCGCAGTTCGAGTGGGACCCCACCGGAGGAGACCTCATGGGATTCACCCAAGAGACTCGGGCAGCCGCAGCTGAGCGTGCGGAGTGCTGCCGGCAGCAGTTAGAGGTCTTCGACCAGGAGCGAAGAGAGAGGCGGGTCCGAGAGCAGCGGCTGCAGGAACAGAGTGCAGAGCAGAAGAGCCGGACCAGGAGGAACCCCCGTGCAGCCCACGGTCCCCGTGCCACCGGGACTGTAATTAAATTCCAACTGCAGCACGGTTGGGGTTTCATCAGGGATCATCACACCCCCGGCTACGTCTTTGTGACCAGAAGAGACGTGGAGTCCCATCTGCCGGAGGGACACAGAGGTCGTGACCTATATGTAGGGGACGAGGTCACGTTCACCCGGCACAAGTGTGCCAAAGGACCCTACGCCCTCCATGTACACCGGCTGACGGAGGAGGAGCTACGGTGTGAAGAGGAGCAAGAGGATCCGGACGGGTCTGAAGGAGGAGCAGGAGTACGCCGTCATTAAAGTACGGTAAAGAGACTGTACATAGTTACCCGTCAGGGTATAAGAACTGTTACTGCTGCTAGTTAAAATATAGTCCCCGTTGGGACCAGCAAATTGAACTGAAACCCGTCTGTCCCTATTCCCACTGACCGAGGACTGAGAGCGGCCATATTTCCCCTTGTATATAGTTGCGCTTTCTAAGGCGCCCCCTACCGGTTTTATAGGAAAGCTGTGTTTTTCTTTCCAGAAGAGACTGTCGCACTTTACCCGGTCACAAGTTGCACCGTGGCCGGAGGAACAAAAATGTTTATATGAAAAAGTTTTATGCTGATAATATATATATTGTTTTATATGTTTATGTTGTTTTGAAAAAAAAAAAAAAATTGTATGTTTATGGATGTTTTATTCTCTTACAGCCCGAGGACGTGCTGTGATTTACCAGGGGGGAATGTAGCACCCTGAGGATTCGGCTTCTACAGGGGTATTACACCTCAACCCAGAGGTGTGGTATTCCTCTCCCGGGTAAGGATGGAGTGTGGAACTGAGCTCAGTTAGCTGCATACACTACATACATCCCATTTCCGGGGGACAGATCGACGGTACTCCCACCAGTTTATGTGCAGGTACGATAGTGTCTGTCCCTGGCTGGAGTGGGAGGGGGGTGGAACATCCCAGTAGTGTAGGGGCAGATAGGGGGAGCAGTCTGGGTAAGGCTAGGAGCTCATTGGGTGCTGGTCACCTGAGCTCACACATAGAGGGAGTATATAAGGTGGGCACCATCTTAGATCAGGGTCTTTTGTAGAGTCAGAGGAGCAGAGCAGAGAAGCTCAGCCAGAAGGGCTGACAGGGAGTTGTGGTTCCGGCTGGGCCCAGCTCCAAGGCCAAGTCTGAGAGAGAGAGAGGAGTCAGAAGGACCCAGAGAGAAGAAGAAGGAACCCCAAGACCCCAGAATACAAACAGCAGGGTGAAGGGTTGGCACCCAGGGTACCGGATCCCAAGCTGGCAGAGAGAGAAAAGCACACCTTAGCCAGGAACCGGAGGTCGTGGGCAGGATCTGCCACGACCCTCACTAAATCCACTAGGAAGGCATAACAAGTATAGAGTCAGGGAACCCAGAAGAGGTGTACCCACCAAGAGACCCGAGGGAGCCGGACATAAGTGGATCCCTGGTGGGAACGGCCAGTAGAGAGGACAGTCAGAAAGGGAGCTCAGGACCACGCTCCAGAATTGCTTGGGGGTTGGCCGAGTCCAGGACCTGGTGGACGCAGCACGGCTCGGGTGGTCGCTTCAGGCCAGAGTGACCATAAGAACACCCGTAAGTAAAAACCCCTGAACTACACAGCCCGACTCTGAGTCTTCTTGCTTAGCTCTCCTGCACCTTCACAACCACCATCCTCTACATCTGACCCCCTGAGGCTATACCCCTCCCGTTGGGGGTTATACTACCACAGCTGCACATATACCACCAGCCTCAGCGGACCCTGCTGTAGCGGCGGCCTTTTGACCGCAAATCAACGGGTGGCGTAGTCGACACTAAGAACATCAATAACATCTATCAAGACTGCCACACACTGAGTTTGACACCCTGGGCACGGACCGGGTCGCCGCCACTCGGAGACTACAACCCCCATCTGATCCGGCTCCGGGTATCCCCCAAACAGCACTGGCCCAGGGGGCGCGTCAATTCCCCGGCCCCTCCACCTGCCTCCAGTCTGTGATTCCCCGGCCCCTCCCCCTGCCTCCAGTCTGTGATTCCCCGGCCCCTCCACCTGCCTTCAGTCTGTGATTCCCCGGAGCCTTCACCTGCCTTTGGTCTGTGGTTCCCCGGCCCCTCCACCTGCCTCCAGTCTGTGATTCCCCGGCCCCTCCACCTGCCTCCAGTCTGTGATTCCCCGGTCCCTTCACCTGTCTCCAATCTGTGATTCCTGTCACCTCCACCTGCCTACAGTCTGTGATTCCTGGCCCCTCCTCCTGCCTCCAGTTTGTGATTCCCCGGCCCCTCCACCTGCCTCCAGTCTGTGATTTCCCAGCCCCTCCACCTGCCTCCAGTCTGTGATTCCCCGGCCCCTCCACCCGCCTTTGGTCTGTGGTTCCCCGGCCCCTTCACCTGCCTCCGCTCTGTGATTCCCCGGCCCCTCCACCTGCCTCCAGTCTGTGATTCCCCGGCCCCTCCACCTGCCTCCAGTCTGTGATTTCCCAGCCCCTCCACCTGCCTCCAGTCTGTGATTTCCCGGCCCCTCCACCTGCCTCCAGTCTGTGATTTCCCAGCCCCTCCACCTGCCTCGAGTCTGTGATTCCCCGGCCTCTCCACCTGCCTCCAGTCTGTGATTCCCCGGCCCCTCCACCTGCCTCTGGTCTGTGATTCCCCGGCCCCTCCACCTGCCTCCAGTCTGTGATTCCCCGGCCCCTCCACCTGCCTCCAGTCTGTGATTCCCCGGCCCCTCCACCTGCTTCCAGTCTGTGATTTCCCGGCCCCTTCACCTGCCTCCAGTCTGTGATTTCCCGGCCCCTCCACCTGCCTCCAGTCTGTGATTCCCCGACCCCTCCACCTGCCTCCAGTCTGTGATTCCCCGGCCCCTCCACCTGCCTCCAGTCTGTGATTCCCCGGCCCCTCCATCTGCCTCCAGTCTGTGATTCCCCGGTCCCTTCACCTGTCTCCAATCTGTTATTCCTGTCACCTCCACCTGTCTCCAGTCTGTGATTCCTGGCCCCTCCTCCTGCCTCCAGTTTGTGATTCCCCGGCCCCTCCACCTGCCTCCAGTCTGTGATTTCCCAGCCCCTTCACCTGCCTCCAGTCTGTGATTCCCCAGCCCCTCCACCCGCCTTTGTTCTGTGGTTCCCCGGCCCCTTCACCTGCCTCCGCTCTGTGATTCCCCGGCCCCTCCACCTGCCTCCAGTCTGTGATTCCCCGGCCCCTCCACCTGCCTCCAGTCTGTGGTTTCCCAGCCCCTCCACCTGCCTCCAGTCTGTGATTTCCCGTCCCCTCCACCTGCCTCCAGTCTGTGATTTCCCAGCCCCTCCACCTGCCTCGAGTCTGTGATTCCCCGGCCCCTCCACCTGCCTCCAGTCTGTGATTTCCCAGCCCCTCCACCTGCCTCGAGTCTGTGATTTCCCAGCCCCTCCACCTGCCTCCAGTCTGTGATTCCCCGGCCCCTCCACCTGCCTCTGGTCTGTGATTCCCCGGCCCCTTCACCTGCCTCCAGTCTGTGATTCCCCGGCCCCTCCACCTGCCTCCAGTCTGTGATTTCCCGGCCCCTTCACCTGCCTCCAGTCTGTGATTTCCCGGGCTCTCCACCTGCCTCCAGTCTGTGATTCCCCGACCCCTCCACCTGCCTCCAGTCTGTGATTCCCCGGCCCCTCCACCTGCCTCCAGTCTGTGATTCCCCGGCCCCTCCACCTGCCTCCAGTCTGTGATTTCCCGGCCCCTTCACCTGCCTCCAGTCTGTGATTTCCCGGCCCCTCCACCTGCCTCCAGTCTGTGATTCCCCGACCCCTCCACCTGCCTCCAGTCTGTGATTCCCCGGCCCCTCCACCTGCCTCCAGTCTGTGATTCCCTGGCCCCTCCACCTGCCTCCAGTCTGTGATTCCCCGGCCCCTCCACCTGCCTCCAGTCTGTGATTCCCCGGCCCCTCCACCTGCCTCCAGACTGTGATTCCCCGACCCCTCCACCTGCCTCCAGTCTGTGATTCCCCGGCCCCTCCACCTGCCTCCAGTCTGTGATTTCCCAGCCCCTCCACCTTCCTCCAGTCTGTGATTCCCCGGCCCCTCCACCTGCCTCCAGTCTGTGATTCCCCGGCTCCTCCACCTGCCTCCAGTCTGTGATTCCCCGGCCCCTTCACCTGCCTTTCGTCTGTGGTTCCCCGGCCCCTCCACCTGCCTCTAGTCTGTGATTCCCCGGCCCCTCCACCTGCCTCCAGTCTGTGATTCCCCGGCCCCTTCACCTGCCTTTCGTCTGTGGTTTCCCGGCCCCTCCACCTGCCTCTAGTCTGTGATTCCCCGGCCCCTCCACCTGCCTCTAGTCTGTGATTCCCCGGCCCCTCCACCTGCCTCCAGTCTGTGATTCCCCGGCCCCTTCACCTGCCTTTCGTCTGTGGTTTCCCGGCCCCTCCACCTGCCTTTGGTCTGTGATTCCCCGGCCCCTCCACCAGCCTCCAGTCTGTGATTCCCCGACCCCTCCACCTGCCTCCAGTCTGTGATTCCCCGGCCCCTCCACCTGCCTCTAGTCTGTGATTCCCCGGCCCCTCCACCTGCCTCTAGTCTGTGATTCCCCGGCCCCTCCACCTGCCTCCAGTCTGTGATTCCCCGGCCCCTTCACCTGCCTTTCGTCTGTGGTTTCCCGGCCCCTCCACCTGCCTTTGGTCTGTGATTCCCCGGCCCCTCCACCAGCCTCCAGTCTGTGATTCCCCGGCCCCTCCACCTGCCTCTAGTCTGTGATTCCCCGGCCCCTCCACCTGCCTCCAGTCTGTGATTCCCCGGCCCCTTCACCTGCCTTTCGTCTGTGGTTTCCCGGCCCCTCCACCCGCCTTTGGTCTGTGATTCCCCGGCCCCTCCACCTGCCTCCAGTCTGTGATTCCCCGGCCCCTCCACCTGCCTCCAGTCTGTGATTCCCCGACCCCTCCACCTGCCTCCAGTCTGTGATTTCCCGGCCCCTCCACCTGCCTTTGGTCTGTGGAAAATAAAAAAAAAAGATAAATAAAGACACCGACATTATATAAACATAGGTTTAACTTTCACACTCAATGATATATTCCCTTTAAGGAACCCAATACAAATCCTATAATTGTTCTGTTGCCAAAGGCTAATATTATTATAAGTCCAGATTCTAGCGCCATAATTACAGATAAGTGTTTACTTAGTTAGTATAATTGCTACTTGGAGCTGAGATTAAGTCTCCTATTAATATCTCCTTGTAATTAACACCATGAAAAGGTCTGGGGGATAATTAGATCAATCTACATCTGTATAAATATAAATAAAATTCTCTACAACTTAATTATGGCAGTATTAGGAATGTGTGAACTGGAAATACACAGATATTCTGTTAGGGCCGGCTACTGATGGAAAATGCATGTGAAACCACTCATGAATGCGATATAAAACCCTCTTGCAGGTATTCTGCGCTACATCTTGGTTTAGACTCAAGTCACATTCAGATTGCTGCTGTTTCCCTGTTCGACGAACATATCCGAATTCCATTGCATTCAATGGGAGGCAAAAGCAAACGCATACACAACCCCTTCAAAGGGGCCCAAAAGCTGCCAAAACAGCTCAAATTAGGGGCAGACACCAGGAAAAGTGGCATCAATTGACCCACGATCGAAATTTTATAATGGCACAGCAGCAGTCAGCCATGGGCCGTGCAGGAGGTATCACAGTCTGGGCCATACATGAGGTATCAGGGTCTGGGCCATGCATGAGGTATCAGGGTCTGGGCCATGCATGAGGTATCAGGGTCTGGGCCATGCATGAGGTATCAGGGTCTGGGCCATGCATGAGGTATCAGTTTCTGGGCCATGCATGAGGTATCACAGTCTGGGCCATACATGAGGTATCAGGGTCTGGGCCATGCATGAGGCATCGGGGTCTGGGTCATGCATGAGGCATCAGGGTCTGGGTCATGCAGGAGGTATCACAGTCTGGGCCATGCATGAGGTATCAGGGTCTGGGCCATGCATGAGGTATCAGGGTCTGGGTCATGCAGGAGGTATCAGGGTCTGGGCCATGCATGAGGTATCAGGGTCTGGGTCATGCATGAGGTATCAGGGTCTGGGTCATGCATGAGGTAACAGGGTCTGGGTCATGCAGGAGGTATCACAGTCTGGGCCATGCATGAGGTATCAGGGTCTGGGCCATGCATGAGGTATCAGGGTCTGGGTCATGCAGGAGGTATCACAGTCTGGGCCATGCATGAGGTATCAGGGTCTGGGCCATGCAGGAGGTATCACAGTCTGGGCCATACATGAGGTATCAGGGTCTGGGCCATGCATGAGGTATCAGGGTCTGGGCCATACATGAGGTATCAGGGTCTGGGTCATGCAGAAGGTATCACAGTCTGGGCCATGCATGAGGTATCAGGGTCTGGGCCATGCAGGAGGTATCACAGTCTGGGCCAAACATGAAGTATCAGGGTCTGGGCCATGCATGAGGTATCAGGGTCTGGGCCATACATGAGGTATCAGGGTCTGGGCCATGCTGGAGGTATCAGGGTCTGGGCCATGCTGGAGGTATCACGGTCTGGGTCATGCAGGAGGTATCACAGTCTGGGCCATGCAGGAGGTATCACTGTCTGGGCCATGCAGGAGGTATCAGGCTCTGGGCCATGCATGAGGTAACAGGGTCTGGGTCATGCATAAGGTTTCAGGGTCTGGGCCATGCATGAGGTATCGGGTTCTGGGCCATGCATGAGGTATCGGGTTCTGGGCCATGCATGAGGTATCGGGGTCTGGGCCATGCATGAGGTATCGGGGTCTGGGCCATGCATGAGGTATCAGGGTCTGGGTCATGCATGAGGTATCAGGGTCTGGGTCATGCAAGAGATATCAGGGCCTGGGTCATGCATGAGGTATCAGGGTCTGGGCCATGCATGAGGTATCAGGGTCTGGGTCATGCATGAGGTATCAGGGTCTGGTTCATGCAAGAGATATCAGGGCCTGGGTCATGCATGAGGTATCAGGGTCTGGGCCATGCATGAGGTATCAGGGTCTGGGTCATGCATGAGGTATCAGGGTCTGGGCCATGCATGAGGTATCAGGGTCTGGGCCATGCATGAGGTATCAGGGTCTGGGCCATGCATGAGGTATCAGGGTCTGGGCCATGCATGAGGTATCAGGGTCTGGGTCATGCATGAGGTATCAGGGTCTGGGCCATGCATGAGGAATCAGGGTCTGGGCCATGCATGAGGAATCAGGGTCTGGGCCATGCATGAGGTATCAGGGTCTGGGTCATGTAGGAGGCATCACAGTCTGGGCCATGCATGAGGTATCAGGGTCTGGGCCATGCAGGAGGTATCACAGTCTGGGCCATACATGAGGTATCAGGGTCTGGGCCATGCATGAGGTATCAGGGTCTGGGCCATACATGAGGTATCAGGGTTTGGGCCATGCAGGAGGTATCACAGTCTGGGCCATACATGAGGTATCACAGTCTGGGTCATGCAGGAGGTATCACAGTCTGGGCCATTCATGAGGTATCAGGGTCTGGGTCATGCAGGAGGTATCACAGTCTGGGCCATGCAGGAGGTATCAGGGTCTGGGCCATGCATGAGGTAACAGGGTCTGGGTCATGCATGAGGTATCAGGGTCTGGGCCATGCATGAGGTATCAGGGTCTGGGTCATGCATGGGGTATCAGGGTCTGGGCCATGCATGATATATCCGGGTCTGGGTCATGCATGAGGTATCAGGGTCTGGGCCATGCATGAGGTATCAGGGTCTGGGCCATGCATGAGGTATCAGGGTCTGGGCCATGCATGAGGTATCATGGTCTGGGCCATGCACGAAGTATCAGGGTCTGGGCCATGCACGAGGTATCAGGGTCTGGGCCATGCATGAGGTATCGGGGTCTGGGCCATGCATGAGGTATCAGGGTCTGGGCCATGCATGAGGTATCAGGGTCTGGGTCATGCAGGAGGTATCAGGGTCTGGGCCATGCATGAGGTATCAGGGTCTGCGTCATGCAGGAGGTATCACAGTCTGGGCCATGCATGAGGTATCAGGGTCTGGGCCATGCATGAGGTATCACAGTCTGGGCCATACATGAGGTATCAGGGTCTGGGCCATGCATGAGGTATCAGGGTCTGGGCCATACATGAGGTATCAGGGTCTGGGTCATGCAGAAGGTATCACAGTCTGGGCCATGCATGAGGTATCGGGGTCTGGGCCATGCATGAGGTATCGGGGTCTGGGCCATGCATGAGGTATCGGGGTCTGGGCCATGCATGAGGTATCGGGGTCTGGGTCATGCATGAGGTGTCAGGGTCTGGGCCATGCATGAGGTATCAGGTTCTGGGCCATGCAAGAGATATCAAGGCCTGGGTCATGCATGAGGTATCAGGGTCTGGGCCATGCATGAGGTATCAGGGTCTGGGTCATGCATGAGGTATCAGGGTCTGGGCCATGCATGAGGTATCAGGGTCTGGGCCATGCATGAGGTATCAGGGTCTGGGCCATGCATGAGGTATCTGGGTGTGGGCCATGCATGAGGTATCAGGGTCTGGGCCATGCATGAGGAATCAGGGTCTGGACCATGCATGAGGAATCAGGGTCTGGACCATGCATGAGGAATCAGGGTCTGGGCCATGCATGAGGTATCAGGGTCTGGGTCATGCAGGAGGTATCACAGTCTGGGCCATGCATGAGGTATCAGGGTCTGGGCCATGCAGGAGGTATCACAGTCTGGGCCATACATGAGGTATCAGGGTCTGGGCCATGCATGAGGTATCAGGGTCTGGGCCATACATGAGGTATCAGGGTTTGGGCCATGCAGGAGGTATCACAGTCTGGGCCATACATGAGGTATCACAGTCTGGGTCATGCAGGAGGTATCACAGTCTGGGCCATTCATGAGGTATCAGGGTCTGGGTCATGCCGGAGGTATCACAGTCTGGGCCATGCAGGAGGTATCAGGGTCTGGGCCATGCATGAGGTAACAGGGTCTGGGTCATTCATGAGGTATCAGGGTCTGGGCCATGCATGAGGTATCAGGGTCTGGGTCATGCATGAGGTATCAGGGTCTGGGCCATGCATGATATATCAGGGTCTGGGTCATGCATGAGGTATCATGGTCTGGGCCATGCATGAGGTATCAGGGTCTGGGCCATGCATGAGGTATCAGGGTCTGGGCCATACATGAGGTATCAGGGTCTGGGCCATGCATGAGGTATCATTGTCTGGGTCATGCATGAAGTATCAGGGTCTGGGCCATGCACGAGGTATCAGGTTCTGGGCCATGCATGAGGTATCGGGGTCTGGGCCATGCATGAGGTATCAGGGTCTGGGCCATGCATGAGGTATCAGGGTCTGGTTCATGCAGGAAGTATCACAGTCTGGGCCATGCATGAGGTATCAGGGTCTGGGCCATGCAGGAGGTATCACAGTCTGGGCCATACATGAGGTATCAGGGTCTGGGCCATGAATGAGGTATCAGGGTCTGGGCCATACATGAGGTATCAGGGTCTGGGTCATGCAGAAGGTATCACAGTCTGGGCCCTGCATGAGGTATCAGGGTCTGGGCCATGCAGGAGGTATCACAGTCTGGGCCATACATGAGGTATCAGGGTCTGGGCCATACATGAGGTATCAGGGTCTGGGCCATGCTGGAGGTATCAGGGTCTGGGCCATGCTGGAGGTATCACGGTCTGGGTCATGCAGGAGGTATCACAGTCTGGGCCATGCAGGAGGTATCACAGTCTGGGCCATGCATGAGGTAACAGGGTCTGGGTCATGCATGAGGTTTCAGGGTCTGGGCCAGGCATGAGGTATCAGGGTCTGGGCCATACATGAGGTATCGGGGTCTGGGCCATGCATGAGGTATCGGGGTCTGGGCCATGCATGAGGTATCGGGGTCTGGGCCATGCATGAGGTATCGGGGTCTGGGTCATGCATGAGGTGTCAGGGTCTGGGCCATGCATGAGGTATCAGGTTCTGGGCCATGCAAGAGATATCAGGGCCTGGGTCATGCATGAGGTATCAGGGTCTGGGTCATGCATGAGGTATCGGGGTCTGGGCCATGCATGAGGTATCGGGGTCTGGGTCATGCATGAGGTATCGGGGTCTGGGCCATGCATGAGGTACCGGGGTCTGGGTCATGCATGAGGTGTCAGGGTCTGGGCCATGCATGAGGTATCAGGTTCTGGGCCATGCAAGAGATATCAGGGCCTGGGTCATGCATGAGGTATCAGGGTCTGGGCCATGCATGAGGTATCAGGGTCTGGGTCATGCATGAGGTATCAGGGTCTGGGCCATGCATGAGGTATCAGGGTCTGGGCCATGCATGAGGTATCAGGGTCTGGGCCATGCATGAGGTATCAGGGTCTGGGCCATGCATGAGGAATCAGGGTCTGGACCATGCATGAGGAATCAGGGTCTGGACCATGCATGAGGAATCAGGGTCTGGGCCATGCAGGAGGTATCAGGGTCTGGGTCATGCAGGAGGTATCACAGTCTGGGCCATGCATGAGGTATCAGGGTCTGGGCCATGCAGGAGGTATCACAGTCTGGGCCATACATGAGGTATCAGGGTTTGGGCCATGCAGGAGGTATCACAGTCTGGGCCATACATGAGGTATCACAGTCTGGGTCATGCAGGAGGTATCACAGTCTGGGCCATTCATGAGGTATCAGGGTCTGGGTCATGCCGGAGGTATCACAGTCTGGGCTATGCAGGAGGTATCAGGGTCTGGGCCATGCATGAGGTAACAGGGTCTGGGTCATGCATGAGGTATCAGGGTCTGGGCCATGCATGAGGTATCAGCGTCTGGGTCATGCATGAGGTATCAGGGTCTGGGCCATGCATGATATATCCGGGTCTGGGTCATGCATGAGGTATCAGGGTCTGGGCCATGCATGAGGTATCAGGGTCTGGGCCATGCATGAGGTATCAGGGTCTGGGCCATACATGAGGTATCAGGGTCTGGGCCATGCATGAGGTATCAGGGTCTGGGTCATGCATGAAGTATCAGGGTCTGGGCCATGCACGAGGTATCAGGGTCTGGGCCATGCATGAGGTATTGGGGTCTGGGCCATGCATGAGGTATCAGGGTCTGGGCCATGCATGAGTTATCAGGGTCTGGGTCATGCAGGAGGTATCACAGTCTGGGCCATGCATAAGGTATCAGGGTCTGGGCCATGCAGGAGGTATCACAGTCTGGGCCATACATGAGGTATCAGGGTCTGGGCCATGCATGAGGTATCAGGGTCTGGGCCATACATGAGGTATCAGGGTCTGGGTCATGCAGAAGGTATCACTGTCTGGGCCATGCATGAGGTATCAGGGTCTGGGCCATGCAGGAGGTATCACAGTCTGGGCCATACATGAGGTATCAGGGTCTGGGCCATACATGAGGTATCAGGGTCTGGGCCATGCTGGAGGCATCAGGGTCTGGGCCATGCTGGAGGTATCACGGTCTGGGTCATGCAGGAGGTATCACAGTCTGGGCCATGCAGGAGGTATCACAGTCTGGGCCATGCAGGAGGTATCAGGGTCTGGGCCATACATGAGGTATCAGGGTCTGGGCCATGCTGGAGGCATCAGGGTCTGGGCCATGCTGGAGGTATCACGGTTTGGGTCATGCAGGAGGTATCACAGTCTGGGCCATGCAGGAGGTATCACAGTCTGGGCCATGCATGAGGTAACAGGGTCTGGGCCATACATGAGGTATCAGGGTCTGGGCCATGCTGGAGGCATCAGGGTCTGGGCCATGCTGGAGGTATCACGGTCTGGGTCATGCAGGAGGTATCACAGTCTGGGCCATGCAGGAGGTATCACGGTCTGGGTCATGCATGAGGTAACAGGGTCTGGGCCATGCATGAGGTATCGGGGTCTGGGCCATGCATGAGGTATCGGGGTCTGGGCCATGCATGAGGTATCGGGGTCTGGGCCATGCATGAGGTATCGGGGTCTGGGTCATGCATGAGGTGTCAGGGTCTGGGCCATGCAAGAGATATCAGGGCCTGGGTCATGCATGAGGTATCAGGGTCTGGGTCATGCATGAGGTATCGGGGTCTGGGCCATGCATGAGGTATCAGGGCCTGGGTCATGCATGAGGTATCAGGGTCTGGGTCATGCATGAGGTATCAGGGTCTGGGCCATGCATGAGGTATCGGGGTCTGGGTCATGCATGAGGTATCAGGTTCTGGGCCATGCAAGAGATATCAGGGCCTGGGTCATGCATGAGGTATCAGGGTCTGGGTCATGCATGAGGTATCGGGGTCTGGGCCATGCATGAGGTATCGGGGTCTGGGTCATGCATGAGGTATCGGGGTCTGGGCCATGCATGAGGTATCGGGGTCTGGGTCATGCATGAGGTCTCAGGTTCTGGGCCATGCAAGAGATATCAGGGCCTGGGTCATGCATGAGGTATCAGGGTCTGGGTCATGCAGAAGGTATCACAGTCTGGGCCATGCATGAGGTATCAGGGTCTGGGCCATGCAGGAGGTATCACAGTCTGGGCCATACATGAAGTATCAGGGTCTGGGCCATGCATGAGGTATCAGGGTCTGGGCCATACATGAGGTATCAGGGTCTGGGCCATGCTGGAGGTATCAGGTTCTGGGCCATGCTGGAGGTATCACGGTCTGGGTCATGCAGGAGGTATCACAGTCTGGGCCATGCAGGAGGTATCACTGTCTGGGCCATGCAGGAGGTATCAGGGTCTGGGTCATGCATGAGGTATCGTGGTCTGGGCCATGCATGAGGTATCGGGGTCTGGGCCATGCATGAGGTATCGGGGTCTGGGTCATGCATGAGGTGTCAGGGTCTGGGCCATGCATGAGGTATCAGGTTCTGGGCCATGCAAGAGATATCAGGGCCTGGGTCATGCATGAGGTATCAGGGTCTGGGTCATGCATGAGTTATCAGGGTCTGGGCCATGCATGAGGTATCAGGGTCTGGGTCATGCATGAGGTATCGTGGTCTGGGCCATGCATGAGGTATCGGGGTCTGGGCCATGCATGAGGTATCGGGGTCTGGGTCATGCATGAGGTATCAGGGTCTGGGCCATACATGAGGTATCAGGGTCTGGGCCATGCATGAGGTATCAGGGTCTGGGCCATGCATGAGGTATCAGGGTCTGGGCCATGCATGAGGTATCAGGGTCTGCCCAGCATTTACAACTTTGAATTGAACTTCAAATTAAGATGAGGTGGGTGAGGGTCCGGTGTACGCCCGCTGTGCTGGAAGCCCTGAAACCACTTGCAACAGCTCAAACTGATTTTCTGCTCATCCACACAAATATCAGCTTTGTAGACTACTATTGTTAGAAAAATTTAAGGATAGTAACACAGGTAATTGAATGAAAGTAAGTGCAGGCCTGCCGGTCTGAGAGCCCTACTGCTACAGGCAACACACATGAAGGAAACCCAACCAGGAGTCTCCACATTTACCAAAATTTTGGGCAGACACCACCAAAGTGGCATTAATTTCACCAGTGTAGAATTAGTATAATGGGCCACTGACACCCCTTCCACTACAGCCAACCCAGCAGATAGAGACACAATAAGAAGTCTACACAGTTTCAAAAATATGTTAACATCAGCAGCAACAAGAGCAGGCACAGAAGCCATGACAAAGATGTCACAGTCTGCAACAACTCGAGATCAAAGCAGCAAGCTAAAAACTGCAACATCGCCTAGTCTGCACAGTCAGAGATTGGGGTGCAAAAGTCCTTGGAGAACCATGATTTGTTCATCTTGATGAAAGTTAGGTGGTCTACACTTTCAGGGGACAGCTGGCTGCGCTTATCCATCAAGACACCACCAGCAGCGCTGAAGATACGTTCTAAGAGAACGCTGGCTGCCGGGCATGATAAAACCTCCAAGGCGTGAGAGGCGAGCTCAGGCCACTCTTTCATTTTTGAAGACTAAATGTAAAAGGGTCCAAACCCTCCCTGATGGTATTGATATTGGGCTTGAGATACTCCTGCACCACCTTCTCCAGTTGTTCACCACTTGTCAGACTTGTACTCTGTTGTGCTGGTGCACGAGCTGGTCTAAGAAATGTGTGCTTCTGCCACTTACGCTGCTGCTAATGTTTTTGCATTGACGAATTGACGTTCCTGGGGTTGGAAGTCTAGAGCTGCTGCGATGCATACTGTGTGCCTCACTGCTGTCTTGTCCCCATAGCCACAAGAGTCACCCAGTGCCGAGTCAGCGAGATGTAACTCCCTTGGCCATGCTTATTCGTCCAGGTGTCTGAGGTGAAATGCACCCTGGCAGATATAGATTTAGACAAGGAACGGGTGATGTTGTTTGCGACATGCTGGTGTAGTGCAGGCACAGTTTTCTTAGAGAAGTAATGGCGACTGGTCAACTGGTACTGGGGGACTGCGACGGCCCTTAGCTTTCGGAAACCGTCTGTATCTACCAGGTAGAAAGGCAGCATTTCCGTGGCCAACATATTGGAGATAGTAGAGTTCAACCTCTTAGCTTTGTCATGTGTAGGAGGAAACAATCTTTTACGTGACTACAACTGCGGGACCGAGGGCTGGCTGTGGTGCTGAGAGAAGGCGGAGTACGGTGAAACCGACAAACTGCTGGACCGTGAGTGAGGTGCAGATGTTACTGTGGATTGAGAAAGATGTGGTGTGCTTGGTGGAGCAAAAACAGCATGCATGTCCGCTTCCGTTACAGCTGACGAGCTCTCACTCAACCTGATTGGAGCGGGTAAACAAGTGGAGGTTCTGCGGCCGGAGAACTGTATGACAACACTTGGCACGGTGATGGAGGAGGGAGAAGCAGCACATGTGGATGATGGGGCGGCCGATGGTTGGTGAGGCCTACTTGTCTGCATTTTACCGCAGTGAGATTGTCAGACTAAGGCATGTTGATCGCGCATGTTAAGTAGTGATGAGCGAGCATGCTCGTCACTGCTTGGTACTCGCCCGAGCATCTCAGTACGCGAGATGCTCGGAGCTCACCGGGTACTTGCGCGATGCTCGGGCGGGAGCTCGGGTCCCCGTCCTGCATGTCTGGTGCTATTTAGAGCAGCAATCATGCAGGGATTGTCTGCCACTCACTGTAATGTCACAGCCATGGTGGTTGTGGCATTACAGTGATTGCCCAAATCGATGGGAACAGTGCTCACAGTGAAACATGAAAAGCCGGCAATTCAGCAGCGGCATACACCGGTACCCGACAATTTATAACAGAAAGAATAGAGCATCATGCATAGATTAGATAGATAGAAACAAGTCAGTCACATATACAGTGGTGGCCAAAAGTTTTGGCACCCCTGCAATTCTGTCAGATAATACTCAGTTTCTTCCTGAAAATGATTGCAATCACAAATTCTTTGGTATTATTATCTTCATTTAATTTGCTTGTAAGGAAAAAACACAAAAGAGAATGAAGAAAAAATCAAATCATTGATCATTTCACACAAAACTCCAAAAATGAGCCGGACAAAAGTATTGGCACCCTCAGCCTAATACTTGGTTGCACAACCTTTAGCCAAAATAACTGCGAACAACCGCTTCCGGTAACCATCAATGAGTTTCTTACAATGCTCTGCTGGAATTGCAGACCATTCTTCTTTGGCAAACTGCTCCAGGTCCCTGATATTTGAAGGGTGCCTTCTCCAAACTGCCATTTTGAGATCTCTCCACAGGTGTTCTATGGGATTCAGGTCTGGACTCATTGCTGGACACCTTAGAAGTCTCCAGTGCTTTCTCTCAAACCATTTTATAGTGCTTTTGGAAGTGTGTTTTGGGTCATTGTCCTGCTGGAAGACCCATGACCTCTGAGGGAGACCCAGCTTTCTCACACTGGGCCCTTCATTATGCTGCAAAATTTGTTGGTAGTCTTCAGACTTCACAATGCCATGCACACGGTCAAGCAGTCCAGTGCCAGAGGCAGCAAAGCAACCCCAAAACATCAGGGAACCTCCGCCATGTTTGACTGTAGGGACCGTGTTCTTTTCTTTGAATGCCTCTTTTTTTTTCCTGTACACTCTATGTTGATGCTTTTTCCCAAAAAGCTCTACTTTTGTCTCATCTGACCAGAGAACATTCTACCAAAATGTTTTAGGCTTTCTCAGGTAAGTTTTGGCAAACTCCAGCCTGGCTTTTTTATGTCTTGGGGTAAGAAGTGGGGTCTTCCTGGGTGTCCTACCATACAGTCCCTTTTCATTCAGACGCCGACGCATAGTACGGGTTGACACTGTTTTACCCTCGGATTGCAGGGCAGCTTGAACTTGTGTGGATGTTAGTCGAGGTTCTTTATCCACCATCCGCACAATCTTGCGTTGAAATCTCTCGTCAATTTTTCTTTTCCGTCCACATCTAGGGAGGTTAGCCACAGTGCCATTGGCTTTACACTTCTTGATGACACTGCGCACGGAAGACACAGGATCATTCAGGTCTTTGGAGATGGACTTGTAGCCTTGAGATTGCTCATGCTTCCTCACAATTTGGTTTCTCAAGTCCTCAGACAGTTCTTTGGTCTTCTTTCTTTTCTCCATGCTCAATGTGGTCACACAAGGACACAGGACAGAGGTTGAGTCAACTTTAATCCATGTTAACTGGCTGCAAGTGTGATTTAGTTATTGCCAACACCTGTTAGGTGCCACAGGTAAGTTACAGGTGCTGTTAATTACACGAATTAGAGAAGCATCACAGGATTTTTCAAACAGTGCCAATACTTATGTCAACCCCCTTTTTTAGGTTTGGTGTGGAATTATATCCAATTTGGCTTTAGGACAATTATTTTTGTGTTTTTTCATTGAAGACAAATTAAATGAAGATAATAATACCAAAGAATTTGTGATTGCAATCATTTTCAGGAAGAAACTGAGTATTATCTGACAGAATTGCAGGGGTGCCAATACTTTTGTCCACCACTGTATAAGAGGTACAGTGACAGTGTTGGTTACTGTACTTGTCATTTAGTGTAAAGGATTTATTTAAAAATATAATAGTGTTTTCATGCACTGTCTCTTTAAAAAAGCCGGCCGGCAATTCAGCATCTGTACCCGACAATTTAGAACAGAATGAATAGAGCATCACACATAGATTAGATAGATAGAAACATGTCAGTCACATATATAATAAGTACAGTGATAGTGTTGATTACTGTACTTGTCATTTAGTGTTAAAATAAAGGATTTATTAAAAAAAAAAATTGGCGTGGGGTTCCCCGTAAATTGAGTCTCTAGCGGAGGTTAAGCAGACAGCTGGGGCAGATGTTTGAAGCCTGGGAAGGGGGTAATACCCACGGAGCTTCCCAGGCTACTAATATCAGCCCCCAGCTGAATACCTAGCCTTTACTAGCTATTAAAATGGGGTACCCCAAAAAAAAAAATGACGTGTGGTCCCCCCTATTTTAATTGCTAGCAAAGGCTAGGCAGACAGCTGGGGGCTGATATTAATAGCCCAGGAAGGGTGCCATGAATATTGGCCCCCTCCCAGGCTAGAAACACCAGCTGTCAGCCGCCCCAGAAATGGCGCATCCATAGTATGCGCCAATTCTGGCACTTAGCCTCGCTCTTCCCACTGCCCTGTAGCGGTGGCAGTGGGGTAATAGGGTTGGGGTTGATGTCAGCTTATAATGCCAGCTGACATCAAGCCCAGGTTAGTAATGGAGAGGCGTCTATAAGACACCCCCATTACTAACCCCATAGTCAAAGTTAAAAAAAAAACACCAGCACCCAGAATAAAGTCCTTTAATTGAAATAAACACACAATTCTTTATTGTTCTAAATTAAACTCTACTTACCATCACGCCCAATCCAGATGAAGCCAACGATCTCCTGCAATAAAAGAAAAATAATAAAGCAACCTCATCCTTACCTTTCCATGGTTCCCAGGACAGCTTCAGCTCTGCTACATCGAGATGACAGGCTGGACCGCAGCAGAATGCTGCCATCCAGCCTGTCATCCCGCAGACACTGAGAAGCTCCTCAGTGAAGCTCCTCAGTGTCTGGCTGTGACGGCATCCAGATGAGCCGAGGTCATGTCCAATGAACTCAGCTCACCTCATGCACGTCACTGACAGCGTGGGAGAATTCTCCTGCGCATGCGGTGCCAGCAAATGACGTCACCGCTTGAGCAGGAGAATTCTCCCTCTACTGAGTCTTCTTTTGCAAAGTGTGCAGATAACGTCAGCTGGCTCATCCTTTGTAGTCTCAAAAAAGGTCCTGTCTAGGCAACCCTTGCTGCCCCTGCGAAGTGCAGACCATAGTTGTGGCTGAGGAGGCATTGCTCGGTGTGGTTGCATCACTTTGTGTCTGTGTGATAGGGCGTAAAGTAACCTCCTCATCTTCCTCCTCCTCCACCTCCTCAGATGATCTACAACCTCATCATCATCCTCTCTGTTCTCCCATTCCTCTCCCTGAAAGTCACCCTCCTCCACTACCAGCCCTGACAGCACAGGATCTGAGTCTCATCAGGATTAACTCTCCTCATGGGGGTTAACGTCTGGTGACGAGGTTCAGGATTCTGCTCCGGATCCAGCATAAAAAAATTTTGTGCATCGGTGCAGATGCTTTCCTCCTGTTCAGTCTGTGAATGTTTGGAGTACACTTCTGATGCCCATGGCATGGAATGGGTGAACAGTTCTGCAGATTCACCCATCTATGGTTCCCTACAGTCATTTGGGCAGTTGGACAGCTGTGATGCGCGGGGAAGCAAGGGTAATTGAGGTGCCACCTCTGTGGACTGTACTGTGTGTGAAGAGGTTGATAAGAGGAGGAGAGGCCACTTGATGCAGAGCTTGCCATCCACTGGAGTAAATGCGCTTTCTGGCCCTTATGTACAAGGCATATCACTGTGCGGCTGCCAAAGAAAGGGAGTGGAGTAGCCCGTCCACTAACATAGGTTGTCAGTTGTCTTCGGATAGGACATGAGAGTGTTGGTTCAATAGAGCTTTTACTAACATTACCACCTACCCACGTATACCTTGAACACCAACTCTATTCCCCCTTCCAACACAACCTCACTTTTTCCCACTCATGTTGCTCAGATAGTGTGGTTGGAGAACGCTATTAGCAACAAAAATTTGATTTGTTACTGTGGAGCCCTGGATACAGCAGAATCTCAACGCAAAAAAAATACAAGCTGAGATGTGGCCTGCTGTATGTAGCACAATATCAGCATAACAGAGTTCTATGCTGAAATGTGCTCTGCTGTTTCTGTCTGGATTACAATAATAGCAAAAACGATTGATCTGCTGGAAGGTTGATTTCACAGCCACACAGGATCCTATCTATCTAAACTATCTGACTTTCGAAGCAACCGCCTAGCTAACTAATTCAATCTCTCAGTATCCAGGAGCAGCGTCAGGAGCAGCCTCTCTGCACTGTTATACTGACAAAATGGCACTAGCACAAAATGTCCACTCTTTATGTCGAGAGGGACATGTGACTTCAGCAGCCAATGACAGAAGCCCTTGTGTCTGGACATTGTGGATGGTTCCTGCACCCTGAATGGCTTGCTGGAATCTCTACACATTTGATTAAGAAAAAAAAAAGATTAACAGCCTGCGGCTACTCTGAACTCTCCCATCCGCTCCCCTCATCAAACACGTCTTCCCCGCTCATCATACAGCACCACTACCCTAGCCAAAGTCCTAATAAATACGGTAGTGGAAACGCGATCATTTTCTGCACTTTTGCCGATTTGGGCCCATTTTCAGTAAAAACACTCGGGTGTCCGATCACGAATCTGAATGTGCAATGCTCGTGCCGAATTTGAAAAAAAAAAAAAAGTTTTCTGAACGTGTTTGCTCATCTCTACTCATCATATCTGGCTATGGGTAAATGGATGATAACTCTCTTTGTTCTTCACTGCTGGACTGTCACACACTATCTGTATCGTTTTTTCTCTCCTTGTCTCTATGGTTAAGCTGTGAGCTGTGATGTCCTTACACTATCCAGATTTTCCACAAATTAGCTGCTGCATTCCCTGCATCTGCTTTTAAACAGGCTCTGACAGTCCTTCTAGATTGACTGTGCTATACCATGTGATAGCTGCAAGGCATTATGTCCCGCAACGCTTGTGACCATGAGATCTTTCTCTGTCTGATGCAATCTTCTGCATCCTGTAAAAATTGCAACAACCATTTTTGTCGATTTGTACAAATCGAATCGCAAATTGTTCGAATTTGCTGAATTCCTAAAAATTCGATTTGCATTAATTCGATTTGTTCATCTCTAATTTCAGCTCATGCATTAGGAGTTTGTCTATCTTCGCTCTGATGACTCTAAAATTGGACTCATCATATTGGAATCTGATGTTACTGAGGCAACTGAGACAATTTTATGAATTAGGTATTGAAAATTTAAAAGACGTGCAGTTTTCAAGTATATTTTTTCCCTTACATTTTTTTCACAAACACAAATCAAGAGGAAAAATGAAATAAAAATTGCATAGATTATAATTATGCGATATTTCATATTATATATGACATACTGTGCTTCAGCATCCTCTTTTTCACTTTTTACACTATATTTTGCTTTTCAGACTTCACCTTGCATTTTATTGCTCTTTTCTTTGCTATAAATCCCATGATGCATCAGCATCAGCATCCATCACATATTCAGCTGCAGGGACAGTGTGCCAGTTGCATTCAGCCAGAGAGGTTGAACTGTGATTTTATACATTGTATCTGTGTTACAGGAGCTGTGCAATCATCATCAGTAAATGTAATAGGAGTTGATATATGGAGAAAACATAACGGCATGTAATTCCCACTGGGGTTCACTATGAAATCAAATTACATAACTGAACAGAAGTAATCCATGAATATTTAGATGGAAAGGAACCACTAAATAAGGTAACATTTGCAAAATTATATATGAACTAGATGCAGAAACAATAAACAAAATGAGTGAAGTGCTATTTTAATGCATACTTCCAATATAACAAAACAATATGGCAGATAGAATAATAGAATAGTGTTATCAGGGGAAGAGGTAGAAGGGGTGGGATTGCAAAGTCCAAATAAATTATCCTTCTAATTTTCATCACAGTTCATGTGTGGGGTATCTGGAATGGGCTCAGGAGCTGAGCCTGCTCCATACTGATCAGATGCTGGCTGTGCTACACTTGTGGCATCTACCAGTGACAGCAGCGACTTGAGAAAGCTCTGATCACTGTTGTTTAACTATTTAAATGACACATTCATTCCCTGACAGTGGCATTTGTGCACCAGCTCCCATCAGCTGCACCGAGACACAATCACAATGAGCTTTCAATAACAGCTGGAGTCTTGCTGAAGGCTCCCATGACTTCCATCTTAATCCTCCTATAAAACTATATACTGAAATTCCATAGTATTGCATTATATGATAGAGGCCAGAGGGACTAAAAATACAGTAAAAACAAAATAAATAAGTTTAAAAAAACTTTAAAAAGGTGTTTAAATCACTCCTCTCTCACCCATTTAAATCTACATTAATTAAAAAAGTAGAGAAGAATAAATATATTTGGTATCGTCGGATCTATAAAAATATAAAATTGTTTAAAGCATATGCTAAGCGCTGTAAAGAAAAAGAAATGAAATGCATGATTTGTCATTTTTCAATTGTTGCACTTTTCTTATAAAATACAATAAAAATGTCATATTTACCCCCAAAATGGTATCAATAAAAACTACGGTATACCCTGGCCTTCATAAAACAAGCTATAACGTCGCTTTTTCAATGGAAAAATAAAAAAAATTGCAGACCTAAGCGGACGGTGACATTATTTTTTTTACAAGGTTCTAAATTTTTTTACCCCTTAAAATGTAAAAAATAAAATCCTTATAAGTTTGATATCGCTGTAATCGTACTGACCAGGAGAATCAAACTGCCTGGTCACTTTTACTGCACAATGAGCGTCACAATGGCGGAATTATGTTATTTTTCTTTTTTGTAACATTTCATCCCATTTTTTGTTCCTGTTTTCTTTTTTTACATTATATGGTGAACTGAATGATTTGATTCAAAACGAAAACTGATGCATCAAACATACGGCTTTGTCTATGGAAAAATAAAAGTTATGTCTCCTTAATGAAAAGGGTGAAAAAAAAATACTGAAGCACAAAAGTGAAAAATTGCGCAGTCTTGAAAGGTTTAAATGAAGCAAAGTGTTTGCAAATTTAGTGAATTTTCTATGTAGGTTTAGCCCATAAAAGAAAGTTTAAAACTTAATACTACTCTTGATAGAGATCATATTCCAGCACGTTGTTGGCTCATGGAGTCCTACTTTGATGAGAGTAACCTGATTTAGTCCGTTAAGTAAAGGTGTGAAACGCGAGCTTCACACCATCCACCAGCACGAGTCCGATTCATCTTGAGCTGAAAAATAACAGCAACATTGTTGCAACCTGTTTGGTAAATACCTTTCAGTAAGTAACACATTTGGTAACAAGCTGCACGTTTGATTGATTCATTCATTTCACGCACAGAAGGAAAAAAAAAAAGCGCTGAAAATGGATTGTTAAACGCGAACTCCGCGGCAGATGGAGCGTCAGCTCCTGATGAGAAATGACTGACACGTTTCTGCTGAGCGGCGGAATCTCTGAACCGAGATGAGAGAATTTGCTGCATTCCTCCCATCTGAAATTAATTTTTTCACAGCGATTTTGAAATATTTGATATTAATTTTGAAACATTGATCCACTAATGAGTCAATCAACCTCTGTGCAGCTTCCAGAGGATTCATTATACCGGGCTCACAAACATTACAGGGGGTTGTCTCTAGTGATGAGCGAATCTGACCAAGTTGCGCAGTTCGATTTGATTTTGGCGAGGAATTTTGATTCATATTGAAATGATTCAATGCAAATTAAATCTTCATTATTATCCTCAAAATTCTCACCTCAACCTTCCACGATCGCTGCATCCTCCATCCTCCACGCGGCTCCCTTGGACAGCATGCATGCAACATCCTCTTTGGGTCTTTCGCCATCTTCACGCAGTGCTTTTGGCACAGAGTAAGGCTCTGTTCACATGTTGCATATTGGTCGCAGGTTTTTTTTGCACAGATTTGTCAGAAAACCTGAAGAGTTTCCTGATGCCAGCAAAGTGAATGAATATCATAGTGTCTCATGCACACCTTGTAGGTTTGGTGCAGATTTATATCTGCAGGGTCAATCCTTTCAGCATTTTTGCTGCAGGTTTCACCCGTACTGATGAGTGGGGAAAAAGTCTGCAACAAAAAGGCAAGTAAACAACGCAGCAAAAACGCTCCTATTTCGTACAGTTTTTTTTAATGCAGAAATGGTGCAGACATTTTTTGCTGCAAATACATAAATGTGTGCGCATACCCTTTGCTGCAGATTTAACCCATACTAATGAGTGGAGTAAAAACTGCACCAAAACTGCATGCAAGTAACACATCAAAAACATGAAAAAAACCGCATGTATTTTATGCTGGGTTTTTCTTGCCAAGAGATGCAGAAATGGTGCAGAAATTTCTGCAGCAAATACTTAACGTGTGCACAGACCCTAAAGGTATTGAAGGAGCTGAAGAGGATGTCGCCTGTGTGCTGCTGGGCATATGACCACACAGGGGCAACGAGTGAGAGACCAGGTTCTTTTTTTCACCCCTATTCCCCAAATCAATAAAATCTTAACCAGCTGGACCCCATTTTGCTGAATTAACACAAATGTCAGAGTCTAGAACCAATACTTTCATCTCTAGTTGTCTGATGAGAACAACTCCATTTGTGAGGACATCTGCCCCATTGTTTAGCCACAGATCAGGTCCCTGGAAGTTTTGGTCAAGTCATAAAGGGGGAACTGCAAGTTTGGATGTTCCCTGTTATGATGATCCCTATATGCCCTGATAGAGCATGTGTGCTGATGGTTCCCTTCATAAAATATCCCCCCCCTTAATGTATTATAATGTATTTAATAGAAATCATGTCGTGGGAAAAAGTGAATGAAACTTTCTGAATTTTTTTTTTTTTTTTTTTTTTTTAAGTACAAAATCTGTAAATATAACCATGGAAAAAAACTCCAATATATATTTATTAGGACTACCTGCAAAAAATTATAATAAAGGATTTGTATCATATGGGATATTACAAAGGATTTGTCTCTGAATCAAAACTGGCCAATTTTTTTTTTTATTCTCTCTTTCCCCTGCATCTTCTTTTTTTTTCTTAAAATGTGCCACATGGTTCCAAAGATATTGTCTTTACTAATGGGGCGTTGCTCACTGGGGGGTGGGCGGACTAAACGCACACCCCAGAGGAGCCTGTTAGCCAATCCCACTTACTTCAAGATCATAAAAATCAGCCCTAGAAAAAAAAGTCTGTATCTCTGGATTGTACATGTCGGGTTTAAAAAAAAGTATATAAAATTGCGACATAATTAGAGGAGCAGCGGGAATCACATGAGAGCAAACACTGGCCACTTTTGACTTAGTGACAGGTCCTCTTTAAGGCTTATGGACAGGATATGCCATCAATGTCCAAAAAATACAGGTCTCAAATTCAATTTTTGTTGGCATAGATATTTATAAAGGTGCAATAAAAATAAATGGAACAAGCCAAAGTGTCCATTCCTTTTCCATTGGTTGTTGTGCAATATATAGGGAGATATGCTTTGTCTTCTCAGTTGCTGCCTATGCAGAGCACAACAGCCGATAAACTAATTTCCACTGCTGTGCTCTGCATAAGCAGTAACTGAGATGACAGAAGATAAGCAGTTAATGAATGTAATGTGTATAATTCAATACTGTCTTCATTCCTCACCAATAGATACAGGTTTACTCTTTTTCTAACCCTAACTAGGTCAAAATTGGTTCAGGGTTAGGGTAAAGGTTAGGGTTCGGCATAGAGGTTAGGGTTAGCCTAAGGGATAGACTTAGAATTATTGAGCGTTAAAAGCGTGAAAAAATGTAACAAAAAAATACAAAGCTAATATATACAGTACAGACCAAAAGTTTGGACACACCTTCTCATTTAAAGATTTTTCTGTATGTTCATGACTATGAAAATTGTACATTCACACTGAAGGCATCAAAACTATGAATTAACACATGTGGAATTATATACTTAACAAAAAAGTGTGAAACTACTGAAAATATGTCTTATATTCTAGGTTCTTCAAAGTAGCCACCTTTTGCTTTGATGACTGCTTTGCACACTCTTGGCATTCTCTTCATGAGCTACAAGAGGTAGTCACTGGAAATGGTTTTCACTTCACAGGTGTGCCCTGTCAGGTTTAATAAGTGGGATTTCTTGCCTTATAAATGGGGTTGGGACCATCAGTTGTGTTGTGCAGAAGTCAGGTGGATACACAGCTGATAGTCCTACTGAATAGACTGTTAGAATTTGTATTATGGCAAGAAAAAAGCAGCTAAGTAAAGAAAAACGAGTGTCCATCTTTACTTTAAGAAATGAAGGTCAGTCAGTCCGAAAAAATGGGCAAACTTTGAAAGTGTCCCCAAGTGCAGTTGCAAAAACCATTAAGCGTTACAAAGAAACTGGCTCACATGAGGACCGCCCCAGGAAAGGAAGACCAAGAGTCACCTCTGCTTCTGAGGATAAGTTTATCCGAGTCACCAGCCTCAGAAATCGCAGGTTAACATCAGCTCAGATTAGAGACCAGGTCAATGCCACACAGAGTTCTAGCAGCAGACACATCTCTTCAACAACTGTTAAGAGGAGACTTTGTGCAGCAGGCCTTCATGGTAAAATAGCTGCTAGGAAACCACTGCTAAGGACAGGCAACAAGCAGAAGAGACTTGTTTGGGCTAAAGAACACAAGGAATGGACATTAGACCAGTGGAAATCTGTGCTTTGGTCTGATGAGTCCAAATTTGAGATCTTTGGTTCCAACCACCGTGTCTTTTTGCGACGCAGAAAAGGTGAACGGATGGACTCTACATGCCTGGTTCCCACCGTGAAGCATGGAGGAGCAGGTGTGATGGTGTGGGGGTGCTTTGCTGGTGACACTGTTGGGGATTTATTCAAAATTGAAGGCATACTGAACCAGCATGGCTACCACAGCATCTTGCAGCAGCATGCTATTCCATCCGGTTTGCGTTTAGTTGGACCATAATTTATTTTTCAGCAGAACAATGACCCCAAACACACCTCCAGGCTGTGTAAGGGCTATTTGACCAAGAAGGAGAGTGATGGGGTGTTACGCCAGATGACCTATCCTCCACAGTCACAAGACCTGAACCCAATTGAGATGGTTTGGGGTGAACTGGACCACAGAGTGAAGGCAAAAGGGCCAACAAGTGCTAAGCATCTCTGGGAACTCCTTCAAGATTGTTGGAAGACCATTTCCGGTGACTACCTCTTGAAGCTCATCAAGAGAATGCCAAGAGTGTGTAAAGCAGTTATCAAAGCAAAAGGTGGCTACTTTGAAGAACCTAGAATATAAGATATTTTCAGTTGTTTCACACTTTTTTGTTAAGTATATAATTCCACATGTGTTAATTCATAGTTTTGATGCCTTCAGTGTGAATGTACAATTTTCATAGTCATGAAAATACAGAAAAATCTTTAAATGAGAAGGTGTGTCCAAACTTTTGGTCTGTACTGTATATTATATCTAAACAGACATGCATAATATATAACAATGTATAACTTTTCATTCTAAAATTTTATATTTAATTTCAGCAAAAAAGCTGAAGGAGGTCAAAGCACAAGCTGAAATTACATCAGGATTTTCCTTAAATTACAGTAGACGTTCTTGGGGTGTAAGGGGTTCAATACTGGAAGAAGAAACTCAGGGAGCCCAAATGGTTCACGCACTGAGGGGCACAAAGTACTTGCCCTGACCTGCAACCCCTGCCATGCAACTGTTACTCCAATTCCTATTATTTTGCATAATCCTGTGCACAGAACCGTCGCTGCCTTAGTATCTGCATTTTCTTGATGCCCTTTATGCCATAATGTATTTTTTCTTTGCTTTCCTATTTATTCATCAATCAACCATTGATTTTTATTTTTTTATTAATGCAGTTGATCCAAAAACACCAAAGACTTATTCTGGGTGGGTGAATAACGATACAACATGTTCGGGGTCTCAGAGATCGAGCAATAGAAAGAAAGAAATTTGCTTTGGGAGGAACTTCTTTATGTCACCGCGTCACGGAGGTCAAAGGGGTCAGGATCTCTTCAGCTTCACAATTCGATTGCCGTCTTTGTTTTGTGGGGATGTGACTTTTCTGCAGAACTTTGATGAAATGTTTTTAATTAAAAAATCAGTTCAGACCCTTTAAAGTCTCAGCGGATAAAGGACGTATTGATTCCCTTGCCAGACTGTCCAGTGGCTTCTATTTGTGCAATAGCCTTAAACTGCTCCCTTTCATTGAAACGAAATGAGAGAGATGCCTCCACATATTTAACTGTCACGCCGTCCTTTACGTCTCCTTGGGGGTCAATATTGATACTGTGCACTCTGCTCAACCCTATTTACTTCTCTTACAAATCTCCTTCATTTTGCTCTTTTATAACTGAAGTAATTCACCAACTTACGGAAGAGCAAAGACGTCTCGAAATAACCTCAAGGTGAGCAAATAGTCCTCTGCTCTCTATTTGAAGGGTATATGATGTAAATTATAACTCCTGTTCACATTGCAATATTTGTAACTGACCACTTCCTACCATTTGTCATAATAGAAAGCCCTTTTGGGCGACCCATCCGAAACCAGGACCTTGTGCAACTCTGCGCCCCATGTAGCTTTGACCATGGTCAGATGTTCCAATTTATGTAGCAATATGGTGGAAGGAGAGGGATTACTAATGACTGAGGGAGAGTGATAGCCCGCATCTCTTGTAGCCATGAGCCAAAAGTGGGTCTTCCAATTTTTGGAGCAATATGGTAGCGGAAGAAGGTTACTAATGCATAAATCGGCAAATTTGCTGTTCCAGTAAATGTCTGAGGCTGTTACGTATTGGATATCAGTATATTTCCTTCATATAGTCTCTTGTACATTATAAGGAGTTGGACACCATATTATTTTAGTTTTACGATGGGTCCAAAGTGATCCTATAATAATAATAAAAAAAAAAAACAGATACTCACCTACCAGACCCCACAGCTCCGCTGCTTGCTGGAGGGATCAGTGGGCCATTGCATCCGATTAACATCCACTAATTGGCTGCAGAAGTCAAGTTCTGTCCAAACCAGAAGAAAGAACCAGGAGATGGAACGAGACAGCAGCAGCCAATCAGTTCCAACTAGAATAGGAAACCAAGAGACTGTCAGAGGACACCAACAGTCGTATAGAGGAGTGACAGAGTCCGGTAGGTAACTATCTGTTTTGTTTTTTTGTTAGGACCACCATGGGCCCATTATTAAACTATTATAACATGAGTTGGACAATCCCTTTTAAGGGACTGAGAACAAACGGGCCATGACTTTTATAGACGTGCAATGAAACTTGTTGAACTTATTGACCATGTTCCTGTTTGCCTAGAAGTCAGTTCAACTTCACAGAGCAGTCCAGAGCTGGTTCTCACTACTCCAAATCTCCAGAAATGTAATTCAGAGAGGTTCATTCAACTCAGTCGGCAGATTGGATTTGGTCAAATAAAATTTTGGTCAAGATTGAATGTATCCAGAAAAGACGAGTGTCGTACTCTGAGCTCACTCCAGACCCCAAAGTATAATATTCTTAGGGCCAGGAAGGGGTTAAAAATAAGTGATTATATTCCCCTGTCCTAGACCTACTCTTCATCTGACCTGCCGCTGCAGCTCCCCTCCTTAGGACATCACTGATGTACATCGTGACCCATGAGACCATGTCGTGAGCCCTAGTCAGTACCAGGAGATCTCAGAGAGAAAACCAAAGACCTGGCGTGAGCAAGGACCGAGCAGATGGCCACCATTTTGCTGGATTCGTACAAATCTGGTGAATGCAAAAATTGGAGGGAAAATTTGGACAAACTATATTTGTTACAAATGTATTCACTCATTTTTAGATACAACTATCCAGGGCTGTGTCTCTTCTCTTTTCTAGGGCATCGTAGCCATCACAAGGTCTATCTTTCTGGTATGTGTGCCATTGGGTAAATGGGGTCTAAAAGATGAAACATTCAAATAAATTCAGTCTTTTTCCCAAAGCAATGAAGGATAATCTGTGATTTAAAAAGGATCTTGAATGGTAAGGAGCTTATTGCCAATCCAGTTGACTATTCTGGTCAGCTAACACTGTCTGGGCATTCGGGGTCTTGTCGTTGACTTACCCTTTGGCGGCAGACAATGAATTCACTGTGGATGGTCATCTATGTAATGGAAATATGTAGGTACTGTTCTGGTACATGGGGACAGGGAGTTGAGGAACTCCTCAATGTGGTGTCCTTGGGGTAAACCAGTCGTCCCTTCACTATGGTTTTCGGCAGCTCTTACCTAATCCTTTACGCTCCTTGTTATGCAATGTTATTTTTGACCACAGGGATGTTTTTCTGCACCATTCATCATATTATCACTCGTGACTATTTCTTTCCCTTACTTAGTTTTTCCTGATGACATTAAAACCAGTCCAGAATGTCAGGATGGATCCTTTCTTTTTGCTCGGTAAGCTGTGTAATATTCATGTTTCTTAGTGAGTTTGCCAAGTTATAAACCCTGCAAAGTGTACAAGGTCTTTAAATGCAGAATCATAGCGTTGCGTCTGACCTTATACCGTACCAGATACATCATTAAAATTCCCTGTTACCAAAAAGAAGCTGCATTGAATAATGATACGGTCCTCTCTGAAAATCCATATTCATGAGATTTAATCGCAAACCCTTCAATACGAGGTACTCTGGAGTAAATGACATTAAATGGCTTCGTCGTTTTGCAAACTTTTCAGAAAAGAGATGTGAAGACTTTGGAGCTATTAATTATCAATTGGAGCAAACATTTGTGTTATGACAGCGCCGCTGATTTATCTCATGAGACGTTTTATGGGCAGGCGGGAATCCGAGCAATTAGGAAAGGTTATAATTATCTTGTAAAGTTTCAAAAATATTAGAAAGGGATAAATACACTGAATGGGATGGAGGGGCTAAAGGATGGCGCTGACATTTTTGCAATTATCCTTTTGAAATTTTGAGAACGTTCAGGAGCCGTGGTATTATTATAGCTTTATGTGAGAATTAAGAGCCCTGATTGTTGACACGCGTCACCCACACTCTATGGTAAATGGTGTTTTTGAAGGCTATGAATGGCTGAAAGCTCCCTGTCAAAATCAAGATTCATTTGGGGGCAGTGAGTAAACCCAGTGCTAACTCCAGTGTCCTAGAAAGCATTTCCAAAAAACGTACAAAGCAAAGTAAGTTTGTTATTCAATTGCTGTGGAAGATAATATAATTCCCACTGAGGTTTTCACACATCTTTACAAGTAGGATTGCTTGTCTTGTCAACCTTCAGTCATAAAAATTATGCTGTCAGGCATAGAAATGGCAACCACCAGACATAAAAATGGTGCAGTGAACTTAAATATAGAAGTCATTGGAATGGTAGACTTATAAAATATCTGTCACTTGCTCAAAGAATTCAAGTTTTACGTTGTAAAAATCCTTACTCTCTCCTGATTCTGCCACTTTTTTCAGTTTTGTGCTGCGTCGCTCCATTGCAGAGATATTCATATATGTTGCTTTCAGAGTGCAGTATGTGAAATCTCTGCTTTTAGTTTAGCTGGGCGTTTTCTCAGAGTCTTCTTTGGGGATGAGCTCTTACTTCCCAACCAGATGCCAATCATATCTCGGCAGCACATCTAGCAGTCTCAGACGCTGCCAAGCTGTGATTGAGAGCATCTGGCAGTAAGGACTGAAAGCGCACGCTCCCAATGAAAACTCTGAAGAAACGCTCATGTGAACTGCAATCCAGACATGTCACATACTGCTCTCTAAAAGCAGTGAATGTTAATATGTCTGCATCGAAGCCACTCAGCGCAAAACAGAAAATAGTGACAGAATCAGGGGAGCTTAGGGATTTTTGCAAGTTATTGAACTCAATTTTTTTAGCAAGTGACAGGTTGTTTTTAAAGAGGTATTCTCCAGTCAGTAAATTGCTTTAGCTAGTTTGACAGTATGAAAATAAGCAAGTTTGCAATTGACTTGCTTTTTCAATCTACTGTCATTTTCCTGCTGTGAGAGCTTTTATCTTACATAGTGTACAGCTTTTTCTATGGAGCTCGGCCACTAGTGCCTGGCTGAGAATGCTCAGTAGTCACATTAAATCAGAGGAGTTAACTCCTCAACTACCAGTCAGCTTTCTCCAGACCACTGATCTCTATACAGCATATAGCTGCTTCTCTCCCTGCTTCTCCTCAGCTCCGGACAAGTTGCTATTATCAATCTTGCAAAATCACCAGCCCTCAGCATTAGCTTTTCCCACAGCAGTTCTTCTAATCACAACTCTCACCGTCTTGAGCTGTGTGCTTGTTCAAATGTGCTGTTGTCTCTATATGAAAATGCAGTGAAAACAGTGCAGACTCAGAACATGCCATTTACAGCGAATGGGTTACAGCAGAACTTGTGCTGAGATTTAGAGTTCTAATATTACAGCTCTGCTACTCACCAGAACTGTCACTTAAGGAGGAGAGCCCACCCCACCAAAAATCAAGAGTTAAGGAGACTATAACGAGACTGCATTGCTCTGAGTTGCTCAAGAGACAATTTGAGAATACACCTTTATGTGTAGAAGTGGTTGACGTGTGCACCAAAGTAGTGACCACAAGTCATAAAAATAGTGGACTTAGTAACAGGAGTGAAGGAGTCAATCTTTCAAATGGAGAACACAGGCATAAAATAGGTGAAATCAGTCAAAAAGTAGAAGTGGTTGACACAACCTTGCAATGGAAGATTTAGTCATAGGAGTGTTGAACTCAGTCATAGATGTAGTGAATTCAAGCATAGAAGAGATAAACTTTTTCACAGAAGTTCTGGACACTGTAGAAAAGCCAGGTAAGCTAGGGTTAAATCCTAGCACTACAGGTACTGATTAGGTTCACCTGGATATCTATGACTAAAACCAGACTATGTGTTCACTGGTCAGTCAGCTGGGGGAGGCAGAGCCGAGTGGCTTGCATTGCAGCCAGTGAGAGACAAACCAGAATCGCTCTGAAAAGAGACTGCACTGGTCATATGCACCAAACTACAAGTATCACTGATAACTAAGGACTATAGCTGTTTTGTGTGACCAAGCTGGGACTAGCGCAGCCGTGTCTAAGTAGCTAGGGTCTGTATTGTTTATTTAGTGCCAGGACAAGGCTAGAGACTTCATGTTTATGGTGTTGTTTTCGGCAATGCACAACCAGTGGAAATAAACACTACTCCGTTTGTGATATAAAAAAACCCTGTGGCTTCATGTTCCAAGCGGCCACCCGAGAGCATAAACCCCTAAAACACAATCAAAGAAGTGGTAGACTAAGTAGCAGAAGTAGAGGACTTAGTCATCTGAGTTGTGGACACAGCAATACTATTAAAAGACTTAGTCAATGGAGTTGGTGGACTCTGTTATTTAAGTAGACATAATTAGATTAGTGGTTATTTAAGTGAAGAACTTAGTCATTTAAGAAAGAAGTGGACACAGTCCTAAATGCTGACAGATTCCGTCAAAGAAGTGGTGGGCTTAGGAAAAGGAAAGTAGAAGAAGAGCCTCTGGACAAATGCTTCTTTGCTACATTGATGGACTCTGTTACATTGCCACAGTGTGCCTCCTAACATACCCAGTTCTGCTACATTGCTTGGTTCTGCTACAATGCAATTGTGTGCCTCCTAGTCAAGAGAGAACTGGAAAGACACAAAGCACAAAAATAGGGTCTTATCTGGGTAACAAGATTGAGAAAGTAACTTGTTAGTGCTCACCTGGTCGGGTTGTGTGCATACAACCACTAATAACGCTTAGGCTGCTGCAGACCCACGAGGAGATGAAAATGCCAGTAATGGAGAAACAAATGGGTTAATTCTGCGCTGCCATGTAGGAAGGATGAGGGATGCCAATCTGAGTGTAAGTGGTTTATTTAGTGACTAAATAAACCACTTACACTCGGATTGGCATCTCTCATCCTTCCTACATGGCAGCGCAGAATTAACCCATTTGTTTCTCCATTACCGGCATTGTGTGCCTCCTGGCATACCCAGCTCGGCTACATTGCAGAGATCTGTTATTTTGCTACAGTTTTCCTCCTGACATACTCAGCTCTTCTACCTTGCTGGGCTCTCCTAAATCACTTCAATGAGTCTCCTTTTCACTGACACATCTCTGCTATACCATTTAGCAAACTCTGCTTCAGTAGTGTTTCTGTGCTTAGTCTACAGCCTCTACAGTACCTGTTCCTCCAGCTGCCATCCAACCTCTGCAGCCTCCATCCTTCAAGTTGCCTTCCAGCCTCTATAGCCTCCATTACATATGCTGCCATCTAGTTTCTAACCCTCCATCTGCCTTTCAGCCTCTTCAGCTTACGTTGCTCTTACTAGTTCACCTTGGTGTATCAACTTCATCTGTCTATGCTGCATTATAACTGCTCATCTAGACCAAGAACTTTAAGGAGCCGACTCACGAGATGAGACATATCACATAGTTTATCCTGACTGCTGATAGCAGGTAGCCCACCATGTTACTCAACTATTTTACTGGTACATAAAAGTATGGAAAACAAATCGGGAGTGGGAGAAGTTGAAGTGGTTGTCTACCAATGGACAACCCAAGCCTAATTAATTCAAGATCTGAAATAAAAATAAAATCAGTATATTCTCCCCTCCTGCGTCTGTGCTGCTCCAACGACCTTGTGGCTGTTGTTTCCGGTGGTGACAAGACATTATTGTGTGACATTTCATTGAGCGCCCCCACTATCTGCAGCTCATCAATACTCTATCGAGGTGGACATCCGCTCTGATAATATAGGGAAGGCTGGAGCCCTAGGCCAGACAGTGGGCGGAAGTCTACATGAAGTGGGTTTGGAGGAGGTGGTGGCATAAGGTTAAGGGGCATGGCTATTAGGTGAGGATCATATATATCGTGACCTGGAGCAGGATTTGGGCACTTTCCCGCTCCCAGGACAATAGAGAAGTCCTGCCTGCCCTCCCTTCATTTGGGTTTAATTTAAGTTTTTGGTTATTGTAATGCGGGAGTTTTTTGTTCAAATTAGTTTAAAAAAAAAGGATGGTGGGATTTTGTTTCTTCTTGTTGCTTTAAATGGGTCATAGTGGCTCTATAGAGGTTCACGGGATTCATCAAGACTTGGATCCCTTGGGAATTGGGATACCTTTGTTTTTGGGTCTGGTGATTTTTGGGGGTTTACAGCAAAAGGAATGTCGTGCCCCTGGTTTGGCAGTTGTCCGTTTATAAACCCTTTGGGGTTATTGGTGCTCCTGATCCAGTTGTAGCGGCTGGGAGTAATTTTTGGTTGATTATTTTTGAGGTCACCAGATTTTGGAACTTCAAGGACCTTAGCACGTTTTTCATTAATGTTTCATGTTTGTAATGTTTAAAATAAAAGGCCACTGTGGCCGATATTTATCCAACATTTTTGAGTTTTTTGTTCTTTGGGAAGGGTTGGATAAGACGGGGATTATAAAGGGGATTAGTAGGACAAGGTAGGTTTAAATAACCACACTGATACAGCGTCAAGTAAAGGCTGCAGCTGACGAGTGGCCATTCATAGGCTGCAACTGGCATGGGACACAACGATGTAACTTCGCCGCTGGAACAATGGTGCCGACATCCCTGGAGCCATGTCACTGGAGGAGGTGGGTATCTGCTGTTTTTATTTGAGTTTGGGTTCTGAATTGATTAAGCGGAGATTGTCCAGAAGGGGAAAACCTCTTTAAGTATGCTACACTTTATTCCGAGCAACATGGCAACTATTTACTACGGCTACTGTGGTGCAGGCAGCAGAAAGGCTATTTCCATTGCCCCTGGCTTTACTAATGGAAGTGCTGAAGAACAGAGTTGAGCGAACCCGAACTGTAAAGTTTGGGGTTCGGTGCCGAACTCCGAACACAAATTTCTCCTGGAAGTCTGTTTTACAGTTCGATAGTTCGGGGAAGAGGAGAGAGAGAGAGTTTGATTTTCCAACTCCACAGTCCGGGTCCCAATTGATTTCTATGGTGTTCGGGTTCAGGTTCAAGATTGGGTACAATTTGAAGGAGTGTATCAAGCAACAATTCCAGGGAGAATTTCAATGAATTAAAAACAATCTTTTATTTGAAAACATTATTTTAATAAAATTATGATAGTTAATAAAAAAATTTCAGTTAATCAGGGCAGGCACAAACTTACACGTTTCGGACTGAATGTTCTTAATCATTGTATAGCATAGTGATCCTATACTATGCTATATTATGATTAAGAACCTTCAGTTCGAAACTCGTAAGTTTGTGCATGCCCTGATTAACTGAAATTTTTTTTAACTATCATTAATAAATCATTTTTTCCAAATAAAAGGTTGTTTTTAATTAATTAAGATTCACCCTAGAATTGTTGCTGGATACAGTCCTTGAAACCATATCTTGCCTTCTTGCCAACTCAAGCTTCACATCCCTGCACTACCGATGGAACAGAAGGCGTTTCGGGTGAGCTGGATAAATACTTTTTTTTCTATTCAAGTTTGGGTACAGTAATTTTGGACTAAAGTTCGGTCGAACCCGGAGAACTTCTACAGGTCCGCTCATCCCTACTGAAGAGGTAATCCTACCTACCGTTGGTATGAATGCCAGAATGGCCATGTTAATAGCACAGTTGCTGTTTATTCAGATAAGACCATCCTCATGACTGAGTAAATTTCTTAACATCGTCCTTCAGAGGGATGTGATGTTTGTGCAACCATCAAGAAGGAGAATTCACAGCTTCTTCACTGTCTTCAGATCTGTCAGAAAGAATTTAATCCCACAAAAAGTTACTAACAAAATAAGAAGCTGAGTGATGCTACCAACCCGTGATCTCAGTCTACGGAGACCTCGGCAGAAGCTTCCTCACTTTGCCCTAAGGCATGGGTGCAGCACAACAGCTCTAGCCTTGGGTGCCAAAACTCCTTGATCTGCTGCTTGAAGATAAAAGGTTATAAAACTCTAAACTGTTAAGACAATGAATAAAAAAAACAAAGTATCAAATATAAAACCTCTTCTTTATTGTGCATCGCTTTCCCATGCTTCTAATGCCGCCAGCAATGAAGACGATGGACGGTAAACGTTTGTTCTCCATGAATATATATCCAAGTACAAAGCTATATTGTAACTGTGTATATATATAGTAACTATTTTACTAATTTTAGAACTTAATGGGAAGAAAGGAATGAATGGAAAAGACAGCAAATCCGCCATCTTTTGGCGTTTGTTACTTTCTTTAATGCTATACCTTTTAAATATTTTCATCTACATTGAAATCATTTTTTATCAATCTGTTTTGGTAAATTGTGGAGTCGATTTATTGATCCTATCCTATATTTGAACAGTGCAAACTTATACTAGAACATATTAAAATACTCTAATTTTATCACAGTGGCTCATTCTGTGATCAACTTGATCCAAATTCATATGTATGTCTACGGCGCCCCCATACACAATAGATAGCTATCGGACGACGTTTTGCCGGCCACTCTCTCCTAATTCCTCCATACACAGGAGCACTGTGTTCTCTATAAGAGTGGCACAGCCAGACTAACAAAAGGGTTAGCAGTCGAAAATCGGACATGGTGGATCCTTATCACCCCCATATCATTTTCTCCCATACATGTTGGCTGAACCTCACGATACCAAAGGCTCAATGCATATTAGTCTAATATGTATGGAAGCCTAACTTTATACCACCTGTTGGCTGGCTTACTTTGCATCAATTGTAAAGCTTGGTCCAATTTTCTGTAAGTTGTACATTTTAAGCTGCACCCCTTTCCAGCTAAATTCTTATTAATTTGCATACAGGTAATATATATATATATATATATATATATATATATATATATATATATATATATATATACAGTATAAATATATTTTGTACTGTGTTAACCAGTAGATGGAAAAATGTTTAGATTTGAGAGTCCTCAGTGGTTGATATTTAATGGCTAACTGAAAAGATGGTTACAGATTTCGAGCTTTCGAGATTACTCAGGTTTCTTCATCAGGCTAGTATAACCCAAAATCTGAAGAGTCACATATTTATACACAATATGGCAAAGAAATAATGCAATAGATGAGACAGGTGATGAAAAGCAGAGCTATTACTATGGGAGAGATAAACATTTCTGGCTGTAAATATTTTAGCAGTTCATAGATAAGGACTGGGAAAGTTTTATTGTTTGGTGCAGTGTTATGAACACCCCACAAGTCTGATGGGCACATTCCTTAGTTGATGTAGAATGACATGCGACACATTCATTCCTGCTCTGAAGGTGTCAAAGGTCACCATTAGTTTATATTCTGAGACTCTCCTTTCTCTCTGAGATTTGAAGTTACCTTTTAATACCAGTAAGTTCATGTCTTCAATGCTGTGATCAGGGGAACAAAAATGATTCATCCTTGTCCTAAGTTTTTGCTCTGTCTCCTCTGCATACAGACCCCCAGCTGGACATTTGATACATATAATTAAGTACACTACATTAGATGTGATGCAGCTGAACGTACCTAGGATCTTGTAGTCCTGATGTGAGTTGGGGTCTCCTCATCTTGTCTGTGGTCGTTATAAACGGACAGGTTTTACATTTTTTCTGGTTGCAAGGAAAGGTACCTGTAGCTGGTGGAGACGACAGAGAGCTTCTGAAAATGATGCTTCTTAGATTTGGGGGCTGCGTGAAACACAGGAGTGGGGGTTCTGGAAATATGGATTATAATGGGGCATCTTTTTGTAGTAAAGGTTGTAGTTTCCGTGCAGCTCTCCTTAGCACCTCCAGATTTGGATTGTAGGTGACTACTAGAGGCACCTGATTGCTTTCTTGGTTTTGTAATGTAGGAAATGATTCCTTGATATTCCGGTGGCTCTTGTAATCTGGTTCTTAATTGTTCTTGGATAGTAGCCCTGATTCAAGAAGGTCTTTCTGAGGCCATCAAGGTGTTTGTCTCTATCCATAGAGTTGGAACATATCCGATTGTATCTGATGGCTTGGCTGTAGACAATAGAGTTTTTTATGTGTTTTGGATGGAAACTGTCCCATTTAAGGTATATTGGACAGTTGATTGGCTTCCAGTACAGGGATGTCTCTATTTCATTGTTCTGTAGCTTGATGATGGTGTCCAAAAAGTTAATTTCAGTACAGGAGTAGTTGAGTTTTAGGTTGATGGTGGGATGAAATCGATGAAAGTGTTCATGGAACGTCTTCAGCTGTTGCTCAGACTCCGTCCAAATGATTAAGATATCGTCAATGTAACGACAGTAGGCCAGAGGCCTGATGGGACATGAGGACAAAAAGTCACTTTCAAGCTCGGCCATGAGAAGATTTGCGTACTGTGGAGCCATTTTACTTCCCATCGCTGTACCAGTCTCCTGTAGATATATGTTGTTATCAAATTCAAAGTAATTGTGGGCGAGGATGAATTTTGTCAGTTTCACCACGGAATCAGCATTAATTCCTGTATTTTCCATGGAGATTTTGCAGGCATTTAATCCATCCTGGTGTTGGATATTAGAGTACAGCAATTCCACATCCATGGTGGCCAGGATGGTTCCTTCTGGTAGAGGACCTATTGCTGCTAGTTTATTCAGTAGGTCCGTCGTGTCCTGAATGTAGCTGGGTGTAATCTTTACCAGGGGTTTAAGAACACCCTCTACGCATCCAGAAACTTGCTCAGTAAGGAGCCCACACAAGAAATATTTGGTCTTCCTGGATTTCCAGATTTGTGGATTTTGGGGAGCATATAGAATGTCTCTATTCTTGGACTCTCTGGTATCAGGTCATTGGCTCTTACGGATTCATCAGGCAGACACGATACCAACTTGTTTAGTTCCTTATAATAGTCCTGTGTAGGGTCAGATTCCAGTTTTTTGTAGTAGCGCGTGTCCACCAGTTGTCTGTTTGCTTCCTTCATGTAGTCTGATGTGTTCATCATGACTATTGCACCACCCTTGTCAGCAGGTTTAATGATGATTTCTTTGTTGGTTTTCAAAGATTGTATGGCCTTTCTCTCCTGGGCACTGATGTTGGATGCTTCTCTCCTGTTTGTGTCTAAGATGGTGGATTTTATCACATGTCTGAAGGAGTCTATATATGTATCCAAATGAGGGTTTCGTCCAGGTGGAGGTGTCCAATCTGACCTCTTCTTGGTTGTCAAGATCTCTTTTCCTTCAATTCGGGTCAGTTCTGAATCTTCTGTAGTACTGAAGTATTCCCTCAGGCGCAGTCTCCTGAAGTAATTTTCCACATTACTGCAGAGTTCAGATTATCTAGGGTCTTAGTAGGACAAAATGAGAGTCCCCTAGAAAGCATGGTCAGCTCCGCTTTGTTGGGTGTATAATCTGAGAGATTGATGACACAGTTAGATGCTTCTGTGTCTGTAATGGAGTGGTTGTCCAAGTTGTCAGGTTTTGGCTTTGTTTTGTATATGTTTCTATAGCGTCCTGAATTTAGGTGCAATCTGTGTAGCTTCTTTTCCTTGTTATGAATCAGAAGGGTCCGTAGTTTGTTGTACTATTGCTGTAATTTTGGCTCTATGTTTTCTGTAAGTGTTTTCCTCCGAGTTTCAAATTGCTCTTGGACTTTACTCTTGATGCAAAAGGTGGTTCCTTAGTCTCTCAGTAGTCCTGTGACAAAGGTTTTGTGCATAATGAGTATTGTAGGTATGAAGAATTGGGTTGGTAATCCAGAGTCCTTTAGGAATTTGATGCTCTTTTTTGCATTTAGATAAGAAAAAAATGTTGCTGTCCAGTTGTGCACGTTGCTTCAGAAGTGGCTTTAGTTCCATGAAGATGCGGTACATTCTGGTATCCTCCATTTTGATACAGGGAAAAAAATGTATATATATATACAGTATATATTTATATAAATGTATAAAGGTAAAACCTGCCAGTTTATTATGACCACAGACAGGATGAAGATCCCCAACTCACATCAGGACTACAAGATCCCAGGCACTTTCACCTGCATCACATCTAATGTAGTGTACTTAATTATATGTACCAAATGTCCAGCTGTGTGTCTGTATGTAGGGGATACGGGGCAAAAACTTAGGACAAGGATGAATCATCATCGCTACACAATAAAAGAAAAAAGAATAGATCTACCTGAGGCAAAGCATTTTTGTTCCCCTGATCACAGCATAAAAGACATGAAATTACTGGTATTAAAAGGTAACTTCAAATCTCAGAGAGAAAGGAGAGTCTCGGAATATAAACTGATGGTGACCTTTGACACCTTCAGAGCAGGAATGAATGTGTCGCATGGATTTATGTCATTCTACATCAACTAAGGAATGTGGCCACCAGACTTGTGGGGTCATCACAACACTTCACCAAACAATAAAACTTTCACAGTCCTTATTTATGAACTGCTAAAATATTTACAGCCAGAAATGTTTATCTCTCCCATAGTAATAGCTCTGCTTTTCATCACCTGTCACATCTATTGCATTATTTCTTTGCCATATTGTGTATAAATATGTAACTCTTCAGATTTTGTGTTATACTAGCCTGATGAAGATACATGAGTAGTCTCGAAAGCTTGCAACCTGTTACCATCTTTTCAGTTAGCCATTAAAAGGTATCAACCACTGAGGACTCTCAAATCTAAACATTTTTTTATTAATTCCCAAAAATCGACATCTAGTTTTGAGAAAATCAAAAACTTTGGTTTAACCAAATCATAAATAGGTCTAAAACAGGAAGTGGCAAGTTACACCAAAGTCATGATTTGGTCACAATAGTAAACCTATCCGTACAGGGATGAAAATTTATCAAGAGTTTTACATCGTTTTTTGGGGGTCATTGTGTCTCAAACCACTTTTTCAAACAAATTTGTGTCTGCTTAGGATTTTTATGCCTCATTAAAAAAATTGGTTGAATGCGGGTGTGGCTAGTTCTCCAAATAGAGTTCAAGACAAACTTCATAAAAGTTTATAAAAAAATTCTCACTGCGGTAGGAGGGCGACATGAAAAGTGGTAAAAATGCTGAACTGCAGATAAAAAGCCACAGAACATAGACACACCTAATGTGAACAGACTCTAATTACAGTTCAAATTGTTTATCAATGGGTTATATGGGTTTGTCAATGGGTTAAATGGCAGCAGATGCAGTTAATGTGAACGGACCCTAATAACTGTTCAAGAAGCTTGTGGGAATGGATGAGCTAACCAGTTGGTAATGTGTAGAGTTCACAGACGTTTGTGGAGATAGCAGGAACATGGACTTGGAAATAATCTACAAACGCGCGTCTGTAGGACACAGTTCTGATTTAATGGTCAGACACATGAATGTGGCTAAATGGAGTATAAAAAGCTTAAGGAGATCATGTCAAGGAGACACATGTAAAACCCAATGTGGAGCACAGCAGAGAGCAGGGTCCTTAGGGTAAAGGAGCAGAGCCCGGCGAAACAAAGACAAGCAGATTTGAAGAGTTTTTGAAAACTTTTGAACATTTTTTTTCCTAAATCTATTTTTTTTGCAGCTCTCTGATTGGACAGTGTCTAATTTGGAGCTGATTCCATTGGGAGTTTTGCACTTTTTATATCCCACCAGAAGTTTTTCAAAACCTTTTGGGGGAAAAAAAAACATTTAAAAGACTGAACAGGTGAACAGCAAAATGATTGTACAAGATAAATGGATAGGAACATTCTTTCAAGTATTTTGTAAGCACTTTTTCAGGAATGTTTTTAAGCTGATTTTCTCGAAAGAAAAAGCAAAAAAAAACAGCACCGAAGAAGACAACGAGAATTGTGGATCTTTTTATATAAAGATTTTATTCTGGTCCAGCATCAAAGAGAAAGAATAACAGATACTGTCCAATGTTTTGACAAACTGGAGGTCTTTTTCAGGCTTGAAACTTGCGCCTATGCTTTCCTTATTCCTGATTTGGCTACATTCATATGTCTTTGAAAAAGACCTCCTATTGGTCAAAACGTTGAACGTGATCTGTTTTTCCTTGACTTTTTGTGTCGGATCAGAATGAAATCTTTATATAACAAGATCCACAATTTTTGCTGTCTTCGTCTGTGCTGAGGACTTCGCTACTATTGGCCAAAAACAGTTACTGGTGGCACTATTCTGTAATTCTGGTGACGGCTCTTTCTAAACTGAGGAGCTTACCATCTACTGGGCTCAGCCACCAGTTTTGCTGATAGGGAGAAGCCATGTTGGCGCTCTCAATGTAAGCACAGATGCGTTCACCCTTTTCTTTCCATGAATTTTCAAGTCCCCAATTTTTCACTTTTGCAAATTTTGAGCAATATCACGACATGCAAGAAAAATCACAGAAGAGTAACGATTCGCATCACAAACACCGGGTCGCTGCTTATAGACTCATATAGAAGAAAGAACTCCCGGCAGAGCATCAGAAAATCATGTTTTCTTCTTTAAAGTTGGACATCTCGCTCCATTCATCTCGGGATATGTGAAACCGGGAAGAAAGGGAAGGACGGACACATCTGCAATTGATCCGTGTCTTATTCTTTATCATGTAACAGAAAAGAAAGAGACAAAATGACTTCAAAAACAAGAAACTAAACCGATCTGAAGACAAGCGCCCATTGTGCGGACTCAGCGCCATCCCTGTCAGGTGGTTGTAAATGCCAAATTATCCCAAAAATGCTTTAATGACACGCGCTCCCCTCATCTGTAATGGCCAATTTAGATTACAGGGCCCAGTGTTCTCGAGCTGAACTGGAAAAACACATAATTACACCGTCATTTTTCTAGTCGTGCAGAAGAGAAATTGAAGGAAAATTACAGCTTGGCAAACGACTGATCTGATGTAATTACTCCGCAGCAAGGACTGACGTTACCTGGGGCAGTAGAGGCTACTGACGGAGGAGTCTGCCGAGCCTCGCAGCGGAGACCCAGGCGGATAACCCACAAACACTGCAGCTGCGGTCCGGCCAGCGATTACAGTCATCGCGTCTCCACGCATGTTCTGGATACGGCAATTATTCCGCATTTGTGACTCTCGTATCATTCTACTTACCGAAAAGGTCTCTGAAATCAGAGAAATCAATATCAGCAGCAATGACTCTGAGCCTCCGCCGCCCGCTCCTTACAAGACGGCTGAGGAAACGCTCAGAAATATCTTCCTACAAGCAGCCCGGACTATGATTATAGGGCTCGAAGAGCAAAGGACGAATCTGCCCAGGGTCCATGGAAAAATGCTCCACTTTTACTCTTAGGAAAGTATTTATCCTAGAAGCTGGATATGAAAGATATATATATACACATATATATATATATATATATATATATATATATATATATATATATATATAGATAATAGATAGATATATAAAAATAGATAGATATATAAATTATAGATAATAGATAGATAATAGATAGATAATAGATAGATAGATAGATAATAGATAGATGATAGATAATAGATAGATAGATAATAGATAGATAATAGATAATAGATAGATAATAGATAGATAATAGATAGATAATAGATAATAGATAGATAATAGATGATAGATAGATAATAGATAGATAATAGATAGATAATAGATAATAGATAGATAATAGATGATAGATAGATAATAGATAGATAATAGATAATAGATAGATAATAGATAATAGATAGATAATAGATAATAGATGGATGATAGATAGATTGTAACATACCTGGCGGCGTCCTTGCATAGTGGTCCATCTCCCACTGTGCAAGAGCGCGCACTTGATCTCCTGTCCAGAATGTCTCTCTGGCTTCCCTCCATGCTGTCTGTTTGTGTCTGTTTCTGCTGCTTAAGGGCGGCGCCCGATCACTTCCTGCTTTTTGTACCTGCTGTGGGTCACACCCCTTGTGCGTCCTCAGCCTATTGCTGTCTGTCACCTGGTATATAGCTCAGCTGCTCCAATCAATCCCTGCCTGAGCATAGTGTTTCATTCAGTGTGTGCTTGCACTCTGAAGGTGCCAGGTCCCGTTCTGTGTTCTCTTGTCTGACCTGTCTGAACATACTCCTAGCCTGTTCCTCCCGCCTTCTAGGGGCCGATTACCTAGACCCGCTCCTGTATCTTGTCTGTCCTGCCTCTCTGGGGGCCGTATTCCCAGACCCGCTCCTGTATTCCGCTGCAGTGTCGGTCTCCTCCGTACACTCAGTTCCAGTCTGAACTCTCTCCTATCCTTTACCTGTTTTGCCTCTATGTCCGTTCCCTTCCTTTTTCTGCAGAGTCTGAACTCGTACCTAACTCCTGCTTGTTGTCTCTGTACTCCCGTTTGTGAGTTTGTGGTCCACTCGCTACTTCTCTGCAAGTACTCTGTGAGTATCTGGCTCTGCCTTTCCCTTCCTGTCTGTTCCGTGTGAACAGAGCCCTGTCCCCGCTGCTCAGCCTTGCCAGCTCTGACTCCTTTGCTCACCGCTCCGGCGGTTCTAGCCTGCTCTTACTCCTTTCCTCACCGCTCCGGCGGTTCTAGCCTGCTCTGACTCCTTTGCTCACCGCTCCGGCGGTTCTAGCCTGCTCTGACTCCTTTGCTCACCGCTCCGGCGGTTCTAGCCTGCTCTGACTCCATTGCTCACCGCTCCGGCGGTTCTAGCCTGCTCTGACTCCTTTGCTCACCGCTCCAGCGGTTCTAGCCTGCTCTGACACCTTTGCTCGCTGCTCCGGCAGCCTTGCTCCGCTCTGACCCTTTTGCTCACTGCTCCGGCAGTCTCGCTCCGCTCTTATCCTTTTGCTCACTGCTCCGGCAGTCTTGCTCCACTCTTGCTCACCGCTCCAGGTGGTCTCATCCTGCTTTACTCTTGCTCACTGCTCCGGCAGTCTCGCTCAGCTCTGATCCTTTGCTCACCGCTCCTGGCGGCCTTGTCCTGCTCTACTCTTGCTCACCGCTCCAGGCGGCCTTGTCCTGCCCTGTTCTCGCTCACCTCTCTGGGCGGCCTCACTCTGCTGTGTTTGTCCGCCACATCTGTGGTTCTGTTCCTGAGTCCCAGTGTGTACTGGGTCCTATCCCGCCAGTGTCCCTACCTGCTAGTGCCTCCCTGTCTGCACTCTAGCTGTGCTTGCCTGTACCCCTCTGCCTGTATTGTTCCTGAGTCCCAGTGTGTACTGGGTCCTATCCCGCCAGTGTCCCTACCTGCTAGTGCCTCCCTGTCTGCACTCTAGCTGTGCTTGCCTGTACCCCTCTGCCTGTATTGTTCCTGAGTCCCAGTGTGTACTGGGTCCTATCCCGCCTGTGTTCCTACCTGCTAGTGCCTCCCTGTCTGCAATCTAGCTGTGCTTGCCTGTACCCCCCGGCCTGCATACCCGCCTGCCTGCATACCAGTCGTGCCTGCCTATACCCACCAGTCTGTGCGCCAGCCTAACCAGCCTGTTCCTGTATTTCCCTGTGTGGGTCAACAGCCGTGTCCGGGGTCTGTCCTGGAGTAGCACCTGGTCCCTCTGCTCGGTTCCTCCTTGGTGCACTGGCGTCGTATGCCGTCGTGCGACCCTGGTCGGATCGGGTGAATACCTAGTTACGCCCCTCCAGGCATTCACTCTCCGGCATGGTCCAGTGGAATCACACGCACACGCCGCTCAGCCCGCGCGTGTGCATTACATAGATAATAGATAATAGATGATAGATAGATAATAGATAGATGATAGATAGATAATAGAGAGATAATAGATAGATAATAGATAGATAATAGATAGATAATAGATAATGGATAGATGATAGATAGATAATAGATAATAGATAGATAATAGATAGATAATAGATAGATAATAGATACATAATAGATAGATAATAGATAGATGATAGATAGATAGATAGATGATAGATAATAGATGGATAATAGATAGATGATAGAGAGATAATAGATAGATAATAGATAGATAATAGATAGATGATAGATAGATAATAGATAGATAATAGATAGATACATAATAGATAGATAATAGATAGATAGATAATAGATGGATAATAGATAGATGATAGATAATAAATACTAGATAGATAATAGATAGATAATAGATAGATAGATAGATAATAGATAGATAATAGATAGGTGATAGATAGATAGATAATAGATAGATAGATAGATAGATAATAGATAGATAGATAGATAGATAATAGATAGATGACAGATAATAGATAGATACATAATAGATAGATAATAGATAGATAGATAATAGATGGATAATAGATTATAGATAGATAATAGATAGATGATAGATAATAGATAGATAATAGATAATAGATAGATAATAGATAGATAGATAGATAGATAATAGATAGATGATAGATAATAGATGATAGATAATAGAGGATAGACAATAGATAGATAATAGAATGAATAGTGGGAAGCAAGAAAGAAGGAAGGAAAGAAAGAAAGAGAGAAAAAAAGATAAAATAAGGAAAGAGACAAAGAAAGAAAGAGAAATAGATATGGAATGGATAGACAAATAGATAGATAGATACATGCTGCATTGTTTTTGCTGCTTAGATAATCAAATAGATTAAAATGTATCTATTATCTATCTATTATCTATTATCTAATCTATCTATTATCTATTATCTATCATCTATCTATCATCTATCTATTATCTATCTATCTATTATCTATCTATTATCTATTATCTATCTATTTTCTATCTATTATCTATATATTATCTATCTATTATCTATCTATTATCTATTATCTATCTATTATCTATCATCTATTTATTGTCTATCTATTATCTATATATTATCTATCTATTATCTATCTATCTATTATCTATCTATTATCTATTGTCTATCTATCATCTATCTATTGTCTATTATCTATCTATTATCTATTATCTATCTATTATCTATCTATCTATTATCTATCGATTGTCTATTATCTATCTATTATCTATCATCTATCTATTATCTATCATCTATTATCTATTATCTATCATCTATCTATTATCTATCTATCATCTATCTATTATCTGTCTATCATCTATCTATCATCTATCATCTATTATCTATCTATTATCTATCTATTATATATCTATGATCTATCTATCTATCTAACTATTACCTATCTATTATCTATCATCTATCTATTATCTATCTATCATCTATCTATCATCTATCTATTATCTATCTATCTATCATCTATCTATTATCTATCTATCTATCTATCTATCATCTATCTATTATCTATCATCTATCTATCATCTATTATCTATCATCTATCTATTATCTATCTATTATCTATCTATCTATTATCTATCTATTATCTATCTATCTATCATCTATCTATCATCTATTATCTATCTATTTTCTATCTATTATCTATCTATCATCTATCTATTATCTATTATCTATCATCTATCAATTATCTATCTATTATCTATCTATTATCTATCTATCTATCATCTATCTATCATCTATCTATTATCTATCTATCTATTATATATCTATTATCTATCATCTATCTATTATCTATCTATCTATTATATATCTATTATCTATCATCTATCTATTATCTATCTATTATCTATCTATTATCTATCTATCTATTATATATCTATTATCTATCCTCTATCTATTATATATCTATTATCTATCATCCATCTATTATCTATCTATTATCTATCTATTATCTATCTATTATCTATTATCTATCTATCATCTATCTATTATCTATCTATTATCTATCATCTATCTATCATCTATCTATCATCTATCTATTATCTATCTATTATCTATTATCTATTATCTATTATCTATCATCTATCTATTATCTATCATCTATCTATTATCTATCATCTATTATCTATCTATCATCTATCTATTATCTATCTATTATCTATCTATTATCTATCATCTATCTATTATCTATCTATCATCTATCTATTATCTATCTATCATCTATCTATTATCTATCATCTATCTATTATCTATCTATTATCTATCTATCATCTATCTATTATCTATCATCTATCTATCTATCATCTATCTATCTATCTATTATCTATCATCTATCTATTATCTATCATCTATCTATTATCTATTATCTATCTATTATCTATCTATTATCTATCTATTATCTATCTATCATCTATCTATCTATCTATTATCTATCATCTATCTATTATCTATTATCTATCTATCATCTATCTATTATCTATCTATCATTTATCTATTATCTATCTATTATCTATCTATCTATATTCTTATTGTGTTATTATTTTTTTTGCATGAGAGCAGTATGGATTAAAAAAAAATTCCAGATTCATAAATGTCACCTGATAAAGTGCTGCAATCACTTGTCACATGTGAGATCTGCGCTTCAGCGTCCTAATATCTAGATGAATATGATTATTCTTTGTCGTCCTCATAATTATACTGTCTGTTCATTTAAAGAAACTCGACCAGAGAACAAGAAGCAAAATATCTGTGACTTATGTCGTTCTCCCCTCTACTTGAGATGTTTTACGTCTCATCTCCGTGGCGTCTGTTTTCTGTGCACCCTGCGCTCTCCATCACTGGCCGTCAATGACTCTGAAATGGATGATGATAATATTCATACATCTGTCGCCTGACAGCCATGGACACCGCGGAGGGAATCACAAACTCCATTTGTTACTTATTCCGTCGCTGAGATTCATTTCTAAATTTGCTTTTGGTCTCTCAAATAGATTGTGAGAAGCATTAGACGGGATCAATCAGCCGTCGGGGTTCAGCCGGCTGTGTAAATACACTTAGGGGCCTTAACTGGGAATCGTTTTCAGAGCCCTGGGTGGTCATTACATTGTTTGGCCGGTCACAACAAGTGGAGAAAAAGACGGACACTTGTTCTTTTATCTTCCGAGAGGGAAGCTGAAAGTCAGATCTTAAAAACATCATTATATGGCTTACGAGAGTAATGATGCGCTTTGGGCCACCACAGTCTCCAAGAAGTTGATTTGGAAGCCAATACAAAGATCTTTACAGAACAAAAATACTCCAGTATGAACTGTTGATTCTAAAACCTAGATACTGGGGAACCCAAGAACAGTCAACCCGAATAATATCCTTTATATCTTTAAGGAAAAAATTGTGATGGCCCAAAGAATATTCCCCCCCATTAGGGGGGGAGGAACAAGAAGTTACTATTGAGCTTTGGCCAAGGATCTGAAATTTGGCTGCTGATTTGTTCATTACAAAAGATAACCATTGAAAAGCCCAAAAAATGAAATAGGTTCTCCATAGTGGACAGCACCTTCAGCACCTTCAGTTCCTTAGTTTTCTAAAGGTCTTGGACCCAATGTAGATATTATGTCTGGACCCAAAACCTAGGAGATGATAACTTTACATCATGCCATGTGTGAAGATTATCTTAGGCTCACCTGGTGAGATGACCACGCTAGATGGCAGACAACCATGCAAAGGATGGCACACTGGAAGCCATTGAACCAGGAGAGAAGGTGCAGAAGAAAAGGATGGATCTGAAGCAGCTCTTAGATATTGATAGCAAGTCCACAGCAGTTAGCAACATAATGTGAACTGATTGTAATTAGTGTTGAGCATTCCGATACTGAAATATCGGGTATCGGCCGATATTCGCGGTATCGGAATTCCGATACTTAATTCCGATACTTTTACAATATCGAATACCGGAATCGGAAGTTCCCATAATGCCTGCGCTCAGCTGTGATCCAGCCTGTCATCAGAATGCCATCCCAGCGTGGGAGAATTCTCCTGATCGTTTAAAAGCCGGCGGGCGGTAAAAAGCCGCCGGCTTTTAAACAATCACACAGCCCCATACTGCTTCCCCGCAGCCTCCCACCCCGATCCTCCGCTCCCCTCGCCACCTCCCATCCCGATCGTAAGTTAGGACCGGGCGGGGAGCGCAGCACCAAGGAGCGGGGAGCGAAGGACCCGGGCGGGGAAGCCGGCAGTGAAAAGACTTCACCGCCGGCTTTCCCGTTCTGTGCTGCGCTTTCCTGCCGGTTATTTCAAATGAACAGCTGAGGTATCAGGTGATGCCGATCAGCTGTTCATTTGAAGTAGCCGCGGTGCCCTGAGAGGGTTCATGTGAGTTCATGCTTGACTGCATTGCATGAACTCACATGAACTTTCCCACTGCCACACAGGTCAGCCTCACCTCCCAGACCATCAGACCCGTCATGATTAGTGTGTGCGGGGTGTCTGTGCAATGTCTGCGGGTGTGTGCGGTGTCTGTGCGATGTGTGCGGTGTCTGTGCGATGTCTGCAGGTGTGTGCGGTGTCTGTGCGATGTGTGCGGTGTCTGTGCGATGTCTGCGGGTGTGTGCGTGCAGGCAGACATAGGCCGATGTGACACTACTACTCCCATCGGCCTATGTCTGTCCCCCGTCCACTCGTGCCAGCAGGATCAGCCCGATGGGAGCAGTAGTTCCCATCAGCCTGATCCTGCTATATAAATTGCCCTACTGTGTCCCCAATAAATTTTAAATACATGTCATTGGTGGCCAGTGGTTACCTACAATAAATTAGTTTATACGTTACCTGTCCCTGCCGATCGCCACCTAAAATAAAGTAAAAAATAAAAAACTACACCTATACTCACCTAGACACCTAATTCCCCGAAGCCATCGATCTCCTGTAATAAAATATAAAATAATAAACCACAACCTTATCCTTACCCCTCCGTAGTAGTCCACGAGTGTCCCACGATGATCTCCAGTTTAGAGCAGCCACATAGAATGTGACCGCTCTGAACCGCTGCCGCCGCTAGAATGACAGCATAAGCGGGTTTGCCGAAGTTCAGGCAGCGCTGCTCCGGTTAGCTCCTTTACGGCCCTGCTGTATTGTGAGAAATTCCCACGGTACAGCAGTGCCGTAAAGGAGGTCTCCGGAGCTGCGCTGACTGAATGCACTCCGGTGACCTCAGTCAGTGGCTCCCGCTGCCGGGAGCGGACGTGTTCCCGGCAGTGTGAGCTTACAGCAGCCATGCACAGCTGTCACCATCTCCAGATGTGACAGCTGTGCATGGGAGATCAGCGCAGGAACGTGGACAGGTAACTATTTTTTTTTAGTAAACTAAGAATTAAATAAAATTGTGTGTTTTATTTCAAATAAATTATTTTTTTCTGGGTGTAGTGTGTGTTTTTCTTTTTAACACTTTGTAGATTAGTAATGGGGGTATCTTATAGACGCCCATCATTACTAACCTGGGCTTCATGGCAGCTGGCGCTGACATGAACCCCACCACTATTACCCCCTGCCACCGCACCAGGGCAGCGTGGAAGAGCGAGGCTAAGTGCCAGAGTTGGCACATCCTATGGATGCGCCATTTCTGGGGCGGCTGACGGCTGGTGTTTCTAGCCTGGGAGGGGGCCAATATTCATGGCACCCTTCCTGGGCTATTAATATCAGCCCCCAGCTGTCTGTCTAGCCTTTGCTAGCTATTAAATAGGGGGTACCCCACGTCATTTTTTTTGGGGGGGTCCCCCATTTTAATAGCTAGTAAAGGCTAGGTATTCAGCTGGGGGCTGATATTAGTAGTCTGGGAAGCTCCGTGGGTATTACCCACTTCCCAGGCTTCAAACATCTGCCCCAGCCGTCTGCTTAACCTCCGCTAGAGACTAAAATTATGGGGGATCCCACGCCAATTTTTTTTTAAATAAATCATTTATTTTAACACTAAATGACATTTGAGGAGTTAATAAAGATGCAGTCCCTAAATTATTATTTATTTTTTAATTAATTTTTCCCAAAAATTTTGACGTGGGCTTTGCCATACTTTTGTATGCCAGCCAGGTACAGCATCCAGCTTCTATGAACGCGCCATTTTCCGGGGTGGCCGCGGACTGCAATTTGCACCGCGGGGGGGTGGGGGGGGGGGCAGAAAGCTTGGGCCTCCCTGCGCTGCAGATTCCATCCCCCAGCTGCCTAGTTGTACCTGGCTGGACACACAAATAGGGAGAAGCCGCACGTATTTTTTTTTTTAATTATTTCAGGAAATTCATGAAATAATTAAAAAAAAATTGATGTGGGGCTTCGCCCTATATTTGTGTCCAGCCAGGTACAGCAGGCAGGAACGGGCTGCGCCCAACCACCGGCTGCCTATTTGTACCTGGCCGGACACAACAATATAGGGAAGCCCTTTTTTTAAAAAAATATTTCATGAAATAATTAAAAAAAATTGACATGGGGCTTCGCACTATATTTGTGTCCAACCAGGTACAGCAGGCAGGAACGGGCTGCACCCAACCACCAGCTGCCTATTTGTACCTGGTTGGACACAACAATATAGGGAAGCCCTTTTTTTCTTAATTATTTCATGAATTTCATGAAATAATTGAAAAAAAAAATACGTGGGGCTTCGCCCTATTTTTGTGTCCAGCCAGGTACAACTAGGCAGCGGGGGGATGGAATCTGCAGCGCAGGGAGGCCCAAGCTTTCTGGGCCATCCCTGCTGCAAATTGCAGTCCGCAGCCACCCCGGAAAATGGCGCGTTCATAGAAGCGCCATCTTCTGGCGCTGTACCCAACTCATCCAGGGCCCTGGTGCGGTGGCTCACTGGGTAATAAAGGGGTTAAGGCCAGCTTGGCATTATCAGCTGGCCCTAAGCCCGAAATTCATGGAGTCACGCCAATATTAGACATGACCACCATGAATTTCTAGTAAAGTATTTAAAAAAAACACAACACCCAGAATAAAGTCCTTTAATTGAAATAAACACACAATTCTTTATTGTTCTAAATTAAACCATACTTACCATCACGCCCATTCCAGCTGAAGCCAACGATCTCCTGCAATAAAAGAAAAATAATAAAGCAACCTCATCCTTACCTTTCCATGGTTCCCACGACAGCTTCAGCTCTGCTACATCGAGATGACAGGCTGGACCGCAGCAGAACGCTGCCATCCAGCCTGTCATCCCGCAGACACTGAGAAGCGCAGGCTTGCTTGCGCTCCTCATTGTCTCTCTGTGACGGCATAAAGATGAGCCGAGGTCATGTCCAATGAACTCGGCTCACCTCATGCACGTCACTGACAGCGTGGGAAAGTTCTACTGCACTCTGCGCTTCAGCGAGAGAATTTTCCCACGCTGTCAGTGACGTGAATGAGGTGAGGTCATGTCCAATGAACTCAGCTCACCTCATGCACGTCACGCTGAAGCGCTGAGTGCAGGAGAATTCTCCCACGCTGTCAGTGACGTGCATGAGGTGAGCCGAGTTCATTGGACATGAACTCGGCTCATCTGGATGCCGTCACAGAGAGACACTGAGGAGCGCAAGCATGCCTGCGCTTCTCAGTGTCTGCGGGATGACAGGCTGGATGGCAGCGTTCTGCTGCGGACCAGCCTGTCATCTCGATGTAGCAGAGCTGAAGCTGTCCTGGGAACCATGGAAAGGTAAGGATGAGGTTGCTTTATTATTTTTCTTTTATTGCAGGAGATCGTTGGCTTCAGCTGGAATGGGCGTGATGGTAAGTATGGTTTAATTTAGAACAATAAAGAATTGTGTGTTTATTTCAATTAAAGGACTTTATTCTGGGTGTTTGTGTTTTTTTTTTAACTTTGACTATGGGGTTAGTAATGGGGGTGTCTTATAGACGCCTCTCCATTACTAACCTGGCTTGATGTCAGCTGGCATTATAAGCTGACATCAACCCCAGCCCTATTACCCCCTGCCACCGCTACAGGGCAGTGGGAAGAGCGAGGCTAAGTGCCAGAATTGGCGCATCCTATGGATGCGCCATTTCTGGGGCGGCTGACGGCTGGTGTTTCTAGCCTGGGAGGGGGCCAATATTCATGGCACCCTTCCTGGGCTATTAATATCATCCCCCAGCTGTCTGTCTAGCCTTTGCTAGCTATTAAATTAGGGGGGACCCCACGTCATTTTTTTGAGGGGGACCCCATTTTAATAGCTAGTAAAGGCTAGGTATTCAGCTGGGGGCTGATATTAGTAGCCTGGGAAGCTCCGTGGGTATTACCCCCTTCCCAGGCTTCAAACATCTGCCCCAGCCGTCTACTTAACCTCCGCTAGAGACTAAAATTAAGGGGAACCCCACGCCAATTTTTTTTAAAATAAATCCTTTATTTTAACAATAAATGACAAGTACAGTAATCAACACTGTCACTGTGCTTCTTATATATGTGACTGACATGTTTCTATCTATCTAATCTATGCATGATTCTCTATTCTTTCTATTCTAAATTGTCGGGTACAGATGCTGAATTGCCGGCCGGCTTTTTTAAAGAGACGGTGCATGAAAACACTATTATATTTTTAAATAAATCCTTTACACTAAATGACAAGTACAGTAAGCAACACTGTCACTGTACTTCATATATATGTGACTGACATGTTTCTATCTATCTAATCTATGTGTGAAGCTCTATTCTGTCTGTTATAAATTGTCGGGTACCGCTGCTGAATTGCTGGCCGGCTTTCTTAAAGAGACGGTGCATGAAAACACAATTATTTTTTTAAATAAATCCTTTACACTAAATGACAAGTACAGTGAGCAACACTGTCACTGTGCTTCATATATATGTGACTGACATGTTTCTATCTATCTAATCTATGTGTGAAGCTCTATTCTGTCTGTTATAAATTGTGGGGTACCGGTGTATGCCGCTGCTGAATTGCCGGCTTTTCGCGTAATACATTCTACATTATTGTTAGTTGTTTTACTTCATGTAGAATTAACCTACAAGGAAAGAAAGGGTTTATTTTCATTCCGATATTTGTGTCCCATTGACTTGCATTGGTTTTCGGTATCGGAATCGGCGATATCCGATACTTTTTGGGTATCGGTCCGATCCAATCCGATACGATATTTTCGGAAGGTATCGCTCAACACTACTCAACACTAATTGTAATACAAAAATGAAAAAGTTCATCCAGCTCACCATATGAAGTAGAATTCCTCAGGACGTGCAGGGATTGAGAGCCTGTGTTGGCAGCAGGGTGGATTAACGGCAGGAAAGAGAGATTTATCCAGCACAAAATCCAGGGAATTGATTAAAAACTGGAAATTTATTTAAACATGGTTAAAAAGAGTGCATGTAAAAAAATGCTCTAAACAGCATGCTATCTGATGCGTTTCGAACTGTGTGTTCTTATTCACAGTATAACATGTGTTAGCACAATAGATCAAATAAATACTAGCTGAACAGGATGTGACATATTAAGACAATTAGAATTCATGAATATGCATGAGCGTGTGAAGAGGGACGTTCAAAATTCACTAATAAATATACAATAAAATATAATTTTTTCTGTTCATGCCATTTGGCGTTCTACAATTTAATTTAAGAATCCATGAAGCCTCCAGTCCTTAAATCTTAAATTTCATAATCTTGTCCCCACCTCAATTATGAATAAGGACACACAGTTCGAAACGCGTCAGGTAGCATGCTGTTTAGAGCAATTTTTAACATGTACTCTTTTTAATCATGCTTAAATAAATTTCCAGTTTTTAATCAATTCCCTGGATTTTGTGCTGGATAAATCTCTTTTTACTGACTGTAATACAAGTTTGTAATGTAAGCAGCACACAATGGGTTAAACAGCAGCAGATGAAAGTAACGGAATTCACAGCAGAACGTAGTGCAAACAGTCTCTAAATACCAGTTTGTAAGGCTTACTGCAAACGATTGGTTAACCAGCTGGTCTTGTGGAGCCATGAGTGTCAGCTGCAGAATCACAGACATCTGAGGAGTTAGTAGGAAGAAAAGAAGTTGAATAATAATAGTCAGAAACAGGGATGTCTCCAAGAGGCCTAAAGAGATTATGATGTCACTAATACTTGCCAGGAAATGTGGAGAAAAGCAAAGGGCGGTGGCCATAGGTGAAAAGAGCGAAGACTGCGTAACAGATTACATCTAGGGTTGAGCGAGTATGTTCTGTCCGAGTATGCTCGGGCCGAGCTCCGAGTATTTACAGCTTCTTGGCGAAAGGGTTAATAGAACATACTCGCTCAACACTAATTACATCACATCATACAGACAGAGGTGCAGCTTGAACTTCTAGAATCATTATCTGGGTCATGGGAGGTCAAGAATATGATTGGCTTCTAATGTTAAGTTTGGTGAAAGTGAAACATTTGTTCTTATCTGTGAAAGGTAAAAAGGAACCTGAAAATCATGTACGAAACACTCCTTTTAACTCCTTAAAATAAATTTATTATTACAAGACATATGAGAAAACTGCATATTTTGGGTCACCATAGTTCCAAAAGTTGGTGTGAAGCAGTCTGCAAATATATTTAGAGGTCCAAAAAATGCCAATCGACTGTTGGTGATAAAAGTTAACTATTAGATACCCAGGAGTAGAAAAATTGTGGTTAATATGTCCCAATGTGGAGAAAAGTCACTGGTGACTTGTAGTGCTCACAAGAATGTTTTTTGAGTAATTTTTCTCCCACTTGGATGCACAACAGTTGCAGTAATCAACATATTTTTATGACTATTATGAGGCAAGAAGTTGTCATTGTGTCATAGCCTAAAAGCTTCAAGGACCTGAAATTTGTAAGCCAACTCTTGGTGCCAAGGACTAGCTATTAGCGAAACCATGTAAAATAAAGGGGTTCTCCAGTATGAACACCCCCTTCAATAATTATGTTCCTTGACCTGTTACAAGGTATATAGTTTAAAGGTCTTGATGAACTTATGCTTTTACACAGAAATGTAGAGATGGATACTTTGCATCCACCATGTGTAACTACATTACATCATATGAACTAAGGTGTAGCTTGATACTCTGGAATCCTTCTTTAGACCTCAACGGACAATAAATTGTTTGGCCAGTCACATTGAACAGTATCAAAGTCAAACACTTGCAAATATATTTTCTGTGAAAGGTGAGAAAGAACCTAAAAATCTGGGAACCAGCACCATCTGCTCCTGAACTCCTATGACAAGCTTGACATGTCGGTATAAGGAGACTTATAAGCCATGCAATGCTCCTTTGGGATATTAAATATGCAAATAGCTTCTTCAGAAAGAAGAGGATTTAATCTCTGGTGTCATCTATTGGATGTAACAATCCTAAAAGTCAATATCAACCTTTTAATGAGCTTTACCACATGACTTTGGATAAGAAGTTTAGCTTTAGTTTAACATGTGTCTGTAAATGGAGTTTCTGGTTTGGCTTCTTATTTTAAGTCATGTGGCAAGGCTCGTTAAAGGGTTGAAATTGACTTTTAGGATTGTTACATCTTATAGTTGACGCCAAAGATCAAATCCTTTTCCTTCTGAAGAGGCTATTTGAATACATATGACAATGCAGACAAATTTCGAGTCACCATGGTTTTCATAAGTTGGTGTGGAGCACTCTGCAAATATCTTTAGATGTCCAAAATATGCCACATGACCCAGGAGTAGAAAATCACTTTTAATAATTCCTTTACTAATCACAATGTTTCCTGATGCGAAAAAGTCACAAATGACTTGTGGTGATCACAAGAATAACTTTTGAGTAATTTTGCCTCCAATTTAGAGGCATGATGAGCATAGTAGTCAACATTTTTCCATGACCGTTGAGCGACAAGAAGTCATCATTGAGCCCTAACCTGAAGACCAAAGACATAAAATTCATCAGCCGTATGTTGGTACCAAGGGCTAGCAAAAACATTTACTGATTTGCTGATGTAATGGGCAGCGAGTGTCCCTTAACTGTAGAAAATTAAATTCATCGCACACTCAAATGTTGTGAATGCAAAAACATTTATTAATACACAGACAATTTGTTCAAACCCAAGTGCAAGGCGACAGCGGTAAGATGTTTCGGCCTCAATTGCGGCCTTAATCATTTAGTCGCTTACGAAAAAGGAAAAGATACAGGTGTCAGTACCAGATTTGTAATATCATAATCAAAATCAAAATTCCAATCATATTGTCGAGAAGTATGACGAAGAGGTAGGGGTGGAGGGGATGGCGGGGTGGGGTGGGGAAGTAGACGGGAGGGGGGGTGGAGGTGGAGGTAAGGAAAGACGAGGGTGAAGGTGTTGGGGTAACATATGGTATATACAGTATAAACACGCAGGGTATAAAAACCATAAGAGTAAAAGGTAGATAAAAGCCAAATTTGTTCTTACTTGTATGGGTGGTTTGAAATAGTTTAGAGTCTGAGAATAGGGCTAAAGTCAAGGAAAGAGGAGAGCAGCAATATCAAGATGTTACAGTTGAAATATATTACCCATGATTTTGCCAGTAAGATGATTGTATGGTCTGGGGTGGTTACCTCAACCAGGTCCAATAGTGGTGTGGGGCCACGTGGATCTAAAGGATAGTATGGAGAGTTAGAGATAGTTGTATAATGGCATGTGTAACCCATCATATGTTGGCTGGTCTGTAGCTTACCATGCGGTCATATGGAGTCCATGGTGTAGGTCCCGGAAGGGGTTGTATCATTCATTGGTGGTATAGAGGGGTATAGCGTCGCTCCTGCGCCTTGCTGTGGCTCTGGTAAATGTCAAACTGAGGAGACTGTGCTTTATAGACTGGTGAGGAATGCCAGACCGGAAGTGCGTCATTGGTGAGGGCGTGTCACCGGAAGTGACATTCTGCCGGCCCCGCACTGCATGATTGGATGGCCGGACATTGCCTGTGTTTACAGGCACGGTACCACCTCTCATGTTGTGTATGGTGGTAGTCAAGGAAAATGAGCTGTGGCGCATGTGCAGGGGACAGACTATGTATTATGGCGCTGTGCAGACGTAAATAAAGTTGCTTGCATATATGCACTTCCGGTGACATGCCCCAACCAATGACGCACTTCCGGTCCGGCATTCCTTGCCGGTGTATAAATCACAGTCTCCTCAGTTTGACATTCACCAGAGCCTCAGCAAGACGCAGGAGCATCGCTATACCCCTCTATACCACCAATGAATGATACAACCCCTTCCGGGACCTACACCCTGACTATGCATGGACTCCATATGACCGCATTTTAAGCTACAGACCAGCCAACATATGATGGGTTACACATGCCATTATACAACTATCTCTAACTCTCCATACAATCCTTTAGATCCACGTGGCCCCACACCACTATTGGACCTGGTGGAGGTAACCACCCCAGACTATACAATCATCTTACTGGCAAAATCATGGGTAATATATTTCAACTGTAACATCTTGATATTGCAGCTCTCCTCTTTCCTGGACTTTAGCCCTTTTCTCAGACTCTAAACTATTTCAAACCACCCATACAAGTAAGAAATTTGGCTTTTATCTACCTTTTACTCTTATGGTTTTTATACCCTGCGTGTTTATACTGTATATTCTATATGTTACCCCAACACCTTCACCCTCGTCTCTCCTTACCTCCACCTCCATCCCCCCTCCCGTCTACTTCCCCACCCCGCCTTCCCCTCTACCCCTACCTCTTCGTCATACTTCTCGACAATATGATTGGAATTTTGATTTTGATTATGATATTACAAATCTGGTACTGACACCTGTATCTTTTCCTTTTTAGTAAGCGACTAAATGATTGAGGCCGCAATTGAGGCCGAAACGTCTTACCGCTGTCGCCTTGCACTTGGGTTTGAACAAATTGTCTGTGTATTAAGAAATGTTTTTGCATTCACAACATTTGAGAGTGCGATGAATTGAATTTTCTACAGTTAAGGGGCACTCGCTGCCCATTACATCAGCACCTCCACTTCTGACAGAGTGCACGCAAACTATTATTTTGAACGGTACCAAGGGCTAGACATTGGGGAACCCAAGAGTGGAAAAAGGTCTCTCTATCGAGGACATTCCATTTATTATGCTTAATGTTTCGCAATGAAGAAAAAGTCACTGTTGACTTGTGGTGATCTCAGGAATGATTATTGAGTAATTTTTCTCCAATTTAGGAGCATTCCAGTTGCAGTAATCACATTTTTTCCATGACTGTCTTTGACAAAAAGACCAAAGACCTAAAATTCATCAGCTAACTGTTGATACCAAGAGAGTGTCATTGGAAAACTCATTATAGGGGTCTTCCATGTGGAAACCTCCTTCAATATCAATGTTCCTTGACCTACTAAGAGCCACATAGTCTTGGGCTCAGTTCACTGCTCACACTAAAGCCGAGCATTGCCCTATAGAATATGCGGAATAATGCATGCATGTCTTATAAGTCAATGGCTTACTCTGCATGACATGATTGAGGTCCAGGATACGATCATCGAAAATATTGGTCTGCAGAGCAACGGTGGCAAAAAACTTAGTAACTTGTAAACTGTATTACACATGGATGATGGATGCCAAGCACAGACCTACACAAATAATTAGCTTCTTCCATTGCCCTGCAATTAATTACAAGATGCCATATTCACAGCTACAGTGGGAACTTTGTGAGAGAATGGAGGGAAAATGAGAATAAGAATTAAAGGAGCGGGAAACAATGGTTTCAAGTAAGGAAATTAGTGCAGAGACAGAACTGACTAATTCAGTCCCTACTGTAATTACTGAACAAAGCTGAAAAAAGAAAAAAAAAATAATAATAAAATAAAATAATCTCCATCCATGAAATGCGTCCAGCCTGTGCACTAATGAAGTGCTCTTTGGAGGATCGAACGTATTTAGTTCAGCCATTCATTTCCTGATAATTGACTATTCCTATAACGACAGAACACGGAAACATCAGTCCAATTAGATCATATTAATGATGACAGATCAGTCAGGGGATCAATACTTTTATTACTGGGATTACAACAATGACACCTTGTTATTTGTCTAAAGGCTCTTTGCAGGTAATTAAGCTTCTTGAAAAATGTCTCCGGCACATAATAAGGAAGTCCGGTGGTGGCCTTATGTAATATAAGTTACTATTATTCATCTTATATAAGTCAATATCAATGGGGGATTCTTCCCTTCTACCGAAAATCTTCAGTTTTTGCTGTTTTCGTATTTTTTCCACTAATACAGTATATTGCTTCAATAAGAGGCTACATCTTAGAGACATTGTCTATTGGAGCCTGTGGCAGTCAACCTCTTATAACAGGCTCCTGCTGTTCCTCTATCCCTTCCCCAGGCTATTTCTTTTACACCAGAGCTATGACCAGTGACTCCAATTTAGTCTACTGGTGTCTATCGTAGTTGTAGGGCTATGGCCGGTGTCTCTGCATGGTGTCCCCTTCCCCCTTCATGCAGAGACGCCGGCTTACTCATCGCCCCGGCCCTCTTCCCTGCATGGTGTCCCCTTCCCCCTTCATGCAGGGATGCCGGCTTACTAGTGTTGAGCGAACATGCTCGACACTGCTCGGTACTCGCCCGAGCATCACGCTACTCGGGATGTTCGGCGAGCACCGAGCATTTCCGGGTTACTCGGGCGGGAGCTCGGGTCTCCGCCCTGCATGTTTGGCGCTCTTTACAGAGCCAATGAACATGCAGGGATTGCCAGCCAGTCACTGTAATGCTGCAGCCATGTTGGTTGTGGGCATTACAGTGATTGGCTGGCCGCACAGCGTCACCTCGAGTATTTAAAACAGGATGACGCCATCTTGGACACAGTCGCTCCGGATTAGACAGTGTAGGGACAGCGCTGCTGATTTAGGGAGAGATATAAACTGCAAAATAGTTAGTGTAGGGTCTGTAAAGGCTGCCAGAACAAACAAACAGTCCTTTCAGGACTAATATCCATCCCAGATACCAGGCAGGCAGGCTGTATAGGAGACACAGTGGTTATACCAGCAAACGCTGCATTACAGTCCTGTGTGCTCCTGTTGCTGAAATTGCTGGACTTAGCACCAGGTGTCGGGGGCCAGGAAAAATCCTTTTTTTTTCATCTAAATCCTCCTTTTTTTTTCCTCCTTCACACTGTACAAATACCCGTCTTATTAACCTTTTGGTGTGTCTCCCCCCCCCCCCCCAAAAAAAAAGCGTGTCTCTGATTTTTCAGACACAAATATAACTGTTGAAAATAGTCTGGTGTAGGCTAGAGAAACAAAAGTGTTGTTTTGCACTTCCACGGGTCAAACCTCTGTATTATCCATTTTGGGCCATTTGTATCTAAAAAAAAAAACAGTTTGAGTGTGTCGCTCACTGTTCAGCTGCAAATATCTCTATTTTAAAAAGTGTGGTATACCCCAGTAAACAATAACTGTGGTTTTGCCATCCCACGGTAAAAAATCTCTATTATTCAGCTTTTGGTAGTTTTTTCCGTAAAGAAAAACAGTAGTGTCTCCTGACTGTTGTGACACAAAAATATATCTGTTGAAAATAGTCTTGTGTAGGCCCGACATCCCAGTGTGGTTTTGCAGTTCCACGGGTCAAATCGCTGTACTATCCAGTTTTGGGCCTTTGGTATCTAAAAAAAAAGCAGTTTGAGTGTGTCGCTCACTGTTCAGCCGCAAATATCTCTATTTAAAAAAGTGTGGTATACCCCCGTAAACAATAACTGTGGTTTTGCCATCCCACGGTAAAAAATCTCTATTATTCAGCTTTTGGTAGATTTTTCTGTAAAGAAAAACAGTAGTGTCTCCTGACTGTTGTGACACAAAAATATATCTGTTGAAAATAGTCTTGTGTAGGCCCGACATCCCAGTGTGGTTTTGCAGTTCCACGGGTCAAATCGCTGCACTATCCAGTTTTGGGCCTTTGGTATCTAAAAAAAAAGCAGTTTGAGTGTGTCGCTCACTGTTCAGCCGCAAATATCTCTATTTAAAAAAGTGTGGTATACCCCAGTAAACAATAACTGTGGTTTTGCCATCCCATGGTAAAAAATCTCTATTATTCAGCTTTTGGTAGTTTTTTCCGTAAAGAAAAACAGTAGTGTCTCCTGACTGTTGTGACACAAAAATATATCTGTTGAAAATAGTCTTGTGTAGGCCCGACATCCCAGTGTGGTTTTGCAGTTCCACGGGTCAAATCACTGTACTATCCAGTTTTGGGCCTTTGGTATCTAAAAAAAAAGCAGTTTGAGTGTGTCGCTCACTGTTCAGCCGCAAATATCTCTATTTAAAAAAGTGTGATATACCCCAGTAAACAATAACTGTGGTTTTGCCATCCCACGGTAAAAAATCTCTATTACTCAGCTTTTGGTAGTTTTTTCCGTAAAGAAAAACAGTAGTGTCTCCTGACTGTTGTGACACAAAAATATATCTGTTGAAAATAGTCTTGTGTAGGCCCGACATCCCAGTGTGGTTTTGCAGTTCCACAGGTCAAATTGCTGTACTATCCAGTTTTGGGCCTTTGGTATCTAAAAAAAAGCAGTTTGAGTGTGTCGCTCACTGTTCAGCCGCAAATATCTCTATTTAAAAAAGTGTGGTATACCCCAGTAAACAATAACTGTGGTTTTGCCATCCCACGGTAAAAAATCTCTATTATTCAGCTTTTGGTAGTTTTTTCCGTAAAGAAAAGCAGTAGTGTCTCCTGACTGTTGTGACACAAAAATATATCTGTTGAAAATAGTCTTGTGTAGGCCCGACATCCCAGTGTGGTTTTGCAGTTCCACGGGTCAAATCGCTGTACTATCCAGTTTTGGGCCTTTGGTATCTAAAAAAAAAGCAGTTTGAGTGTGTCGCTCACTGTTCAGCCGCAAATATCTCTATTTAAAAAAGTGTGGTATACCCCAGTAAACAATAACTGTGGTTTTGCCATCCCACGGTAAAAAATGTCTATTATTCAGCTTTTGGTAGTTTTTTCCGTAAAGAAAAACAGTAGTGTCTCCTGACTGTTGTGACACAAAAATATATCTGTTGAAAATAGTCTTGTGTAGGCCCGACATCCCAGTGTGGTTTTGCAGTTCCACGGGTCAAATCGCTGTACTATCCAGTTTTGGGCCTTTGGTATCTAAAAAAAAAGCAGTTTGAGTGTGTCGCTCACTGTTCAGCCGCAAATATCTCTATTTAAAAAAGTGTGGTATACCCCAGTAAACAATAACTGTGGTTTTGCCATCCCACGGTAAAAAATCTCTATTACTCAGCTTTTGGTAGTTTTTTCCGTAAAGAAAAACAGTAGTGTCTCCTGACTGTTGTGACACAAAAATATATCTGTTGAAAATAGTCTTGTGTAGGCCCGACATCCCAGTGTGGTTTTGCAGTTCCACAGGTCAAATTGCTGTACTATCCAGTTTTGGGCCTTTGGTATCTAAAAAAATGCAGTTTGAGTGTGTCGCTCACTGTTCAGCCGCAAATATCTCTATTTAAAAAAGTGTGGTATACCCCAGTAAACAATAACTGTGGTTTTGCCATCCCACGGTAAAAAATCTCTATTATTCAGCTTTTGGTAGTTTTTTCCGTAAAGAAAAGCAGTAGTGTCTCCTGACTGTTGTGACACAAAAATATATCTGTTGAAAATAGTCTTGTGTAGGCCCGACATCCCAGTGTGGTTTCGCAGTTCCACGGGTCAAATCGCTGTACTACCCAGTTTTGGGCCTTTGGTATCTAAAAAAAAAGCAGTTTGAGTGTGTCGCTCACTGTTCAGCCGCAAATATCTCGATTTAAAAAAGTGTGGTATACCCCCGTAAACAATAACTGTGGTTTTGCCATCCCACGGTAAAAAATCTCTATTATTCAGCTTTTGGTAGTTTTTTCTGTAAAGAAAAACAGTAGTGTCTCCTGACTGTTGTGACACAAAAATATATCTGTTGAAAATAGTCTTGTGTAGGCCCGACATCCCAGTGTGGTTTTGCAGTTCCACGGGTCAAATCGCTGTACTATCCAGTTTTGGGCCTTTGGTATCTAAAAAAAAAGCAGTTTGAGTGTGTCGCTCACTGTTCAGCCGCAAATATTTCTATTTAAAAAAGTGTGGTATACCCCAGTAAACAATAACTGTGGTTTTGCCATCCCATGGTAAAAAATCTCTATTATTCAGCTTTTGGTAGTTTTTTCCGTAAAGAAAAACAGTAGTGTCTCCTGACTGTTGTGACACAAAAATATATCTGTTGAAAATAGTCTTGTGTAGGCCCGACATCCCAGTGTGGTTTTGCAGTTCCACGGGTCAAATCGCTGTACTATCCAGTTTTGGGCCTTTGGTATCTAAAAAAAAGCAGTTTGAGTGTGTCGCTCACTGTTCAGCCGCAAATATCTCTATTTAAAAAAGTGTGGTATACCCCAGTAAACAATAACTGTGGTTTTGCCATCCCACGGTAAAAAATCTCTATTATTCAGCTTTTGGTAGTTTTTTCCGTAAAGAAAAGCAGTAGTGTCTCCTGACTGTTGTGACACAAAAATATATCTGTTGAAAATAGTCTTGTGTAGGCCCGACATCCCAGTGTGGTTTTGCAGTTCCACGGGTCAAATCGCTGTACTATCCAGTTTTGGGCCTTTGGTATCTAAAAAAAAAGCAGTTTGAGTGTGTCGCTCACTGTTCAGCCGCAAATATCTCTATTTAAAAAAGTGTGGTATACCCCAGTAAACAATAACTGTGGTTTTGCCATCCCACGGTAAAAAATGTCTATTATTCAGCTTTTGGTAGTTTTTTCCGTAAAGAAAAACAGTAGTGTCTCCTGACTGTTGTGACACAAAAATATATCTGTTGAAAATAGTCTTGTGTAGGCCCGACATCCCAGTGTGGTTTTGCAGTTCCACGGGTCAAATCGCTGTACTATCCAGTTTTGGGCCTTTGGTATCTAAAAAAAAAGCAGTTTGAGTGTGTCGCTCACTGTTCAGCTGCAAATATCTCTATTTAAAAAAGTGTGGTATACCCCAGTAAACAATAACTGTGGTTTTCCTCTTCCACGGTTCTAATCTACTCTTTATTACCCTTTTTCCATTGATAGTGCAAGTGTAAGCTATTTTACTTCATTTACAATGGGCAAGGCGCGTGGCAAGGGACGTGGAAGTGGACGTTCTGGTGATGGTTCGTGCAGAGGACGGGGCCGTGGCCAAGGTGAAAATGTGCCACAACCAACAGCCACATCTTCTCGCTCCCACTTCTTGACCGAATTACTAGGGAAGCACAGAACAACACCAGTATTGAGAACTGATCAGTGTGAACAGGTTATTAATTGGATAGCAGATAATACTTCCAGTTACCTGGGCACCACCACCTCCCGTCTGTCTTCCACATGGTCAACTCTTAGTAGCCGTGAGTCTCGACCGCATACTCCTCCTCACCCTGATGCTCCTTCCTCCCACCATGCCGAGTGTCGTCAGACAGCAAGTGATCCCACACTTGGACACTCTGAAGAGCTGTTCACTGGTCCATTTCCATATTTGGGCCCCTCACCTGATACGCTTGAAGTGGTGGAAGAGGAGATTCCATGTTGCGATGCCCAAATATTTGAACAGCCACGGCCACAGGTCGACGTTGGCAATCTGTTACAAGAGGTGGACGATGACGAGACACAATTGCCAGGAAGTGAGGAGGAGGATCGTGGTGCGCAAGTGGAAAAGGAGGAGGTGGTGGATGATCTAGTAACTGACCCAACGTGGAAGGAGGACATGTAGAGTGAGGCCAGCAGCACACAGGGGGAGGGAGGCAGAGTACACCAACAGGCAGGAAGAATCAGTGTGGTGGCCGCAGACAGAAGGCAGGCAACCGTTCCCCGTAACACCAACACGAGGGACGTTGCCAGTACAAGCGGTAGGTCTTCCAGAGTCTGGAATTTTTTTAAAGACTCTGCTGATAACCCCAAAAAGGCCATATGTTCCACCTGCCATGCCAGCATCAGCAGGGGTGACAAAACTACCAGCCTGACCACCACCAGCATGATCAGGCACATGGCAGCAAAGCACCCGACTTTGTGGGGCGAAACCCAGGGTCCACGACCAGTGTCAGCGGGTGTCACCACTGCTTCTTCCACTGTTGTGCGTGCAATAGAACCCCCTGTTGTGTGTGCAAGGCAATCCCCTGTCCATACTGCATGTAAAGATGCCCCCTCCTCTCAGTCTTCCCTTGTTATGGCAGTTTCTCAAGAAACAGCATCAACGTCCACATCCACGTCCCACCGCAGCGTTCAATTGTCCATATCCCAGACCTTTGAACGAAAGCGGAAATTCGCAGCTAACGCCCCACAGGCCACAGTCCTAAATTCGCACATTTCACGACTGCTTGCATTGGAAATGCTGCCTTTTAGGCTGGTGGAGACGGAATCCTTCCGCAATCTTATGGCGGTGGCCGTCCCTCGGTACTCGGTCCCCAGCCGACACTATTTTGCCCGGTGTGCCATCCCCGCACTACACAAGCACGTGTCCCAAAGCATCTGCCGTGCCCTCAACAACGCAGTTACTGGGAGAGTCCACCTGACAACGGACACGTGGACAAGTGCTTGTGGCCAGGGACGGTACATCTCTCTGACGGCACACTGGGTAAACATAGTGGAAGCCGGGACCCAGTCGGACCTTGGGACGGAACACATCCTCCCCACACCGAGGATTGCGGGCCCTATGTCAGTCAGAGTTGCCCCCACAGTGTACAGCTCCTGCGCATCCTCCTCCTCCTCCTCCTCCTCATGTTCAGCCTCCATCTCAGATATCACCACATCAGTTACAAGCTGGAAGCATTGCAGTACTGCCTCCGCCAAGCGGCAACAGTCTGTGCTCAAACTCATAAGCTTAGGTGATAAACCTCACACTGCTTGTGAGTTGTGGACAGCTGTGAAAGAGCAGGCAGATCTGTGGCTGAGACCGCTGAACCTACATCCCGGCATGGTCGTGTGTGACAATGGCCATAACCTGGTGGTGGCTCTGAGGCGAGGTGAGATCACACACGTACCATGCCTGGCTCATGTGCTTAACCTCGTGGTTCAGCGGTTTCTTAAATCGTACCCCGAGTTGCCAGATCTGCTTGTCAAAGTACGCCGCCTGTCAGCTCATTTTCGCAAGTCGGCTACAGCTTCCACCGCCCTTGCTGTGTTGCAGCAGCGTTTGCAGCTTCCGGCACACCGACTGGTGTGTGATGTCCCCACAGGTTGGAACTCTACCCTCCACATGTTGCAAAGGATTTGTGAGCAGAAGAGTGCAGTTGTGGAGTACCAGCTGCAACAAGGCCGTCGATATTCAGGTCAGACTCCACACATAAGACCTCAGGAGTGGACCTGGATGTCTGACATATGTACCATCCTGACAAACTTTGAGGAGGCCACCAAGATGGTGAGTGGCGATGACGCCATCGTTAGTGTCAGCATCCCACTTGTCTGTCTTTTACAACGCTCTCTGCAGAGAATTAAAGAGGAGGCATTGCAGCCAGAGTATGATGAGATGGATCAAGAAGCCATAGCAGGCGATTACACACAGCCCAGCGTCATCTCATCCCAACGTGCATTGGGGGACAATGAGGGAGAGGAGGAGGAGGAGGAGGAAGAACAGGAGCTGCTATCATGCGTTGTAGACGGTAGTACCTGTACAAGTGTCATACCGTCGGTTCAGCGTGGGTGGCCTGAGGACAGGGGGGAGGAGGAAGAGGAGGAGGAGAGCATGGTCAGTCGTCATCTTGGTGAGGACAGGGAAATCTTGCCCGTTACCAGTCTGGCACACATGGCTGACTGTATGTTACGCTGCCTTAACTGTGACCCTCGCGTTGTCAAAATGTTGGGTGACAGTCATTACTGGTTGGTGACACTTGTAGACCCCCGCTACAAGGAGAACTTTCACTCTCTTATTCCTGAGGTGGAGAGATCTACAAAAATGGGGCTATACCAGAAGGCCCTTGCTGCAGAACTCTTAAAAAAATTCCCATCTGAACACGCTAGCGGCAGAGGTCACAGTTCGTTGCCCAACCAAGGCGTACAGGCGAGAGAGATGCAACTCCAATCCAGCAGAGGCAGGGGAACACTGTCATTGTTCTGGGACAGTTTTCTGACACCCACCCAGCTTACAGGCCCTGAGGCGCGGGGTACTCTCACAACGAGTGGAAAGTTTCAAAAGATGGTGAGGGAGTACCTTGCCGATCGTACCAGCGTCCTCCGTGATTCCTCTGTGCCTTTTAATTATTGCGTATCCAAGCTGGACACTTGGAATGAACTCGCTCTGTACGCCTTGGAGGTCCTGGCCTGCCCTGCCGCTAGCGTGTTTTTAGTGCCGCTGGGGGAATTATAACTGATAAGCGCACTCGCCTGTCAACTGACAATGCTGACAAGCTGACCCTTATCAAAATGAACAAGGGCTGGATTGGGCCAGACTTCTCATCACCACCAAATGACAGCAGAGTAACATAAAGTCAAATCCACTGTGTTATTTCGGGAGGTGTATTCACATGCACCGCTTCACACCCACACATGGGTATACGCTTCCTCGTTTCGGCTGTTTAATCTTCTTCTCCTTATCCTCAGCCTCCACCACCACTATACCACCAGGGTGCCAGCATTGCAAGTTCCTCCGTCCTTATTTTTGGCAGCTTTTGCTTGCAAGGGATAAGCAAATACTATGGGACACCCACTCCCCAATAATGGGACTTATGTTTGTAATATGCTGTACTGCATGGCTCTTGTAAGGGGCATTGCAAGTTGCTCCGTCCTAATTTTTGGCAGCTTTTGCTGGGAAAGCATAAGAAAATACTATGGGACACCCACTCCCCAATAATGGGACTTATGTTTGTAATATGCTGTACTGCATGGCTCTTGTAAGGGGCATTGCAAGTTGCTCCGTCCTAATTTTTGGCAGCTTTTGCTGGGAAAGCATAAGCAAATACTATGGGACACCCACTCCCCAATAATGGGACTTATGTTTGTAATATGCTGTACTGCATGGCTCTTGTAAGGGGCATTGCAAGTTGCTCCGTCCTAATTTTTGGCAGCTTTTGCTGGGAAAGCATAAGCAAATACTATGGGACTCCCACTCCCCAATAATGGGACTTATGTTTGTAATATGCTGTACTGCATGGCTCTTGTAAGGGGCATTGCAAGTTGCTCCGTGATAATTTTTGGCAGCTTTTGCGGGGAAAGCATAAGCAAATACCATGGGACACCCACTCCCCAATAATGGGACTTATGTTTGTAATATGCTGTACTGCATGGCTCTTGTAAGGGGCATTGCAAGTTGCTCCGTCCTAATTTTTGGCAGCGTTTGCTGGGAAAGCATAAGCAAATACTATGGGACACCCACTCCCCAATAATGGGACTTATGTTTGTAATATGCTGTACTGCATGGCTCTTGTAAGGGGCATTGCAAGTTGCTCCGTCCTAATTTTTGGCAGCGTTTGCTGGGAAAGCATAAGCAAATACTATGGGACACCCACTCCCCAATAATGGGACTTATGTTTGTAATATGCTGTACTGCATGGCTCTTGTAAGGGGCATTGCAAGTTGCTCCGTCCTAATTTTTGGCAGCTTTTGCTTGGAAAGCATAAGCAAATACCATGGGACACCCACTCCCCATTAATGGGACTTATGTTTGTAATATGCTGTACTGCATGTGACGCGCCCCCTGGGCCGTGTGTACACGTGTGTGGGATACCCGGTGCCGGATCTCTGGGGTCTGTAGTCTCCGTGGCGGTGACCCGGTCCCGTGGCTCAGGCTGGTCAAACCAGTGGCAGTCTTTCTTAGGTTTTGAGGTTAATTGTCCGACTGTGCCACCCGTGGATTGCGGTCAGGGAGTACCACCGCTGCGAGGCAGACCGCTGAGGCTGGTGTTTTGTGCGCAGCATAGAATGGGATAACTCCCCTGGGGAGGAGTATAGCCTCAGGGCAGTGAGTGTGGATGATGGGGGTGATGGTGCACGAGCGCAGCAGGAATGACTCAGAGTCTTTGCAGTGCAGTTCAGGGTCTTTACTGATGATTATAAGGTAGACCCTCCCGGGAGTACTGGCTAGCATAAGAGGCCTGGTCAGTCTGTGAGCAAGCAGGAGTTCCCCTGGCCAGGTGGAGTTGTAGGCCTCCCCGTCTGTCTGCACTCTTCCTGGCTACCTTGCTGTCAGCGGGTAGAAGTAGCCCACGTCCCTGAGTGTACCTTGTAGTGCTCACCCATATGGCTGGTGACTTGGGGCCTTCTGTTAGCCTCTGCTCCACGACGGCGGTGCTGGTCCCTTGCTTGTGACTGAGCCTCCGGGCTTCTATGGCCAGAGGACCTGAAATCCCCTGCCGGCTGGTTTCTGCTGCTGGATATATAAGTCCTCACAGCTTCGGACTCCTGTGTCCGGTTCCTATTGTCTTCTGCCAGGGCGAGCTCTGCTCAGCTTCCAGCCCCTGGTCTTTAGCTCCTAGCTCCTACAGAGCTCCTTGCTGTTACTTTCCCTTGCTCTCACTCTGACTCTGACTGTTCTCTGACTCACTCAACCCCGCCCCAGATCCAGTTTATAAGGGCAGAATTCTCCCCTCCCAGGATTGGGGCAGGAGGATGTTGCATGTTTAAGGGATCCTGACCCGGAAACCTCCCACTTGCTCTCCGACGTAATATCTCTATTACTGTGGTGACCAGACCCCTGGGGTGCCACACATGGCTCTTGTAAGGGGCATTGCAGTTCCTCATAATTTTTGGAAAGCCTTCCATTCACTGCTTAGGCCAACAGTGCACGGGAGACCCAGTTGCTATAAATGGAAAAAAAGGTTTAGTTAACGCCCTCTGACCTCCATGTCATTTCCAAGAGGCATTGGAGTGGCTCGAAATTTTTGGTAGGCATTGCACTCACTGTATGCCCTATAACTGTGTAGCCGAACCGCTCCTTTTGTTACAGAAACATATCCTACAAGACATATCTGGTTGATTGGCCTGATATTGATGTGAATGGTCCCTGTTCCTCCTGCTCTTTCTCCTTTGCCACTACCTCATCCATCATTTATCACCTGAAGGTTTGTTTTAACGGGAGTCATAGAACTTGGATAGTAGCAGGAAAACATCCAGCAATCCTCGGAGGAGGTAGGATATGCGCCAAAACGCTGACCACCTCAGGCCTAGACGCTACTACATACATGCGCTTGCATTACAACAAAACAAAGCAGATGCTAACTTCTATCATCCTCATCATGCTCCTCACCTTGGCACTCTCAACTCCCCTGATGGAGAAGCCAGGGCCCACCGGAGGAGTCTGATAGTCCGGTGGGCTCGGCCAATGCTGCCCTAAAGCAGGCCAGGCTAAGAAAAATGTGGGAAAGGTTACCGGGACAAATAGGGGTGGCTGGGGACCGAGTATGGACACCCGGCCACCCCCTGGAGGCTGGGGAGCAAGGGGGACACCCGGCCACCAGGCAGATGGGGACTGAGTATGGATACCAGGCCGCCGACACAGCCATGGCGTGGTGGCCAGATTCCGCCTCCACATGCTTAAAAGGCCCAATTTAAAGTGCAAGCAAGCTAGCAGTATGGTATTGCAGCCTTGGGGTGGGTGGGTGGCAGGCTGTATACTTGCGCTTGCATTGCAAGGAATGGGAGAGGTACAATTGAACACTGCCCTGGGACAAGGACTTGAATGGGGATAGTTGCAAGTCTGCAACGACAGGTGCAAGGTGGGAGGCATCTTCGCATGTACCATGAACAGGGGTTTGGCATGCACACACTACAGCGAAATAGGCTCTCCTTCCCACTAAATGCACTGGGGAGGGCACAGGTAATGTTTTGGTATACACGCTTAATCTTATGTATAAGGCACACCAGGACAAATATGGGCGGCTGGGGACTGAGTATGGATACCTCGCTGCCGAAGCAGTCATGAGGTAGTGGCCAGCTTCGGCCTCCTCCAAACTAAAAGGCCCCATTTCAAGTGCAAGCTAGCAGTATGGAATTGCAGTCTGGGGGTGGGTGGGTGGCAGGCTGCACACTTACACTTGCATTAAAAGAAAACATAGCAGATGCTAACTTCTGTCATCATCATCATGCTCCTCACCTTGGCACTCTCAACTCCACCGATGGAGAAGTCAGGGCCCACCGGAGGAGTCTGGTTCTCTGGTGGGCTCGTCCAATGCTGCCTAAAGCAGGCCGGGCTAAGAAAAGTGTGTGGGGGGATGTTCCAAGGAGAAATAGGGGCGGCTGGGGACCGTTTATGGACACCCGGCTGCCCCCAGGCGGCTGGGGACCGTGTGTGGACACCCGGCCGCCGGGCGGCTGGGGACGGAGTATGTTCACCCGGTCGCCGGGCGGCTGGGGACTGAGTATGGATTCCAGGCCGCCAACACAGCCATGATGTGGTGGCCAGATTCCGCCTCCACATGCCTAAAAGGCCCAATTTCAAGTTCAAGCAAGCAAGCAGTATGGTATTGCAGCCTGGGGGTGGGTGGGTGGCAGGCTGCATACTTGAGCTTGTATTGCAAGGAATGGGGGAGGTACAATTGAACACTGCCCTGGGACTAGAACTTGCATGGGGATAGTTGCAAGTCTGCATCTTCTGATGCGGTAAGGATCACTTATGATGGGCACACTTTTAGACAGTGACCTGGGAGTCAGAGATGCTTCCAGGGGTCTTCCCCATGCTGTTCCCTTGTCTTTTCAGCACTTTATGCATGTGTCACACAGCACATGGCCAGATAAGGTTGTAAAATGTTAAAATGACATTTCACGGTGAATGCATTTGTCATAGTTGAAAGCAATACAAAAGTGCAAAACGCATAAAAAATGCTACTTGTGAACATAGCCGAAGGTGTGGAGGAGTATTTTTGGTTTTGGTCATTTATTTTAACTTATACACAAGTCTTTACCCTGGAAAGGATGTTCCTTAACATATTTCACAGGAAAAAAGTTTCACTTTCGTTTTTGAACGTTTTATTGTGAGCCTGTAAAAGTGGCTTAATACCTCTGACCACGTTGTTGACAGCAGTGACCTGGGGGTCAGAAATGCTTCCTGGGGCGATCTCCATGCTGTCCCCATGTCATTTGAGCACTGTCACTATCGTTTTGGGCACTTGTTAGGCTTTTAAAAGACTGCTGGGGGTGCCACCTCAAAAATGCTCGAGTCTCCCATAGACTAACATTGGGCTCGTTGCTCGGGTCGAGTACCCGAGTATCACAGTGAGCTCGGCCCGAGCTTCGAGCACCCGAGCATTTTAGTGCTCGCTCAACACTACGGCTTCCTCCTTCATGCAGGGACGCCGGCATACTCATCGCCCCGGCCCTCTTCCCTGCATGGTGTCCCCTTCCCCCTTCATGCAGGGATGCCGGCTTACTCATCGCCCCGGCCCTCTTCCCTGCATGGTGTCCCCTTCCTCTTTCATGCAGGGACGCCAGCTTACTCATCGCCCCGGCCCTCTTCCCTGCATGGTGTCCACTTCCCCCTTCATGCAGGGATGCCGGCTTACTCATCACCCCGGCCCTCTTCCCTGCATGGTGTCCCCTTCCTCTTTCATGCAGGGACGCCGGCTTACTCATCGCTCCGGCCCTCTTCCCTGCATGGTGTCCCCTTCCCCCTTCATGCAGGGACGCCGGCTTACTCATCGCCCCGGCCCTCTACCCCGCATGGTGTCCCCTTCCTCCTTCATGCAGAGACGCCGGCTTACTCCTTGCCCCGGCCCTCTGGTGTGATCCCGGTGTGCTTCCTGTCTTCCTCTATGCATGCCGCACTGTCTCCCAACTGTTATCTTTCCCCTGCTATTAAAGGGGCAGCTCATGTAGTAAATGCCCCCAGCTAACAGCTAGAAGGCACTAACTTAATGTGAACACCTGCAAGATGTCTCCCAGCCAATAGCCGTCCTGTTTGGACTGTCTTTTCCAGTCCCAAGTGGCTGTCCTGCCTTCTCTAGGAATCTGAGTTAACCCTTAGAGTCAGGTCCTACTGCTGAACGCCGCACTGGAGTGGCATCGGGCAGCTACCTGCCGCATAAGCCTGACCTCATCACTAGAGACTCCAGTGAACACCAAGGTAGCGGCTTAGTCATGTCCATCCAGGGTAAGTCCGATCCGTGGCACTGTGGGTCCAAAAACACGTGCGCCACCTATGAGCGTAACAGTAGTCTGAAATGTATTGACTGTCTTATTAGCTACTTGCGGTGATGCGCTCTCTTTCCCTCAGGCTTAGTATACAGACTAATAACCAAAACAAAAGCAGGTCACCGAAGGTGAAATGCCGTCTCCAAATAACCAAACCAAAAACCCAAACTAAAGTCTGATAGGTATCTAAAAATCAGTCGAACAAATAATAATATAACAGGAAGAAAAATATATAAACAGATACCCAAGACACATCGGAAATTTATACAAAATATTATCATTTTATTCATAACAATATATTATTCTAATGAAGACATCACATAAGAGGGTATTGGGAAAAGAACAGCTAAAACAGTAAGGAATACAGGGTATATAATCCCAAGATGGTAGTGGTAAGACCGTAAATATAGCCCCAAATCAATATAAATACCACACAGATAATAATGTGATAATATTAAGCATGGTTATCAAAGTGAAAGTCCAACCATAACATGATCTAAAAAGCGGAAGGATTATTCATATAAGTGAAATATATTAAATATCAAAAAATATCAAAAGATAAATAAATAATTTATACTGAAGCAAAACACATAAAGCAGTGATTGAAATCAGAATTAATCAACCACTAGAAACACTATACCATGCTGACTAAAGGTAAGTATAAGTATCTTAAGTCTCTCTCTCTATCTTAAGTCAAGGTAAGAGGCCGAGAACTGATAATAATAAACAGCCTAACGTTACGATTAGTCATGTAATATGTCAACCAATAACGTAAAAATAAATACCTTGATTCATAATAAAGAGATCAGGGGCTCGTAGTAACGGTCTGCCAAACGCCTCGACGCGCGTTTCGCCTCAGCTTCGTCAGGAGGCGTGGTTAAAATAAAAGGTGGGTCCTATTTATGTGAGTGAAGTATGCTTAACCGCCAATTGGCGCGCTATCCCCCGCGATGCCACGCCCCCAGCGACGACGTGGCCCGGCGTGCAGCCCGCGGGATGAGGAGGAGGAGGAACAACGTCACCCTCCCCATCACCAGGGCAACAACGCACAGGCCGCGACGCCGCCGGAGCGCCGCAGTGCGCGAGAGAGAGCGCGTCCACACGTAAGCAGACAGAAGGAGCGAAATACAAACACAGGTACTCTCTTCTCCCTAGTGGCATCATTGCGGACAGGGGGTGGCCGGTCCCCTGACCCCAATGAGGACAAGTAAGAGGATAAAGAGAAAATAATGGCCTGCCCTGACCTATAATAAGGCAATGGAAAGCATAAGTCCACTACCTAGCAAATAATAACCTATAGTAGTAAAACTCTGAGGTGTAATCAAAATTAATCTCCCAAGTAATATCTACAGTATTTCTAAATATATTTACACAAGTAATAATAGACCAGTGAAAAGAGCAATAGATAAAAATAATAACAAGTACAATAGATATAAGTACAGTAATTACAAAAATGACTAAATACATGTAGATAGATAAATAGACTGCAAGTAGATTGAAATCTTGATAGGAGGTCATCTCGAAAAATCACTCAAAGGGTGTACGATGCCTTTTCCATTGCTTGATAGAGCGTCATATCTTCGTATCAAAATAGGTAATGATAGTAATAAGAGGATAGCCAGTAAATGACAGAGCACTATGAATGTCAAAGGACATAAAATTAATAATAAATAAATACAGCAATACATATAGGGGAAATAAAAAACAACATTTATAGGAACCCATCATTAAAATAGCGCAGCAAAAGAATATTTACAAAAAATACTTGAAGCTAACAGACTCATTCAAACCAGAGGGCGTAACCGTATCCAATATGATAATCCAACGTGTCTAGGTATACAGACTGCTCTTCTTTTCCTCCCACTTGCTATATACTCCAACTTTACTTGATTAGACCACAGCTATGATCAATGACTCCAACTTAGCTATAATGCTTGCTAGAGTCTATGGTGGTCTGCAATCCACCTCCTGTCTCACAAGAGGCTCAGGTTGCTCTTCTTTCCATTTGCCATGCTATACATACGCCATATATACACCACAGCTATGATCACTGACTACCGTATCAGTGCATTGTCAATGAGAGTCTGTGGTAATCTGAAATTGGCTTCTATTCTTGTAAGAGGCTCGGACTGTTCTTCTAAACCTTCCCCATGTTCTAAACGTTACTTCTATTCCATTACCTTGCAGCTATGATGAGTGACTCCAGCTTAGCTGCGTTACCTGTTGGAGTCTATGGTAGTCTGAAATTCACCCCTTGTCTCATCAAACTCTTAGGCTGTTTTTTCATTTGCCCATACTTTGTACTGAAGCACTTCTCTAGGCCACAGCTATGATCAGTAACTACAGTATAAAGGAGTTATCCAGGACTTAGGTTTTTTTTTTCCTATAGGGCTAAGAAATTACAGGCAGGTTGTTGCTAACTAACTGCTTGTTCTGCCAAAGGGCAATTTTTCCGATTGCATGTGGCAATTTTCCTTCTTCCAGTGACATTACATTTAGAGCAACTCCTTCTCTTCTGCTCTGCTCTGTCTTTGCCGATGTCATGCTGATTGACAGTCGGCTCCCTGCTGCGGGGAGCCGGCTGTCAACATGACATCAGCAGTGACTTATCGTCAACGGAGCAGAGCGGTGGAAGAAGAGCTGCTCTGTTGATCGCGGGGGGGTCTGAGAAGGAAGAGTCACTAACATCGTCACATCAATGAGCAGGTAATTGTCACATCCAAGATTAGCACACTGAAATACTCTGTGCTGCTGAGTACATTTGCTCCTTTTATTAAATCAAGCAAATTGGATGACTTAAGTTTTATACTTTTTCTTTGTTCCAAATATTTCTGTATTTATGTTTTTAAGCTTCCAACCATGCCGAGTTCAGGCTCAGGATCGCCGGCTTGGCCCGATGTACGGATGAGTCCTGTGTACTTTGGCGATATATTACTAATGAAAGACCCATCAGCTGCTCCGATAATATATGATGGCATCGAACGCTGCTGCCAGCCATAAATAACCGTCCTCAGTCATCCTTTAATGCACAGGACGGCCCCTCGCAAAATCCAGCCGAGGTCTGATACCTGCGAGATGACATTGCAAAATATGTCTTGTGAACTGTAATTTTCTCTTATATGAAGGGAAAAAAAATCATTTAGTCTTTAAAGACCATAAATTATCACAGGTGTCTCCATGGGAAATAAATGGTTTCATATCGTCTATCGCTGGAGATTTATTCTCAGCTGGACGTTTGTTTCAGGCCAAGGAAAAAGCTTGTTAGGAATTCTTCCAGAATGGAGAAATAAAGAAAAATTGCACGGAAATTGTTTAAATTTATAATATTCTGTACAGTAAATTATAATCAGAATGTATCAGATATTTTTTTGTTTCATGTCTCCAGTACAAAAACTCAAGCAACAATTAGGAGGTACAGATACATTTTGACATTGCGCATAGTGTAGAAAAAATGGTACATTTTGTGCAAAACAAATGTAAAACTTACATTTTTTAAATTGTATTTGGTGACTTGTTTCAGTTGAAATAAATTTACAACTATGTGAATAATATTGGCTACGTCTTGGGAAGCTTAGGGAAGACTATGTCCACATGGCACCTGACGGAGGCTTTCTGGCCTTGTTCACATGACTCTGCTATGGGTATTGGCCCTTAGATTCATGTGCATGGCTGCCATAATGTCTCATTAACGGCTCATTCAGCTGACAGTGAGTTTTCTTCTATGCAAAAAAAAATTCTGTTTTTCATCAGTGTTTTGGATTAGATATTTCATCAGAGTTTGGTCAGTTTTTGGCTCATATGAAAAAGTAATAAAGTTTGCAGTCCGATGAATTCAAGGACCCGTAAAGTATAGACCAGTTTGATCTGTGACTCAAATCAAAACAGAAAAAAGAGAGGGGTCGCTCACTGGTCTATTCGGGTGCTCTGAAGAAAAGAGTAATCTCAATTGCAAAAAGAACTTCAGCACTCCATACATGAATATATAAGAAATATTGTATCTGGACTAATGTCACTTTGAAAAATGAAGGTTTTTTTGCGCATAATTTGGCCAATTTATGTGTGCCCATCAACCACAACAAGGTCACCTTCGTATGATGGGAAACTACGCTACGCTACCACTGGATATGCCACTCTTGGGCTGTAAGCGACATTAGTCTAGATACAATATTTCTTATATATTCAAATCAAAACAGGACATGTTTCTGTGATTTAGTGTGGACCACATGGTCCGCAAAAATAGACGGTCATGTCAGCAGCTCCATTGACTATAATTGGTTCCCGTTCTATCTGCGAAACATCGAACTCATAAGTGCAAAACGGATGTCTTAATGAGCCCTAAAGGGATATTCTAACCCTATTTTTTATTTTTTTTAAATCCCGTGTGTCTGCTTTTCTTTTGCTTTAATATGGCACCTCTCTTGTTGGCTTCTGTTATGAACCATAAACCCAGTCAGGTCTTATGTTGACAGATTTGAAGACTTGGCACAAAACACTCTACTTAGTAGTTGTTGGGACGCTTCGGTTTTCACCCTTTCACTCTATTATGGGAATTTTACTGTTGCTCCTGAGCCCCCAGGTTGCATCCATGGAGTAGCTGCTGACTGGTGGACTAAGTTGAGGATTGAATGATCATCAATCTGGGTCATATACAATAGAGGTGAGGATGATAAAAGAATCAGTGACCAAGGATATAGTCAGAGATTCCTGGTGTCCGGATAAGACAGAATCAAATAGTTCAATGTCAAATCCAATAAAGTTAATCAGCCGAGTAGAGTTTCAAGATCTGGGTCTGAACACAAATGGTTCATGCAATATAAAAATCATGAAGAGCAGAGAAAATAATGCAATAATTGGCAAGAGGTAAACGTCACATGGGTGTTCAATTAGGCTTTAGTGCACCCTCAGCAGCCACCGCACTCGTCCTACAATTGGTCCACTGACCTGCTCTAGCAATTAGTCGGGAACCAGGACTTAATGTGTATATTAACAAAACTACTAAGGTAAACATATGGAGTCTAGACTGGGGGGGACCGATCTCCTTATAGAAGTTTAATAATCAGTACGATTGATTATAACCTCAGCTTCTTGTGTGGTCAATGCTGTCCAGCAGCATCTGATGGGGGAGGCGCATGGTGCAAAATCTATTCCAGATGGGTATGTAACAACATCTGTCTCGCTGCATTTTTTAATCCATCCTTAGTCCATTTACATGCCACACATTGAAACAGCAATTTTTTATTCTCCTTTCCAATCAACATGCCTAATGATGGCTTCTCAGCCAGTGCTCGCAGATTACTTAGTGTTGTATTTGTTAGAACCCTCCTGTTTGTTTTTTCCATCTTGTGTTTTGCGGTCACGTGACCATCTGCCTTTATATTCCAGCTCCGCCCTTTTGGCTGTGCTGGACTTCAGTGTTTGACTGTTTCTCTAGCCTGGTGCTTCGGTGCCTTTCTCTGTCTGTTCGCTTGGTCCTTCTGGGACCTCTAGTACCTTTTTGTCAGTTTGTCTTTTTGTGTTCTGCAACAACTTCTCTGTTTAGGAGGTGTCCCATTTTTGTTCCAGTCCTTAGTTCTTTTAGGGACCCCTCCCCTTATGCTATAGGTCTTCGTTCAGACTAGCCTAGGACTTAGGCAGGTCTGTTCAATAGGAACAGGCAGCCCGCTACATCGTAGGGATTCAGCTTAGTCTTACTATAGGGATAGCTTTCCTCTTTCTTTCCTTAGTACATGTTGCAGATCATAACAGTAAGTTCAGCCCAAAAAACTAAAAGGAAAGAAATTCGGGGATCAGTATGGTTTCCATCCAGGATTCGGCTCAACGCTTGCAGAGATTGTCTCTGGAGGTGGCCGAGCTTCAGCAACACGTGAGTAGCTGATGCTTTTAATGGTAAACAGCAAGATTTTTTTTCCTTTAAAATGCTTGTTTGTTATATTTTTGTTTGAGACCAAGGTCCTCTGGGAATGAAACACAGTACATTGATTTTATTATGTCACTTTTGCGCAATGAACCACGGGGTGGGCCTTTCCTCTCCAACCTAATGATTCATGCTTAAGGTCGGTAGAAGAATTTTTTTCTGATATGGGGCTATTATATGACGATCCTGATCGAATCTCATCTGCTGAGGCAGAACTCAGGCGTTTGATTCAGGGGTCAGATGATGTTGAAAATTATTGCACACACTTTAGAAGATGGGCTTCAGAAGTCAAATGCAATGATCCTGCTCTGAAATGTCTATTTCTTGCTGGTCTGAGTGAAAGGGTTAAGGATTTGCTAATTGCATTCCCCGCACCTGAGACTCTGCAGGATGCTATGCAATTAGCTGTTCTTGTGGATAGGAGGCTGAGGTCCAGGCAGAATGAGGTAAAGACTCCTGTAATGCCAGGTCCTAGTCACCAGAAAATCTGCTCAGATGGCAGAGTACCGATGGAGGTTGGGGCAATGTCACTCCGCTCTCAGGAAAGTGACCGGAGGTTCGCCGAGATATTGTGTCTTTATTGTGGTAAAGCTGACCATTTGATTAAGTATTGTGAGCTTCGTTTAAGTAAGGAAAAAAAAAAAAGGTCAGGTAGCCCCGTACTGTATAGCTTGTTTACGCTGTGCAGGAGAATTTTTTTTCAAGGAATACTACTTTGCAGGAAAATTTGATTGAATTTCAGGTATTTGTGGATAGTGGTTCAATACTTAATGTGATTGATAAAGGGTTTTTGGAAAAATTTAAATTGAAATCCAAACCTTTGTCATCTCCTATTTCTGTGATTGCAATTGATAACACTCCATGAAATGTATTACTCACAAGGTTGCTGCATTTCCCCTCACTATCAATGGACTTCACCAAGAAATTTTGGACTTGGTTGTATTAGATAATTTACCCTCTCCAGTTGTTCTAGGATTGCCTTGGTTAAAACTGCACAATCCTTTGCTGGACTGGTCTACTAATGTGATTAAGTCTTGGAGCCCGAAGTTCTATGATAAATGTTGTAATGGTCGCATTGCGGCTGTGGAAAAAGGGGAATTACCTGTACCTATTCAAGAATTTTGGAGGGTTTTTTCAGAGGAGGAGTCGCAAGTTTTACCTCCTCATAGGGATTATGATTGCGCCATTGAGTTTGTTCCTGGAGCTACTCTTCCCAAGAGTCGCTTATTTAATCTGATTATCCCTGAAAGAACGGCCTTGGAGGAGTACATACAGACTAGCCTGGCTGCTGGTCACATTAGACCTTCTAAGTCGCCTGTGGCAGTTGGATTTTTTTTGTTAAAAAAAAGGACGGGGGTTTACGTCCATGTCTGGATTTTTGTGAAATTAATAAGATTACCGTACGCAATTCCTACCCATTGCCGTTAATTCCTGACTTGTTTAACCAGTTAGTGGGGGCCAAGTGGTTCTCTAAAATTGATCTCGGGGGGCATACAATTTGTTACGTGTGAAGGAGGGTGATGAATGGAAAACTGCTTTTAACACTCCTGTGGGTCACTTTGAGAATCTGGTGATGCCTTTTGGTCTTACCAATGCACCTGCATTTTTTCAGAACCTTATTAATGACATCCTGAGATCTTTGATTGGTAAGTAGAGATGAGCGTTGTTCTACTCGAACTGTTCGCCAATCTCAAATTCGAGCTGTTTTGGGCGGTGTTCGAGCCGTTAGGCGAACATGAACAATTTGAGAAAAATTCGGCTGTTCGAGGTTATGTTCGATAACTGTTCGTGCACCAAAATCATAACTGGATTTTTTCTCAGTAATGATGAAAATTAATGTTAATACGCAGTTTGAGTGTACAGCGGGGTGGGGGGAGGGGCAGGGGATGGATCTCTGCAGGAACAATGAAGATCTCCATTTTTTTTTCTCTTTCCCGCATTTGCAGTGGGGAGGTGCAATCTGTCAGCCTATCAGCAGCGCACACACGGAGCGAAGTGCTTTTTTTCACACAAGCAAGGGCATGTGTCATTGGCAGTGTATGTCACATGTCCTTGCCCTATAAGACCAAGCCATTTTCCCCGTCGCCACCATTTTCTCACTGCTGCAGCTGCGTGTTAGACGGCACCGCTGTTGCTGTGTGCGCTATACCTTGTTAATTTCAAGCCAATTTTCGCACAAATATACAGATAGCTTGGGAGTAGGGAATAGTTGTGATTGCAGTCCTTTTAAGGACTAGGTTACAGCATTTCCTACGACTTTTATCAGGCAGGTCTGTGCTCTTAAATAGATAGATTGTGGGAGTAAAGACTAATTGTAATTGGAGTCCTTTTCAGGACTAGGTTACATCAGTTCCTATCAGTTTTTGCCAGGCAGGTCAGTGCCAGTGCTGTGCAAGTTTTTTTCACAGCATTTGGCTGAATCTAGCAAAGCTAATCCTTTTTGGCCTATGGTAGAGTGTGTTAGTCAGTGGAGTAGCCTATCTGTGTTGCAAGATATACCACCTGTGTATAGAATACCAATTTTTTTACTGCACCTAGTGAAGTAAAATCTTTTGGGCATAGCATCATTCTATTAGTCCATCTATACTGACCTCCATCAGGTTGCAAATTGAATATAATTTTTTTCTGCATCTAGCTCTGAAAAAATATTGGGCTTCTAGCTGTGTGTGGGACTTGTTCTATTAATCCATCTATACAGACCTCCATCAGGTTGCAAACTGAATATATTTTTTTCTGCATCTACCTCTGAAAAAATATTGGGCTTCTAGCTGTGTGTGGGACTTGTTGTATTAGTCCATCTATACTGACCTCCATCAGGTTGCAAACTGAATATATTTTTTTCTGCATCTACCTCTGAAAAAATATTGGTCTTCTAGCTGTGTGTGGGACTTGTTCTATTAATCCATCTATACAGACCTCCATCAGTTTGCAAACTGAATATATTTTTTTCTGCATCTAGCTCTGAAAAAATATTGGGCTTCTAGCTGTGTGTGGGACTTGTTCTATTAATCCATCTATACTGACCTCCATCAGGTTGCAAACTGAATATATTTTTTTTCTGCATCTACCTCTGAAAAAATATTGGGCTTCTAGCTGTGTGTGGGACTTGTTCTATTAATCCATCTATACTGACCTCCATCAGGTTGCAAACTGAATATATTTTTTTCTGCATCTAGCTCTGAAAAAATATTGGGCTTCTAGCTGTGTGTGGGACTTGTTGTATTAGTCCATCTATACTGACCTCCATCAGGTTGCAAACTGAATATATTTTTTTCTGCATCTACCTCTGAAAAAATATTGGGCTTCTAGCTGTGTGTGGGACTTGTTCTATTAATCCATCTATACAGACCTCCATCAGGTTGCAAATTGAATATAATTTTTTTCTGCATCTAACCCAGCCAATAGTTTTGGCCTAATACCACAGTTTGGCCACTCAGCTCTGCTCGGTTCCCATCCATTGTTTTTTTGTGCAAACAACTCCAGAGTTGTGAATTAGTTAACCACCAAAATGAGTGGAAAAAGGCCTGCTGCTGGTGGAAAGGGGAATAGGCGTGTTGGGAAGGGGAAAAAAGGTTGTGTCCGTGGGGTAGGTGTTAAAGCAACAGTAACATCTGCAGAAGAAAGACCATCTTCCAGCCAAACTAAAATGTCTACTTCTTTTAGCGGACAATGTGATAAGATCCCTTTCTTACGGCCACGCCAATCGCTACAAATTCCAGATGAGGCACAAAAACAGCAGGTGCTTCAACGGATATCAAGTGCTCCTTTAAGTGGGCTCTCCTCCACATCAACTTCAACATCACAAATACTCCAGTCCTCAAAGGTGTCACCCCAATCGTACTTGCTTCCTCACAGCTCCCAAATCTCCAGCTGCCCGTCTGAGTATGAGGTAGAACAGATGGTTGAGTCTGCAGAGCTGTTTACTCATACTATAGCCTGGGAATCACAGGTCGACTCCAGCGCTTCTGTGAATCCAGACGAGGAAATGATCTGCACTGATGCCCAGAATCTTTATGAGTCGGATCCAGGACCAGACGCAGAAGGTTCTGACCATAATGTAGACCCTCATTCCCAAACTGTAACTCCTGTTGGTGGAGACAATGAGGAAGACGATGATAAGACTCAAATACCTGATTGGAGCGACAACTTTAGTTTTTTGTCAGGGCAGGAACAGGTTGGCTCTGAGGACGACGGGTGTGATAACGCACAGGGTGATGATGATGAGGTTGGAGATCCCACTTACTGTCAACCCACAGTCAGCCAAGAGATGAGGTCAGCAGAGGAGGTGGAGGACGACGAGGTCAGGTTGCGCCTTCCTGGACAGAGACGTAGTACTGGAAGCACGTCAACAACTGCATCCTCAAACACAACTCTGCCTCTCACCACAAGTCGTGGTGGCTCTTCAGGTCGCATGGGTGCTAAGCCTTGCATAGCCTGGGCATTTTTTCAGATCGATAAAGATGACCCAACTCGTGTTATCTGTAACATTTGTCAGCAAAAGCTAAGTAGAGGCCAAAAAATACATAGTTTGAGTACTTCATGCATGAACCGGCACATGGACATGAAGCATAAGTTGCAGTGGGAAGCTCAGTGTGCTACAATGCGGCCTAGCCGGCCGGGCCAACCACCGTCTGCCATATCTTGTGCATCCGCGGCCTCTTCATCCTCTGTGACTGGGGGGACAGCAGTCACACCTGTTTTGGGGCCCAGAGCTGCCACCTCTTTACCCGCAACAGCCAGCGTGATTGGCAGGTCATCATTTTCTTTGAAGGTGGTAACACCAGCTGGTGTTGAGCGCTGTCCGACATCGATAGCACCACCTTTGGATCAAGGCAACCTAACATGTCCGCCTGCATCTTCCTCACAGACCGGCAGTTTGCCGGGGACACCCTTATCAACCCCGTCTAAGCACAATAGCCAGCCCTCGGTCCCTCAGATGTGGACAAGTAAAAGACCATTTCCTCCTAGCCATGAGAAAGCTAAGAGGTTGAATTTCACCATCTGCAAGCTCTTGGCTACAGAAATGCTGCCTTTCCGCCTGGTGGACACAGAGGATTTTCGAGACCTTATGTCCGTCGCAGTGCCCCAGTACCAGATGCCCAGTCGGCACTACTTCTCAAAGAATGGTGTGCCTGCGCTCCACCAGCATGTCGCACACAACATCACCGCTTCTTTGAGAAACTCTGTGTGTGACAGGGTGCATTTCACCACAGACACTTGGACGAGTAGGCATGGACAGGGGCGTTACATGTCGCTGACTGGGTACTGGGTAACTATGGTGACAGCAGGACAAGGGGCTGCTGTCCAAGTCTTGCCGTCCCCACGAGTTGTGCGTCAATCCTCTTTATGTCAAAGTTCCTCCACTGCTTCTGCCTCCTCAACCTCCTCTCGGTCTTCCACCTGCACCCAAAGCCTGTCTGGTCATGCCACAAGCTTTCTAACTGCGCAGAAGGGATCCTGCACACCTCCTTACTATGCTGGCAGTAGGGCTCAACGTCATCAGGCGGTTTTTACATTGAAATGTCTGGGAAATGTGAGTCACACAGCTGAGGAGTTGTGGTCAGCTCTGGAGAACCAATTTCATGAATGGTTGTCTCCACTGGACCTGAAACCAGGGAAGGCCGTGTGCGACAATGCTGCAAACCTGGGTGCGGCCCTTCGCCGGGGCAATGTCACACACGTGCCTTGTAAGGCTCACGTGTTGAACCTGGTTGTCCAGCAATTTTTAGCCCACTATCCCAGACTAGATGGCCTTCTGCAGAGGGCACGGTCGCTGTGTGCTCACTTCCGCCGTTCGCATCCCGCAGCTCAGCGACTTACATCTCTACAGAAGTCGTTGGGCCTGCCACTTCACCGGCTAAAATGCGATGTGCCTACCCGGTGGAATTCAACTCTGCACATGTTGCAGCGACTGTGGCAGCACCGACAAGCCCTGGTGCAATACGTTCTGACGTATAGCCTGGGCCAACGAGATTCAGAGGTGGGGCAAATCACGCTGGAGGAGTGGTCTCAGATCAGGGACCTATGCACCCTTCTGCACAGTTTTGAAATGGCGACGAAGATGTTTAGTGCTGACGATGCCATTATCAGCATGACTATTCCGGTGATTTACATGCTGGAGCACATGTTAAACAGAATTCGGAGTCAGGTGGTGGCACAAGAGGAGGTGGAGGAAGTAGAGGAGGAGGAGTTGTATGCGGAAGGGCTAACATCTGCAAGGTCCAGACGGTCGGCAGCACCAAGGCGGCAGGCATGTGAGGGTGGGGGAGATGGTTTTACCAGGGCGCATGGTAGCAGCCAAACTAGTGAGGAAGGTGCAGGAGCCCAGGAAGAAGTGGAGGACGAACTGTTGGAAGACTCATCAGATGAGGGAGACCTTGATCACATTTCTGTTGTGCGAGGTTGGGGGGAGAGGACAGAGGAAGGAAGCATGATTGTTACCTCGCCACCAACACAACAGGGACTTGGTGCTCCTGGATGCGCAACACACATGAGTGCCTTCTTGCTGCACTACCTGCAACATGACCCTCGAATTGTGAGAATTAGAAATAATCCTGACTACTGGGTTGCCACACTGTTAGATCCCCAGTACAAAAGTAAATTTGCAGAAATTATTCCTGCCATAGAAAGGGATGCACGCATGCAGGAGTATCAGCAGAGACTGTTGCAGAATCTTACATGTGCTTTTCCACAAAATACCAGTGGTGCACGTAGTGAATCTCACAGTTCCAACTTGCCAACCGTGGGACCGTCAAGTGTTCAGCACTCAAACCGTAACAGAACCACAGTATCTGCTGGTAACATCAATTTTGCGGTATCATTTCACCACTTTTTTAGCCCATCCTTTGCAAGGCCACAGGAGACAAGAAGTCTGACACATAGTCAACGCCTAGAGACGATGGTACAGGAGTATCTCCAAGTAAACATTGAAGCCACGACTGTGTCACTGGACCCTTGCTCTTTTTGGGCTTCCAATCTGGATAAATGGCCGGAGCTAGCCACTTATGCCTTGGAGATCTTGTCATGCCCCGCAGCCAGCGTTCTGTCTGAACGTGTGTTCAGCGCTGCTGGTGGTGTGCTGACAGATAAGCGCACGCGGCTCTCCACTGATAATGTAGACAGACTCACGTTCATAAAGATGAACAAATCATGGATCCGAAATGACTTTTCTACCCCTGTGTCATCCTGGGGAGAGTAAAAGCTTGATGATTGGTTAAAATCACCCTACCAACCGTTTTAAGCTTTCAAATTACTAATCATGTTTATCGGTATCTTGGCTGGAAAATAATTTGGGCTTTGTAGCAGTGTGCAGCACTGATTCTGTTAGACCATCTATAATAAGCTCCACCAGATTTAAAATTACTAATCATGTTTATCTGTATCTTGACTGGAAAATAATTTGGGCTTTGTAGCAGTGTGCAGCACTGATCCTATTAGGCCATCTATACTAAAGCTTCACCAGATTTAAAATTAATAATAATTTTTAGCTGCATCTAGCCCGGAAAATAATTTTGGGGCTCCGAGATGCGCAAGACACATAAGTGCCTTCTTGCTGCACTACCTGCAGCATGACCCTCATATTGTCAGAATTCGAAGTAATCATGACTACTGGGTTGCCACACTCTTAGATCCCCCAAACTTTTTGATCAACCTTTTCATTTTAATAAAGACCAAAAAAATGGTCATTTTTGAAATTATAAGCATTAGCAGATTGTTAGAAACTGAAATCAAACAGTTTTCAACTCAAAACTTTATTCTAGGTGATGTTACATTTTCACATAGGACCCCTTGTTCGAAAGGAGCTTCTGAACTCTCTCGTCCATTGAATTTGTCAGGTTTTGGATGGTTTCTGCTTCAATTGTTTTGCATGAGGACAGAATACCCTCCCAGAGCTGTTGCTTAGATGTGAACTGCCTCCCGCCATCATAGACACTCCTTTTAATGATGCTCCAAAGGTTCTGAATGGGGTAGAGGTCAGGGGAGCATGGGGGTCACACCATAAGTTTGTCCCCTTTTATGCCCATATCAGCCAGAGATGCAGATGTTTTATGTGCAGCATGAGATGGTGCATTATCATGCAGAAAAATGATCTTGCTGTGAAATACACGGTTCTTCTTCTTGAACCATGGCAGGAAGTGCTGTTTGAGAAAATCCACATACATTATGGAGTTCATCTTTAGCGCCTTCAGGGATCCTAAAGGGGCCGACAATCTCTCTCCCCATGATTCCAGCCCAAAACATTACTCCACCTCCTCCTTGTTGGCGCTGTAGCCGTGTTTGCGTGGGGTGTCCATCAACCAGCCATCCTCCACTCCATCCATCTGGACCATCGAGCGCTGCACGGCACTCATCCGTGAACAAAACAGTTTTGAAATCAGTCTTCATGTAATGTTTGGCCCACTGGAGCCGTTTCTGCTTGTGTGAAGTGGATAGAGGAGGTGGACAGGATGGCGTATGCACAGCTGCAAACCTCTGAAGGACCCTGCATCTTGTTGTTCGGGGGACGTTGGAGGCACAAGCAGCTTCAAAAACTTGTCTGCTGCTATGACAAGGCTTTTTTGCCGCTGCTGTTTCAACCTGACGTAATTGCCTGTAGGAAAGAGTCCTCAATTTGCCCTTATCAGCACGCACACGTGTGTACTGTGAATCAGCTACATACTTCTTGATTGCCAAGACACTTCATCCTGATCATCGCACAATGTTGATTGTAGTCATGCCTTGACCTAAACACTCCACAATTTGTTGCTTCTCAGCAGCCGACACATCCTTTTTCTTTCCCATTTTGGCAGAAAATGTAGGCTGCTTAATAATGTGAGACAGCCTTCTTAAGTAGTCTTGCCTTTCATTGGACACACCTGCCAAACTAATTAGCACAGGTGTCTGCAATTGCTTACAGTGATATAAAGAGCCCTGACACACATCACCATCAATGAGTTTAACTGACAAACAAACAAATTCTTCCCTTATCACTCCTAAACACTTTTTGCATAATAATTTGGAACGAAGTGTACATGTGCTTTTCCACAAAACACCAGTGGTTCACGTAGTGAATCTTACAGTTCTAACTTGCCAACCGTGGTCTGTATGGAGTTGTTCAATAAAGGGCCCAAAATTAAGATAACATAGATGGGAGAGGTCTCTATGAATAGGAATTCCTAAGTATTTGATACCCTGTGAGGGCCAGGCAAAGGGAAAGTTGGACTGGATGGAATCGTATATGGATTTGGGGAGGGAGACATCAAGGGCCTCAGACTTCGCTGCATTGATTTTAAAATTTGACCATGTAACAAAGTGATCTATTTCAGCCATAACAGCATGGATGGATATATGTGATTGAGTGATATATACTAGGACATCATCAGCAAATAGAGAGCACTTGTACTCGGTGCCTCCCACCTCAATCCACCTAATATTGGGGTTATGGCGAATTGATGAGAGCAGGTGCTCCGTCACTAGGATGTATAAGAGAGGGGACAGAGGACATCCCTGCCTTGTCCCATTGGTGATTGTGAAAGGTGATGAAAATGTTCTGATGCACCCCCTGGGCCTTGGGACACCCGGAGCCGGACCCTTTTTGGTGGATGCTGGTGGTTGTAGTCTTCGTGGCGGTGACCCGGTTCCGTGGCTCAGGGTGGTCAAACCAGTGGCGGAACTATTTATGTGGTTTTGATGTTTAAATGTCCGACTACGCCACCCGTAGATTGCGGTCAGAGTGAACCGCCGCTGCAGGGCAGACCGCTGAGGCTGGTGTTGTGGGTGCAGCAGAGCGTAGCATAACTCCCCACGGGAGGAGTATAGCCTCAGGGCAGTGTATGCGGAGGATGGGGGTGATGGTGCAGGGCAGCAGCAGTAACGACACGGAGTCAGTGATGCAGTCCAGGGCCTTTACTCACAGTTCTTATTATCCAGACCACGTCTGCAGGTAACGGCTGCCCACGTCGTACTGTGCTCACCAGGTGAGGGGCTCACACAACTCCCAGATAACTTTGGAGCGCTTCACAGGACCCCCTTTGTGTGTCCTTTGTCTGGCCTTTCTTACCAACCCTTCTGTCCGGCTGCCTCGGGCCTCCTCTTGGTAAACTTGGCGCCAGTTTCCCTGACCCTATGTGGTGCCTTCCTAGCGGGTGTAGCGAGGGGCTGCGTCACATAAAATGTCACAGCCTCCTGTTTCTAGCTGAGGGTCGTTTCCTGCCTCCACTAGTTTCGTGGACCGGTCTCCCCCTTTGGCCTGACCCCTCCACGCAGGTGGATTCGGGCGTGCGGTGGCGACTCGCCCGTCCGCACCCCTGGGATCCCTTCATTCCTCGTTCCTGGAGCCTTCTCCGCTCCTCTTCCTTCCTTCTCCCTCTTCCAGGCCTGGGCCTCTGTTACTAGGCCCGCCTCCAGAGCAGAGCTCATGCAGAGCCCCTGCTCCCTGCCACTTCTGCTCAGACTTCTCTGCACTGAACTAAGATGGTGCCCACCTTTTATACTCCCTTCTCAATGCACCCAGGAACTGCTTCCTCCCTGCTCCTGCACTACAGGGTTCCCCTTCCTCAGTGTTCCCTCCCCCCACTCCAGCCAGGGACAGGGACTGTCGTGCCCATCTCAGAGGCATATTGGTCGCCCTGCCCCACGGCAATGTGGTGTAATGCATGCAGGTGTCGGGTCCTGATCCACACTCCATCCTTACCTGAGAGTGAGATATCACACCTCTGGGTGAGGTGCAATACCTCTGTAGCAACCGAGCCCTCAGGGTGCTACAGTTCCATTTATCTTCAGCCTAGGTGACGTATTGTGATACAGGGCCGTGATTTTGGCTATAAAAGGGTCCCCTAGACCCCTACCCCAAGCTTTTTAAGAGAATCATATATGGCGTGCCAGGAGACTCTATGGAATGCTTTCTCAGCATCCAACGAGAGTATCTAATTACAAATTTTTAACTGCATCTAGCCCAGGAAATACTTTGTGCCTAGTAGCAGTGTCTGCTAGTCAGCGGATTATCCCGGCTGTTAAGCAAGCTACACCACCTGTAGTTTAGACACTTAATTTTTTCAAAGGAAATGCTTCGGGACCATGGGATACTCAGTGAAGAGCATCAGGAGGCACCCCAAGGCATAGGGGCTGGGACTGGCAGTAGGATGCCTTGCGGTGGACAGCCGAGCTCGATCCTTATAAAAGCTTTTTAACTGCAGCAGCTTTAGTGGACGCTACTGGAGCTGGAATTACGCGGCTGCTGGCATGAGACTTGCCCTCCAATAGATCCTTGTAAATGGATTTAAAGTGTATTCATTCAAATTAGAGAGACAATTTAAATTAAAAAGCTTAGAGCTGCCTCCACCACAGGGGGGCTCGCTCGACCCACCAGCGGACAGGCACCAGTATTGGGAGAGGGGGGCTGGCCATCAGGGTTCACCGCGGCTCTGGCACAAACCCGGCGACACGGAGGTGGCACGGGCAGGAGCGGACTGGCCGTGTCGGCTTCTCACTTTTTGGATTTTAGAAGGGCATGACATGCCTATATCTGTGTCTCCCCCTCCTTTTACTCCTCCACCTCTTTTATTTTCGCATGACTATATGTACTTGTCACTTTTCCATGTGTTAGTTATGTCTTCTGAGCAGTTTGTCAGCTTTTGGACACCTTTGAAGGTGTTTTCTATGTGTTTCTATGTGTTTTTGTTTGCCTGCCATTGGTTTTAACGGTGTTCGAAGGTGTTCGACGAACAGTTCGACGAACAGTTCGGCGAACACACGGGTGTTCGACGAACCGAACCGAACTCGAACACTACGGGGGTGGCTCAACACTATTGGTAAGAATGTGGTTGTGTATTTGGATGACATTATGATTTATTCACCAGATCTGGAGTCCCATTGGCAGAGTGTATGTAAAGTTTTGCAGTTGTTGAGTGATTAATCACTCTCTGCTAAGCTGGAAAAATGTGAGTTCACCTTGCAGAAAATTAGTTTTTTGGGCTACATTGTCTCCAGCGAGGGCTTTGAGATGGACCCTGTGAAGGTTCAGGCTGTGTAGGTGTGGAGCCCCTGAGGGTTCAGTCGCCACAGGGGTACTGCACCTCAGTCGAGGTGTGGTATCTCCTCTTCCAGGTAAGAATGGAGCATCTCTCAGGACACCACTTCACCATTCAACACTACACCACTCCTGTCCTGTAGGAGGCTTAAATGCACCAGGGTGCTGCCCCGGCCCAGGATAGAGGAGATGGGGGGAACCAAAGATAGTGGGAACCATGTAGTGGGTGAGGGTGGAGGACACACTTTTAGGGAACACTTATTCTTTCATATTTAATCTACGGCCATCTTAGGTTCAAGGTCCTTTGATTGTGATCTTCGTCAGTGATTGTGGTCTTCCTCTCTGATTGCGGACACCCGCCAAAGTTCAGCAAAAGTCTGCAACCGACTAAAGATACACGGTCCTCGTTCTCTGGCCTTGAGACGAGGAGCGGGTCAGAGTTAACCACTGTCTCTACCCGGTCAAGGTCCTGACCTAAGAAGGCCTGGAGGGGAGCGGAGGAGATAGGCTCCACTGGCAAAAGGATCCCAGGGGGATGCGGACGGAGCGGCATACGCCACCTGTATTCTTTATTCTGGCCTTGTCAGAGGGATTCCTGCTGCAAGAGGGGTGACCGGCCCCCGATATCTGACTTTGTCACTTCACGTCTCAGTCAGAAAAGCCTGGAGGCTTAGTGGATCCCAGGAGGGATACGGATGGAGAGACTTACGCCACCGGTACCTCTCTACCTGCGTTTATACAGTGGGACCCGGCCTTACACCTTGTTCTAACCACACATACAGTCAGGAGAAGACTTAGTGGGGAGAACGCACCAAGGAGAGGGGGTCTTGACAGGTGCTCCTGATCTACCTGGAAAGTGCTGGACCCCCTTCCTGGTGGCCGCAGCATGCCGTGAGGAGCAGAGGGAAGCTTTGCGGCTAAAGTTCATCTTAATGTGAGTAAAAAACCCTGGATGACTTCACACCCCGCTTCAGCCTGTTATTTCCGGCGCGGCACTGCACCCACCATTCCTCCTCACACTGCCCTGAGGCCTGCTCCGCCTGCGGGGAGCCATCCCATCTAAGCTGCCTGTAACACCGGCCTCAGTGGACTGAAGCAGCGCTGGTGCTCATCATCGGAAACCGTATGTGGCGTAACCGGAAAATACCACTCTTACTTGAAAGCCCATTAAACCTTTTATGTGGCCACTCTGGGCACAGACCGGGTCCAGGCCACGACTGCCTCCCCCCGCTACCCCTTACACCGATCCGGCTCCGAGTAACCCCATCTCCCAGGGAGGGCTGAGAGTTTCACACAGGAATGGCCTAGGCCTATTGGTTTGAAATCAATACAGAGATTTTTGGGTTTTGCCAATTATTACAGGAAATTCATTAAGAATTTTTCTGTAGTTGTTAAGCCTCTAACCGATCTCACCAGGAAAGGTGCGAAAACGGTCCAGTGGAATACTGAGGCCATTGAAGCATTTAAGTATCTCAAAGAGAGGTTCAGTTCTGCCCCTATCCTTATGCAGCCTGATGAGACCAAGCCTTTTTTGGTCGAGGTTGAGGCTTCATCGGTGGGGGTTGGAGCTGTTTTGTCTCAGGAGAACAGGGATGGAGTACATCCTTGTGCCTTATTTTCGAAAAAATTTTCAGAAACCGAACTGAATTATGATGTTGGAAATCGGGAGTTGCTGGCTATTAAACTCGCGTTTGAACATTGGCGTCATTTTTTGGAAGGCGCTAGATTTCCTATTCAGGTTTTCACAGATCATAAGAATTTGATTTCTTTGGATGCTGCCAAGCGCTTGAATGCCTGTCAAGCTAGGTGAGCACTTTTTTTTCTCGGTTTCATTTTTCTGTTACCTATATCCCTGGTACTAAGAATGTTAAAGCCGATGCTTTATCTCGCAGCTTCTCTCCTACAGTCGGTGCCGAGGTGGAGGAGAGCATTTTACAGAAAGCAGTTGTGGTGGCGGCATTGGACTCCGTTTTGGAGAATGGGATTCTGAAAGCTCAAGATGATGCTCCATCTAACACTCCCCATGGGAGGTTGTTTGTGCCTAGAACCTTTAGGAGAGATTTGTTTGTGGAGTTTCATGAGTCTCGGTTGGCAGGTCATCCAGGAATTTCGGAGACTAAGAGACTTATCAGTCGCAGTGTTTGGTGGCCTGGGTGGCAGAAAGAAGTCATCAAGTGGGTGTGTCAATATACGGTGTGTGCTAGGTCAAAGGCTTCACATACTCCTGCTGCGGGGTTGCTTTGCCCTCTGGAGGTTCCTAGTGTGCCTTGGACGCATCTCACAATGGATTTTATTACTGATCTGCCTGTGTCCAAGGGTTTTACTGTCATCTGGGTGGTCGTGGACCATTTTAGTAAGATGTGTCATTTGGTTCCATTCATTAAGTTGCCCTGCGCCAAGACACTCGCTAAGGCGTTTGTTAAGGAGATTGTCAAGCTTCATGGCGTTCCCACGGATATTGTTTCTGATAGAGGACCTCAGTTTGTGGCTCGCTTTTGGCGTGCTTTTTGTGACAGGTTGGGAGTCCATTTGTCATTTTCATCTGGGTATCATCCTGAGTCTAATGGACAGACCGAAAGAAAGAAACACGATGTAGAACAGTTTTTGCGCTATTTTGTGGCGGACAATCAAGAGGTGTGGTCTGAGTTTCTGCCTCTCGCAGAATTTGCTCTTAACAATCATACATCCTCCTCTGCTGGGTGTTCTCCTGTTTTTTGTTGTACTGGGAGACATCCGTCTTTTGGTTCGTTCTCCAAATTGGGGTCGGCGGTGCCGGAGGAGGAGAATTTTTCTGGGGATTTGGAGAGAGTTTGGACTAATGTACAGTACAGACCAAAAGTTTGGACACACCTTCTCATTTTAAAGATTTTTCTGTATTTTCATGACTATGAAAATTGTACATTCACACTGAAGGCATCAAAACTATGAATTAACACATGTGGAATTATATACTTAACAAAAAAGTGTGAAACAACTGAAAATATGTCTTATATTCTAGGTTCTTCAAAGTAGCCACCTTTTGCTTTGATGACTGCTTTGCACACTCTTGGCTTTCTCTTGATGAGCTTCAAGAAGTAGTCACCGGAAATGGTCTTCCAACAATCTTGAAGGAGTTCCCAGAGATGCTTAGCACTTGTTGGCCCTTTTGCCTTCACTCTGCGGTCCGGCTCACCCCAAACCATCTTGATTGGGTTCAGGTCTGGTGACTGTGGAGGCCAGGTCATCTGGCGTAGCACCCCATCACTCTCCTCCTTGGTCAGACAGCCCTTACACAGCCTGGAGGTGTGTTTGGGGTCATTGTCCTGTTGAAAAATAAATGATGGTCCAACTAAACGCAAACCGGATGGAATAGCATGCCGCTGCAAGATGCTGTGGTAGCCATGCTGGTTCAGTATGCCTTCAATTTTGAATAAATTTTCAACAGTGTCACCAGCAAAGCACTCCCACACCATCACACCTCCTCCTCCATGCTTCACGGTGGGAACCAGGCCTGTAGAGTCCATCCGTTCACCTTTTCTGCGTCGCACAAAGACACTGTGGTTGGAACCAAAGATCTCAAATTTGGACTCATCAGACCAAAGCACAGATTTCCACTGGTCTAATGTCCATTCCTTGTGTTCTTTAGCCCAAACAAGTCTCTTCTGCTTGTTGCCTGTCCTTAGCAGTGGTTTCCTAGCAGCTATTTTACCATGAAGGCCTGCTGCACAAAGTCTCCTCTTAACAGTTGCTGAAGAGATGTGTCTGCTGCTAGAACTCTGTGTGGCATTGACCTGGTCTCTAATCTGAGCTGCTGTTAACCTGCGATTTCTGAAGCTGGTGACTTGGATAAACTTATCCTCAGATGAAGAGGTGACTCTTGGTCTTCCTTTCCTGGGGCGGTCCTCATGTGAGCCAGTTTCTTTGTAGCGCTTGATGGTTTTTGCAACTGCACTTGGGGACACTTTCAAAGTTTGCCCAATTTTTCGCACTGACTGACCTTCATTTCTTAAAGTAATGATGGCCACTCATTTTTCTTTACTTAGCTGCTTTTTTCTTGCCATAATACAATCTCTAACAGTCTATTCAGTAGGACTATCAGCTGTGTATCCACCAGACTTCTGCACAACACATCTGATGGTCCCAACCCCATTTATAAGGCAAGAAATCCCACTTAAACCTGACAGGGCACACCTGTGAAGTGAAAACCATTTCCGGTGACTACCTTTTGAAGCTCATCAAGAGAATGCCAAGAGTGTGCAAAGCAGTCATCAAAGCAAAAGGTGGCTACTTTGAAGAACCTAGAATATAAGACATATTTTCAGTTGTTTCACACTTTTTTGTTAAGTATATAATTCCACATGTGTTAATTCATAGTTTTGATGCCTTCAGTGTGAATGTACAATTTTCATAGTCATGAAAATACAGAAAAATCTTTAAATGAGGTGTGTCCAAACTTTTGGTCTGTACTGTACGTTGCAACCTTCAACAGGCTAACAAGAAGTCCAAGAAGTATTTTGACAGGAAACGTAAGGAGGTTTTGTTTACTGTGGGTGACATGGTTTGGTTGTCCTCAAAGCACCTGCGGTTGAGCATTTCCTCTAAAAAACTGGGTCCTAAGTTTGTGGGTCCATTTAAAGTGCTTCAGGTTGTTAACACATCTGCTGTTAGGCTGGATGTCCCTACTAAACCAGGGGAGGAGTCCTGAGGAGATAATTTGCATATTCCCACTGCATTTTGGGGTAAGTGAAGAGTCTCCGCGAGCTCAAAGAACACTGGATTTTGGCTGTTGGAGCTGAAAAGAGGACATCGGTAAACCGTGCGCCTACAGGTGCGCTCATTTTAAAGCTTTTTTTTTTAAGTTTTTTTCACTGTTTTCAGAACATTAACAATAAGAACATGGAAGAGTCCAGGAGCCATTTGGTGAGCTGCATATCCTGCTACATGTTCACAGACTTGCCAGTGGAAAAGCCAAACTTCACATGCCAGAAATGCAAGCTTGTGTCCCTATTGGAGGAAAAGTTGCAAAATCTAGAAGAGAGGTTAACTACCTTGAAAATCATTAAGGAAGGTGAAGAGTTCTTAGACAGAGCAGAATTATCTCTTCATGATTCAGAAAGAGAAGAAATTCAAACTGCACCTGAGGAAACAGAGGAATGGAAGCCTGTGACCCACAGAAGCAGGAGGCTCGAGAGGCAGTCAGCACCCATACTGCTCAGGAACCAGTACCAGGCTCTCACGCAGGAGAACCATGAAGAAATACAGCAAAATAAGACTTTGCCAGCAATGAATAACCTTGTAAGCCCTCAGAATTAGTGTTGAGCCACCCCCGTAGTGTTCGAGTTCGGTTCGGTTCGTCGAACACCCGTGTGTTCGCCGAACTGTTCGTCGAACTGTTCGTCGAACACCTTCGAACACCGTTAAAACCAATGGCAGGCAAACAAAAACACATAGAAACACATAGAAAACACCTTCAAAGGTGTCCAAAAGCTGACAAACTGCTCAGAAGACACAACTAACACATGGAAAAGTGACAAGTACATATAGTCATGCGAAAAGAAAAGAGGTGGAGGAGTAAAAGGAGGGGGAGACACAGATATAGGCATGTCATGCCCTTCTAAAATCCAAAAAGTGAGAAGCCAACACGTTCAGTCCGCTCCTGCCCGTGCCACCTCCGCGTCGCCGGGTTTGTGCCAGAGCCGCGGTGAACCCTGACGGCCAGCCCCCCTCTCCCAATACTGGTGCCTGTCCGCTGGTGGGTCGAGCGAGCCCCCCTGTGGTGGAGGCAGCTCTAAGCTTTTTAATTTAAATTGTCCCTCTAATTTGAATGAATACACTTTAAATCCATTTACAAGGATCTATTGGAGGGCAAGTCTCATGCCAGCAGCCGCGTAATTCCAGCTCCAGTAGCGTCCACTAAAGCTGCTGCAGTTAAAAAGCTTTTATAAGGATCGAGCTCGGCTGTCCACCGCAAGGCATCCTATTGCCAGTCCCAGCCCCTATGCCTTGGGGTGCCTCCTGATGCTCTTCACTGAGTATCCCGTGGTCCCGAAGCATTTCCTTTGAAAAAATTAAGTGTCCAAACTACAGGTGGTGTAGCTTGCTTAACAGCCGGGATAATCCGCTGACTAGCAGACACTGCTACTAGGCACAAAGTATTTCCTGGGCTAGATGCAGTTAAAAATTTGTAATTAGATACTCTCGTTGGATGCTGAGAAAGCATTCCATAGAGTCTCCTGGCACGCCATATATGATTCTCTTAAAAAGCTTGGGGTAGGGGTCTAGGGGACCCTTTTATAGCCAAAATCACGGCCCTGTATCGCAATACGTCACCTAGGCTGAAGATAAATGGAACTGTAGCACCCTGAGGGCTCGGTTGCTACAGAGGTATTGCACCTCACCCAGAGGTGTGATATCTCACTCTCAGGTAAGGATGTAGTGTGGATCAGGACCCGACACCTGCATGCATTACACCACATTGCCGTGGGGCAGGGCGACCAATATGCCCCTGAGATGGGCACGAGAGTCCCTGTCCCTGGCTGGAGTGGGGGGAGGGAACACTGAGGAAGGGGAACCCTGTAGTGCAGGAGCAGGGAGGAAGCAGTTCCTGGGTGCATTGAGAAGGGAGTATAAAAGGTGGGCACCATCTTAGTTCAGTGCAGAGAAGTCTGAGCAGAAGTGGCAGGGAGCAGGGGCTCTGCATGAGCTCTGCTCCGGAGGCGGGCCTAGTAACAGAGGCCCAGGCCTGGAAGAGGGAGAAGGAAGGAAGAGGAGCGGAGAAGGCTCCAGGAACGAGGAACGAAGGGATCCCAGGGGTGCGGACGGGCGAGTCGCCACCGCACGCCCGAATCCACCTGCGTGGAGGGGTCAGGCCAAAGGGGGAGACCGGTCCCCGAAACTAGTGGAGGCAGGAAACGACCCTCAGCTAGAAACAGGAGGCTGTGACATTTTATGTGGCGCAGCCCCTCGCTACACCCGCTAGGAAGGCACCACATAGGGTCAGGGAAACTGGCGCCAAGTTTACCAAGAGGAGGCCCGAGGCAGCCGGACAGAAGGGTTGGTAAGAAAGGCCAGACAAAGGACACACAAAGGGGGTCCTGTGAAGCGCTCCAAAGTTATCTGGGAGTTGTCTGAGCCCCTCACCTGGTGAGCACAGTACGACGTGGGCAACCGTTACCTGCAGACGTGGTCTGGATAATAAGAACTGTGAGTAAAGGCCCTGGACTGCATCACTGACTCCGTGTCGTTACTGCTGCTGCCCTGCACCATCACCCCCATCCTCCGCATACACTGCCCTGAGGCTATACTCCTCCCGTGGGGAGTTATGCTACGCTCTGCTGCACCCACAACACCAGCCTCAGCGGTCTGCCCTGGAGCGGCGGTTCACTCTGACCGCAATCCACGGGTGGCGTAGTCGGACATTTAAACATCAAAACCACATAAATAGTTCCGCCACTGGTTTGAGCGCCCTGAGCCACGGAACCGGGTCGCCGCCACGGAGACTACAACCACCAGCATCCACCAAAAAGGGTCCGGCTCCGGGTGTCCCAAGGCCCAGGGGGCGCGTCAGAACATTTTCATCACCTTTCACAATCACCAATGGGACAAGGCAGTGATGTCCTCTGTCCCCTCTCTTATACATCCTAGTGACGGAGCACCTGCTCTCATCAATTCGCCATAACCCCAATATTAGGTGGATTGAGGTGGGAGGCACCGAGTACAAGTGCTCTCTATTTGCTGATGATGTCCTAGTATATATCACTCAATCACATATATCCATCCATGCTGTTATGACTGAAATAGATCACTTTGTTACATGGTCAAATTTTAAAATCAATGCAGCGAAGTCTGAGGCCCTCGGTGTCTCCCTCCCCAAATCCATATAGGATTCCATCCAGTCCAACTTTCCCTTTGCCTGGCCCTCACAGGGTATCAAATACTTAGGAATTCCTATTCATAGAGACCTCTCCCATCTATGTTATCTTAATTTTGGGCCCTTTATTGAACAACTCCATACAGACCACGGTTGGCAAGTTAGAACTGTAAGATTCACTACGTGAAACACTGGTGTTTTGTGGAAAAGCACATGTACACTGTGTTCCAAATTATTATGCAAAAAGTGTTTAGGAGTGATAAGGGAAGAATTTGTTTGTTTGTCAGTTAAACTCATTGATGGTGATGTGTGTCAGGGCTCTTTATATCACTGTAAGCAATTGCAGACACCTGTGCTAAGTAGTTTGGCAGGTGTGTCCAATGAAAGGCAAGACTACTTAAGAATTATTAAGCAGCCTACATTTTCTGCCAAAATGGGAAAGAAAAAGGATGTGTCGGCTGCTGAGAAGCAACAAATTGTGGAGTGTTTAGGTCAAGGCATGACTACAATCAACATTGTGCGATGATCAGGATGAAGTGTCTTGGCAATCAAGAAGTATGTAGCTGATTCACAGTACACACGTGTGCGTGCTGATAAGGGCAAATTGAGGACTCTTTCCTACAGGCAATTACGTCAGGTTGAAAGAGCAGCGGCAAAAAAGCCTTGTCATAGCAGCAGACAAGTTTTTGAAGCTGCTGGTGCCTCCAACGTCCCCCGAACAACAAGATGCAGGGTCCTTCAGAGGTTTGCAGCTGTGCATATGCCATCCTGTCGACCTCCTCTATCCACTTCACACAAGCAGAAATGGCTCCAGTGGGCCAAACATTACATGAAGACTGATTTCAAAACTGTTTTGTTCACGGATGAGTGCCGTGCAGCGCTCGATGGTCCAGCTGGATGGAGTGGAGGATGGCTGGTTGATGGACACCCCACGCAAACACGGCTACAGCGCCAACAAGGAGGAGGTGGAGTAATGTTTTGGGCTGGAATCATGGGGAGAGAGATTGTCGGCCCCTTTAGGATCCCTGAAGGCGCTAAAGATGAACTCCATAATGTATGTGGATTTTCTCAAACAGCACTTCCTGCCATGGTTCAAGAAGAAGAACCGTGTATTTCACAGCAAGATAATTTTTTTGCATGATAATGCACCATCTCATGCTGCACATAACACATCTGCATCTCTGGCTGATATGGGCATAAAAGGGGACAAACTTATGGTGTGACCCCCATGCTCCCCTGACCTCTACCCCATTCAGAACCTTTGGAGCATCATTAAAAGGAGTGTCTATGATGGCGGGAGGCAGTTCACATCTAAGCAACAGCTCTGGGAGGGTATTCTGTTCTCATGCAAAACAACTGAAGCAGAAACCATCCAAAACCTGACAAATTCAATGGACGAGAGAGTTCAGAAGCTCCTTTCGAACAAGGGGTCCTATGTGAAAATGTAACATCACCTAGAATAAAGTTTTGAGTTGAAAACTGTTTGATTTCAGTTTCTAACAACCTGCTAATGCTTATAATTTCAAAAATGAACATTTTTTTGGTCTTTATTAAAATGAAAAGGTTGATCGAAAAGTTTGGGGGATCTAAGAGTGTGGCAACCCAGTAGTCATGATTACTTCGAATTCTGACAATATGAGGGTCATGCTGCAGGTAGTGCAGCAAGAAGGCACTTATGTGTCTTGCGCATCTCAGAGCCCCAAAATTATTTTCCGGGCTAGATGCAGCTAAAAATTATTATTAATTTTAAATCTGGTGAAGCTTTAGTATAGATGGCCTAATAGGATCAGTGCTGCACACTGCTACAAAGCCCAAATTATTTTCCAGTCAAGATACAGATAAACATGATTAGTAATTTTAAATCTGGTGGAGCTTATTATAGATGGCCTAATAGAATCAGTGCTGCACACTGCTACAAAGCCCAAATTATTTTCCAGCCAAGATACAGATAAACATGATTAGTAATTTGAAAGCTTAAAACGGTTGGTAGGTTGATTTTAACCAATCATCAAGCTTTTACTCTCCCCAGGATGACACAGGGGTAGAAAAGTCGTTTCGGATCCATGATTTGTTCATCTTTATGAACGTGAGTCTGTCTACATTATCAGTGGAGAGCCGCGTGCGCTTATCTGTCAGCACACCACCAGCAGCGCTGAACACACGTTCAGACAGAACACTGGCTGCGGGGCATGACAAGATCTCCAAGGCGTAAGTGGCTAGCTCCGGCCATTTATCCAGATTGGAAGCCCAAAAAGAGCAAGGGTCCAGTGACACAGTCATGGCTTCAATGTTTACTTGGAGATACTCCTGTACCATCGTCTCTAGGCGTTGACTATGTGTCAGACTTCTTGTCTCCTGTGGCCTTGCAAAGGATGGGCTAAAAAAGTGGTGAAATGATTCCGCAAAATTGATATTACCAGCAGATACTGTGGTTCTGTTACGGTTTGAGTGCTGAACACTTGACGGTCCCACGGTTGGCAAGTTGGAACTGTGAGATTCACTACGTGCACCACTGGTATTTTGTGGAAAAGCACATGTAAGATTCTGCAACAGTCTCTGCTGATACTCCTGCATGCGTGCATCCCTTTCTATGGCAGGAATAATTTCTGCAAATTTACTTTTGTACCGGGGATCTAACAGTGTGGCAACCCAGTAGTCAGGATTATTTCTAATTCTCACAATTCGAGGGTCATGTTGCAGGTAGTGCAGCAAGAAGGCACTCATGTGTGTTGCGCATCCAGGAGCACCAAGTCCCTGTTGTGTTGGTGGCGAGGTAACAATCATGCTTCCTTCCTCTGTCCTCTCCCCCCAACCTCGCACAACAGAAATGTGATCAAGGTCTCCCTCATCTGATGAGTCTTCCATCAGTTCGTCCTCCACTTCTTCCTGGGCTCCTGCACCTTCCTCACTAGTTTGGCTGCTACCATGCGCCCTGGTAAAACCATCTCCCCCACCCTCACATGCCTGCCGCCTTGGTGCTGCTGACCGTCTGGACCTTGCAGATGTTAGCCCTTCCGCATACAACTCCTCCTCCTCTACTTCCTCCACCTCCTCTTGTGCCACCACCTGACTCCGAATTCTGTTTAACATGTGCTCCAGCATGTAAATCACCGGAATAGTCATGCTGATAATGGCATCGTCAGCACTAAACATCTTCGTCGCCATTTCAAAACTGTGCAGAAGGGTGCATAGGTCCCTGATCTGAGACCACTCCTCCAGCGTGATTTGCCCCACCTCTGGATCTCGTTGGCCCAGGCTATACGTCAGAACGTATTGCACCAGGGTTTGTCGGTGCTGCCACAGTCGCTGCAACATGTGCAGAGTTGAATTCCACCGGGTAGGCACATCGCATTTTAGCCGGTGAAGTGGCAGGCCCAACGACTTCTGTAGAGATATACATACAGTTTCCAACCGGTGCATAGTCACAAAAGTACACGAGTAGAAAAACTCACACCTATGGATAATGATAAGGGAAAATCGCCCAACATGGAGATCAAATAAGAGAAAACATGCGATCAAAGAGACCCAAGAATTAATTAGTAGATATAAAAATTAGCTTTTATTACATATAATAGGATAAAAGATATCAGACAAAAGTGATGCAAAGCACATACAATGTAAAAAATCCATCATAGTGGAGGACTAACTAGGTTCATAATGTGAGAGTATGGCGCTGTGGCCAATAAATTTATCACTAATGTCTCATATGGTCACAGGTAAAGTCTCAAGAGAAGCTATATTGTAAGTATCAGAATGGTTAGGGCTATCATAAATGGCCAATTATATATTAATCATATGTTGCCTAATAGATATACCACCAGCTTCAGCCAACAAGACAGATAATTTAAAGAAAAGATGTATAAGATATATATACCTGGACTCAGAATAAGACCATATGAGGACTCACATATGAACCACGCGTCCACCTCTACTTCTGTAGAGATGTAAGTCGCTGAGCTGCGGGATGCGAACGGCGGAAGTGAGCACACAGCGACCGTGCCCTCTGCAGAAGGCCATCTAGTCTGGGATAGTGGGCTAAAAATTGCTGGACAACCAGATTCAACACGTGAGCCATACAAGGCACGTGTGTGACATTGCCCCGGCGAAGGGCCGCACCCAGGTTTGCAGCATTGTCGCACACGGCCTTCCCTGGTTTCAGGTCCAGTGGAGACAACCATTCATGAAATTGGTTCTCCAGAGCTGACCACAACTCCTCAGCTGTGTGACTCACATTTCCCAGACATTTCAATGTAAAAACCGCCTGATGACGTTGAGCCCTACTGCCAGCATAGTAAGGAGGTGCGCAGGATCCCTTCTGCGCAGTTAGAAAGCTTGTGGCATGACCAGACAGGCTTTGGGTGCAGGTGGAAGACCGAGAGGAGGTTGAGGAGGCAGAAGCAGTGGAGGAACTTTGACATAAAGAGGATTGACGCACAACTCGTGGGGACGGCAAGACTTGGAAAGCAGCCCCTTGTCCTGCTGTCACCATAGTTACCCAGTGCCCAGTCAGCGACATGTAACGCCCCTGTCCATGCCTACTCGTCCAAGTGTCTGTGATGAAATGCACCCTGTCACACACAGAGTTTCTCAAAGAAGCGGTGATGTTGTGTGCGACATGCTGGTGGAGCGCAGGCACACCTTTCTTTGAGAAGTAGTGCCGACTGGGCATCTGGTACTGGGGCACTGCGACGGACATAAGGTCTCGAAAATCCTCTGTGTCCACCAGGCGGAAAGGCAGCATTTCTGTAGCCAAGAGCTTGCAGATGGTGAAATTCAACCTCTTAGCTTTCTCATGGCTAGGAGGAAATGGTCTTTTACTTGTCCACATCTGAGGGACCGAGGGCTGGCTATTGTGCTTAGACGGGGTTGATAAGGGTGTCCCCGGCAAACTGCCGGTCTGTGAGGAAGATGCAGGCGGACATGTTAGGTTGCCTTGATCCAAAAGTGGTGCTATCGATGTCGGACAGCGCTCAACACCAGCTGGTGTTACCACCTCCAAAGAAAATGATGACCTGCCAATCACGCTGGCTGTTGCGGGTAAAGAGGTGGCAGGTCTGCGCCCCAAAACAGGTGTGACTGCTGTCCCCCCAGTCACAGAGGATGAAGAGGCCGCGGATGCACAAGATATGGCAGACGGTGGTTGGCCCGGCCGGCTAGGCCGCATTGTAGCACACTGAGCTTCCCACTGCAACTTATGCTTCATGTCCATGTGACGGTTCATTCATGAAGTACTCAAACTATGTATTTTTTGGCCTCTACTTAGCTTTTGCTGACAAATGTTACAGATAACACGAGTTGGGTCATCTTTATCGATCTGAAAAAATGCCCAGGCTATGCAAGGCTTAGCACCCATGCGACCTGAAGAGCCACCACGACTTGTGGTGAGAGGCAGAGTTGTGTTTGAGGATGCAGTTGTTGACGTGCTTCCAGTACTACGTCTCTGTCCAGGAAGGCGCAACCTGACCTCGTCGTCACTAACATCTTCCTCCACCTCCTCTGCTGACCTCATCTCTTGGCTGACTGTGGGTTGACAGTAAGTGGGATCTCCAACCTCATCATCATCACCCTGTGCGTTATCACACCCGTCGTCCTCAGAGCCAACCTGTTCCTGCCCTGACAAAAAACTAAAGTTGTCGCTCCAATCAGGTATTTGAGTCTTATCATCGTCTTCCTCATTGTCTCCACCAACAGGAGTTACAGTTTGGGAATGAGGGTCTACATTATGGTCAGAACCTTCTGCGTCTGGTCCTGGATCCGACTCATAAAGATTCTGGGCATCAGTGCAGATCATTTCCTCGTCTGGATTCACAGAAGCGCTGGAGTCGACCTCTGATTCCCAGGCTATAGTATGAGTAAACAGCTCTGCAGACTCAACCATCTGTTCTACCTCATACTCAGACGGGCAGCTGGAGATTTGGGAGCTGTGAGGAAGCAAGTGCGATTGGGGTGACACCTTTGAGGACTGGAGTATTTGTGATGTTGAAGTTGATGTGGAGGAGAGCCCACTTAAAGGAGCACTTGATATCCGTTGAAGCACCTGCTGTTTTTGTGCCTCATCTGGAATTTGTAGCGATTGGCATGGCCGTAAGAAAGGGATCTTATCACATTTTCCGCTAAAAGAAGTAGACATTTTAGTTTGGCTGGAAGATGGTCTTTCTTCTGCAGATGTTACTGTTGCTTTAACACCTACCCCACGGACACAACCTTTTTTCCCCTTCCCAACACGCCTATTCCCCTTTCCACCAGCAGCAGGCCTTTTTCCACTCATTTTGGTGGTTAACTAATTCACAACTCTGGAGTTGTTTGCACAAAAAACAATGGATGGGAACCGAGCAGAGCTGAGTGGCCAAACTGTGGTATTAGGCCAAAACTATTGGCTGGGTTAGATGCAGAAAAAAATTATATTCAATTTGCAACCTGATGGAGGTCAGTATAGATGGACTAATAGAACAAGTCCCACACACAGCTAGAAGCCCAAATATTTTTTCAGAGGTAGATGCAGAAAATTTTTTTATTCAGTTTGCAACCTGATGGAGGTCTGTATAGATGGATTAATAGAACAAGTCCCACACACAGCTACAAGCCCAATATTTTTTCAGAGGTAGATGCAGAAAAAAAATATATTCAGTTTGCAACCTGATGGAGGTCAGTATAGATGGACTAATAGAGAAAGTCCCACACACTGCTAGAATGCCAAATATTTTTTCAGAGCTAGATGCAGACAAAAAATTATTTTGAATTTGCAACCTGATGGAGGTCAGTATAGGTGGACTAATAGAACAAGTCCCACACACTGCTAGAAGGCCAAATATTTTTTCAGAGCTAGATGCAGAAAAAAATTATATTCAGTTTGCAACCTGATGAAGGTCTGTATAGATGGATTAATAGAACAAGTCCCACACACAGCTAGAAGCCCAAATATTTTTTCAGAGGTAGATGCAGATAAAAATTATTTTTAATTTGCAACCTGATGGAGGTCAGTATAGATGGACTAATAGAGAAAGTCCCACACACTGCTAGAAGGCCAAATATTTTTTCAGAGCTAGATGCAGATAAAAATTATTTTTAATTTACAACCTGATGGAGGTCAGTATAGATGGACTAATAGAGAAAGTCCGACACACTGCTAGAAGGCCAAATATTTTTTCAGAGCTAGATGCAGATAAAAATTATTTTTAATTTGCAACCTGATGGAGGTCAGTATAGATGGACTAATAGAACAAGTCCTGCACACAGCTAGAAGCCCAAATATTTATTCAGAGGTACTGTAGATGCAGATAAAAATTATTTTTAATTTGCAACCTGATGGAGGTCAGTATAGATGGACTAATACAACAAGTCCCACACACAGCTAGAAGCCCAATATTTTTTCAGAGGTAGATGCAGAAAAAAATATATTCAGTTTGCAACCTGATGGAGGTCAGTATAGATGGAGTAATAGAACAAGTCCCACACACAGCTAGAAGCCCAAATATTTTTTCAGAGGTAGATGCAGATAAAAATTATTTTTAATTTGCAACCTGATGGAGGTCAGTATAGATGGACTAATAGAGAAAGTACCACACACTGCTAGAAGGCCAAATATTTTTTCAGAGCTAGATGCAGAAAAAAATTATATTCAATTTGCAACCTGATGGAGGTCAGTATAGATGGACTAATATAACAAGTCCCACACACAGCTAGAAGCCCAAATATTTTTTCAGAGGTACTGTAGATGCAGATAAAAATTATTTTTAATTTGCAACCTGATGGAGGTCAGTATAGATGGACTAATAGAGAAAATCCCACACACTGCTAGAAGGCCAAATATTTTTTCAGAGCTAGATGCAGAAAAAAATTATATTCAGTTTGCAACCTGATGGAGGTCTGTATAGATGGATTAATAGAACAAGTCCCACACACAGCTAGAAGCCCAATATTTTTTCAGAGGTAGATGCAGAAAAAAACATATTCAGTTTGCAACCTGATGGAGGTCAGTATAGATGGACTAATACAACAAGTCCCACACACAGCTAGAAGCCCAATATTTTTTCAGAGGTAGATGCAGAAAAAAATATATTCAGTTTGCAACCTGATGGAGGTCTGTATAGATGGATTAATAGAACAAGTCCCACACACAACTAGAAGCCCAATATTTTTTCAGAGGTAGATGCAGAAAAAAATATATTCAGTTTGCAACCTGATGGAGGTCAGTATAGATGGACTAATACAACAAGTCCCACACACAGCTAGAAGCCCAATATTTTTTCAGAGGTAGATTCAGAAAAAAATATATTCAGTTTGCAACCTGATCATAGAATCATAGAATCATAGAATGGTAGAGTTGGAAGGGACCTCCTGGGTCATCTGGTCCAACCCCCTGCTCAAAGCAGGATTCACTAGATCATCTCAGACAGATGTCTGTCCAGCCTCTGTTTGAAGACGTCCATTGAAGGGGAACTCACCACCTCTCGTGGCAGCCTGTTCCACTCATTAATCACCCTAACTGTCAAAAAGTTTTTTCTAATATCTAATCTGTGTCTCCTCCCATTTAGTTTCATCCCATTGCTTCTAGTCTTTCCTTGTGCAAATGAGAATAAAGATGATCCTTCTACAATGTGACAGCCCTTGACATATTTGTAGACAGCTATTAAGTCTCCTCTCAGTCTTCTTTTTTGCAAGCTAAACATTCCCAAATCCTGCAACCGTTCCTCATAGGACATGGTTTGCAGACCAGTCACCATTCTGGTCGCTCTTCTCTGAACTTGCTCCAGTTTGTCTATGTCTTTTTTAAAATGTGGTGCCCAAAACTGTACACAGTATTCCAGATGAGGTCTGACCAAAGAGGAGTAAAGACCGATAATGACTTCACGTGATCTAGACTGTATGCTTCTGTTAATACATCCCAGAATTGTATTTGCCTTTTTTGCTGCTGCATCACACTGTTGACTCATGTTCAGTCTATGATCTATTAGTATACCTAAGTCTTTTTCACATGTACTGTTGCTTAGCTCTATTCCTCCCATTCTGTATATGCTTTTTTCATTTTTATTGCCCAGATGTAGTACTTTGCATTTTTCCCTGTTAAAAACCATTCTGTTGGTTGCTGCCCACTGCTCCAGTTTATTTAGGTCTTTTTGAATCCTCTCTCTCTCTTCTCTAGTATTAGCTATCCCTCCTAGCTTTGTGTCATCAGCAAATTTAATCAGTTTACCCTCAATTCCTTCATCTAAATCATTGATAAAGATGTTGAACAATACAGGTACCAGGACGGAGCCCTGTGGTACCCCACTTGAGACATTCATCCAGCTGGATGTGAAGCCATTTACAACCACCCTTTGAGTCCGATCACTAAGCCAGTTATGAATCCACCTAACAGTTGCCTGGTCCATTGCATACTTGGTCATTTTTTCAATAAGGATGATGTGAGATACTTTGTCAAATGCTTTGCTGAAGTCAAGATATACTATATCTACAGCATTTCCCTGATCCACCCAGTCAGTGATTCTGTCATAGAAGGAAATTAAGTTAGTCTGACATGACTTGTTAGTTACAAACCCATGCTGACTCTGGTTAATCACTTCATTCTTATCCATGTACTTACATACATGTTGTTTAATAATTTGTTCAAAGATCTTTCCTGGTATAGAAGTCAGACTCACCGGCCTATAGTTCCCTGGGTCCACCTTCTTCCCCTTTTTGAAGATAGGAACAACATTTGCTCTTCTCCAGTCTTCTGGGACTTCTCCTGTTCTCCAAGAATTTTCAAAGATTATGGAGAGTGGTTCTAAAATTTCTTCTACGATCTCCTTCAGTACTCTGGGGTGTAATTCATCTGGACCTGGAGACTTGAACTCATTTATGTTAGCTAAATATTCCCTCACAATCTTTCTGTTTACTGATAACTTGGATTCCTCTATTCCTTTAAAAGGACAGTGAAGATCAGTTGATGTTACATTTTCTTTCTGAGAGAAAACAGATGCAAAATAGGAATTAAAAAGTTCGGCCTTCTCAACATCCTCTCTTACCATTTCTCCATTTTCATCCTGTAAAAATCCTATAGCATCTTTGACTTTTCTTTTACTTTTGACATACCCCCAAAATCCTTTTTTATTGCTTTTGACATCTCTTGCAAGCCTTAATTCATTGTCAGCTTTAGCTAACCTGATACGTGCCCTGCAGGATCTGCAGACTGCATTATAATCTTCTTTAGATATGCCTCCCTCTTTCCATTTAATAAACATTTCTTTCTTTCTTTTTAGCATGTGTTTAAGTTCTGTGTTCATCCATCCTGGTTTCCTTAAATGCTTCCCATTCTTCCTACTTTTTGGGATTGTTAACGATTGTGCTTTGAGAATCTCATTTTTAAAAATTTCCCATCCTTCCTGGACATTTTTATCCTTAAGGACATCCAGCCATTGGATCCCTCCTATTCTCTTTCTGAGTCTCTTAAAATCTGCCTTTCTAAAATCTAACCTTGAAGTTTGAGTCTTCACATGTCTTCCTCCTCTAGTTATCCAAAATTCTATAATAGCATGATCGCTGCCTCCTAGGGTCCCAGCCACCTTTACCTCCTCAACCATTTCCTCCCTGTTTATAAGGATTAGATCCAAAGTAGCAGATCCCCTTGTTTTCTCCCCTACCTTTTGGAAGATAAAGTTGTCAGCAAGAGAGGATAAGAATTTGCTTGACCTGTTAGTTTTACTTGAGAGAGATTCCCAACAAATGTCTGGATAGTTGAAATCTCCCATGACCACTACGTCATATTTTTTGGAGAACTTGGTCATTTGATACATAAAGAGTTCATCCATATCTTCAGCTTGCCCAGGTGGCCTGTAGTAAATGCCTAGAATGGTGTCCTTTCCGTTGTTCTCTCCTTGTATTCTTACCCAAACAGTTTCCACAGAACTCCCAGTCTCTGAAGCTTCAATCTCTGTGCAGATATACGCTTTTCTAACATACAATGCAACACCTCCTCCTCGTTTATCAAGTCTGTTTCTTGCAAATAAGTTGTATCCTTTTAGCCTTTTATTCCAATCATGTGTATCGTCCCACCAAGTTTCAGTGATTCCAATGACATCATATTCCTTTTCCTGCATTAGTAGTTCCAATTCTCCTTGTTTGTTGCCCATGCTTTGTGCATTTGTATAAAAACATTTTAGTTTGTGATTGGTTTCTCTTCCTCCCATATTTTTATTATTTAGATTTTTTTGTCTTTGTTCTTCTTTTCCACTTCCAGTAGCAGAGATCTCAATAGTATTTGTCAGCTGTATGGCTTTTTCTGGCCTTTTGCTTCCCTTCCCACATTGTTCTAGTTTAAAGCTCTTCTGATGAGTGTAGCAAGGCGACTTCCAAATACATGTTTTCCAGTCTTCGTAAGGTGCACCCCATCTCTAGCAAGTAGTCCATCGTATAGGTAATTCATTCCGTGATCCAGAAATCCAAATCCTTGTTGACGGCACCATCGACGTAGCCAGTTGTTCACCTGTAGAATCTTATTCCACCTCATTGTTCCATGGCCATCCACTGGGAGGATGGATGAGAAGACCACCTGCGCTCCCAATTCTTTCACTTTCTTGCCTAAGTCTTCAAAGTCACTGCAGATGGTTTCCAGGTCCTTTCTTGCGGTGTCATTTGTCCCCACATGTATTAGCAGGAATGGGTAGTGATCTGTAGGTCTGAAGAGTCTTGATATCCTGTCAGACACATCTTTAATTTTTGCTCCTGGAAGACAGCACATTTCTCTTGAGGTTATGTCTGGTCTGCAGATAGCGGCCTCTGTTCCTCTTAACAGGGAATCCCCCATGACCACCACTCTCCGTTTTTTCTTCACAACATTCTTCTTTCTCCATCCAGGAGGATTCTGAAGGCTTACAAGGTTATTCATTGCTGGCAAAGTCTTATCTTGCTGTATTTCTTCATGGTTCTCCTGCGTGAGAGCCTGGTACTGGTTCCTGAGCAGTATGGGTGCTGACTGCCTCTCGATCCTCCTGCTTCTGTGGGTCACATGCTTCCATTCCTCTGTTTCCTCAGGTGCAGTTCGAATTTCTTCTCTTTCTGAATCATGAAGAGATAATTCTGCTCTGTGTAAGAACTCTTCACCTTCCTTAATGATTTTCAAGGTAGTTAACCTCTCTTCTAGATTTCGCAACTTTTCCTCCAACAGGGACACAAGCTTGCATTTCTGGCATGTGAAGTTTGGCTTTTCCACTAGCAAGTCTGTGAACATGTAGCAGGATATGCAGCTCACCAAATGGCTCCTGGACTCTTCCATGTTCTTATTGTTAATGTTCTGAAAACAGTGAAAAAAGATAAAAAAAAAAAGCTTCAAAATGCGCGCGCCGATAGGCGCGCGGTTTACCGATGTCCTCTTTTCAGCTCCAACAGCCAAAATCCAGTGTTCTTTGAGCTCGCGGAGACTCTTCACTTACCCCAAAATGCAGTGGGAATATGCAAATTATCTCCTCAGGACTCCTCCCCTGGTTTACCGATGTCCTCTTTTCAGCTCCAACAGCCAAAATCCAGTGTTCTTTGAGCTCGCGGAGACTCTTCACTTACCCCAAAATGCAGTGGGAATATGCAAATTATCTCCTCAGGACTCCTCCCCTGGTTTACCGATGTCCTCTTTTCAGCTCCAACAGCCAAAATCCAGTGTTCTTTGAGCTCGCGGAGACTCTTCACTTACCCCAAAATGCAGTGGGAATATGCAAATTATCTCCTCAGGACTCCTCCCCTGGTTTACCGATGTCCTCTTTTCAGCTCCAACAGCCAAAATCCAGTGTTCTTTGAGCTCGCGGAGACTCTTCACTTACCCCAAAATGCAGTGGGAATATGCAAATTATCTCCTCAGGACTCCTCCCCTGGTTTACCGATGTCCTCTTTTCAGCTCCAACAGCCAAAATCCAGTGTTCTTTGAGCTCGCGGAGACTCTTCACTTACCCCAAAATGCAGTGGGAATATGCAAATTATCTCCTCAGGACTCCTCCCCTGGTTTACCGATGTCCTCTTTTCAGCTCCAACAGCCAAAATCCAGTGTTCTTTGAGCTCGCGGAGACTCTTCACTTACCCCAAAATGCAGTGGGAATATGCAAATTATCTCCTCAGGACTCCTCCCCTGGTTTACCGATGTCCTCTTTTCAGCTCCAACAGCCAAAATCCAGTGTTCTTTGAGCTCGCGGAGACTCTTCACTTACCCCAAAATGCAGTGGGAATATGCAAATTATCTCCTCAGGACTCCTCCCCTGGTTTACCGATGTCCTCTTTTCAGCTCCAACAGCCAAAATCCAGTGTTCTTTGAGCTCGCGGAGACTCTTCACTTACCCCAAAATGCAGTGGGAATATGCAAATTATCTCCTCTGGACTCCTCCCCTGGTTTACCGATGTCCTCTTTTCAGCTCCAACAGCCAAAATCCAGTGTTCTTTGAGCTCGCGGAGACTCTTCACTTACCCCAAAATGCAGTGGGAATATGCAAATTATCTCCTCAGGACTCCTCCCCTGGTTTACCGATGTCCTCTTTTCAGCTCCAACAGCCAAAATCCAGTGTTCTTTGAGCTCGCGGAGACTCTTCACTTACCCCAAAATGCAGTGGGAATATGCAAATTATCTCCTCAGGACTCCTCCCCTGGTTTACCGATGTCCTCTTTTCAGCTCCAACAGCCAAAATCCAGTGTTCTTTGAGCTCGCGGAGACTCTTCACTTACCCCAAAATGCAGTGGGAATATGCAAATTATCTCCTCAGGACTCCTCCCCTGGTTTACCGATGTCCTCTTTTCAGCTCCAACAGCCAAAATCCAGTGTTCTTTGAGCTCGCGGAGACTCTTCACTTACCCCAAAATGCAGTGGGAATATGCAAATTATCTCCTCAGGACTCCTCCCCTGGTTTACCGATGTCCTCTTTTCAGCTCCAACAGCCAAAATCCAGTGTTCTTTGAGCTCGCGGAGACTCTTCACTTACCCCAAAATGCAGTGGGAATATGCAAATTATCTCCTCAGGACTCCTCCCCTGGTTTACCGATGTCCTCTTTTCAGCTCCAACAGCCAAAATCCAGTGTTCTTTGAGCTCGCGGAGACTCTTCACTTACCCCAAAATGCAGTGGGAATATGCAAATTATCTCCTCAGGACTCCTCCCCTGGTTTACCGATGTCCTCTTTTCAGCTCCAACAGCCAAAATCCAGTGTTCTTTGAGCTCGCGGAGACTCTTCACTTACCCCAAAATGCAGTGGGAATATGCAAATTATCTCCTCAGGACTCCTCCCCTGGTTTACCGATGTCCTCTTTTCAGCTCCAACAGCCAAAATCCAGTGTTCTTTGAGCTCGCGGAGACTCTGATGGAGGTCTGTATAGATGGATTAATAGAACAAGTCCCACACACAGCTAGAAGCCCAATATTTTTTCAGAGGTAGATGCAGAAAAAAATATATTCAGTTTGCAACCTGATGGAGGTCAGTATAGATGGACTAATACAACAAGTCCCACACACAGCTAGAAGCCCAATATTTTTTCAGAGCTAGATGCAGAAAAAAATTATATTCAATTTGCAACCTGATGGAGGTCAGTATAGATGGACTAATAGAATGATGCTATGCCCAAAAGATTTTACTTCACTAGGTGCAGTAAAAAAATTGGTATTCTATACACAGGTGGTATATCTTGCAACACAGATAGGCTACTCCACTGACTAACACACTCTGCAATAGGCCAAAAAGGATTAGCTTTGCTAGATTCAGCCAAATGCTGTGAAAAAAACTTGCACAGCACTGGCACAGACCTGCCTGGCAAAAACTGATAGGAACTGATGTAACCTAGTCCTGAAAAGGACTCCAATTACAATTAGTCTTTACTCCCTCAATCTATCTATTTAAGAGCACAGACCTGCCTGATAAAAGTCGTAGGAAATGCTGTAACCTAGTCCTTAAAAGGACTGCAATCACAACTATTCCCTACTCCCAAGCTATCTGTAGATTTGTGCGAAAATTGGCTTGAAATTAACAAGGTATAGCGCACACAGCAACAGCGGTGCCGTCTAACACGCAGCTGCAGCAGTGAGAAAATGGTGGCGACGGGGAAAATGGCTTGGTCTTATAGGGCAAGGACATGTGACATACACTGCCAATCACACATGCCCTTGCTTGTGTGAAAAAAAGCACTTCGCTCCGTGTGTGCACTGCTGATAGGCTGACAGATTGCACCTCCCCACTGTAAATGCGGGAAAGAGAAAAAAAAATGGAGATCTTAATTGTTCCTGCAGAGATCCATCCCCTGCCCCTCCCCCCACCCCGCTGTACACTCAAACTGCGTATTAACATTAATTTTCATCATTACTGAGAAAAAATCCAGTTATGATTTTGGTGCACGAACAGTTATCGAACATAACCTCGAACAGCCGAATTTTTCTCAAATTGTTCGTGTTCGCCGAACGGCTCGAACACCGCCCAAAACAGCTCGAATTTGAGATTGGCGAACAGTTCGAGTAAAACAACGCTCATCTCTACTCAGAATCCTCCTGGATGGAGAAAGAAGAATGTTGTGAAGAAAAAACGGAGAGTGGTGGTCATGGGGGATTCCCTGTTAAGAGGAACAGAGGCCGCTATCTGCAGACCAGACATAACCTCAAGAGAAATGTGCTGTCTTCCAGGAGCAAAAATTAAAGATGTGTCTGACAGGATATCAAGACTCTTCAGACCTACAGATCACTACCCATTCCTGCTAATACATGTGGGGACAAATGACACCGCAGGAAAGGACCTGGAAACCATCTGCAGTGACTTTGAAGACTTAGGCAAGAAAGTGAAAGAATTGGGAGCGCAGGTGGTCTTCTCATCCATCCTCCCAGTGGATGGCCATGGAACAATGAGGTGGAATAAGATTCTACAGGTGAACAACTGGCTACGTCGATGGTGCCGTCAACAAGGATTTGGATTTCTGGATCACGGAATGAATTACCTATACGATGGACTACTTGCTAGAGATGGGGTGCACCCTACGAAGACTGGAAAACATGTATTTGGAAGTCGCCTTGCTACACTCATCAGAAGAGCTTTAAACTAGAACAATGTGGGAAGGGAAGCAAAAGGCCAGAAAAAGCCATACAGCTGACAAATACTATTGAGATCTCTGCTATTGGAAGTGGAAAGGAAGAACAAAGACAAAAAAATCTAAATAATAAAAATATGGGAGGAAGAGAAACCAATCACAAACTAAAATGTTTTTATACAAATGCACAAAGCATGGGCAACAAACAAGGAGAATTGGAACTACTAATGCAGGAAAAGGAATATGATGTCATTGGAATCACTGAAACTTGGTGGGACGATACACATGATTGGAATAAAAGGCTAAAAGGATACAACTTATTTGCAATAAACAGACTTGATAAACGAGGAGGAGGTGTCGCATTGTATGTTAGAAAAGCGTATATCTGCACAGAGATTGAAGCTTCAGAGACTGGGAGTTCTGTGGAAACTGTTTGGGTAAGAATACAAGGAGAGAACAACGGAAAGGACACCATTGTAGGCATTTACTACAGGCCACCTGGGCAAGCTGAAGATATGGATGAACTCTTTATGTATCAAATGACCAAGTTCTCCAAAAAATATGACGCAGTGGTCATGGGAGATTTCAACTATCCAGACATTTGTTGGGAATCTCTCTCAAGTAAAACTAACAGGTCAAGCAAATTCTTATCCTCTCTTGCTGACAACTTTATCTTCCAAAAGGTAGGGGAGAAAACAAGGGGATCTGCTACTTTGGATCTAATCCTTATAAACAGGGAGGAAATGGTTGAGGAGGTAAAGGTGGCTGGGACCTTAGGAGGCAGCGATCATGCTATTATAGAATTTTGGATAACTAGAGGAGGAAGACATGTGAAGACTCAAACTTCAAGGTTAGATTTTAGAAAGGCAGATTTTAAGAGACTCAGAAAGAGAATAGGAGGGATCCAATGGCTGGATGTCCTTAAGGACAAAAATGTCCAGGAAGGATGGGAAATTTTTAAAAATGAGATTCTCAAAGCACAATCGTTAACAATCCCGAAAAGTAGGAAGAATGGGAAGCATTTAAGGAAACCAGGATGGATGAACACAGAACTTAAACACATGCTAAAAAGAAAGAAAGAAATGTTTATTAAATGGAAAGAGGGAGGCATATCTAAAGAAGATTATAATGCAGTCTGCAGATCCTGCAGGGCACGTATCAGGTTAGCTAAAGCTGACAATGAATTAAGGCTTGCAAGAGATGTCAAAAGCAATAAAAAAGGATTTTGGGGGTATGTCAAAAGTAAAAGAAAAGTCAAAGATGCTATAGGATTTTTACAGGATGAAAATGGAGAAATGGTAAGAGAGGATGTTGAGAAGGCTGAACTTTTTAATTCATATTTTGCATCTGTTTTCTCTCAGAAAGAAAATGTAACATCAACTGATCTTCACTGTCCTTTTAAAGGAATAGAGGAATCCAAGTTATCTGTAAACAGAAAGATTGTGAGGGAATAATTAGCTAACATAAATGAGTTCAAGTCTCCAGGTCCAGATGAATTACACCCCAGAGTACTGAAGGAGATCATAGAAGAAATTTTAGAACCACTCTCCATAATCTTTGAAAATTCTTGGAGAACAGGAGAAGTCCCAGAAGACTGGAGAAGAGCAAATGTTGTTCCTATCTTCAAAAAGGGGAAGAAGGTGGACCCAGGGAACTATAGGCCGGTGAGTCTGACTTCTATACCAGGAAAGATCTTTGAACAAATTATTAAACAACATGTATGTAAGTACATGGATAAGAATGAAGTGATTAACCAGAGTCAGCATGGGTTTGTAACTAACAAGTCATGTCAGACTAACTTAATTTCCTTCTATGACAGAATCACTGACTGGGTGGATCAGGGAAATGCTGTAGATATAGTATATCTTGACTTCAGCAAAGCATTTGACAAAGTATCTCACACCATCCTTATTGAAAAAATGACCAAGTATGCAATGGACCAGGCAACTGTTAGGTGGATTCATAACTGGCTTAGTGATCGGACTCAAAGGGTGGTTGTAAATGGCTTCACATCCAGCTGGATGAATGTCTCAAGTGGGGTACCACAGGGCTCCGTCCTGGTACGTGTATTGTTCAACATCTTTATCAATGATTTAGATGAAGGAATTGAGGGTAAACTGATTAAATTTGCTGATGACACAAAGCTAGGAGGGATAGCTAATACTAGAGAAGAGAGAGAGAGGATTCAAAAAGACCTAAATAAACTGGAGCAGTGGGCAGCAACCAACAGAATGGTTTTTAACAGGGAAAAATGCAAAGTACTACATCTGGGCAATAAAAATGAAAAAAGCATATACAGAATGGGAGGAATAGAGCTAAGCAACAGTACATGTGAAAAAGACTTAGGTATACTAATAGATCATAGACTGAACATGAGTCAACAGTGTGATGCAGCAGCAAAAAAGGCAAATACAATTCTGGGATGTATTAACAGAAGCATACAGTCTAGATCACGTGAAGTCATTATCGGTCTTTACTCCTCTTTGGTCAGACCTCATCTGGAATACTGTGTACAGTTTTGGGCACCACATTTTAAAAAAGACATAGACAAACTGGAGCAAGTTCAGAGAAGAGCGACCAGAATGGTGACTGGTCTGCAAACCATGTCCTATGAGAAACGGTTGCAGGATTTGGGAATGTTTAGCTTGCAAAAAAGAAGACTGAGAGGAGACTTAATAGCTGTCTACAAATATGTCAAGGGCTGTCACATTGTAGAAGGATCATCTTTATTCTGATTTGCACAAGGAAAGACTAGAAGCAATGGGATGAAACTAAATGGGAGGAGACACAGATTAGATATTAGAAAAAACTTTTTGACAGTTAGGGTGATTAATGAGTGGAACAGGCTGCCACGAGAGGTGGTGAGTTCCCCTTCAATGGACGTCTTCAAACAGAGGCTGGACAGACATCTGTTTGAGATGATCTAGTGAATCCTGCTTTGAGCAGGGGGTTGGACCAGATGACCCAGGAGGTCCCTTCCAACTCTACCATTCTATGATTCTATGATTCTATACTTCCTGGAAGATTAATTCTGTGTTTCATGTTTCCTTGTTGAAAAAGGCTGATGTATCAGATACGGATTCCACTGTCATAGTTCCTCCTGTGGTGGAAGACGGCGAATATGAAATTTCTCGTATCTTGAATTCTAGATGGCATAGAGGGAGATTACAGTATCTTGTCTCCTGGAAAGGTTTCAGTCCCGAAGACAACTCCTGGGTAAGGACGGATGACGTCTCTGCTCTTAGGCTTGTTAGAGCTTTCCACAAGAGGTTTCTGGGTAGGCCTGGGCCTGGAGGATCCGGAGGATGCTCATAAAAGAGGGAGAACTGTTAGAACCCTCCTTTTTGTTTTTTCCATCTTGTGTTTTGTGGTCACATGACCACCTGCCTTTATATTCCAGCTCCGCCCTTTTGGCTGTGCTGGACTTCAGTGTTGTTTGACTGTTTTGCTAGCCAGGTGCTTCTGTGCCTTTCTCTGTCAGTTCGCTTGGTCCTTCTGGGACCTCTAGTACCTTTTTGTCAGTTTATCTTTTTGCGTTCTGCAACAACTTCTCTGTTTAGGAGGTGTCCAATTTTTGTTACAGTCCTTAGTTCTTTTAGGTACCCCTCCCCTTATGCTATAGGTCTTCGTTCAGACTAGGCTAGGACTTAGGCGGGTCTGTTCGCTAGGAACAGGCAGCCCGCTACATCGTAGGGATTCAGCTTAGTCTTACTGTAGGGATAGCTTTCCCCTTTCTTTCCTTAGTACATGTTGCAGATCATAACAGTATTTTCTCAGCCAGTGCTCTCAGATTACTTAGTGCTGTATTTTCTCAGCCAGTACTCTCAGATTACTTTTTGTTGTATTCTCTCAGCCAGTGCCCTCAGACTATTTAGTGTCGTATTCGCTCAGCCAGCGCCCTCAGACTATTTAGTGTTGTATTTTCTCAGCCAGTGCCCTCAAACTATTTAGTGTTGTATTTTCTCAGCCAGTGCCCTCAGACTATGTAGTGTAGTATTTTCTCAGCCAGTGCCCTTAGACTATTTAGTGTAGTATTTTCTCAACCAGTGCCCTCAGATTACTTAGTGTTGTATTTTTTCTGCCAGTGCCCTCAGACTATTTAGTGTAGTATTTTCTCAGCCAGTGCACCCAGACTATTTAGTGTTGAATTTTCTCAGCCAGTGCACTCAGACTATTTTTAGTAGTATTTTCTCAGCCAGTGCCCTCAGACTATTTATTCAACCATTCAATATGGTTGAATAAGAACGTAAAAGGGGCGTTAAATAGCAAAAAAGAGGCATTCAAGAGATTAAAACAGGAAAACAGCAAGGAGGCACTAATGTGTTACAAGGAAAAAACGAGAACCTGCAAAAAACAAATAAAAATAGCAAAGGAGGAAACAGAGAGACGTATTGCTAGGGAAAGTAGATCAAATCCCAAACTGTTCTTTACGTATATAAATAGTAAAAGGATTAAATCGAATAATATTGGACCGATAAAAAGTGATGAAGGCAAAATCATAGAGAAAGATGAGGATAAAGCTAATCTATGAAATAAATTTTTTTCGTCAACTTTCACAAAGGAAAAAGAACTAACAGGCGAAATGAGAAGTGACAAGCTTAATCCTCCACTAAGTATGACAAATCTAACCCAAGCTGGGGTACAGAAACGCCTCAGTAACATTAAAATAAACAAATCACCAGGACCTGATGGCATACACCCACGGGTACTAAGGGAACTAAGTAATGTGATAGACAGACCGTTATATCTTATATTTAAGGACTCTGTTGAGACTGGGTCTGTACCACTTGATTGGCGACAGGCGAATGTAGTGCCAATATTCAAAAAGGGAGCAAAAAGTGACGCCGGAAACTATCGGCCGGTGAGTCTGACGTCCGTTGTGGGCAAAATTTTTGAAGGCTTTATTAATGAGGCAATCATGGAGCATCTTGACGCTAATAATCTATTAACCCCGAACCAACATGGATTCATGAGGAATCGCTCCTGCCAAACAAACCTGATTGACTTCTACGAGGAGGTTAGCTCTCGAGTAGATCAGGGGGAACCAGTGGATGTCGTGTATCTCGACTTCTCAAAAGCGTTCGATAGCGTGCCACATAATAGGTTGGTATACAAAATGAGAATGATGGGGCTGGGGGAAAATGTCTGCAAGTGGGTAGCTAACTGGCTAAAGGATAGAAGGCAGAGGGTGGTTATAAATGGAATATACTCAGATTGGGTAAGCGTCACTAGTGGGGTACCACAGGGGTCTGTACTAGGCCCAATGTTATTTAATATCTTTATTAACGACATAGTCAACGGGATAAATAGTAAAATATCAATATTTGCAGATGACACAAAGTTATGTAAAACAATTAATACAAAAGAGGATAGTGAAGACCTTCAGAGGGATTTGGATAAGCTGGGTAGGTGGAGCATTAAATGGCAAATGAGGTTTAACGAGGAGAAATGTAAGGTCATACATATGGGAAGGAAAAATGGAAGTCACCAGTACTCACTGAATGGGAAATCATTGGGGAATTCAGAGATGGAGAAGGACTTGGGCATCTTGATTGATAGCAAACTAAATTGGAGTGCCCAAAGTCAGGCGGCTGCTGTAAGGGCAAACAGGGTAATGGGATGTCTCAGAAGAGGTATAGCTGCAAAGGATGAGAACATTGTTCTTCCACTGTACAAAGCACTGGTCAGACCACACTTGGAATACTGTGCTCAGTTATGGGCCCCAATATATAGAAAGGATATAAATGAGCTTGAAAAGGTACAAAGGAGGGCAACAAAATTAATAAAGGGAATGGAGGGACTGCAATACCCAGAGAGGTTGGCAAAACTAGGACTATTCAGCCTGGAAAAGAGAAGGTTGAGGGGGGACATAATAAATGTGTACAAATATGTTAGGGGACAGTATAGAGACCTTGCCCGGGATTTGTTCAAAAGGAGGGATATTACGGTAACAAGAGGGCACTCACTAAGACTAGAAGAGAAAAGGTTTCAGCACCAGCATAGGAAGGGGTTCTTTACGGTAAGAGCAGTGAGAATATGGAATTCACTGAGTGAGGAGACGGTAATGTCGGATTCACTACACCAGTTCAAGCGGGGACTGGATGCTTTTCTAGATACCAGGCAGATTTCTGCATATACTTAAAAATAGAATAAAATAGTAGGTTGATACAGGGATTTATTCTGACTGCTGGTTTCAGAGTCGGGAGGGAATTTTTCCTCAGGTGAAGATTGGCTAAATCATTTGGGGTTTTTGCCCTCCTCTGGATCAACTTTAGCAACTACAGAACTTACAGGTCGAATTTGATGGACGCAAGTCTTTATTCGGCTTTACAAACTATGTACTATGTATATGTACTGTATATGGGGGCATTCTCTTCTATGTACTATGTATACTATGTAGTGTAGTATTTTCTCAGCCAGTGCCCTCAGACTATTTAGTGTAGTATTTTCTCAGCCAGTGCCCTCAGACTATTCAGTGTAGTATTTTCTTAGCCAGTGCCCTCAGACTATTTAGTGTAGTATTTTCTCAGCCAGTGCCCTCAGACTATTCAGTGTAGTATTTTCTTAGCCAGTGCCCTCAGACTATTTAGTGTTGTATTTTCTCAGCCAGTGCCTTCAGATTACTTACTGTTGTATTTTCTCAGCCAATGCCCTCAGATTACTTAGTGTAGTATTTTTCTTCCCACTGAACTCCCTGTATTGATATCAAGGGCCTTGCTCAATCACAAAGGCTTGCCTACACGCATGCGCAGCACAACAGTGACTCTGAACATGTGCCGAGAAGTTACTGCTACTCATTGGTCCATATTCATCTCGGAATGTACATAGCGTCAGCTGTGACGTCCTGTGCATTCTTGAGATCAGAAGAGAATACTGTGACCTCCTGGGAGACAAAGTGTGACTGATCAGGAAAACTCAGTTCTACAGTCTACTGAATATATTTTTATGTAACAAAAAGTTCAGGAAAATGATTTATGGTGTAAAATCCTATAAGCAATTACTGTTCCTTCATATTTCTCCTTTCATACAGTGAACTACTATTGGATTCTGTAATAGCAGTATGCAATATTAGACTCCATATGTACAGAGGTAAGGGAAAGCATTGTTTCTAAGGGAGAGCATCTGTGTCCATGTGGCACACAACAGTCTGCATAGTAAAGCATGGTGGCAGCTATACTTTTATTTATTTCATATCATTCCAATAGTTGTCAGATTTTTTACACTCTTTTCTTACCCCATTTTATATCTTATATTTACACTGTCTTAGAGAGAAGAAAAATAGTAAAGACAAGCAAAGCCTGTAAAATTTGAAATTTCCAGATTTGCCAATTTTTTTCACAAGAAAACAATTTGACGCAAATTAATTCACAATGACACTGCTCTATTTTCCTCACTAATGAATCTTTCCACCGTCACACACTATCTGTACTAATTCTCCAGTGTGTTATGGTTTTCTTTCCCTTTCTCTATGGCTAAGATGTGAGCTGTGACGTCCTCTCACTATCCAGAATCACCACACAATGGCTGCTGCATGCCCTGCCTTGGCTTTTGTACTGCTCTGATAGCCCCTTCTGACCATGCTATACCACGTGATATAATAGCTGCAAGGCATTATGGGAAATCCTTCCTAGCTGCGCCCAGAGGTCATGTGAGTCTTCTCTTACTGATGCAATGTGTAAAATGGCCTAATCTATATTAGGTGATTTGCACAAATCAAATTTTATTAATTTGTCATATTCTTAAAAATTTGACTTGAATTCAAGTTGTATTAAATAGTTTTGCTGGTTAAAATATAAATAATAAAGAAAACCCTCAAATTTTAATTTGTTGTGCTTTGTTTTTGCCTTTTAATTCATTTCATGTTTTTCAGTTTACTTATCTGTGTGTTCTAATTTACTGATCAGAACATTATTGTAAAATAGAAAGAAACCCTCAAATTTAAAATGTAAATGTTTGTGTTTTTCTTCTTCATTTACTTATATGTGTATTTTACTTTTATAATAATTTCAGGATTATATACAGTACAGACCAAAAGTTTGGACACATCTTCTCATTTAAAGATTTTTCTGTATTTTCATGACTTGGAAAATTGTACATTCACACTGAAGGCATCAAAACTATGAATTAATACATGTGGAATTATATACTTAGCAAAAAACTGTGAAACAGCTGAAAATATGTCTTATATTCTAGGTTCTTCAAAGTAGCCACCTTTTGCTTTGATGACTGCTTTGCACACTCTTGGCATTCTCTTGATGAGCTTCAAGAGGTAGTCACCGGAAATGGTCTTCACTTCACAGGTGTGCCCTGTCAGGTTTAATAAGTGGGATTTCTTGCCTTATAAATGGGGTTGGGACCATCAGTTGTGTTGTGCAGAAGTCTGGTGGATACACAGCTGATAGTCCTACTGAATAGACTGTTAGAATTTGTATTATGGCAAGAAAAAAGCAGCTAAGTAAAGAAAAATGAGTGGCCATCATTATTTTAAGAAATGCAGGTCAGTCAGTCCAAAAATTGGGCAAACTTTGTAAGTGTCCCCAAGTGCAGTTGCAAAAACCATCAAGCGCTACAAAGAAACTGGCTCACATGAGGACCGATCCAGAAAAGGAAGACCAAGAGTCACCTCTGCTTCTGAGGATAAGTTTATCCGAGTCACCAGCCTCAGAAATCGCAGGTTAACAGCAGCTCAGATTAGAGACCAGGTCAATGCCACACAGAGTTCTAGCAGCAGACACATCTCTTCAGCAACTGTTAAGAGGAGACTTTGGCAGCAGGCCTTCATGGTAAAATAGCTGGTAGGAAACCACTGCTAAGGACAGGCAACAAGCAGAAGAGACTTGTTTGGGCTAAAGAACACAAGGAATGGACATTAGACCAGTGGAAATCTGTGCTTTGGTCTGATGAGTCCAAATTTGAGATCTTTGGTTCCAACCACAGTGTCTTTGTACGATGCAGAAAAGGTGAACGGATGGACTCTACATGCCTGGTTCCCATCGTGAAGCATAGAGGAGGAGGTGTGATGGTGTGGGGGTGCTTTGCTGGTGACACTGTTGAGGATTCATTCAAAATTGAAGGCATACTGACCCAGCATGGCTACCACAGCATCTTGCAGCGGCATGCTATTCCATCTGGTTTGCGTTTAGTTGGACCATCATTTATTTTTCAACAGGACAATGACCCCAAACACACCTCCAGGCTGTGTAAGGTCTATTTGACCAAGAAGGAGAGTGATGGGGTGCTACGCCAGATGACCTGGCCTCCACAGTCACCAGACCTGAACCCAATCGAGATGGTTTGGGGTGAGCTGGACCGCAAAGTGAAGGCAAAAGGGCCAACAAGTGCTAAGCATCACTGGGAACTCCTTCAAGATTGTTGGAAGACCATTTCTGGTGACTACCTCTTGAAGCTCATCAAGACAATGCCAAGAGTGTGCAAAGCAGTCATCAAAGCACAAGGTGGCTACTTTGAAGAACCTAGAATATAAGACATATTTTCAGTTGTTTCACACTTCTTTGTTAAGTATATAATTCCACATGTGTTAATTCATAGTTTTGATGCCTTCAGTGTGAATGTACAATTTTCATAGTCATGAAAATACAGAAAAATCTTTAAATGAGAAGGTGTGTCCAAACTTTTGGTCTGTACTGTATGTATTTCCAGCAATGTAGCTCTGATATCTGGGAGCACTCTGCATGTTATTACAGTATTACTTTGCCGGAATAGAAGGAGGTTGAGTATAATAGAGTCGGATTAGATAGCATGGTGTTTTTGTGTTCGGCTGTTATAAATGACTTTTCTATATTATTTAGTTATTTCCTTTTTTTTATTTTTATCCCACTTATTATTATGTCCGGTTACAGTATGCTGCCCAGGAAAATGGATTTCTATGGAAACTTTTGCAGCAGAAACGAATGGAAAGGTCTCTACACAATGGCCGAGCGTAATCCTTCAGCCAAGAGAAATGTGGAGCTAAATCAGCCGCTGCTGGAATATGTCCAATAAGGCATTACCTCCTGATTGATGAATTGTATGGACGAGCAAGGAGCAGCTCATCCTGTATATCATGTGCACCGATAATGTCTGTTCTCATGTATGCACCAAAGATATGTATTAGGGCTAATAGGACATTTTTGTATGGAAACTTCCATTAACTTGGTCACCATGAATTTAGTCCAAATATTAGAAGTAAGCAGAAAATGTTTTCAGTATTTAGGACCGTGCCAATTAAAAATTAGAAAATTGTTAATTGACTTCTATGGGGGTGACTATAGTGAGCAAGCTCTTTGCAATGTGCTGCAGTCATTGACCAGGAGCGGGGGGGAAAATTAAAATAAGAAAATAGATTTGACGTAAACCAAATTTGTTTAGAATTTATCGTGGTTTATTCCGGGTGAATCAAGAAAAATGTTGAATGGATTTTAAAAAGCTAAGAAGGGGTTAAAAAAATTAAAAATATAGTACTCACCTCTCCTTTTCCATCATTAAAGTGGTCTTTGGTGATTAGACCTCGCAACGTCAAAATGCATTGTCGGCTCGCAACATCATAAAATCGAAAGGACTAGTCAACATCAGAGGCACGAAAGACCACTGAGAAGAAGGAGGAGGACCGAAGACACAAAGAAAAGGATCAGAGGACTGGGCAGGGAGCTGTGCAAGGGGACAAGAAAGGGCTGAGGATATGAGAGAATATATTTTTTTCAAACCCTGAATTTATTATGCTTTGGGGTCTGGATAAATTTCATGAAAAATTGCAAATCAAATTTCCTGGCAAAATTGGTGCAAATCAAATTTTATGAGATTCGTTCACATCTAGTACTGTAATTAACCATATTATTTTTATAGCCTCCTTATTTTTACAGAAGGTTCTCCAGTAGAAATGAGTAAATCCAAATTATGCAAATTGGATTCATGTAGAATTTTTAGGAATTCCCGGAACCCGCAATTTGCAATTTGATTTGCACAAACCTTTAAAAATGGTCTATGCCATTTTACGCAATGCAGAAGACTTCATCAGTCAGAGAAGGCTCACATGATATAGTTGTCACGGGTGTGTCGCCACGAAGATCGTCACGATTACACAGCTTGACTTCTCGCAGCTGACTTTTTGGTGCTTTGTGTTTTTCGGCAGTGAGGGAGTTAATTCTCTCTCTCTCTATGCTAGACAAGGTCCAGCCTCGCCCAGCTGCAATCAATGCTGCTGTAGTGAGACTCCTTCAAATGCCTGCTGGTCTGTTAGGGAAGTGTCTGAAAGCATTTCATGCAGACTAACAGAGCGGATCGTGGAATTTGGAGTTTCAGAGCTAAGTGTATTCGGAGAGTTTTTTCCCTTCCTCGCTTTATCATTTATCTCCTTTCCCGTTGGTGTTCCCTCTGTTGTAGTTGTGTAGTTTTTGTATGCAAGGTGGTTTTGGTTTTTCCCTTGTACTGTCTCGTTTGTCTAAGTACTGTGTGTGGGCATATTATTACTTGTCCCCTTTTTGTTGTGATCGGGGTCCTTCTCAGGACTAGATTACTTAGGTGCAGGGATCCTCAGGAGGTAGGGGTTACGCTGGCGGCCTGGACCTCTGTACCTTTAACAGTACCTCCAGGTTGAGGGATTAGTCACGGCCCCAGCTTAGGGTCAGCTTAGGCCCCTACCTCCAGTATACAGAGACAGCATGACATTTTCACCGACCACTTAGTTTTTCTCCAGCTACCATGGATCCAGTAGCCGGTCTAGCTCGGCAGTTGCAGAGTTTGTCCATGGAGCTGGCGGACGTTAGGTCCAAGGTTTTGTATCCTCAGGAGCAAGCCGGACCAGAACCTAAAGTAGCTCTCCCTGACAGGTTCACTGGGGGGCGGGACAAGTTTTTTGTTTTCCGGGAGGCATGCAAGTTGTACTTTCGGCTGCGGCCTCGGTCATCGGGGAGTGAAGAACAAAGGGTGGGAATTGTCATCTCGCTCCTACAAGGGAACCCACAATCTTGGGCGTTCTCTCTTCCCCCGGGCTCCCCGGCTCTCCAGTCAGTGGATAGGTTTTTCGCTGCTCTGGGACTCGTATATGATGACCCAGATCGGATCTCCCTTGCTGAGTCTAAGTTACGTAGGATTCAGCAGGGAGATCGTCCGGCGGAGGAATTCTGTTCGGAGTTCCGTAGGTGGGCCACGGACACCCAGTGGAATGACCCGGCTCCTAGGAGCCAGTTTTGTCAAGGTTTATCCGACAAATTACAGGATATGTTGGCACAGTATGACTCTCCCGCGTCACTGGAAGCCGCTATGGCCCTTGCTATTCGCGTTGACAGACGGCTTCGGGAGAGGTGCGGGATAACTCTACCCCCTGTGATGACTCCACCTCCTACAAGGTCCCCTCATATGGTGGTTCCCCTGGACAGTCCAGAGGAGCCTATGCAATTAGGAGGGACATCATTTCGGGGGAGGGGACCGGTGGTGCGCCATAAGACAGGAAGGTGTTTCTTCTGCGGGAGAAAGGGACATTTTATTGGGGGGTGTCCATCCCGTCCCTTGCAGAGTGAAGAGTCATCGGAAAACTGTTGATCCCAGGTTGTGTGGTGGACGGCAATCTGGGAGTAGGTATTTCGTCCCTAGGTTCGTCTCAGTTTCTCGTACCGGCGGAGGTGGTGGTGGGTACGAGAACTGAGAGGATATCTGTTCTTCTGGATAGTGGAGCCGGGGCTAATCTGGTTGATGCTCGGTTTGCCCGGGTTCAAGGTATGCGATTGAGTGAGTTGGCTAAACCCATCCCCATATTCTCGATCGATGCCAGGCCTCTCGGTCAGGGAAGTTTTTTGCAAGCTGTGCATGACGTAAAACTTCAAGTGGGGGCGATACATAAAGAACTGTTGTCTTGCTACGTGTTGGAGGGTCTTCCCACTCCTATAGTGTTGGGCCTTCCTTGGTTAACTAAGCATAACCCGGTTATTAATTGGCAAACCAGAGAGATAAGCCAATGGAGTAAATTCTGTAATAAAAACTGCATGAACACGGTCATCGGTGCGGTTACTCCTTGGGTCTTACCTCCATTTCTGGCGGACTTTGAGGATGTATTCTCGGAGAAAGGGTGTCAGGAACTACCTCCTCATCGCGAGTATGACTGTTCTGTAAAACTGCTCCCTGAGGCCAAGTTACCTAAAGCTAGGTTGTATAACCTTTCTGGTCCTGAGAGGCAGGCCATGAAGGATTATATTTCAGAAAGTCTGGCTAAGGGGCATATTAGACCTTCATCTTCACCGGTGGCTGCGGGGTTCTTCTTTGTTAAGAAGAAAGATGGAGGCCTACGCCCTTGCCTGGATTTCCGTGAACTTAATCGGATTACGGTCCGAGATCCGTATCCGCTCCCACTTATTCCCGATCTCTTTAATCAGATCGTGGGCGCCAAATGGTTCTCTAAATTGGATCTCAGGGGGGCGTACAATCTGATTAGGATGAAGGAGGGGGATGAGTGGAAGATGGCGTTTAACACTCCGGAGGGGCATTATGAGAACCTTGTCATGCCATTCGGTCTGACTAATGCCCCGGCGGTGTTCCAACACTTTGTTAATGACATTTTTCGCCGCCTGGTGGGACAGTTTGTTGTCATATATCTGGATGATATCTTAATTTACTCGCCGGATCTGGTGTCTCATCAGGAGCACGTTAGGCAGGTGTTACAGATCTTGCGGGATAATAAACTGTATGCCAAATGGGAAAAGTGTGTGTTCGCCGTACAGGAACTCCAGTTTTTAGGCTTCCTGGTTTCAGCGTCCGGTTTTCGTATGGACCCTGGGAAAGTGCGGGCAGTTCTTGAGTGGGATCGGCCAGAGAATCTTAAGGCACTACAACGTTTCCTGGGGTTTGCTAATTATTACCGGAAGTTCATTCGTAATTTCTCGTCCATGGTTAAGCCTCTCACAGACATGACTAAAAAGGGGACGGATTTTTCTAGGTGGTCTGACAAGGCTTGTCAAGCATTCTCCTCCTTGAAAAAATGTTTTGCCTCGGCACAAATACTCATTCAACCTGATGCGTCACAGCCATTCATTGTAGAGGTAGACGCTTCCGAGGTAGGGGTGGGAGCAGTATTGTCACAAGGTTCGTCCCCTGGTAAGTGGCATCCGTGCGCCTTTTTCTCTAAAAAATTGTCGTCTGCTGAGAGGAATTACGATGTCGGCAATAGGGAACTCTTGGCCATTAAGTTAGCTTTTGAGGAGTGGCGCCATTTTTTGGAGGGGGCAGTCCATCCGGTTACCGTCATCACCGATCACAAGAACCTGCTATATCTGGAGTCCGCGAAACGTCTGAATCCCAGACAAGCTAGGTGGTCATTGTTTTTTACCAGGTTTAATTTTGTCGTTACATATAGTCCTGGGTCAAAAAATGTAAAGGCGGATGCCTTATCTCGTAGTTTCCCTGGGGCCGGGAATACGGACGACCCGATTCCTATCCTTCAGGAGGGGGTGGTGGTTTCGGCAGTATGCTCTGAGCTGGAGGAGGAGGTATTGGAGGCTCAGGGGGACGCCCCTGTTGGACCTCCGGGGAGACTGTTTGTTCCAGATCAGTTGCGACAAAAGGTGATCGAGGCACACCATAACTCAGTTTTTGCAGGACACCCGGGGAGTAGAGCAACTGTGGATCTCCTCTCGCGTCGGTTTTGGTGGCCTAACTTACATAAGGAGGTGGTAACTTTTGTCGCGTCCTGTGGGGTTTGTGCGCGCTCTAAGACCTCACATACCCGTCTGTCGGGGGCCCTCTTACCTTTGAAGATCCCGGAGCGTCCTTGGACTCATCTGTCTATGGACTTTATTACGGACCTCCCTCCGTCTTCGGGTAAAACGGTCATACTCGTTGTAGTGGACAGGTTCAGCAAGATGGCACATTTTATCGCTCTTCCGGCTCTCCCTAATGCTAAAACTCTTGCGCAGGTGTTCATTGGGGAGATTGTGAGGCTTCACGGGGTACCCTCCGAGGTGGTGTCTGATCGGGGGTCTCAGTTTGTGTCCAAGTTCTGGAAGGCGTTTTGTGCACGGCGGGGGATGCATTTGTCGTTCTCATCGGCTTTTCATCCTCAGACCAATGGTCAGACGGAACGTATGAACCAGAGCTTGGAGACATATCTCCGGTGTTTTGTGTCAGAGAACCAGGAGGACTGGGCTTCTTTCTTACCTCTGGCAGAGTTTGCTCTTAATAATAGGCGGAGCGAGTCCACTGGTAAGTCCCCGTTTTTTGGGGCATATGGTTTTCACCCCCAGTTTTGTACTTTCAGTAGGGGGGGCTCTTCGGGGGTTCCTGAGGAGGAACGATTTTCCTCATCACTCGCTTCAGTATGGAGAGGGGTGCTGAAGAATCTGAATACTATGGGGAACCGATACAAACGTATGGCTGATAGGAGGAGAGTGTCTGGTCCGGACCTAAGTGTGAACGATCGGGTATGGTTGTCTACTAAGAATATAAAACTTAAGGTTCCCTCCTGGAAACTGGGTCCCAGGTTCATCGGGCCGTACAGAATCAGTTCTATTATTAATCCGGTGGCATTCTGTCTTGACCTCCCCCCTACGTTTAAAATTCACAACGTGTTCCACAGATCGTTGCTTAAGAGGTATGTGGCGCCGGTGGTACCGTCACCTTTACCTCCCCCTCCAGTGGTGGTCAAGGGTAACTTGGAGTTCCAGGTATCGAGGGTCATCGATTCACGCTTTAATCGCCGGTCCCTTCAGTACCTGGTTCATTGGAAAGGGTATGGTCCTGAGGAGAGGATGTGGGTTCCTGCGTCGGATATTAACGCAGACCGATTAGTTCGGGCCTTCCACACGACTCACCCTGATAAACCTGGCCCTGAGGGTCCGGAGGCCCCTCGTAGAAGGGGGGGTACTGTCACGGGTGTGTCGCCACGAAGATCGTCACGATTACACAGCCTGACTTCTCGCAGCTGACTTTTTGGTGCTTTGTGTTTTTCGGCAGTGAGGGAGTTAATTCTCTCTCTCTCTCTGTGCTAGACAAGGTCCAGCCTCGCCCAGCTGCAATCAATGCTGCTATAGTGAGACTCCTTCAAATGCCTGCTGGTCTGTTAGGGAAGTGTCTGAAAGCATTTCATGCAGACTAACACAGCGGATCGTGGAATTTGGAGTTTCAGAGCTAAGTGTATTCGGAGAGTTTTTTCCCTTCCTCGCTTTATCATTTATCTCCTTTCCCGTTGGTGTTCCCTCTGTTGTAGTTGTGTAGTTTTTGTATGCAAGGTGGTTTTGGTTTTTCCCTTGTACTGTCTCGTTTGTCTAAGTACTGTGTGTGGGCATATTATTACTTGTCCCCTTTTTGTTGTGATCGGGGTCCTTCTCAGGACTAGATTACTTAGGTGCAGGGATCCTCAGGAGGTAGGGGTTACGCTGGCGGCCTGGACCTCTGTACCTTTAACAGTACCTCCAGGTTGAGGGATTAGTCAGGGCCCCAGCTTAGGGTCAGCTTAGGCCCCCTACCTCCAGTATACAGAGATAGCGTGACAATAGTGCAGCCAATCAGGAGGAACTATCATAGCCTGTATAAAAGCCAAGGAAAGGAATGCAGCACCCATTGTGTGGTGAATCTGGATAGTGAGAGGACATCACAGCTCATAGCTCAGCAATGGAGATAGTGTGAGAAAAAGCCATGAACACTGAAGAAACATTACAGATAGTGTGTGAAAGTAAGTACAGCAGTGAAGAATAGTTAGCATCCGGTTGCACATAGCCATATGTATTGATGCCATTTGGACATTGCTAAGGGCGAGATTGTGTTCTATACAGACCTAGGAGACCTCTTTTTTCAGGGCATTTGGAGTACTTTCAACTTTGGCAAGTCACATTTTTTGGGCAGTGACAGAGCATAACAATATTTCAGCCCATTGCTTCAAAATTTTCAGACCAATGGTCATTCACCATCAAGTCTTCTATTTCTAACATAAGATCCCCATTTGTTTCTTACAAGACTCGTCTCAGTCTAACAAGACGTCATTTTTCAGTTCCAGGCAGAGTGAGGGTATTACCAGGTAATGAGCAGCTGGAGGAGATAACACCTGGATCTGCAAACAACTTGTGAAAAATGGACAAATATTGGCTAATAAGGCATCCAGGCTGCGGAGCGATCCACCGCTCTCGAGGCTTAGGAGAAAACCTGCTCTATTTTTACACGCAGTCTGCTCTTATTCTTAACTACCGCTAAATCAATGATGTAAGATGCCAAATTACCGGAACCATAAATAACGGGACGAGCGAACCTCCCACAGCTCGGGTCACAGAACAGTACTCAGGACGTCATCAAATTAATCTTCGGTTCTCTTACTTTTCTCTATTTTTAACACAGAAATAAGAAAAGAAAACCTGTAAAAACACTGTTGTGAAATAATATTTGCCCCCCCCCCATCCTCTTACATATCACATGCTGCATTTTTATTTAATAGTTTCCAATCTTTAAACAAAGTTATCTCTAAGACTCTATGTGTTTCTTAACGGGAACCTGACAGCTAATTCATAGTGCCTAAACAACGGGCAGTATAAATCAGAGGCCAGCTTCCTAATTGCAGCCCTGAAATGATGCTTCCACGTTCCCCTTGTCTGCACACACACATACGGAGAGACCTGTCAGTCAAGAGTAGCAGGGCGGGGACAAGCAGCCAGGGACCAGCCATGGACTAGTGAATCTAGGTGCATTGTTCCAAGTTAGATTTTCAAATTATGATTTTTCTGAAACACCGCAGTATCCCAGAGTAAAAGCTGCATGGCTCAGTAAGGAGGCCGGTCTCTGATTTATGGTGCCAAGTGAAACTGAGCACTGGACAGTACGCTGCAGAGAAAGTACAGGTGAGCGGTGAGGGTTTTTTTTTTCTGCTTCTGTAACTTAATAAAATGACAGCTGACTGGGCACCATATTGCTGAATTTGGAAAAATTTGAATTCAGGAGATTCTGATTTTTTTTTGTAAAATGCAAGGCAAACCTAGGACAGATTCTGCCATCTTTACGTCTCACACTTTTAGCACCAACCTCATCTATTCCCAGGCTATGCAACCTACCTATCCCACTGATACCCCAAATTTTCAGTTTGTTGTTGCCCTGTTAGACAGTACTTTGTGCCTCTTGTTAGGTACTAATCCCCTTTAATGCTCCTTTGAAGGAATTGTCTGGGATTTTAACATTGATGGCCTATCCTTTGAATAGGTCATCAATGTCTGATCAGTTGGGGTGCAAAACCACGGCAATCCCACTGAGTTATGGAGCTGCAGAGCACAACTCAGTGGAATGTATAGTGGCCGCGGCCGGGTACTGCACATCCACTCCTTATTCAAATCAATTGGGGTCGAATGTACAGTACCCGGCCGCGGCCACTATTCCACTGACAGAGCTGTGCAACTCCGCACCTGAGCAGTTCCGCCCACCGCTGATGTGATGCTCACAGCCCTCCTTGGGAGATGGGGATACTCGGAGCCGGGTCAGATGTTTGGGGGGTTGTAGCCATGGCCTGGACCCGTTCCGTGCCCAGGGCCGTCACATAAAAGATTTAATGGGCTTTCAGGGTTTGGTGTTAATCAAGTGGATGTAATGACTACGCCACCTGTGGTCTCTGGTGATCCTCCACCAGCGCTGCGTTCAGTCCTCTGAGGCAGGATGTCGTGGCAGCAGCAGATGGTACTACTCCCCACAGGCGGAGCAGGGCCTCAGGGCAGAGAAGACGGATCAGGGGAGTAGTAGTAGGTGGTGCGGTGTGGTGTCGCACTGAAATAAGGGACTGGAGGCAATGGATGCAGTTTTCCAAGCTTTACTCACGTTGTTAGGTGTCAGCTGCAAGGCTTCTCCTTGCTCCTCACGGCGTGCTGTGGCCACCAGGAAGGGGTTCAGCACACTCCGGATAGTTCGGGTGCATCACTCAGGACCCCCGCACCAGAGTGTTCCTAGACTTTCTCACTAGGTCCTCTCCTGTCCGTGTGCGGTGCGTGTACTAAGGCCGGGTCTCCCTCTGGACTATGCACAGAACAAGGGTACGGGTGGCGACTCCGCTCTGTCCGTTACCCGGTGGGATCCACTGAGCCTCCGGGCTTCTCCGACTAAGACTTGAAGTGACAGAGTCAGATATCGGGGGCCGGTACCCCTTTTGCAGCAGGAATCCCTCTGACTAGGCCAGAATAGTGAGGACAGGTGGCGTATGCCGCTCCGTCTGCATCCCCCTGGGATCCTTTTGCCTGTGGAGCTTGTCTCCTCTGCTCCCCTCCAGGCCTTCTTAGGTAGGGATCTTGACCGGGTAGAGACAGCCGTTAACTCTAGCCCGCTCCTCGCCTCAAGGCCAGAGCACGAGGACCGTGTATCTTCAATCAGCTGCAGGTTCACACAGAAAGCCACGTTCAGTGATGAAGATCACAATCAAAGACCATAAGCCCAAGATGGCCGTTTATTAGATATGAATTTTGTGGTGTAACCTAAAGTGCGTCCTCCACCCTCACCCACTACATGGTTCCCCCTATCTTTGGTTCCCCCCATCTCCTCTTATCCCGGCTGGGGCAGCACTATGGTGCCTATAAGCCCCCCTCAGGTGGGAGAGGTGTAGTGTTGGATGGATGTGGTGGGGTCCCAATAGGTGCTCCTTCCTTAACTCGGAGAGGAGATACCACACCTCGGTTTGAGGTGCAGTACCCCTGTGGTGACTGAACCCTCAGGGGCGCCACACTGACACTGGGAACAGCTGATTGGCAAGGCTGCCAGATGTTGGATCCCCACCGATCAAACATTGATGAGCTATCCCAAGGATAGGTCATCAATATTAAAGTCTTGGACAACTCCTTTCAAAAGTAATAATGCATATAGTTCCCCTTTAACAGATAATAATGTCCTGAATGTCCCATTAGTGAGTAAAAATACCCAGAGCGTCCCCATAGCGAGCAAAATAATATTGCCCAGAGTGGCTCCAAGTGCAACAACACTGTCTGAGTGTCCTTCAAAAAGTATTAATGCCCTCATTAAAAGTAGTAATGACCCAAATAAAAATAAGAAAAGTTTGAAGTGTAGGAGGTGCACAGTAGTGATGTCATCACATCGCCTGCAACAAAACACTGACAGTAGTAGCTATATTAGACCTACAAATTAGAGGCTTTCCTACAGAACAATACATATACCCTATATAGCAAATTATGAGTGTGCAGCCAAGAATGAATAAAATATAATACATTTTATTGATCAGAATAATTTAAAATATGATAAAAACAACATACAAACAGAGAAGTTGTACCAAGAATTTAGGCCTGACCAAGGGAATCTATGTTACAATATTTCCAATACACCAAAGTACTTAAATGCAGCAAAATCAATATTCTCCCATCATAAAAGTGAGGCATGGCAACATAGATATCACACCAGAAAATTCACATATGGATAAATAAATCCTAAATATGGATATTTCCACAGTATTCCATATACTATAATATATTCACAAAGATGTCTTAATATATGCCATGCAAACGATCACAAAATAAATTGTTTGCCCATATGGTGTCTAAGAAGAGCACTATCACATATCATAACTGGCCAGAATATACCTGAAACTCCAATACATGTGCTCAACTATTATTAATACATATACTGTGACCAATCATCTAGTCATATTTACCCTGGGTCAGGACAGATGATCCAAAGAGTGTCCCTAACGCGCGTTTCACGTTTTTAGCTTCCTCAGAGGGGTCAACAAAACACTGACGTCCTTTACACGGCTTCATCCTGTGCGCCACATGCCTAAAGCATCCTGCAGCTTACAAAACATAGATTGAGTAAACAGGGTGTCCATGCCTACATGTATTTGATGTGCCCCCTGGGCCAGTGCTGTTTGGGGATTACCCGGAGCCGGATCTGATGGGGGTTGTAGTCTCCGAGTGGCGGCGACCCGGTCCGTGCCCAGGGTGTCAAACTCAGTGTGTGGCAGTCTTTACAGATGTTATTAGTTGTTCTTAGTGTCGACTACGCCACCCGTTGATTTGCGGTCAAAAGGCCGCCGCTGCAGCAGGGTCCGCTGAGGCTTGTGGTATATGTGCAGCTGTGGTAGTATAACCCCCAACGGGAGGGGTATAGCCTCAGGGGGTCAGGTGTAGAGGATGGTGGTAGTGGTGGTGCAGTGTGGATGGTAAGAAGACTCAGAGTCGGGCTGTGCAGTTCAGGGTTTTTACTTACTGCTGTTCTGTTGGTCACTCTGGCCTTGAGTGACCGCCCGAGCCGTGCTGCGTCCACCAGGTCCTGGACTCGGCCAACCCCCAAGCAATTCTGGAGCGTGGTCCTGAGCTCCCTTTCTGACTGTCCTCTCTACTGGCCGTTCCCACCAGGGGTCCACTTATGTCCAGCTCCCTCGGGTCTCCTGTTGGGTGAACCTTCTTTGGCTTCCCTGACCCTATGCTCGGTGTGCCTTCTTAGTGGACTTGGTGAGGGGCTGCTCCACATGTAATGTCGCAGCCTCCGGTTCTTAGTTGAGGGTAGTTTCTCTCCTCCACTAATTTTGGGCTCCGGTTCCCTTGCGTGCCAACCCTTCACCCTTCTGGTTGTATACTGGGTTCTTGGGGTTCCTTCTTCTCCCCCTCTGGGTCCTTCTCTTCTCCTCTCTCTCTTCTCTCTGCAGGCGCTCCTGGACCTCTCTCAGGACTGACTGACCCTCTACAGAAGACTGACCCTGATCTAAGATGGTGCCCACCTTATATACTCCCTCTATGTGTGAGCTCAGGTGACCAGCACCCAATGTGCTCCTAGCCTTACCCAGACTGCTCCCCCTATCTGCCCCTACACTACTGGGATGTTCCACCCCCTCCCACTCCAGCCAGGGACAGACACTGTCGTACCTGCACATATACTGGTGGGAGTACCGTCGGTCTGTCCCCCGGAAATGGGATGTATGTAGTGTATGCAGCTATCTGAGCTCAGTCCCACACTCCATCCTTACCCGGGAGTGGAATACCACACCTCTGGCTTGAGGTGTAATACCCCTGTAGCAGCCGAGTCCTCAGGGTGCTACATTCCCCCCTGGTAAATCACAGCACGTCCTCGGGCTGTAAGAGAATAAAACATCCATAAACATACAATTTTTTTCATAACAACATAAACATATAAAACATTATATATATATTTCTGCAGCATAAAACTTTTTCATAATAAACATTCTTGTAAACTTTCTTGTTCCTCCGGCCACGGTGCAACTTGTGACCGGGTAAAGTGCGACAGTCTCTTGTAGAATAACACAGCTTTCCTATAAAACCAGTAGGGGGCGCCTTAAAAAGCGCAACTATATACAAGGGGAAATATGGCCGCTCTCAGTCCTCGGCCAGGTATTAGGAAAGGAATGACCGCTCTCAGTCCTCGGTCAGTGGGAATAGGGACACACGGGTTTCAGTTCAATTTGCTGGTCCCAACGGGGACTATATTTTAACTAGCAGCAGTAACAGTTCTTATACCCTGACGGGTAACTATGTACAGTCTCTTTACCGTACTTTAATGACGGCGTACTCCTGCTCCTCCTTCAAACCCGTCCGGGTCCTCTTGCTCCTCTTCACACCGTAGCTCCTCCTCCGTCAGCCGGTGTACATGGAGGGCGTAGGGTCCTTTGGCACACTTGTGTCGGGTGAACGTGACCTCGTCCCCTACATATAGGTCACGACCTCTGTGTCCCTCCGGCAGATGGGACTCCACGTCTCTTCTGGTCACAAAGACGTCGCCGGGGGTGTGGTGATCCCTGATGAAGCCCCACCCGTGCTGCAATTGAAACTTAATCACAGTCCCGGTGGTACGGGGACCATGAGCTGCACGGGGGTCTCTCCTGGTCCTGCTCTTCTGCCCTGCGCTCTGTTCCTGCAGCCGCTGCTCACGGACCCGCCTCTCTCTCCGTTCTTGCTCGAAGACTGCTAACCGCTGGCGGCAGCACTCCACACGCTCCGCTGCGGCTGCCCGAGTTTCCTGAGTGAACCCCATGAGGTCTCCTCCGGTGGGGTCCCACTCGAACTGCGCTTCTTCCAGCGGGAGCGGGGTCCTCTTAACGGGCTTCGGAGCCGGAATCAGGGGCTCGCACGGGGCCTTACTTTTTGGAGTTCCAGTTGGTAGTACTCCGGTGGCCATCTAAAGGGCTGCCTATCCGGGCACGTATGCTGGGCAAATAGGTCTTCACCCAGGTGTGGCGCTGTGGATGTTGAGGGCGCAGTGGTGGTAGCGGCGCCCGGGTTCGCCAGGCCTTGCGACCAGGCCTGGGGTACCCTGAACGTAAAAGGCACCGTGAAGACGGCGGCGCCCGGGGTTACTTGGCCCAGCGACCAGGCCGGTGGCTCAGTGGAGGTAGAGGGCGCTGTTGGTACTGCGGCGCCCGGGGGTACTAGACCTTGCGACCAGGCCGGTGGTGTTTCCTGCTTTGCCGCGCTCAGGGTTGAGGCGCGTGACGTCACAGGGGTCGCGGCCGCGGCTTCTGCTTGAGGCCTTGTCTGGAGCGGTGACGATGCAGCGACGGGCACGGCAGGGGGAATTTCGGGCTCTGCGACGGGGAGCTGGGGCAGGCACGCGGTTTCTCGGCTCGGGGTAGTGACGTCCCCTTTACCTGCCTCCATCTGTTCAGCTCCCTCTTCGGCGCCGTCTCCGGCCTTCACTCCTCCTGCACCATCCTCAGAGGCGGTCTGTCTCCTCGTCTCGGGTGGCGTGCTTCGCTGGCGGGTTCTTGCCTGCAGGGCCATCTCTCGGCTCCACTCCGTCAGCGTCTCTCGCTGCACCTGGGCCATCCTCCATGCGGGGCGCTCCAGCGCGGTCTGCGCACACTCCCGGTCTCGGGGGAGCTGTGCCAGGATCTCCACTAAGCCTAGTGGGGTTGTTGCTTGCAGCAGGCTCCTGACCACAGGGTCGGTGCTGCCTGACTCTCCTTCCATCTCCGGGTACGACTTCTCCGGAGTCCTCTCCAGACTTCTTGTCTCCGGGTGCGCTCTCTCCAGACTCCTCCAGGCTGCACCCATCTTCGCTCTCTTGTTCTGTCTCCGCCCACATTGAAGGTGGTCCCGGGGCAACTTTGTGATTGTCAGTTCCAGGGGCAGTTCTCTCACGCTGATGGACATCTCTAGCATCACAGTCTCCGTTGGTGGGGGCGGTTTCCGCTTTTGGCGCCATTCCTTGACCTGGCCCACGATGGGAGGTGACCTCTTGCCACCCTCTGGCACGCCCATAATGGCGTCCGCTCTTCCAAGGCGGGAAATCTTCTGGAAATGGCGGGAATCGTCTCCCAGTGGCGGGAAACTCCGTGGATGGAGGGAAAAAGCTGCAGATGGCGGGCAACCGGCGGGAAACGATCCGTGATGGCGTCCCATGGCGGGGACCCTCTGGAACCGGTGGGAGACTTCTTCTTGAGGTAAATTTGAACTTTTCTTCAGGCACGCAGTACCCGGTGGTTGCGGGCACGAAATCCTGCCGACTACGCCAAAGTTGACGCGCCCCCTGGGCCAGTGCTGTTTGGGGATTACCCGGAGCCGGATCTGATGGGGGTTGTAGTCTCCGAGTGGCGGCGACCCGGTCCGTGCCCAGGGTGTCAAACTCAGTGTGTGGCAGTCTTTACAGATGTTATTAGTTGTTCTTAGTGTCGACTACGCCACCCGTTGATTTGCGGTCAAAAGGCCGCCGCTGCAGCAGGGTCCGCTGAGGCTGGTGGTATATGTGCAGCTGTGGTAGTATAACCCCCAACGGGAGGGGTATAGCCTCAGGGGGTCAGGTGTAGAGGATGGTGGTAGTGGTGGTGCAGTGTGGATGGTAAGAAGACTCAGAGTCGGGCTGTGCAGTTCAGGGTTTTTACTTACTGCTGTTCTGTTGGTCACTCTGGCCTTGAGTGACCGCCCGAGCCGTGCTGCGTCCACCAGGTCCTGGACTCGGCCAACCCCCAAGCAATTCTGGAGCGTGGTCCTGAGCTCCCTTTCTGACTGTCCTCTCTACTGGCCGTTCCCACCAGGGGTCCACTTATGTCCGGCTCCCTCGGGTCTCCTGTTGGGTGAACCTTCTTTGGCTTCCCTGACCCTATGCTCGGTGTGCCTTCTTAGTGGACTTGGTGAGGGGCTGCTCCACATGTAATGTCGCAGCCTCCGGTTCTTAGTTGAGGGTAGTTTCTCTCCTCCACTAATTTGGGCTCCGGTTCCCTTGCGTGCCAACCCTTCACCCTTCTGGTTGTATACTGGGTTCTTGGGGTTCCTTCTTCTCCCCCTCTGGGTCCTTCTCTTCTCCTCTCTCTCTTCTCTCTGCAGGCGCTCCTGGACCTCTCTCAGGACTGACTGACCCTCTACAGAAGACTGACCCTGATCTAAGATGGTGCCCACCTTATATACTCCCTCTATGTGTGAGCTCAGGTGACCAGCACCCAATGAGCTCCTAGCCTTACCCAGACTGCTCCCCCTATCTGCCCCTACACTACTGGGATGTTCCACCCCCCTCCCACTCCAGCCAGGGACAGACACTGTCGTACCTGCACATATACTGGTGGGAGTACCGTCGGTCTGTCCCCCGGAAATGGGATGTATGTAGTGTATGCAGCTATCTGAGCTCAGTCCCACACTCCATCCTTACCCGGGAGTGGAATACCACACCTCTGGCTTGAGGTGTAATACCCCTGTAGCAGCCGAGTCCTCAGGGTGCTACATATTACCATGGATCTCAATTGTACCGATGTCCGGTGGACCCCAATACAACTGAAAGTTATGCTCATCTGGGGATAAGGATGGGACACACCATGCAAGTGAGCCCAGAAAAAACTGTCCCTTTGCTCCCCTGCTTGCTATTACTCTGGTCAGTGAGCTCATTCTTCCTTCTGACCTCAGCTCACAGCTGATTTATGACCACATTTAATTTCAGCTCAGCTTTGATGTGGTCTATGGTCATACATCAGCAAAGAAGAGTTCAGAAAAAGATAGATAAAAGAGTTATGCATTACTACCTGTCATTGGCTGCCTGAAGATGACTACTAAGAATTGACCTCTACCGTAAAGGACGTATCACCCTATTGTCAGGCTCAGCGGTGAGTAAAAACTGCAAGATTTCAGCAGTGTTCTCCAATGTAGAAACAGCATGGAAAATTATAAAAAAAAAAAAAATCAATAAAAATACTGAAAAACATTAACATAAAATAAAGAATTACTTTAAACAATGGTGAAACATTGTCATTAATAAAATCGCTCTCCGTAACAATTGTAACAATCAAACTCTATTTCGTGGTGAACCCAACTAAAATATCCGTTTCGGATGCCGCCGTCGCCTTCGTCTCTTTGTCCTTACTTTACATGAGATAATTTACCAAGGTAATCAGCTTGTTTCTGCACTTAATATGATAAATATTTACAAGAGAGGGGAACGAAAATATGAGGCTGCGTTCAGCGTCTGGATGAGATCATGGATGTAATGTATCATGCTGCGCATTAAAATTCAATATAACTGTGCAAACATAATAATAAAAAAACTCACTGCGGCGCCATGTACATTGCAGCTTCTTGCTAATATCCTTTAATGCAGAGCAAATAGTGAAGAGCAGAGCATAATTTTTTCTGTTATTTTTAAAGGAGAGGCTGAATTTATTACACGTAAAATTTCCATCTATATTCCTGTTCTATGCAAATGAAAAATATAAACATACAGTAAATTTATGAACATGGTGCCGGGCATAATAATGCTCATTAGGACTAATCGTTTTCATTGACAACTTCACACAGTCCGACAGGCTGTACCGCGCCGGCTGATTAGAGACTTTTATGAGGAAGGTGTTGATGAGATCCTACTTTAGAGAGAAAAGTTTGTTTTCGGTGCTTGTTAATGAGAGCGATCACACGGGCCGGGCGCGTCGTTAGCGAGCTTAGCATTAACAAACACGTCCAATTAACTTGCTTATACTAATTTCTAATTAACATATTTAATCATCATCAATGTACACAGATAGCTCGCTGTTCAAAGCAACACATTAGGGAGAAATACAGTAACATGGATTTGAAGGAAACGGGAAGAAGATTACGTATTTTATTTTGGCCACTAATTGGACGCTAATTGGGTGATTTTTAAGTAATTCCAACTTAATAGATTTTACGACAGACTTCCGAAAATTGAAACTTTTTTTTTTGCATTTTCAGGCATAGACATAGTCCATGTAGGTCATCCTACTGTGAAGGTCATCCTACTGTGAAGGTCATCCTACTGTGATGTCATAGACCAAGTGCAGCAAGTCACTCAGGTCAATGTTTGATTGGATGATGATGTCACAAACATGGTCTATGATTGGTCAGTGAGTGTAGTGAGGTCACATAGTCAATATAGGAGGTCATGTCACAAAGGGAGTACGGTGAGGTCATAATCATATACAGTATGTAGCAGGTGAACCAGTCATTCAATATGATGTCACAGACATAATAACAAAATCAGTATTGGAGGTCATTCTATGATTGGTCAGTGAGTGCAGTGATGTCACCACAGTGTATGTAGGAGGTGATGTCGCAGAGAGAGTGCAATGAGGTCATAATCATAAATGTAGCCAGTGAACCGATCATTGAGCAATGATGTCACAGACATGATAACACAGTGAGCATTGGAGGTCATTCTATGATTGGTTGGTGCTCTCGAAGAGTGAGTACAATAAGATCATGCATTCTATGTAGGAGGGCATTGTATGTTTGGCAGGTGATGATTTCCCAAAGTATAACCATGTGATATTTCAGTTTTTCTTTTTTAATAAATTTGCAAAAGTTTCTACATTTCTGTTTTTTTCAGTCAAGATGGGGTGCAGAGTGGACTTTAATGAGAAAAAAAATGAACTTTTAAGAATTTATCAAATGGCTGCAATGAAACAAAAAGTGAAAAATGTAAACGGGTCTGAATACTGTCGGTACCCACTATATATGTAGGCGATCATGTCGCAGAGAGAGTACGGTGAGATCACAATCGTACATGTAGCAGGTGAACCAGTTATTGAACGGTGATCTCACAGTCATGATAACATTCAGGATTGGAGGTCATTCTATAGTTTTTTGGTGCGCTCAAAGAGTGAGTACAATAAAATCACACAGTCTATGTGGGAGGTCATGTCACAGAGAGAGTACAATGAGGTCACAATCATAAATATAGCAAGTCAATCGGACATTGAACAATGATGTCACAGGTATGATAGCACAGTCAGTATTGGAGGTCATTCTATGATTGGTTGCCGCTCTCGAAGAGTGAGTACAATGAGATCACACAGTCTATGTAGGAGGACAGTATATGTTTGCCGGGTGATAATATCCCAAATTAAGTGCCGTTAAGTTCCAGAATTTATGTAGAAAGTAGTGATGGGCGAGCACTAAAATGCTTGGGTACTCGTTGCTCGGGTCGAGCAAATTGGAATACTCGGGTGCTCGACCCAAGCAACGAGCCCAATGTAATTCTATGGGAAACTCGAGCATTTTTCAGGCGGCTCCCCCCGGCGTTCTGCAGAGGGCCTAAAAATTGCCCAAATCGATGGGAACAGTGCTCAAATGACATGGGAACAGCATGGGGAAAACCCCTGGAAGCATCTCTGACTCCCAGGTCACTGATGTCAACAACGTTGTCAGAGTATTACGCCACTTTTACGGACTCACAATAAAACATACAAAAACAAAATAGATTTTCCTGGGAAATATGTTATGGAACATCCTTTCCAGGGTAATGACTTGTATATGACTCGCCCCCTGGGCCGTGGGGCACTCGGATCCGGGCAGTAGGGGAACGATGGGAGTAGTAGTGGCAACCCGGTTCCGTGGCTCAGGGTTGTCAGGCCAGTGGTAGTCCGTTATGCGCTGATGATTATGTCCGACTACGCCACCCGTGGATTGCGGTTATTAGGAACCGCCGCTGCATGCAGACCGCTGGGGCTGATGAGGTGCGCAGCTAGGGTAGTGTGACTCCCCACGGGAAGAGTGCGGCCCCAGGGCAGTATAATGGATGGTGGGAGTGATGGTGATGAGAGTCCCAGTACCGGTAGTGCTGGAGGCGCGAAGGAGCACACAGACAACAGGTTGCAGTCCAGGGCCTTTACTAGAACAGGTAAACTGACCCATAAACAGTCCCGGCTAGGAGGGGACCTGGATGTCTGAGAGCAATGGGGAAATTGGCCCTGGTCAGCGTGAGGGTGTAGGCCTACCGTGCTTTCTGTGCTCCTTCTGGCTATCTCCTCCTTATAGGGTAACAGCCCACGTTTCCGAGCTTTCCGTGTACTCTCGCCTGTATGGCCTGCGACGTGGGTTCCTTTCTGCTTCCGGCCTGGTACGGCTTTACTGGTCCCTTCTATTGTGGCAGAGCCTCCAGGTTTCTTAGGCCAAGGAACATACAGTCCCCTGCGGACTGGTTATCTGCTGTGGGATGTGGAATCCTCCCAGCCTCAGACACCAAAGTGTGGTAAATTAAGTCCTTTATCTGCCAAGACTTCGCCTCTTGTCTCTGGCTTGTGGCTCTCCTCCTGCCACACTTCCTCTTCGGTGCAATACAACTGTCCCTCTCTGCTCTGGACACTTCTCAGTGCTGAGACAGGCCGTCCAGTTCTCCCTAACCCTGCCCCCAGTACCAGCTTTTATAGGGGCAGCCAGCTCCCCCTACTGGCCTGAGACAGGAGGCATTGCATGCTAATGTTCCCCTGACTAGAGAACCCCCCCCTTGCTCTCAGACACAGCTTTAATATACTTGTGGCATCCAGGCCAGGGTGACACATTCCCCCCTAGTAAAATTTAGTACTCCGGGACTAAACAGTAAACAAAGATAATATAGATGACTATAAAACATTAGTAGACAAACGACGCACAGGTTGAGTTCTCAAGGTCACAGTGTGGTCTGTGACCGGGTGTCCATATCACCAACAGAACGGGGAGCCTCAACCAGGTGGGGGTCTGTCCTACCCCAAGTCCTTTACAGTCTTAGTTCATTCCTTGGTTAGGCTCCGAACGCAGTCCATACTAGGTCCCGGTTATAAAAAGTTCATAACCTGTGAGTCCTTACGGTAGCTGCAAGAAACTGAAACACAGAATTACCAAACATGCATGTAACTTGGCAAACATTTCAACATTTGGCAACAGGGTTATTTACAATTTTAGCGCGCTCTATATTTTCCAGCGAGCGGGTATCTGCCCCTTTGTGCTCCTGGTTGATCTCCTTAACCCACTGTCTGGTGGTGAACCGACTTGGCTTTCCTGACTAGAGTTAGGGGTACAGCTACCAGCTGGGTGTACAGGTAGGGCAGGCAGCAGTCTGCAGGTTCTTTGGCTTACCGCAGGCATGGCAGGCTCACTGTCAGCAGAGGGTTGACTCTCCTGGGCTGCTGGTACAGGCTCTTCTGCCTCTGGAACCGCTCGCTCCTCTTCACCTTCCAGCTCTGGTGTTGGTTGTTGTTGTGCCGGTTGCAGGAAATGCAGGACGGGTACCACTATGGCATCATTTATGCGAGTCCAGGACCGAGGGAACTCTCCGAGAACGGTGCTGATCATTTCTTCCTTGTCCTCTGCGGGTTCAAGGTCACTCTGATCCTCTTCTGCACTACGGAGTTGCTCGGGGCACCTTTTGAGGTGGTCTCTGGAGACGGTACTAGTGGTTTCTCCTCCGTCCTTGGTGATCATGCACACCTTCGGGTTGTCGTGATCAGACTGCAGTACGGTGTAGGGTTCCCTTTCCCACTGGTCGTCCAACTTATGTAGCCTTCTCTTCCGCTTCAGGACCTGCTCACCAGGTTCCAGGGGACAAGCAGGGGCGTGTTGGTTGAAGAGTTTTTCTTGCCTCTCTCTCACCTGGGCCAGGCTCTTCTCCACACTCTCCTGTACCTTCTTGTACTGCAGTTGCCTTTCCATATCCCAGTCCGCATCCGGGTAGGTGTCCTCAGGCGTTAGGACTCCCATCTCCAGGTCTACGGGCAGCTTACCTGGTCTGGCTCGCATCAGGTAAGCCAGGGTGCAGTTTGTAGCATTCACCGGGATATGGTTGTATAGGTCTATCAGATCCGGCAGTTTTTCTGGCCACAGGCTGCGTTCCTCCAGGGGCAACGTCTTTAGGAGATCAATGACTATGTTGTTCATTTTCTCACACATCCCATTGGTTTGTGGGTGGTAAGGCGTTGTCCGAATCTTCTTACAGCCATAGAGGTTGCAGAACTCCTGGAAGATTTCAGCTTCGAACGCTGGACCCTGGTCCGTCAGTACCTGTTCCGGATACCCGTGTGGACGGCAGAAGTATTGCTGGAAGGCTCTGGCCGCCGTTTGGGCTGTCAAATCTTTCACCGGGACCACCACTAAAAAACGGGAATAGTGGTCCACGATTGTCAGGGCGTAGATATATCCTGACCGGCTTGGAGCCAATTTGACGTGGTCCAGAGCTACCAGCTCAAGAGGCTGCGTGGTGACGATGGGCCTCAAAGGTGTCTTCTGGCTGGCACGGTCCTTCCTCCTTAGGTGACAAGGGCCACAGTCTCTGCACCACTTCTCTACAGCCCCTCTCATGCCGACCCAAAAGAACCGTCCTCTCAGCAGGAACTCCAGTTTCTTCCAACCGAAGTGCCCCGCTCTGTCATGGTAAGCCCCCAGGACCATAGCTGCATCCCGCCTTGGGACCACGACTTGCCAGGTCAGCTCGTGCATCCGGTGGTTGACAATCCTTCTGCACAGCTTGCCTTCGTAGAGGAACAGCTTGCTCTTCTCCTTCCACAGCTGCTTGGCTTCCTCTGGAGCATCCGGATCCATGCGGGCGTCTTCCTGGGTCAGCAGATCTTTCACCAGGCGGATGGCAGGGTCACTATCTTGGGTCTCGGCCCAGCTGTGGTGAGGTAGGGGATTGATCATCACGGTTGTTAGATCCTCCTCCTTCACGCGGTGGGAGTATTGAGCGGCTCTATACCGGTGAAATGCGGGGAGTTCTACCTCCTCCAGCTCTTCTGGGTCTTCGTCACCTTCAGGTAAGTGAGGCATTCTCGATAGGGCGTCAGCGTTGGCATTGGTTTTGCCTGCCCGGTACTTGATCACGAAGTCATAGTTGGAGAGACGGGCCATCCACCGCTGTTCCAGGGCACCCAGTCTCGCATTGTCCAGGTGTGTCAACGGGTTGTTGTCCGTGTACACGGTGAACTTTGCGGAGGCCAGGTAATGCTTGAAGCGTTCCGTCACAGCCCACACCACCACCAAGAATTCTAGCTTGAAGGAGCTGTAATTCTCCGGGTTCCTCTCGGTGGGCCTCAGCTTCCGGCTGGCATACGCGATCACCCTTTCTCTGCCCTGTTGGTTTTGGGACAGTACTGCTCCCAGTCCCACATTACTGGCGTCCATGTGGAGAATAAAAGGCTGACTATAATCAGGGTAGGCCAGGATCTCATCCCCCGTGAGGGCCATCTTCAACTGGCGGAAGGACTCCTCTTCCAGTTTATCCCACTTGAAGGGCGGCTTTTGGCTCCTGGACTTTGACTGTCCGATTAGGAGGTCCTGCATAGGAGCTGCCATCCTAGTGAACCCGGGGATGAACCTTCGGTAGTAGCCTACCAATCCGAGAAACTGTCTCACCTCTTTGATGTTCGAGGGGCTTGGCCAGCTCTTGATTGCCGTGACCTTGTCAGGGTCGGGGGCCACTCCTTCCGCGCTTACCACGTGCCCTAGGTACTGGACCTTTGGTTTCAGCAGGTGACACTTCGATGGTTTCACCTTCAGGCCATAGCCTGCCAGGGCTTCAAACACCTCGGCCAGGTGCTTTAGATGGTCCTCGTAGGTTTTCGAATAGACGATAACGTCGTCCAGGTAAAGGAGGACCGTCTCAAAGTTTCGGTGCCCTAGACAGCATTCCATCAGCCGCTGGAAGGTCCCTGGTGCATTGCAGAGCCCGAAAGGCATACAGTTGAACTCGCTCAGTCCCATCGGGGTGGTGAAGGCGGTCTTCTCCTTGTCAGCCTCTGCCACAGGAACCTGCCAGTACCCGCTAGTAAGGTCCAAAGTAGAAAAGAAGTTAGCTGATTTTAGTGCGGCTAAAGACTCCTCTATTCTAGGCAGCGGGTATGCGTCTTTATGGTTGATACGGTTGATTTGTCTATAGTCTACGCACATTTTTATGGTGCCGTCCTTCTTTTTCACCAGAACCAAGGGGGCTGCCCAGGGGCTACAGCTATCTCTAATGACCCCAGTATCTTTCATTTCTTTTAGCATGCCCTTTGCGTTCTGATAATGTGCAGGGGGTACAGGTCTGTGTCTTTCTTTCATCGGTGGGTGGCTCCCTGTGGGGATGTGGTGTTCTATCCCCTTTACTCTGCCGAAGTCTAGCGGGTGCTTACTAAAGACTCTCTCGTACTCCTGTACCACCCGGTAGACTCCTTGTTTTTGGTGCAGGGGAGTGGAGTCAGCACCCACATGGAGTTTCTGGCACCAGTCCTCCTTTTGTTTCTGGGAGCCATTACCCTCCGCCTGTGGAGATGGAGGCAAGTGTTCCACGGCCCTGATAGCTTTGTGTTCGACAACAAACAGTTTGGCAAGTGTAGCGTACCTGGGCAAGTGTACCTCTCTCTCCCCAATGTTGAGAATGCGAACGGGCACCCTCCCATGACGGACATCAACCACCCCCCGGGCTGTCAAAATGGTGGGCCTGCTATCTGAGTACACGGGTTCTACCATGGCTTGGTAGTCTCTACCTCTCAACCCGATTGCAGTCCGACACCAGATCATCATTTCACTTTTGGGAGGCATGGAAATGGGGAATGGGTCACTCAGTCTTACGCTACCGATCTCACCACCAGACAGTTCTACCTGCTGCCATCTCATCAGGGCTTTTATCTCTTTGTTGAGGACTCTCTGTTGGCTGGAACTAGCATTCACCGCCACCTGTTGTAGAATTACAATTACCTCTGAAAGACAATTTTCAATCACGTTAGTACCCACAGTTATTTTAGGGTGACTTTCACGACGGTCAATGTCCCCAATAATTACTCCTTGTGTCGGCAGTTCAACTTTACCAATCTTAATGGTCATCTCCTTGAACCCCATCTGCGGCACGGGTAAGCCATTACTGGCGATGATGCTCAAGTTACTGTCTGGATACCGTGTGATATATGTTATGTTCTGCTACCAAAGCTAAGGAAAGAGAGGAGATCTGTCCCTACTATAAGACTCAGCTGAATCCCTACGATGTAACAGGGAACCTGATCCTGCGATCAGACCTGCTAAAGTCCTAATCTAGTCTGTACGGAGACCTATAGATTTGGGGAGGGAATCCCTACAAGTACTAAGGACTGGGAGGAATAAGGGACACCTCCTAACAGAAATAGCAGCAGACAGACGAACAAACAAAATAGATAGAACCTAGAGGTCCGTAGACCAAGCAAACTAACAGAGTTAGATACAGAGCACAGGCTAGCTAGAAAGTAGATATACAATGAAGTCCAGCAAAGCCAGAAGGGCGGAGCAGGATTAAATAGGCCAACAAGGTCATGTGACCAGCAAAGGAAAAAAAACCTAACAGCAAGGTTCTAACAGTACCCCCCCTTCTAAGAGGATCCTCCGGATCCCCTAGGACCAGGCTTATCAGGAAATCTCCTGTGAAACGCTCTGATAAGTCTGGACGCGGAAACATCATCTGACCTCACCCAAGAGTTATCCTCGGGTCCGAAACCTTTCCAGGCCACAAGATACTGCAAACTACCTCTATACCGTCTAGAGTCAAGGATGCGAGAAATTTCATATTCCCCGTCCTCCACCACCGGAGGAACAGAGGCAGAGGCGTCACCATCCGACACAACAGCTTTTTTTAACAGAGAGACATGAAAGACCGGATTAATTCTCCAGGAGGTAGGAACCTCCAACCTAACAGCAGATTGGTTGACAACCTGAAGCACCTTAAAGGGCCCTACAAACTTGGGACCCAATTTCTTAGAAGGAATCCTCAACCGCAGATTCCTAGAGGACAACCAAACCATGTCACCAACAGCGAACAAAACCTCCTGTCGTTTCCTATCAAAGTAGTCTTTAGATTTTCTGTTGGCCTCCTGAAGATTACCACGCACATCCGTCCAAACTCTTTCCAAATCACCGGAAAAATTCTCCTCCTCAGGCACGGCAGATCCCAACTTGGAGAAGGCAAGTTATTCAACACTACCAAATCCAATTTCTCATGGTGAACACCATTAATAGTGAGAGGAAATTCACTGACCTTGAGAGTAATATTCTTCAAAGGGGAGCCATCCACAGAAACCACAGCAATGGGGGATGATAAAGGTTCAGGTTTTAAATTGAGTTTTTCCACGAATCCCCCATCAATAACATTCAGTGTAGACCCGCAATCAACAAACACCCGAAATTCCATTAATTTTTCCTGAGCAATCGTGGAAGCAGCTAAAAATATACCCTTGGAATTTAAACAGGCAATACGGGCGTGACTGACCATTTTTTTTTTCTTTCTTCATACGAAGCTCACAGCCTTTAATCAAATGACCAGATTTTCCACAATAGAAACACAAGCCTTCTGAAAAACGACGGTGTTTTTCTTGAGAGCGAGGTGCCACCGATCCAATCTCCATCGGTTCACCACTGTTAGTACACACATTATCATAACCAGAAACTGACATAGCAGAGGATTTGCTCTCATTAACCCTAGCACGCAGTCTTCTGTCCACCCGTATAGCTAATTGCATAGCCTGTTGCAAATCCTCAGGTGTAGGATAAGCAATTAGCAGGTCTTTAACCTTTTCACTGAGCCCAGCAAGAAATAGACTTTTCAGAGCAGAATCGTTCCACCCTGTTTGAGTGGACCAACGACGAAAATGTGTACAATATTTTTCCATATTACCTGATCCTTGTTTTAAACGTCTCAACTCAGTCTCAGCTGATGCCACACGGTCAGGATCATCATATAATAGTCCTAAAGCAGAAAAAAAACTATCCACTGATCTGAAGCATGTATCACTAGGTTGCAAAGAAAAGGCCCACTCCTGAGGCTCTTTGCGCAAAAGTGACATTATGAACCCTACGCGCTGGGATTCATCCCCAGAGGACTTGGGTCTCAAACGAAAATACAATAAGCAAGCATTTTTAAATGAAAAAAATTCTCGATGTTCACCAAAAAATAAATCCGGCAAACATACCTTAGGCTCCAAGAAATATGCTCCAGGACAGTTACTCACGTGCTGACGGAGCTCGGCCACTTCCAGAGAGAGTCCCTGCAGGTGTTTAGCCAAATCCTGAACCGACACCATGATGGAACAAAAAAAAATCTTTCCTTAGAGAATTTACAGGCTGGACTTACTGTTATGTTCTGCTACCAAAGCTAAGGAAAGAGAGGAGATCTGTCCCTACTATAAGACTCAGCTGAATCCCTACGATGTAACAGGGAACCTGATCCTGCGATCAGACCTGCTAAAGTCCTAATCTAGTCTGTACGGAGACCTATAGATTTGGGGAGGGAATCCCTACAAGTACTAAGGACTGGGAGGAATAAGGGACACCTCCTAACAGAAATAGCAGCAGACAGACGAACAAACAAAATAGATAGAACCTAGAGGTCCGTAGACCAAGCAAACTAACAGAGTTAGATACAGAGCACAGGCTAGCTAGAAAGTAGATATACAATGAAGTCCAGCAAAGCCAGAAGGGCGGAGCAGGATTAAATAGGCCAACAAGGTCATGTGACCAGCAAAGGAAAAAAAACCTAACAGCAAGGTTCTAACAATATAAGCATCAGTCCAATACTGCTTAAAAAGTACATAAGGGATAGTGGTTACTTGCGACCCAGTATCCAGCAAGGCGCTCATGCGGAAACCGTTCAGCACCACGGGTAAAACCGGGCGCCCCCCAACGTACTTATCACGCCAATTATAAGGGCCTGGTGATCTTATGCCTGGGGGTTGGCCCTCTGCCCCAGGTTGGACCCGTTTAAATTACAGTACCTGGAAATGTGTCCGGGCTGGTTGCATCAACGGCAAATGGGCTGTCCATCCTCTGCGTAGCGGTCTGTGGGCCTCCCTCGGAATGACGGGATCCTCCTCTGTCGACACCACGGGACATCCTCCGGACTTGAAGCCAGCTCGATGGGTCTTGACGGGTCCACTTGCAACGCCTGGACAGTCCTGGTCAACGCCGCGACGCTCCTGGTCAGCCCCTGGAGTTGGTGGTGCAGGTCTTTCGACGGGGCTTGGTTCAGGGCCTGTTCATCAGCCCCCACGGGGTCCATAGAGGAGGGCGCCGCCTCCTGGTGGTAGGTGAGAGCAGGGCGCCGGGGGTTTATAGCGCCACTGGTTGCAGATTCACGGAGCACCCTTATGGCCCTGTCCTTAAATTGGGCAAAGGTCAGGTCGGGGTTCTGAAAGAACTTGAGGCGCAGTTGGGCCCTGTGGGCGCTAGACAGCAGACCTTCTATGAATTGTTCTGTTAGCAGCTTATCAGTTTCCTGCACACTGCCAGGGTCAGTTTGTTGAATAGCCCTCAAGGCTTCCTGCAGATTTAGGGCATAGTCTCTGATGCTGTCCTGTGCCCGCTGCTTACATCCATAGAACCTCATTTTAATCTCAGCGGAGGTACGTGTGTCAAAGGTACCCCGCAGCTGGGCCCGAATACCCTTCACAGTCCTTTTCTCCTCAGTGGGCCATGATTTTACCTCCCTTTGGGCTGCGCCAGTTAACTGCCCTGTTAGTATGCTGACCTTCTGTTCCTCTGTCAGGGGGTACACTTGGAACAAACTGTACAGCCTTTCCTTAAAGTCAGTTAGGGCATGGGGCTCCCCTGAGTACTTGGGCAGCCAGGCCGCTCCAGGGATGTAGGGCAGGGAAAAGGGCATCACCGCTGCTGCAGCTGCGTTGGTGGTAGTGGGCGCCTCTGTGTCCGACATCTTCTTCCCCCCTAGTTAAGCGTGGCCTACCTTCCGACGATCCTCCTCTGTAGGCCGCGGCTCCGCTGCTGCTGCTCTGGACGAGGACCTTGCGTCGCATCCTGATGACGTCAGCGTCGCTCTCTCTCCCTTCCAGGACCTTGCGCAGCATCGGTGCGTGGGGCGGAGCTTCGGATCTCGCGCGGTTTGGACGTCCACGCCCCTCTTTTCCCGCGCGGCGTCCTGAAGATGGCGTCCGATGGCGGGAAACGGCTCCGGATGGCGGGAAACCTCTTTTCAGGTAAGTGCAAAGTCTTTCCTAGGCACGCAATACCCGTTTGTGGCGGGTTGGTTGCAATCCTGCCGACTACGCCAAAGCTGACTCGCCCCCTGGGCCGTGGGGCACTCGGATCCGGGCAGTAGGGGAACGATGGGGGTAGTAGTGGCAACCCGGTTCCGTGGCTCAGGGTGGTCAGGCCAGTGGTAGTCCGTTATGCGCTGATGATTATGTCCGACTACGCCACCCGTGGATTGCGGTTATTAGGAACCGTCGCTGCATGCAGACCGCTGGGGCTGATGAGGTGTGCAGCTAGGGTAGTGTGACTCCCCACGGGAAGAGTGCGGCCCCAGGGCAGTATAATGGATGGTGGGAGTGATGGTGGTGAGAGTCCCAGTACCGGTAGTTCTGGAGGCGCGAAAGAGCACACAGACAACAGGTTGCAGTCCAGGGCCTTTACTAGAACAGGTAAACTGACCCATAAACAGTCCCGGCTAGGAGGGGACCTGGATGTCTGAGAGCAATGGGGAAATTGGCCCTGGTCAGGGTGAGGGTGTAGGCCTACCGTGCTTTCTGTGCTCTTTCTGGCTATCTCCTCCTTATAGGGTAACAGCCCACGTTTCCGAGCTTTCCGTGTACTCTCGCCTGTATGGCCTGCGACGTGGGTTCCTTTCTGCTTCTGGCCTGGTACGGCTTTACTGGTCCCTTCTGTTGTGGCAGAGCCTCCAGATTTCTTAGGCCAAGGAACACACAGTCCCCTGCGGACTGGTTATCTGCTGTGGGATGTGGAATCCTCCCAGCCTCAGACACCAAAGTGTGGTAAATTAAGTCCTTTATCTGCCAAGACAGGCTCACTTCGCCTCTAGTCTCTGGCTTGTGGCTCTCCTCCTGCCACACTTCCTCTCAGGTGCAATACAACTGTCCCTCTCTGCTCTGGACACTTCTCAGTGCTGAGACAGGCCGTTCAGTTCTCCCTAACCCTGCCCCCAGTACCAGCTTTTATAGGGGCAGCCAGCTCCCCCTACTGGCCTGAGACAGGAGGCGTTGCATGCTAATGTTCCCCTGACTAGAGAACCTCCCCCTTGCTCTCAGACACAGCTTTAATATACTTGTGGCATCCAGGCCAGGGTGACACATATATAAGGCAAAATAAATAACCAAAACCAAAAATACTCCTCCACACCTTGGGCTATGTTCACACTTAGCGTTTTTGATGCATTTTTTCACTTTTGCAATGCTTTCAACTGTGACAAATGCATTCACTGGGAAATGTCTTTTTAACATTTTACAACCTTATCTGGCCATGTGGTGTGTGACACATCATCAGACACATGCATACAGTGCTGAAATGACATGGGAACAGCATGGGGAAGACCTCTGGAAGCATTTCTGACTCCCAGGTCACTGCCTAAAAGTGTGCCCATCATAAGTGATCCTTGGCACATGCGAAGATGCCTCCCGCCATGCACCTGTCATTGCAGACTTGCAACAATCACCGTCCACATCCTTGTCCCAGTGCAGCGTTCAGTTGTCCTTACCCCATTCCTTGGAATGCAAGCGCAAGTATGCAGCCAGCCACCCACCCACCCGCCCAGAGGCTCCAATACTATACTGCCAAATTTTTGACAGCTGCTTGCACTTGAAATGTGGCATTTTAGGCTCGTGGAGGCGGAAGCTTTTCATAACCTCATGCCGGTGGCGGCCGGGTGTCCATACTCGGTCCCCAGCTGCCACTCTTTCTCCCGGAGTCGTTTCCACATTCCACAAGCACGGGTCCCACAACATTACCCGTGCCCTCTCCAGTGCACTTACTGGGAAGGACCGCCTAACCACAAACACGTGTACAGGTGAATGTGACCAGGGATGGTACGGAGCCAGTCCACAGCTTTTCTTGCTGAGTTGAATTTCACCACAGCCATATTCTTTAGCTTGGTGAAAGGACTTGGGAAACCATATCTACCCATCTGTCATTTCTCCCAGGAAGCCCTCTAACGGTACGGAGCCAGTCCACAGCTTTTTTTGATGAGAGTTGTATTTAGCTTGGTGAAAGGACTGGCATAGAGGGAAACCGTATCTACTCTGGGTGTCTTTTCTCCATCACCAGGTTCCGCCCATTGTCACACACGACCATGCCTGGCTGTACAGTCATGGCCAAAAGTATTGAGAATGAGACAAATAGTAATTTTTCCAAAGTTTACTGCTTCATTTTTTGTAATGGCAATTTGCATATACTCCTGAATGTCAAAGAGTGATCAGCGTAACAGCAATTACTGTACTTGCAAAGTCAATATTTGCCCAGAAAATGAACTTTAACCCCCAAAACACATTTCAACATCATTGCAGTCCTGCTTTAAAAGGAGCAGCTAACATCGTTTTAGTGATTGATCCATTAACACAGGTGTGGGTGTTGATGAGGACAGTCATGATTAAGTAAGAATGACATCACTGGACACTTTAAAAGGAGGCTGGTTCTTGGTATCATTGTTTCTCTTCAGTTAACCATGGTTATCTCTAAAGAAACACGTGCAGCCATCATTGCACTGCACAAAAATGGCCTAACAGGGAAGAGTATCGCAGCTACAAAGATTGCACCTCAGTCAACAATCTATCGCATCATCAAGAACTTCAAGGAGAGAGCTTCCATTGTTGTCAAAAAGGCTCCAGGGCGCCCAAGAAGGACCAGCAAGCGCCAGGACCGTATCTTAAAACTGTTTCAGCTGCAGGATCGGACTACCAGCAGTGCCGAGCTTGCTCAGGAATGGCAGCAGGCTGGTGTGAGTGCTTCTGACTTCTGCACTGTGAGGCGGAGACTCTTTGAGCAAGGGCTGGTTTCAAGGAGGGCAGCAAAGAAGCCACTTCTCTCCAGAAAAAACATCAGAGACCGACTGATATTCTGCAAAAGGTACAGGGAGTGGACTGCTGAGGACTGGGGCAAAGTCATTTTCTCTGATGAATCCCCTTTTCGATTGTTTGGGACATCTGGAAAACAGCTTATTCGGAGAAGAAGAGGTGAGCGCTACCACCAGTCTTGTCTCATGCCAACTGTAAAGCATCCTGAAACCATTCATGTGTGGGGTTGCTTCTCAGCCAAGGGAATCGGCTCACTCACAGTCTTGCCTAAAAACACAGCCATGAATAAAGAATGGTACCAGAATGTCCTCCAAGAGCAACTTCTCCCAAGCGTCCAAGAGCAGTTTGGCGCCCAAAAATGCCTTTTCCAGCATGATGAAGCACCTTGCCATAAAGCAAAGGTGATAAGAAAATGGCTTATGGAATAAAACATAGAGATTTTGGGTCCATGGCCTGGAAACTCCCCAGATCTTAATCCCATTGAGAACTTGTGGTCAATCATCAAGAGACGGGTGGACAAACAAACACCAACAAATTCTGGCAAAATGCAAGCATTGATTATGCAAGAATGGACTGCTATCAGTCAGGATTTGGTCCAAAAGTTGATTGAGAGCATGCCAGGGAGAATTACAGAGGTCTTGAAGAAGAAGGGGCAACACTGCAAATATTGACTTGCTGCATTAACTCATTCTAACTGTCAATATAACCTATTGGTACTCATAATATGATTGCAATTATATTTCTGTATGTGATATAAACATCAGACAAACACTAATAAAAACCAGAGGCCAGCAGACCATGTGAAAATATAATTTTGGTGTCATTTTCAAAACTTTTGGCCATGACTGTAGAGAGCCAGTTCATTCCACGTGTCCAGCTTGGATACCCAATAATTCTAAGGCACAGAGGAATCAGGGAGGACGTTGGTACGGTCGACAAGGTACTTCCTCACCATCTTCCGAAACTTTTCCCTCCTTGTAAAAGTACCCCGCGCCTCAGGGCCTGTGCGATGGGAGGGTCTGAGAAAACTGTCCCAGAACTTTGACAGTGTTCCCCTGCCTCTGCTGAATTGGAGTTGTGTTTCTCTCTCCTGTACTCATTGGTTGTCCAACGAAGTGTGCCCTCTGCCGCCAGCATTTTCAGATGGGAATTTTTTTAATAGTTCCGCAACAAGGGCCTTCTGGTACAGTCCCATTTTTGTAGACCTGTCTGCCTCAGGAATAAGAGATATAAAGTTCTCCTTTTAGCGTGGGTCTAGAAGTGTCACCAACCAGTAATGACTGTCACCCAAAATTTTGAGAACGCGAGGGTCATGGGAAAGGCAGCATAACATAAACTCAGCCATGCGTGCCAGACTACTAACAGGCAAGACTTCCATGTCCTCACCAAGAGGATGACTGACCATGCTCTCTTCCTCCTCCTCCTCCTCTTTGTCCTCTGGCCGTCCACGCTGAACAGACGGTATGACAGCTGGTAGTACCGTCTATAGTGCATGAAACTAGCTCCTGTCCTTCCTCCTTCTCCTCCTCTTCCGCATTGTCACCCAATCCATGTTGGGATGAGATGAGGCTTGGCTGTGTGTAATCACCCTGTACGGTTCCTTGCTCCATCTCATCGTGCTCCGCCTGCAATGCATCCTCTTTGATTGTGAGCAGAGACCGTTTCAGAAGACAGAGAAGCGGGATGGTGACACTAATTATGGCGTCATTGCCGCTCACCAGCTTGGTGGAGTCCTCAAAGTTTTGGAGGATGGTACATATGTCTGACATCCATGTCCACTCCTGAGGTCTTATGTGTGGAGTCTGAACTGAATACCGACGGCCTTGTTGATGCTGGTTCTCAACAACTGCCCTCTTCTGCTCACAAATCCTTCCCAACATCTGCAGTGTAGAGTTCCAACGCGTGGGGACATCACACACCAGTCTGTGAGCCGGAAGCTGCAAATGCTGCTGAAAAACGGCAAGGGCGGTGGAAGCTATAGCTGACTTTGTAAAATGGGCACACAGGAGGCGTACTTTAACAAGCAGATCTGGCAGCTCCCGGTACGATTTGAGAAACCGCTGAACCACAAGGTTAAGCACATGGGCCAGGCATGGTACGTGTGTGATCTCGCCTCGCCTCAGAGCCGCCACCAGGTTACGGCCATTGTCACACACGACCATGCCTGGATGTAGGTTCAGCAGTCTCAGCCACAGATCTGCCTGTTCTTTCACAGCTGTCCACAACTCACAAGCAGTGTGAGGTTTCTCACCTAAGCTTATGAGTTTCAGCACAGCCTGTTGCCGCTTGGCGGAGGCAGTACTGAAGTGCTTCCAGCTTGCCTGCCTTCTGTGTGCAGCCACCACACTGCTTCTTCCTGCCTGTTGGGGTACTCTGCCTACCTCACCCTGTGTGCTGCTGGCCTCGTTCTGCATGTCCTCCTGCCACGTTGGGTCAGTTACTAGATCATCCACCACCTCCTCCTCTTCCACTTGCACACCACGATCATCCTCCTCACTTCCTGGCAATTGTGTCTCGTCATCGTCCACCTCTTGTGACAAATTGCCAGCGTCGACTTCCTGTGGCCGTGGCTGTTCAAATATTTGGGCATCGCTACATGGGATCTTATCTTCCACCACTTCAAGAGGAGCAGGCGAGGGGCACAAATATGGAAATGGACCAGTGAACAGCTCTTCAGAGTGTCAAAGTGTGGGATCAGTTGCTGTCTGATGACACTCAGCATGGTGGGAGGAAGGAGCATCAGGGTGAGGAGGAGTATGCAGTCGAGACTCACGACTACTAAGATTTGACCGTGTGGAAGACTGACCGGAGGTGGTGGTGCCCAGGTAACTGGAAGTATTATCTGCTATCCAATTAATAACCTGTTCACACTGATCAGTTCTCAATACTGGTGTTGTTATGTGCTTCCCTAGTAATTCGGTCAAGAAGTGGGAGCGAGAAGATGTTGCTGTAGGTTGTGGCACATTTTCACCTTGGCCACGTCCCCGTCCTCTGCACGCACCATCACCAGAACGTCCAGTTCCACGTCCCTTGCCACATGTCTTGCCCATTGTAGAGGAAGTAAAATAGCTTACACTCGCACTATCAATGGAAAAAGGGTAATAAAAAGTAGATTTGAACCGTGGAAGAGGAAAACCACAGTTCTATTTCCCTGGCCTACACCCGACTCTTTTAAACAATCTGAACAATCAGGGAGAAACTATTACTGTTTTTGTTTATGGAAAAAATACCAAAAGCTGAATAATAGAGATTTTTTACTATGGAATGGCAAAACCACAGTTATTGTTTACTGGGGTATACCAGACAATTTTAAATAGATATATTTGCGGCTGAACAGTGAGCGACACACTCAAACTGTTTTTTTTAGGTAAAAATGGCCCAAAAGTGGATAATACAGAGGTTTGAACCGTGGAACTGCAAAACCACACTTCTATTTCTCTGGCCTACACCAGACTATTTTCAACAAATATATTTGTGTCTGAACAATCAGGGAGAGACTATTACAGTTTTTTTTTACGGCAAAAAATGCCAAAAGCAGGATAATAGAGATTTTTTACCGTGGAACGGCAAAACCACAGTTATAATTTACTGGTGTATACCAGACTTTTTTAAATAGATATATTTGCCGCTGAACAGTGAGCGACACACTCAAACTGTTTTTTTTTTAGGTAAAAATGGCCCAAAAGTGGATAGTACAGCGATTTGACCTGTGAAACTGCGAAACCACACTGGGATGTCGGGCCTACACAAGACTATTTTCAACAGATATATTTTTGTGTCACAACAGTCAGGAGACACTACTGTTTTTCTTTACGGAAAAAACTACCAAAAGCTGAATAAAAGAGATTTTTTACCGTGGGATGGCAAAACCACAGTTATTGTTTACTGGGGTATACCACACTTTTTTAAATAGATATATTTGCGGCTGAACAGTGAGCGACACACTCAAACTGGTTTTTTTAGGTAAAAATGGCCCAAAAGTGGATAATACAGAGGTTTGAACCGTGGAACTGCAAAACCACACTTCTATTTCTCTGGCCTACACCAGACTATTTTCAACAAATATATTTGTGTCTGAACAATCAGGGAGAGACTATTACAGTTTTTTTTTATGGCAAAAAATGCCAAAAGCAGGATAATAGAGATTTTTTACCATGGAACGGCAAAACCACAGTTATAATTTACTGGTGTATACCAGGCTTTTTTAAATAGATATATTTGCCGCTGAACAGTGAGCGACACACTCAAACTGTTTTTTTTTTAGGTAAAAATGGCCCAAAAGTGGATAATACAGAGGTTTGAACCGTGGAGCTGCAAAACCACACTTCTATTTCTCTGGCCTACACCAGACTATTTTATAAAAATATATTTGTGTCTGAACTGTCACAGACACACTTTTTTTTATTTTTTTTTGGAGGGAGGGGGGACACCAAAAGGTTAATAAGATGGGTATTTGTACAGTGTGAAGGAGGGAAAAAAAAAGAGGATTTAGATGAAAAAAAGGATTTTTCCTGGCCCCCGAGACCTGGAGCTAAGTCCAGCAATTTCAGCAACAGGAGCACACAGGACTGTAATGCAGCGTTTGCTGGTATAACCACTGCATCTCCTATACAGCCTGCCTGCCTGCCTGGCATGGATATTAGTCCTGAGAAGGACTGTTTGTTTCTTCTGGCAGCCTTTACAGACCCTACACTAGCTATTTTGCAGTATATATCTCTCCCTAAAACAGCAGCGCTGTCCCTACACTGTCTGATCCGGAGCGACTGTGTCCAAGATGGCGGCGCCCGGTTTTAAATACTCGAGATGACGCTGTGCGGCCAGCCAATCACTGTAATGCCCACAACCAACATGGCTGCAGCATTACAGTGACTGGCTGGCAATCCCTGCATGTTCATTGGCTCTGTAAATAGCACCAAACATGCAGGGCGGAGACCTGAGCTCCCGCCCGAGTAACCCGGAAATGCTTGGTGCTCGCCGGAAATCCCGAGTAGTGAGATGCTCGGGCGAGTACCGAGCAGTGTCGAGCATGTTCGCTCAACACTAAGGGTGACCACTGATGCCATATAGTCTATGTAGAAGGTCATATGTCAGAGTGAATATGATGAAGTTACACAGTCTACAATATGTTACAGGTCAGTCTATGACTGCATGACGTCACACAGAAGAATTTGTTATTAGGTGTTGATGTCACAGAGTAGCAGTGACATCACAGTCATTTTGTGAATGGATGATGATGTCACATAATTAATTTACAGTACATAGGAGGCCAATGTGATTTACTGGTGATGACACATACTGAGTGTTGTGAGGTCATGGAGTCTATATAAAAGGTCAGTCTGTGATGGGTGAAGATGGATAGTCTAAGGGGCCATTAATATGTCTTCGGAAAATTATTGGAGATCAGAACAAAATCAGCATTGCAAGTCAATGAGCCCGTGAAAAAATTGGACCAGACTTGGATGACATCCGACTGCCGTACAATTTTCAAAGACTGTCAGAATGGTGAAGATGAAATTTTTTATTTACATTTCTCCACAGACGTGAAAATCTAATCACTTTGTGATCAGACTCTGATCACAATAATTGGTCCAATTTTCTCGTATGTGGAAAAATCAGATGTCTGAATGAGGCCTCAAAGGGGGTGCAGCGCTGTCCATGTAGGAGACAAGACTGTGATTGGATGATAATGAGAACAGTGAGGTCACAGTGAGGCTCAATTTGTTCTTGCAGTAGAATGTTACAGAATAGATGCAGTGACATCACAGTGCAGTGTGAGTGTATGATGTCATGCATTATACAATGTACACACATGGTCAAAATTGTTGGTACCCCTCGTTTACTGAAAGAAATACCCACAATGGTCACAGAAATAATTTGAATCTGACAAAAGTAATAATAAATTAAAAATCTATGAAAATGAACAAATGAAGGTCAGACATTGCTTTTCTGCTTCCACAGAATTTAAAAAAAAAATAAACTCATGAAATCGGCCTGGACAGAAATGATGGTACCCATGAAAATAATGTGACAAAAGGGACATGTGAAATCAAGTTGTGTCCACTAATTATCATCTCAGATGTCTACAATCTTGTAATCAGTCAGTGGCCTGTATATAGGGCTACAGATACTCACTGTGCTGTTTGGTGACATGGTGTGTACCACACTCAACATGGACCAGAGGAAGCAAAGGAAAGAGTTGTCTCAGGAGATTAGAAAGAAAATTATAGACAAGCATGTTAAAGGTAAAGGTTATAAGACCATCTCCAAGCAGCTTAATGTTCCTGTGACTACAGTTGCACATATTATTCAGAAATTTAGGATCCATGGGACTGTAGCCAATCTCCCTGAACGTGGCCGCAAGAGGAAAATTGATGACAAATCAAAGAGATGGATAATACGAATGGTAACAAAAGAGCCCAGGATAACTTCTAAAGAGATTAAAGGTGAACTTCAAGCTCAAGGAACATCAGTGTCAGATCGCACCATCCATCGCTGTTTGATCCAAAGTGGATTTCATGGGAGACGACCAAGGAGAACACCATTGTTGAAAAAAAATCATAAAAAAGCCAGACTGGAATATGCCAAACTACATGTTGACAAGCCACAAAGCTTCTGGGAGAATGTCCTATGGACAGATGAGGCAAAAATTGAAGTTTTTGGCAAGGCACATCAGCTCTATGTTCACAGACGAAAAAATTAAGCATATCAAAAAAGAACACTGTACCTACCGTGAAACATGGAGGAGGCTCTGTTATGTTCTGGGGCTGCTTTGCTGCATCTGGCACAGGGTGTCTTCAATCTGTGCAGGGTACAATGAAATCTCAAGACTATCAAGGGATTCTAGAGAGAAATGTGCTGCCCAGTGTCAGAAAGCTTGGTCTCAGTCGCAGGTCATGGGTCTTGCAACAGGATAATGGCCTAAAACACTCAGCTAAAAACACCCAAGACTGACTAAGAGGAAAACATTGGACTACTCTGAAGTGGCCTTCTATCAGCCCTGACCTAAATCCTATTGAGCATCTTTGGAAAGAGCTGAAACATGCCGTCTGGAAAGGCAACCTTCAAACACGAGACAACTGGAGCAGTTTGCTCATGAGGAGTGGGCCAAAATACCTGTCGAGAGGTGAAGACGCCTCATTGACAGTTACAGGAATCATTAGATTGCAGTGATTGCCTCAAAAGGTTCAACACAATATTAAGTTAAGAAGAACCATCATTTCTGTCCAGGCCGATTTCATGAGGTTAATTTTTTTTTAAATTCTGTGGAAGCAGAAAAGCAATGTCTGACCTTCATTTGTTCATTTTCATAGATTTTTAATTTATTATTACTTTTGTCAGATTCAAGTTATTTCTGTGACCATGGTGGGTTTTTCTTTCATTAAACGAGGGGTACCAACAATTTTGACCACGTGTGTATCTGAGATTATTGTGTTTTGTTGTTAATGACATATTCAGAGTGACCATAGTCCGGTCATGTTGGGCAGCCATCAGAAATTCTGTGCCCATACAGCCATGGACCTAGAGTGGGTTTGGATGATAATGACATCACAAAGTAAGTGTAGTGATGTCATACAGTCTATGAGTCATCACAGTGTATACGGCACCCAGAGCTCTGCTTTTTGGACCCTGTGAATTTGACTTAGAAATGAAGAATAGGAGACTGAGCTTAGATACAGTCAAACCTTAAAGGGGTTGTCTCCTATTATCAGGAGTGCATGCACGATGCACTGCCTCTGATTTCTGCTTGCCTTGGGTCGGTGCACGCCAAAAAATTGGTTGTTCCGGCCGGCGGCATGGCTGTAGGCTCTATGATGCTGGTAGCAGGGGCAGTTTTTCCTCTCTAGAATTGGAGGATTTCAGGGGCTCGGAAGTTGGTGGGATCCAACAATTTTGTCAGCTTTAAGCTGTTCAGCAAACCGGCTTGTAAAGCACTGTGCTATTCACCTAGGAAACCAGCCACCTCTGAGACAACAAGCTGCTCACTGTAGAAGTAAAATTCCTTCCGTTCTCGAGAACGGTAATTTTTCTAAAGAGGAAAAATTGCAAAGTTGGTTGTTTTTATAATAATTTTGTAAAATGTATTCAGTTGATAAGATGAAGCAACCCCTTTAATTTTTAGGCTTTGGGACATAAAATTAGAACCCCCTTAAGCTGTAGGTATTATTTTATCGTATGGTGTTTTATTCCATAGTAATATATTGTATTACATTTTTTTTTTCTGAAAATCATCTGCTCAGCCTTCATCGGAGACAGATAACCAGTTGTATCGAGCTCCAGTACATGATGTATATAAAGTGCAGATGGCTCTATAGCTTTTATAAGACGGATATTTCTTTCTGTATTATCTCTTCTGTTTCCCTTCCGCATAGCATCATACTAATGAGGACATCAGTCAGACAGACGCCCAATGCTACAGCGAAGCCGCAAGGATAACCCACCTCCTGTAGATCGCCACTGCTGTTCTTAATATATAACAGCAGCTTGACTAAAAATACAAATAGCCTGAGGGATTGTGGGGGCCCGATGCAGCATATGTGGGTTTCACTGGTGTAAAACAGTTCACTTTATCATTGTCAGCCAAATGGGATAGTGCAACCATCAAGCACAGAATATTCTCTTCTATCCAACCTTAACTCTGTCAGTGCCAGGAGTCACAACGTAACAAATATGTAGCATGATATGTGCTCAGTTCCGATGGTCTCTATTACTGCTCTCACTGGAGTTGTGGGTTTCAATCAAGGCAAAATTTCCAGTTGTGGTCAAAAGTTTCGAGATTGACACAAATTTTGGTTTTAAGTAACTTTACTCTAGTCCTCCGCAGTTTGATCCCTGGAGTCCCTTCAAAGTTATTTTTCTCTGGTGAAGCTTCTTCAAACTGTTTGGAAGAATGGTTATTCAGAGAAGAGAAGGTGACGCTGCCGTGAGTCCTGTGTCTGCGACAGTAAAGCCTCCTGAGACCACCCATGTGCAAGTGCTGCTCATCCATGGAGGGGGCTCACTCACAAAGTGTGGGGGCTTCTCATCCATCGAAGGGGTCACTCACAATGTGTGGAGGCTTCTCATCCATCGAGGGGGTCATTCACAATGTGCGGGGGCTTCTCATCCATCGAGGGGGTCACTCACAATGTGTGGACGCTTCTCATTCATCGAGGGGGTCACTCACAATGTGCGGGGGCTTCTCATCCATCGAGGGGGTCACTTACAATGTGTGGAGGCTTCTCATCCATCGAGGGGGTCACTCACAATGTGCGGGGGCTTCTCATCCATCAAGGGGGTCACTCACAATGTGCAGGGGCTTCTCATCCATGGAGGGGGCTCATTCATAATGTGTGGAAGCTTCTCATCCATGGAGGGGGATCACTCATAATGTGCAGTGGATTCTCATCCATGGAGGGGGCTCAGTCACAATGTGCGAGAACTTCTCATCCATGGAGGGGGCTCACAATGTGCGGGGGCTTCTCATCCATCAAGGGGGTCACTCACAATGTGCAGGGGCTTCTCATCCATGGAGGGGGCTCATTCATAATGTGTGGAAGCTTCTCATCCATGGAGGGGGATCACTCATAATGTGAGGTGGATTCTCATCCATGGAGGGGGCTCACTCACAATGTGTGGTGGCTTCTCATCCATGGAGGAGGCTCACTCACAATGTGCGAGAACTTCTCATCCATGGAGGGGGCTCACTCACAATGTGTGGTGGCTTCTCATCCATGGAGGGGGCTCAGTCACAATGTGCGAGAACTTCTCATCCATGGAGGGGGCTCACAATGTGCGGGGCTTCTCATTCATGGTGGGGGCTCACTCAATTATGTGCAGGGGCTTCTTATCCATGTAGGGGGCTCACTCACAATGTGCGGGGATTCTCATCTATGGAGGGTGCTCACTCACAATGTGCGAGAATTCTCATCCATGGAGGGGGCTCACTCACAATACACAGCCGCCATCAGGGCATTACTCCATTGTCACATGACTCCATTCTGCCCCCCATGTCTCCATTCTGCCCCCTATGTCTCCATTCTGTCCCCTATGTCTCCACTCTGCCCCTATGTCTCCACTCTGCCCCCTATGTCTCCATTATGCCCCATGTCTCTCCATCCTGCCCCCAATGTCTCCCATTCTGCCCTATGTCTCTCCATCCTGCCCCCAATGTGTCACATTCTGCCTCCATGTTTCCATTCTGCACCCATATTTTCTGCCCCCAGTGCCCCCCATGTTTTCATCCTGCCACCATGTTTTCTGCCCCCAATGTCCCCCATGTTTTCATCCAGCCCTCATGTTTTCTACGGCTGCCCCCAATGTTCCCCATCTTGTCCTGGTGCGGCTTTAAAAAAAAAAATTCTCTTCTTACCTTGCGGTGCTCCCGCGGTGTCTTGCTCGTCCTCTGCCATTACCAGAAGGACACAGGTTCACTTTAAATCTATTGCCGTGTGGGAAGCTTCCCGCACAGCAATAGTTAACAGCCGCCGGCCAATCACAGTGATTGGTTGACTGCTGACACCAGCGTGCACATTGCTGGCATATGACGTCACCACCATACACCAGCGATCGTGCTTATGGTGATGGCAGAGGACGAGCAAGACACCGCGGGAGCATGGCAAGGTAAGAAGAGAATTTTTTTTGTTTAAAGCCGCACCAGGACAAGATGGGAAACATTGGGGGCAGCTGCAGAAAACATGAGGGCTGGATGAAAACATGGGGGACATTGGGGGCAGAAAACATGGTGGCAGGATGAAAACATGGGGGGCACTGGGGGCAAAAAATATGGGTGCAGAATGGAAACATGGAGGCAGAATGTGGGGGCAGGATGGAGACATAGGGGGCAGAATGGAGACATGGGGGCAGAATGGAGACATGGGGGCAGAATGGAGACATGGGGGCAGAATGGAGACATGGGGGGCAGAATGGAGACATGGGGGCAGAATGGAGACATGGGGCAGAATGGAGAGACATGAAGGCAGGATGGAGAGACATGGGAGCAGGATGTAGGACATTATTACTTTAGGGGTTAATTTAAGGATATTATTACTGCTGTGATGTATGTTATTTTTGAGGATTCTGTTTTCAGTGGGGGGTTCCAGTTACTGTGCAGGGCGACACTATGTCACTTTTTTTCTTTATCTGGTGTAGTGTAGAAGTTGAGAAAAATTGGGGAATGTGCTCTCTAAGCGGTGCTCTAGATAACTGTGTTATTTTATGCAGAGACGAGTCCTGACTGGAAAAAGTGATGGCGGTCTGCGCTGGATGAAGAGGAAAAGCAAAGTTGAAAGAATTCAACTAGAAACATCACCGGTGAGTCAGTGTGTTATCTGTACACTGACACTGTATACTATGTACAGAGACCCTGTGTATAATGGTACTTATGGTAATATTAGTATTCTGTTTTTTATTAATGATCAGTATTGTAGTATTCGGTCACTATGTGGTGGTAATATGTGATCTTGTCACAGTGTGGCGGTATTTGTCCCTTGTATGTGGTATTATTTGGTCACTATGGGGTGGTAATATGTGGTCTCGTCATGGTGTGGCGGTATTTGTCCCTTGCATGTGGTATTATTCTGTCACTATGTGGTGGTAATATGTGGTCTGGTCAGGGTGTGGCGGTATTTGTCCCTTGCATGTGGTATTATTCTGTCACTATGTGGTGGTAATATGTGGTCTGGTCATAGTGTGGTGGTATTTATCCCTTGTATGTGGTATTATTGGTCATTTAAAAAAATCTATTTGACACATTTCCATAAATAAAAATATACCTAAAAGAGTATTGGGTATTATAAGAAATATTTAATAGGTTAGAGTAGAATAGGGTCCGGCCAGAAGAGTCTCCTTTGCTTAAAAAATCTTTTGGCCAAAACAAAAGCTGCCGGCTATGTATGTGATATGGTGTTTGCTGTTAATGTGTGATTGGTGAGGACGTGGTGCAGAAAGTAAAGTTTTCCAAGAGTGGGGGTGGTGGGACTGTGGAACGTTTGAGGGGTGCAAGCGGAGCTGGGGCGAAGGCAGAGCTTGGGTGGAGCCTGGGCGGAGTCTCAAGGGGGCCCAAAAATTTTGCCAGGATGGGGCCACGAAATTCCTAGTGGCAGCCCTGTCACAATATGTGGAGGCTTCTCATCCATGGAGGGGCTCACTCACAATTATACCTAAGATCACTGCCATGAATAAGGAACGGGATCTAAACCTCCTCCAAGAGCAACTTCTCATTCAATCCAGGACAATGTGAAGATGCTTTTCTAGCATAATGGAGACTGTGTCAAAAGTGAGAATTAAGCAGCTTGGTTAGCAAGACATGGACATTTTGGGTCAACGGACAGGAAACTCTCCAGATCTCACTCCCATTGTGAACCTGCAGTCAATCCTCAAACAGTGACAAAGAAAAACACAGAAATTGGATAAACTCCTTTCACTGATGAGAAACAAACCATTCAGGATCTGCCCAGAAGCCGATATCCAGCTGTCAGGGCGAAGGGCAAAAGTCTGGAGAATAAGGGGCAGCGCTGCCAGGAATATTGAGGCATCAAGGAACTTCATGTATTTGTCAATTAAAGTATAAAAAATTCTGGAATGTTTATAATTGTCTGTCAGTAACCAGAGAAACGTCGAACTAAAGTATCGATAAACACTAAAGCCGCAAAATGTGAAAACTGAAATTTGTGTCAATCTCAAAACTTTTTGCTATGACTGTACATAAGGTTTTATGTTACCCATAGAATAGTGTTAGATAATACTTACTGCATAGGGCTGGAAAACAGCTGGCCATAAAGATATTCCCTCCCACTTCTCTGCAGCTCCCTCTCTTCTCTCACAGTCACTGCAGCTCCATCTCCCTCCTCCCCCTTTATATCTTACTCCTACTATACTGCTGCCCACTTTTGTTTCTCACATCATCGGTCTTACACACAGGCTGAAGCAGTAAGACTTCAGCTCCAACTCCCTCCTCCCTTTCCTACCTTAGTCTATTCCAACTCTCCCCAGGTCCCTCTCTCCTCTCACAGCATGGGTAACTTATTAACTCTTACTTTTCTGCAGCTTCCTTTTCCCTCTTACAGCATGGGTCTCACACACTGATTGAACCAAAGAGTCTTCAGTTCAATCTCCCTCCTTTCCATCTGTATCTTATTACCTCCTACTCCTATGCAGCTCCATCTCCCTCCTAATACTCTGTAACTTATTACCTCCTACTTCTCTGCAGCTCTATCCTCCTCCTTCCACTCTGTAACTTATTACCTCCTAGTTATCTGCAGCTTCATCTCCCTCCTTTCCCTCTGTAACTAAATACCTTCTACTCCTCTGCAGGTCCATCTCCCTCCTTCTCCTCTGTAACTTATTACCTCTGTGGTAAGATGACTCACTTGGCTGCTTCCAGAAGTAGACTCAGGACACGGTTTCCTCTTCAGGTTTATTGTAGCGGTATAAGCACTGCAGATTCAGCAAAATAAACACGGCCTTTCCGGTGTAACGGCAAAACAAAAGCATAAAGTATAGCACAGTCCATAA